>NC_137905.1:32740877-33439573 GCF_963455335.1 Martes martes | reverse complement strand
CTCATGGTTCACCTCCCCTTCCAATTTCCCTCAACTCCTCGTGACTTTCTTAGTAGCATTTTCTTTTCTCTAGCTTAGTTTATTGTTAGAATACAATATATCATACATAGGCGTATAATACATAATACATATAACACACAAAGTAAGTGTTAGTCGACTGTTAGTGGTGAGGCTTCTGGTCAACAGTAGGCTATTAGTACAGTTTTGGGGCAGTGAAAAGTTATATGTGGATTTTTGACTATTTTTAACCCCCACATTGTTCAGAGGTCAACTGTGTGTGTGTGTGTGTGTGTGTGTGTGTGTGTATGCAAATTCTTGGAAATACATAATATTTTTGTGTGGGTTTTTGATATTTATATTAACAATCCTGTCCTGCAGCTTTTTTCATTTATTATGGTTTTTGAGCTTTGTGCAGTCTTACTAATTTAAATCTAGATTGGTGTCCCTATTACATCATATAAACATCCCACCATTTAGTTATCCATTTCCTTGCTGATGGATATTTAAGTTATGTCCAGTGTATTTCAAAGAATACTGCAGTGACCATCCCCCCTAGTGCATCTCTGGGACAAACAATTTTAAGATCATAGAATTTATTCATTTTCCCTTTTACTGGGTACTTGTACAATACCTCTGTATACAATCCCACTGGGAGTGTATAAAAGCATTCCTTTTCCTATACTTACACCAGCGTCTGATATTGGCCAACATAAAAGTTTTGCCCATCTGAAAAACGTAGCTTATTGTGGTTTCAATTTGTGTTTCCCCAATTATTAGTGCGGTTCTCCATCCTTCCCTATTTACTGGCTGCTCACATTTCCTTTTCTGTGAAATTCTTGAATATGTCATTTTTGCCTTTTTTTTTCTGTTGAGTTGTTTATCTTATTGATTTATAGGAGTTCTTTATAACTTCTGGTTAACCTTTTGTTTACTAGATATGTTCCAGGTATCTACTCCTCATTTATACCTTGTCTTTTAACATTTTTGTGATTTATTCTGTCATACAAAAGTTTTAAATCTTAGACTCTAATGGTGGCTTCTAATAGGCTTCTCTCATTCCTGCTGAACTGATTACAAATTTTACTAAGTCTTCATGTGTTAAGTTCTAGGAAAAGAGATGAAAACTGATGTGTATGACTTGATGATTTATGGACTGATTGCCATTTTTGGGAGAAAAATGTTTTCTGTGCATATTTATAGCATTTTCCTTAAAGAACAGAGTTCATTTTTATATTGTCGTGAATATTGTGTTGTTGTGGTAATGATTTTTTAATATCTAATAATAAAATGTTGACAGTGGTAAAATCCTTGTAATAGATTTTAAGATAAGAATTGATTTTGCCTTTTATTGTATACCCTTTGAAAGCATTTATTCAGGACTCTTTCCTGAATTTTTCTAGTTATTGAGATCTGCTATCTATTATTGTGCTGCAAATGATTTCAGACTATTTTAAAAATATTTGAAATAATGTCCCTTTTCAGACAGAAATCATAGCAGGCTGGAGCCAGTCCACCAGCTTTGAAACCCAGCGCTACCACTTACTAAGCAAAAACCTTTGGCAAGCCACTTTTGTTCTGTGTTTCTCAGTTTCCTCCTCCATAAAATGGGGGTAATGATAGCACTGGTCATGGGACTAGTATGAAGGATAAGCATCATCACACATCAGAACAACCCAGAGTAGTGATTGGCACAGGGCAAGCACATTATAGATGCTGGCAGTCACTGTTTCTCAGATCTTACAAGATCCTTATAAATGAGGAAACACATTGTAGATTTAGTGCTCTCTGGAAACTATATTCAAGCTGAAGAGCAGCTAATTTCCCTAACTGTTGTGCGACATGCCATTAGTGATACCAGAAAATGTACAAATACAAAAACTGCTGGGAGCACTGATTAACCCAGAACGCTTCTATAGATTCTCTGTGACACCTTTTCCACTCCCTAAGCTCAGGGCTTGCCTATTCCGAACACATAAAATCAAACAATTTAAAAACCGAGACACAAAAGATAAAACTTTGAACCACATCTCCAAAGTCTGGCCCTTCACAAGCATTATTGTACAATTGTTTGGTATAAATATTTGTTCACTTCTCCCTCCCTCAGTTGTCTGTAAGCTCCCTGAAGGCCAAGGCGATAGGAATGCCAAATGGTGGATCAATTGAATTCACTCATTCATATGTATTTAGAGCAGCTTGGTGAACCCTTTGTTCTGCCCACAGTCCCCCCTGGCTGCATGCCTGGTTGTGGACGCCCTTCCCACCAGCTGACCATAGAGCGCTGGGTCTGGAGTGACAAGAGCTAAATTTGACACTCGGCCCCCCACTAACTGACCAGTAATTGACACAACCTCCCCACGCTTCAGTTTCTTCAACTATAAAGGAGATGCTATCCTTAAAGATTGAGTGAAATTAACATGTAAAATGATAGAAAAATACAGGGTTTCAAATGGTGAAAGTGGAATTCACCAGAAATTCCTTTGACGACAATAGCTGGATATTAAAATGAAGACTGATGTACACATATAACAGGATACGAACTCGAATGATTTTATGTTGGCAATCTACAACTCTCCTTACCTCGGTAAATCATTCTGAAACAAGCTTACCCCCTCCCCGCAGCATCTCCATTCAAGAATGATGCAATCCTACCTATGATGTTTTCAGAAGTGTTTTCTGAGCATTGGCAGCTTAACTAAAAGCATCCTCTCTATTTTTTTTTTTTCTTGCTATTGCATATGGGATAACTGTTGTCACCTGTTAACCCCCTAGCAGAAAATCCGCCTGCCACACAATAGCTCGCAAACACAGCGTGTGCTGCGTAAAGAAGTCAGTGGGCAGGGTATGGGGTCAGCCTGCCATTGGGGGCAGGCTGGTTCAGTTGGCACGTCCCTTTTGTGGAGGATGTAGTCATTGTTCTACAGTCTGTACTAGGCTGCACACCATCTATTTACCTGCTATCCTTGAACTAACAGGGGGTATTTTCCCCCAGCCGTAAATGGGTTGGTGTGAGAGAAGCTTCTCCTGCTGAGGGACTCACTTCTGCACCAAGTCCTCTTTGTTAATCTTCTGCAAAATAAGGCAGTTTTCTGTTGAAGAGAAAGCAATCATTAATTTTTCATAAGAGCAGCAAAGTTGTGAATAGCAGAGGACCTCTTGAATAAAGAGCTTAGAGGTTCCAAAGAGAGAAGAATAACAAAGCCCAGGGGGAGAAAAAAAAAGTATATTCTTTCTTACGCTATTTATCATTTCCCCCACCCCTTCATGCCCTGCTAAGAAGGAAGAAGCCATTTATGCAAACTAACAGTTCTTCAAATCTCATGAACCTTAATTTTAATCTTTATCAGTGCCTTTTTAAATGAATAATACAGTGACCTTCAGTTTTGTCCTGTATTATGTGAGGTTGATTCATAAAGACTGCTTTAGTTTTTTAAATTAAGGCAGAAGCTGTATGTATTCTACTCAATTCTAGCATTAGCGTTATCCCAAGTGTGGCATTTATGTTCTTTCGCTTCTTTGGTATAAATAAATATCAAAGTAGGAAGACCAGTGTGAACTCTACAAGGAATAATAAACTAAAATAATATGGCATTGATTTTGTTCAGGGTGTCTAAATGCGTTTTTATGATTGTGTATGTTTATAGCTTCTTCACACGAGTGACACAAATTCCAGGCAATTAAAAAGGACATGAATTTCAAGACATTTAGGAAGAGGCTCTACTTTCTAATAGCTTTGCATTTGACCAAGTTATGGTTCTTGAGAAAAGCACTGCAGATCTGAGACCTCCACCCTAACAAATGGTGGAGGTATTGCCATTTTGTATTGTTTTACACTATTATTGCAAGGAAACCACATTAGGGGACTTGATTTTGCCTGCTGAAGTGCTGTATGAGGATGTAACAATTTAATAAAAGAGCAGAGAAAGATGCCTTTACGCCATGTGCATATTTTCATTTTGTGTTTCCTCCAATCAAGGGATCTTAGACTGGCTTTAAGTCTTGTTGTCAAGGTTGCAACCTTAGTCACCTTGAGTGAGGGAGACATGGCCCAGAAGCCTGCAGGTCACAGAGAGGACTCCTTTACAAAGGAGGGGAACCCCACATGGACAGCCTTCCCCATGATGAGTTTAAGACACTTGATGTTCTCATGCATTTCAGTAGGATAATGGGCACTCTTTATTGCTCAGCTCATTTCCCTGTCTCTTCTGTGTCTTTCTCAGAACATTACTGTTATTCTTTTAAACATTTTTTTTGTATTATCTAGATTACTCAAGTAACACATAAATATCAGCTCCTTGAAAAAATTAAGACATTACAGAGAAGTTAAAGTCCCCTTGGATCCTGACCACCAATATGGGTTCCTTTTTGCCTTCCTCTCCCTAATACCTCCACACCCCATTTCCGCAACCAGGCTCAGTCTGCGTCCTTGGAAATGTCTTATATACATTTAAGCACAATGCCTGCAAATCAATAGCATTAAACAACTAGATAGGATTGTTCTTAAAAAGGTTTATCCCCCCTACATTGGTATAATATTCTGTATATCTTTCTGCTTTTTTTTTTTTTTACTCATTAATATTTCCTGGAGATCTTTCCATGTTAACCCATATAGATCTACTTCATTTGTTTTAATTGCTTCATGATATTTCATGGTGTGCCTATGCTCTAGTTATTTCGCTTTTATCCTAGACAGGCACATTTAATTGTTTTTCCAATTTTCTGCTATGAAAAATACTGCAGTAGTCTGTGACTTCTTGCACACAAGAATGCTCCTCTAGGTTCATACCTGCAGGTGGGATCACTGGGCCACACAACACGCACATTTTGTGGTTTAACGGGTGCTCTCCAAACTGGAGGTACCAATTTACATTCCTCCAGCAAAGTATGAAGGTTTACATGTCTCTGCATTCTCCCCTGTATTATCAGACATTAAAATGTCTGACTTGAAAGCATGCAAAATGGTGTCTTTATATTTTATTTCTTTCATTACTAATGAGATTAAGCCACTTGTTTTATGTTTATTGACTATTGGCATTTCCTCCCTATGATTTGTTTATTCTATTGGGTTATTTGCCTTATGAATTTGTAGGAGTTGTGTGTGTGTGTGTGTGTGTGTGAATGTGTGAGTGTATGTATATATATGGACATATATATACACAGTGTATATGTGTGTGTGTATGTGTGTGTGTGTGTGTGATGTATGTGTATATCTATATATACACACACACTGTGTTGTAATCTTGTATCTGTCAGATACATTGCTATCTCTCAGACCATGGCCTTCATTTAAATTTGTTTATGGTATCTTTTTGTCACCATTGTTTTTTACTTAGATTTCTTTTTTCTCTCTCTTTTCAAAGATTTTATTTGTTTGTTTGTTTATTTCAGAGAGAGAGAGCAAAACCATGAGCAGAGACAGGGTCTGAGGGAGAAGCAGACTCCCTGCCGAGCAAGTGTTCTTCCTGGGAGCATGACCTGAGCACGATCTGTCTAGTTGTTTAATGGCGGACGCTTAACGAACTGACACAGCCATGCATCGCTCTTTTTTCTCAAACTTTCTCTTCTTTTCCCCAAATTTCCTTGTCAACATGCTGTGATTATCATCCTGACCACATGGTACACTGGTTACTTTTCCAACTAATCATATCCAGGAGAGGTTGGATGACCTTGTTGCCACCTACCATTCATAGCTTTAGGCGAGGCTCCTGTGAGAAGGAAAGCGTAATTGCTACTAAAATCCGTTTGCAGCGGCCTACCTGGGATGTGCGACTTTTCTTCCACATTTTTATCTAGGTTGAGGGTTTAAAGTTTGAGGGAACGTATTTATGGGGATGGCAAGTACAATTATATGTGGGAGGTTAAGTTTTTTTTTTTTTTAAGCTATAATTGGGAAGGGAAAAAAACCCAACTCAGCAGTTTACCTGCCATCTACTTTTCAGAAACTATGGGCCCACGACTCCCAAGGCTGTATTCTGGGTTTTATTGTGCACTTCAAATTGGGATATATCTCACAACAGTTGCATTTAATTGGGAGATTATTAAAAAGCATGCACAAATTCAGAGTTTCTCACCCAGAAAATGCTGTTGGTATCCAGCCTAAATGAAGCCATTCTTCCCTCTGTGTTCCACTGTCCTGCAAGGAGACATGTAAAGGAGAGTAAACCAGGACGGAATGTCGCGGCCGGCGCGACAACACGACCAGGGTCGAGAGGGTAAGAGGATGGTGAAATGAAGATGAGACACAAAGAGATGGGGACAGGAGGGGCAAAGTGGATGATGTCCAAGCAATGCCAGTTTATTCAGAAGAGTGCTCTGGTATAAGTATCGTACAGAGACAATCACAAGGAAGCAGTGATCCATTGCATTCTTAGAATTGTTTCCACAGGTTCCCCTTAGAAGGTTTCTTAAGGCTCATGTGCAAACATCATGGCACCAAGAGGGCTGCTTAAAGATGAGTTCCCTATAGATAAGTAGACAGAGAAGGGCCAAAAGGGCATCAGGTGCAGTTTACGACCCCTGCAGGGACAGCAAGTCAAGTTACTGATTCATGGCTTTAGGCCTGCATGTCCTGTTCCAGATAAGCCCCAGATGGTGGTCGTGCAGGAGAGCGTGAGACCCATGGCACAGGCCCATTCTCAAGCACCTCAATTTATTAACCACAGGTTTGCTTTAACCCTTAGGTTTCAAGGAGGCGCGAGTCAGGGGCTGGTTTGGTTCTCTCTCAAGCTACTGCGCGGCCTCCCACATAGAACTTTGGTTAGACTGCTGTCTCCGAAACTTCAATGATTTGAAAACCACCTTTACAAATATTGCCATAACAACTTTCCTCCTGTGCTGTTATTTACTTATACTATTCTTAAATCACCTATTCTGTGATTGTAAATAAATTTATTGAAAAGGATAAATTTAACCTTTATCATTACCACAATTGTTTTACTTGTCATATATAAAATAGCTCATAACCGTGAAAATAAACACAAACACAGTAATTATGTACTGGGGAAATACTCTGCACCTGTGGCCCACGAGCTCTTGTTAAAAGGGGAGATTTAGCTGGGGTGCCTGGGTGGTTCAGTCCAACTCTTGATTTCAGCTCAGGTCATGATCTCAGGATTGTGAGACCGAGCCTGGCTCCACTCAGTCGGAAGTCTGCTGGAGATTCTCCCTCTCCTTCTGCCCCTCCCCCTGCTCATGCTCTCTCTCTCTCTCAAATAAATAAATAGATAAGTAGATAAAACTCTTTATTTTAAAAGGGGGGGAGGGGTGCCTGGGTGGCTCAGTCAGTTAAGCATCTGCCCTTGGCTCAGGTCATGATCCCAGAGTCCTGGGTTGAAGCCCTGTGTCATCATCAGTCTCCCTGCTCAACAGGGAATTTGCTTCTCCCTCTCCCTCTGCCCCTCCCCCCTCAACTCGGCTCTCTTTCTCAAATAAATAAAATCTTTTTAAAAATAAATAAATAATAGGGTGGCTGGTTTATGGACATTGGGGAGGGTATGTGCTATGGTGAGTGCTGTGAATTGTGTAAGACTGATGATTCACAGACCTGTACCCCGAAACAAATAATACATTATGTGTTAATTTTAAAATATTTTTAAAAAGAAAGTAAAAATAAGTAAATAAAAATTTTACAAAGGGGGAGATTTAGCAACTATTACAAAGAGGAAAAGGTGTTAAATACATAATAGTACCAAACTAAGATTTTCTCTTTGCTGTAAATAGAATGGAGAGAGGATTGAAATGAGGTCTGATGCTGTGCTGCCCCAAATCATGTCGGAAATCACCACTATCCCACATTCAGGAAAATAGTGGTATGGCCAATGGATTGGAGTATCCCGGTGGAGTAGAGTCTGCTTAGTCTAAGAGAGAGTACAGGATATGTCCCTAGTTGTTTTCCTAATAATTCTGAGGCCAAGTTGCCTGTTCTTCCAAAGCACATGCTTTGTCCTATCTCCCCTTAAAGTGCCATTGATTGAATACATCCCCTTCCGTTGAATTGATTGGCTTTACAGCCCTTTGGGTGCCTGCATGCTTTTGTGAGTGTGAGGTCATTACTCTGCTGGGTTTTGCTTGGTCCTAGACCAGTGAGCCTCACATGTAAGAACGGTTCCATCAGAGTCACACCCAGCAAATGCTGTTTTTCACAGGGAGCAGAAGGTGGGGGAAGGGAGAGTAGGAAGGAGGGGGAAATCTATTCAGTGGAATTGATGCTTATTTTAAGAAGAAAACAACTGGAAACATTGATAACTTAGATGAGATGGACAAATTCTTTGAAAGACACAAATTATTACTAAAACTCACTCAGGAAGAAACAGATAACCTAATAGCCCTATATCTATCAAAGAAATTTGTAATTAAAAAATAATCTTCTATATATACTATGGAATATTATGCTTCCATCAGAAAGGATGAATACCCAACTTTTGTATCAACATGGACGGGACTGGAAGAGATTATGCTGAGTGAAATAAGTCAAGCAGACAGAGTCAATTATCATATGGTTTGGCTTATTTGTGGAGCATAAGGAATAACACAGAGGACATGGGGAGCGGGAGAGGAGGAGGGAGTTGGGGGAAACTGGAGGAGGAGACAAACCATGAGAGACTGTGGACTCTGAGAAACTAACTGAGGGTTTTGGAGGGGCGGGGGGCGGGAGTTGTTTTCCTAATAATTCTGAGGCATAAAGGTCTTCACAATATTCCCTTTATTATTTCTTTATTCTCCGTAGAATATATAGTGATGTCACTTCTCTTGGTCCTATTATCTGCAATTCTGTCTTCTTTTTCTTTTTTTCTTGATAAGACTGACTACAGGCTTATCATTTTTATTGATCTTTTCAAAGAACCAGCTTTTGGTTTCATTGACTTTTTTCTGTTGTTATTCTTTTTTCTATGTCATTGTCTTAACTTCCTGTGTTTATTATTTCCTTCCTTCTACATAGTTAAGTTTAATTTGCTCTTGCTTTTTAAGCTTTTTACAGGGAAAGCTGAGACTTTTCTTCTTTTCTAATATAGGTAGCTGGTACTATAAATTTCCTCCTCCATACTGCTTTAGTGGCATCCTCCAAATCCCATGTTATTTTAATTTTCATTCAGTTAAAAATACTTTCTAAATTCCAATTCATCTTTGACCCATGAGATATTCAAAAGTATATTATTTTGTTTCCAAATATTTAAGGATTTTTCAGGGACTATTCTGTTGCTTGTTTTTTATTTAATTCCATTATGATCATAGAATATGCTTTGTGTGACTAGAATCTTTTTTAATTTACTGAGACTTTTTTTATAGCCCACAATATGGTCTATTGTTGTAAATGTCCATATGCTCATGAAAAGAATGTGTATTCTGCTGTTGTGTGAAATTGTTCTATAAATGTCAGTAAATAAGTTGTTTGATAAAGTTATTTAGATCTTCTATTTCCTTATTGATTTTCTGTCTACTTGTTCTATATATCATTGAGACAAGAGTACTGAAATTTCTGACTACATTTATGGTTAGTCTGTTTCTTCTTAAAATTATACTAGTTTTGTCTCTTGTATTTTGAAGCTCTGTTATTAGGTGCATAGACATTTATGGTTTGTGATTATTATATGCTCTTGATGAATTAAACATTTTATCATTATGCAATGACATTCTTCGTCCCAAATGACATTCTTTCATGTGGAATCTCCTTTCTCTAATTCTTCAGCAGTGAATAGATGAACGAACTGTGGTACTTTCAACAATGGAATATTATTCAGCAATAAAAAGAAATGAGTTGGGGCCCCTGGGTGGCTCAGTTGGTTAAGCAACTGCCTTCAGCTCAGGTCATGTTCCTGGAGGAGTGCTGGTTGAGATGGAGGGATGAGTAGGGAGAGCACAGAGGATATTTAGGGCAGTGTAACTATTCTGTATGGTACTGGAATGATGGACAATGTCATTGTACCTTTGTCAAAATCCATAGAATGTACAACACGAAGAGTGAACTCTACTGTAAACTGTGGACTTTAGTTAATAATGTATCAGTGATGACTTATCAGTTGTAACAAATGTACCTCAGTAATGTAAGATGTTAATAATAGGTGAAGAGTGGGAGGGTGCATGGGAACTCTGTACTTTCAATTTTTCCCTAAAACTAAAATTAATAAAAAACAATAAAGTCTATTTTTTAAAACCTGAGTTAAGCAGTATACATTGTAGTTAAAGAATATGTGTGTGTATAAAGTATGTATTTATTTATAGTACCTATATATACTACCTAACATAGTAGTTGAACCCGTGGATTCTGGAGTCACACTGTCGATGAGTTCAAACCCTGACCCTGTCACTTAACAACTATGTAACTTTTAGGCAAATGGTTTAATCAGTCTGTGTCTCAGTTTCCCCATGTAGAAAATAATAATAAAAAATAAAAATAGGGCACCTGGGTGGCTCAGTGGGTTAAGCCGCTGCCTTCGGCTCAGGTCATGATCTCAGGGTCCTGGGATCGAGTCCCACATCGGGCTCTCTCTGCTCAGCAGGGAGCCTGCTTCCCTCTCTCTCTCTGCCTGCCTCTCTGTCTACTTGTGATCTCTCTCTGTCAAATAAATAAATAAATAATCTTTTAAAACAAAATTAAAAAATAAATAAAATAAATAAATAAAAATAAAACAATAATAGAATCAGGGTGCCAGGGTGGCTCAGTCAGTTAAGTTTCTGCCTTCTGCTCAGGTTGTGATCTCTGGGTCCTGGCATTGAGCCCTGCATCAGGCTCCCTGGTCAGCAGGAGCTCTGCTTCTCCTTCTCCCTTGCCCCCCTGCTGATGCACATACTCTCTCTCTCTCAAATAAATAAATGAAATCTATTAAAAAATAATAGGATCGTGCTCGCTTCGGCAGCACATATACTAAAAAATAATAGGATCTATTTCATAGAGTTATTATGTGGATTAAATCACGTGAAACCTTTGAATAGACCCTGATACATACTAAACACATCTGACGGTATCTATGGTTGGTGTTATTTGATCATGAAACTCACTTGAAAAAAGAAAGTCTGAACATCTTTTGGGAGCCACCTCTTGAAATACACTTTCCATGATGAAGAGTGGGATCTTAAAAATGTAAATTTGTATGTATAAGGATGTGAAGTATGCCAATCTAGTATAATTGCCATTTTGCATATTAAATCCCTGGCTTTGGGACTCCCTGATTTGGTGCTGTTGGCCATAGTGGCATTGGTTTTGGTGACATTTATTTCATTTCTTTCAAAATAAAATATTTCTGAATTTAAGAATTCTGTAAGGGCACTCGATTAAAGTACTTGTCTTCTTAACAGCCAGAGGCTTTCCACGGATTCCTGCTCTGGGCAGGCACAAAGCTACTGAACATCTTCTTGGAGCTAGCTCTGTTTCCATGCGCCTGTCAGCTGTAGATGTCACAGCATGGGTGCTGTAGAGATCTCTGCAGGGAAAGATGTGGGCGGCCACGCCCCCTTCTCAATACTCTAACTTAAGGGACTGCACCTGCGCTGTTGGATCCCCTGGCCACTCATCTGCCGTCAGACACCCAACCAATTCAGTCTCTACTTTCCCTTTCATTTAAAAAGGATAGGTTCACTAAATATAGAATTCTTAGGTTGACAGTTTCTTTTTCGTTTTAGTACTTTAAAAATGTGATTCCACTGTCTTCTCATATGCATCATTTCTATCTGGAAAGCCATAGTAATCCTTAACCTTTGATTCTCTCTGTATAATGTGTCTGTTTATCTGAAGGTGCTTTAAAGAGTTTCTTCCCATCACTGATTTTAAGCAAGTTGGTTAGGATATACCTAGCTGTCTCTTTCTTCATGTTTCTTGTACTCAGAACTCACTAAACTTTGTGGAACTGTGGTTTTATTGTCTTTGTCAAATTTGGAAAAATTTTTAGCCACTAGTTCCTCAACATTTTTTTCTGTCCTGCCCTTTCTTTCCTGTATTTCGGGACTCCAAATTCCCATGTATTCAGTGGCTTAATGTTATCCCATAGCTCACAGATGCTCTGCTCATTTCATAAGATTCTCTTTCTCCTGATCTTTTGTTCTGAATGTTTTCTATTGCCATGTCTTCAAATTCACTAGTATTTTCTTCTGCAGTCTCTAAGATTAATCCTATCCAGTGTAGTTTTTATCTTAGATCTTGTAATTTGCTTTAATTAGGTAAAGGGCACCTGAGTAGCTCAGTTGGTTAAGCATCCAACTCTTGATTTTGGCTCAGGTCATGATCTTAGGGTCATTGGATCAAGCCCCTCATCGGGCTCCATGCTCGGCCTGGAGTCTGCTTGACCCTTTCCCTTTGCTCCTTCCCCGACTCACACTCCTTCTCTCCCTCTCTGTCTCAAATAAATAAATAAAAATGTTTAAAGATGTGTTAGGTGAGATCAAAGAAGTCTTTGGCTTGGGGGTAATCATTCCCCACAATTAAGGCAAACTGTTCTGTGTATGTACACAGGGTGCTGTGAATCTTGAAGTTTTCCAACTTCAGTGGTTGGTAATAGGCAGCATTCCCAGGCCTGTGTAAGCAACGGGCATTGTTCTCTATCTTTTGTATAGGTTTTCCCCTGGCCTTGGGTAGTGTCTTCCCAGGCACACACTTTTACTTCCTCAGCCAAATACTCGAGAAGAACCATGTTCAGATCTTTGGGGTTCTCTCTCTATGCAGATCTCCCTCTGGTACTCCTCTGTAAGCTCTAGCTGCCAAGGTCAATTTCTTACACACATCTGTATCCACTCAACTCCAGGATTCCATTCACTCCACCTGGGTTCACCCTCTGCGCTGTGGCCTGGAACCTCCCTCCAGGCAGTAAGCTTGGGAAATCACAGGGTCACCTCATTTGTTTCCCTATTCTCAAGGATCACTAGTTTTTTTTTATTGGCTAACATCCAGTGTCTTGCATCCTGTTGTTTCCTACATTTTTGTCCATTCTCCTGGTTTGTCTTAGGTAGGAGGGTAAATTAAGTCCTTGTTATTACATTTTGGCTAGAAGTAAAAATCTGGTACTTACTCTCTACTTTAGTTGGGTTTCAGTCAAGAGAGGAAACAATGCATGTACTCAATCCGCCATATTGAAACAGAAGCACAAAAAGCACCTTTTTTAAGAGGATGCTGATGTTTATAGTATCAGAACCTCTATTAACACAAACTTATGGACTTGTAATTATTTATTCAAATTCATAATCTCTAAATGAACTTCTTAAGGAGAGGAAACAGTGTCTCATTCATTTTGGGATTATCTTAGGGCTAAATGGGAGTTCTATAAATGTTTGTTGAGTAAGTGAGTAAATAATGTCATTACTGGTAAGGTTGCAAAAAATAAGTTAAGACTAAAGGTAAGTGATTTTAGTTAAGATCTTATAGGGAAATTCAGTTTGTAGGGAAACACAGGACAATATTTTTTTAGACTACAGCTTTTCAGGAGATGTTAACATAAGCACCTGCTTCTGCCTTTGTGGCAGCAAACACTTCTTTAAAATGCTGTCATACATTGTTCTGGTGGGATGTGTCCTCAACACTTGGGAGAATTTTATTCTTGGCCATTAATCCTGGTCATTTTCTAATCAGATCTCTGTGTGAACATTATTGTGGAATAACAGAAAAATATATCTTTCCAACCCATCTACTTCCTTGTTTTATTTTTGTGTAATATGAATTTAATATTTTAAAGAATCCTTAAGATTCAATGTGTAGTGATAAAGACAAATGGATATATTTTAAGATCAAATTTCCTCAGTTTTTTTTTCCTTTTTAAAGAGTGTGGAACTGTATGATATATTTGTTAAATCTTTCAAAGATTCAGAAGCTGAGAAAATTGAGTGAGATAATCTAAATACGTTACTTATTAATTCCTTGGCTTTTAAAGTCAGCATAGCATAGTGGTCTCAAGTAACTGTGGAGCCTGATTGCTTGTGTCTGGCCTCACTTTTACTAGCTGTCTGAACTTGGGCAAGTCACTTGACCTTTGCAAGACTCAGTGTGCCTTGCATAAAATGGGCTAGTAATAGCGCATTCTCAGTTGTTATAAAGATTAAAATGGTTATTGCTTATGAAATGCCTTAAATGGTGCCTGATATATGGTAAGTACTAGGTAAGCATAAGTAAACAAAAATAAGATAAAACGAAGTGAAATAGAATAAAATAAAGAATAAAACCTTACTCCATCTTTTAGCATTTTGTCTCATTCTGCCTTCCCTAAGAAGCAAAATCTCCACTGTCTGTTTTGTCAAAATATTTCTTACTTTAATAGGCTGCCTTTTTGGAAATCAGTTGAATATTGAAGGTAAAGGAATCTTTCCTAATTTCCTTTTATAGATCTTTTATGAAGCAATGATTCCTGTCTCCCTACTTACTTCACTGGGTCATGTTGAACCAGACTTTTTCCTTGACCTTCACCTTTCCGTTAGTCAAAACCTTCAGTTTTTGAAATTCCTCATTCAGAAATTCTGCCTCTGAACTTTTTTTTATTAACATATAATGTATTATTAGCCCCAGGGGTACAGGTGTGTAAATCGCCAGGTTTACACACTTCCCAGCACTCACCATAGCACATACCTTCCCCAATGTCCATAACCCAACCACTCTCTCCCAACCCCCCTACTCTCGGCAACCCTCAGTTTGTTTTGTGAGATTAAGAGTCTTTTATGGTTTGTCTCCCTCCCGATCCCATCTTGTTTCATTTATTCCCTTCCTACCTCCCAAGCCCCCCACGTTGACTCTCAACTTCCTCATCAGAGAGATCATATGATAATTGTCTTTTAGAGACATACTTTTTGATTTACTATCCCTTTTCCACTTTTAAGCTTATTTATCTATTATATTAATTTGTTATTTATTTATATTCTGTATTTTATATAATAATAGAATTTTTAGTATGTACTTAATTTAATAATATTTTATATTGTTTTATTATTTAACATCATCTGTCCTGGCCATGACTGTCCTAGCATATCATTGTCCAGATTATTAAGAAGTTGTTAAAAAATACTTAATCAGCAATAAGTGATTGACTTTATTTTGTAAATACAACTCAGCTAATAGCTTTTTGAAATTTATATTGATTTATGTTTTTATTCTGTCATCTCAGTCTATCTGATGCCCTCTTTGGGGACTTCCATGCACAATGCATATCCTTATATCTATTTCTAGCTTGGTATTTGAGGCAAGGGAGACCCACAAGGAAAACTCCACAGAAACAAGGATAAGCCTAAAATCAAAGTTTCCTAATTAGAATTAATTTCAATGCAGTCCAGTCCCATCCAACATCAGGAGACTTGACAGCTGTCAAAAGCCCATCTCAAACCCACGGTGCACGTACCTCTGTCTGCCTGTCTCCCTGGGGCAGTCACTGTTCTCAGTGTATAGATGGCAGAAGCTCTGTGGGTATCTGACAAGAGAAACTCAGTTAGGCAGACAGGCAGGCTACACTTACTTCATCACACAGCAGCCCTGTGCAATGATGAGTTCTTATTATGAGGGTGGGATAAAGTGTAGATTAAATAAAACCATGTTGTGATGTCATGGTTTCTAAACAAACTCTCCTGGTGGATATGGGCCTGACACTTCTGAAGTTGCTGGTATAATTGAACATGAACATGTGGAACGAACAAGTCAAAGCAGAATGATGAAATTCTTGAATGCTTTTGTTTAAAATTACTCTCTTATATATCTGTGTGGAGACACACACACACACACACACACACACACACCCCAACCACATGCACCTGCATCTGCATATGTGAACTGTTCCTTGGGTGGATTTTTACCATTTTATCCAATCAAACACGGGTAGTTCCTACTGTGATCCTTCTGTAGATGAGTTCTCTAAATATTTGGAGAAATAAGAGGGTATCTTTTACGTGTGTGTAGTAGTGGATTTTGCTGGCTCTTAAAACATTATCTTTTATAAATCCCCAAGTGTTCGAAGTGAGAAAACCATCTTTCCTTTGAATTTAGCAAATAGCATTTATGTGTATACATGCTTATGCCATCTACACACTTACCCTGTAATTGAAACACTATGGAAAAGCAAACCATAAGCTTTTAACATTGTCAGGCGTGAGCTTCTCCTTCTCATCTTCTCCTAAATTGATGTTTAGAAGAACAAGAGGCCTCTCTGGTTCCGTGTTTATAAGCCTTACTGTGGGTGGGGGCGTGGGGGGGAGGTCAATGCCTTCTTAGACTCAGAATCACATGATAGTAAATGTGAATCTAAGTAATGGCTCAAGTGCTTTCTAAGCAGTGGTTCCACCGATAATCACACACATCCTTCTTTTATTTAGTAAATGCCGATAAAAGCTAAAAAGAAAGCAGTGCTATTTGCATGTTTCACACTCTTACTCGATCTGGAGCCCAGTGATTCAATAGTCTCATGTGGGAGCCAAGAGAGGCAAACAGAACTGATTTCCAGAATCCCCTAGTGAGAGCCCACAGATCTAGGGGTCAGGAGTTTTAAGGTGTGAGACAAAACTGGAAAGGTTTTGCTAGTACGGTGACCTGAGCATGCTGGCAGAGAAACCAAATGCTGCCCTTGGGAAGTTTAAGTCTCTCTCCTCCTTGAATGGGCTCTGTTCTAGGATGGCCCTCCTGTGAGGGTATTGTACTTACCATGGAGTTTAATGTCAAATCGTCACATTGTTAGAATGTAAGCAATTAGAACGAGATTTGTGTTTGTAAAAACATTTGATTATCAAAGTAAGTAATCAGGGTACATGGAAGAAAGATAACGCAGAGATGTGGGCTCTGGAGGCAGATGACCTAGTTTCAAGTCCCATCTCCACTTGCTGAGTGATCTCAGGCTCGTCACTTACACTCTCCGGGCCTCAGATTCTTTCTCTATGAAATGGGGGAAATTATAGCTAGTCATACATTTGTAATGAGTGTTAAATGCATGAATATGTGCAAAACAATTCATAAATAATAAGCACTAAATAAATGCTAATTATTATGATTTTATTAATACATATGAAGAAAGGATTTTCACAGCTAAGATATCAAAAGAAGTGGAGATGTTGAGACACCCTCTGACTTTAAAGGATAAATTCCAGTATGAAATGAGTCCCTGTCTGACAACCAGATCCCATATGACAGAATGGTCTGGCACGGATATGTAAATGTCAGCCTTCGAAAGGTGCCAAAAATTATTTTGTGGATTTTTTTTTCAAATTAGGAAATCCTCATTCTTGTCTAACTTGCTCTCCCTTAGCACTATCTCTTACTCTATGTCTGTATGTGTATCTGTCTTCCAGGTCCGGTTTTTTTAGAATTGGTTGTGAATTCTTTATTCTCTCACATAGACATATGACAATGGGGGAGGAAGAATGTGTATTTCTTAAATATCAGTAAGAAATCTGTCTTGCCGTCTCTATAGAGAGGAAAATTCAGCAAGGAGAGTCTGTTAATTTCATCCCCCTTTCAAGTCCCATTCAACAGTGTACTTAATGGACGGTCCAGATTAACCAGACATTTCCACCATGAGTAATGGTAAAGCCTTCAGAACTTTGGGGTGGGTGTGGATTTTGTATATACCAAAGGGAATCCTTGGGATGACTTTTGAAGCAGTCTCTTTGGGGACTACACTAACATTTTCTGTATCTTTGTCAGACCGTCCACCCCTAGGCTACTAAAACCCATTTGTCCTTAAGCATGGGAGCCTGAAAGTACCTGCAAAGTTGGGATCTCTCCTTGAGGGAATCCTTAACCAAAAACTGCCAGGTATATGGGTATAACCACCCCAGCTCCCTCGCACTTTGGCTGAGGGAATTCTGAGGCATATATGTTGCACAGTTTTCCAGGGTTTCCCTCGGAGTCACCCCCTGGAGTGTCTGACTTCCCACTGCTCCCATTCCCTAGCCTCCTTCCTGTCTCACATCTCCCATCACTTCCCTGAGCTCCCTGCTGGTGCACCACCTGGCTCTCTGATCCTTGGCTCTGGGTCTCTTCTAAGATGGTATATACATCCTAAAGGCAGAAGACCATCTGCTAAGCCTGGATTAGGTTTTGCCAAAACTTCTCTGGGCCCTGTATTGGCAGGGCACAATTAAAGACCATTGCTTCCCCTGGGTTTGAAATTCTACCCACTCAAGGCACAGCTTATCATGGTTGCAGACCTGTCAGAGTTTAGACTGTTGGGAAGTAGGCAAGGACCATAGCCACTCATTTGTTTACTTAACCTTCTGTCTGCAGGACAGCCAATTTTTCTTGGGGGTAGAAGATTTTAGGAGCAGCAGACTCGCTTCTAGCATCCAGCATGCTGTGAATGCTGGTTTCTAAGCATGAGTGAGCCTCAGAAAATGCTCCTATCCATTTCATCCACTCTCTTTACAGACCTATCGACGAGTACTTTGCTGTTATTCTAGTACCAACCTAGCTAAACCAGCCACCATACACACCATTGTGTAAAGAAAACACCTGCTTCCTATAAGGTTCTCTAGCTGATGGGGAAAACGGGCCAGTTCACATGGTCTCTTACTGCACGCGAACTCATCCTTTGGCAATCTGAGACCAAGATCGCGCATTTAGCCAGGTGGATCTCTTAAAATCATCTCCTTTACCATATTCTTCATTTTAGTCTTATCCCTATCTTCTTTCCTGTTTTGCTTTATCACCTTTGTGATGCTTTAATTCTCAGCACACCAGCTGAAGCTCTGTGAAATCTGTATCACAGTATATTAGCATTCCAGAATACATGCAATCCCTGAGTAGACAATAAATTTGATTTTGCACAAGTGGCATCCTTTATACTTTGCTCATAAGGCAATCTCTCAAGTGTATCTTTTTTTTTTTTTTGAAACACAACACAAATAGTCTGGTGAAGTAAAAATGGGTTGCATGATGGGTTTTGTGCTCAGCAAAAAGAACTTGGACAAAGCAGCCATGCTGATGTTCTTATTTACAAAGGTTGCCGTCTGGGAAATTAGTGTCTGCTGCTGCCAGTAATTAGGAAAATTTAGGACCCCTAGTGCTCCAACATCTTGCATTAAAGGTTGTATGTCATCGGTGTTTTCATGAGAATTTGCTGGATTTCTGTCATTAATAACAGGCATAAACCCAGCAAGCAGTAGAATATGCATTACATTTAATCAATTTGCTATTTGTATTCATTATGTATGTCCTCCATTTTGAGTCATGAAAAATTGAAAGGCCGTTACAAATAGAACGAGCATCATGGATTACAAATGATGTAACAAGAGCATAAGCGCTATTAATTGGTCAATTGTGCTTGTCAGTACATTTAAAGTGATTAAGGCAGAAAGATTAGAAGGGACATGAATGTGCTTGGGAAGGAGAAGCCCAGGAACACTGGGGTGCTGCTGAGTGCCTTGTGCCCACATAAATGCAGCAAAAGCCAACAGCATTTATTCCAACAAATTCATTCAACAAGTGTTTGTTGAGCACATGCTGTGTGTTATGGGTTGTGCTGAGTGTTGGGAATACAGCAGAAAAAGTAAAAAGGTCTTTGACCTCAGGGGCTTATAGGTGGATAGGTGGGTGGGGAGGGAGAATTGTGAATAATACATAATACGTAGATATAGGGGCGCCTGGGTGGCTCAGTGGGTTAAGCCTCTGCCTTCAGCTTAGGTCATGGTCTCAGGGTCCTGGGATCAAGCCCCACATCGGGCTCTCTGCTCAGCAAGGAGCCTGCTTCCTCCCCTGCTCTGCCTGCCTCTCTGCCTACTTGTGATCCCTCTCTCTCTCTCTGTCAAATAATAAATAAAATCTTTTTAAAATAATAATACATAGATAGAGATATGTAACACAGCTGTGTAATATCTGGTAGTGGTAAGACCCGTGAAGATCACTAGAACAAGAGAACGGCATTGAGAGCGATGGATGGTAGTGAGGGCAGTCCTCTTTGGAGAAGTGACCTGTAAACACAGGTTTAAATGAAGAGAGAAGGAAGACAAGCAATGTGGCTCTGGGGCGACGGCAGGACTATTTCATTCATATGAATTGGTCCGACACCTCAACTTCTATTGTAACTCTCAAGAATACAAGAATCCTTTTACTTCTTTCTGTTGGCTTGACCCAATGGAACTGCTTCTCCAGAGCTGGAAAACTCTTATCAGTCGTCTCCCTACTACCCCCTTCTGTGGTAGCGGTTCTGTTAAAGTGAAACTGATGGCTCTAGTTAGCATTTTGAGTGCAGGCATCTTGAAGTCCTTATCGTGGCTCACAAAGCCCTCGGTGACCAGGCTCCCATCCCACATTGCATACCAGTCCTCTCCTTTGCTAAGCTCTAGCCCCTGACCTTTCTGTTGCTTACACTGATAGCTCTTAGCTGTCTCTCTGCCCAGTACATTCTGTCCTCAGACTCAGACCTCTGCTGCCAGGTCATCTCTTCAGAGAAACCCACCCTGACTAGCAGATCAAAGTCATTTCTTGGTCCCTTGCTATTTATTAGGTCCTCCTGCTTTGTTGTCATCATGGCCCTTACTATTACCCGAACTGCCTGCTCTCTGCTTGTTTCTTGTGTAGCTCCCACATTTGCGTATATACACCATGAGATCAGACACTCATCACCTGAGTTCACTGCTGTGTTCCGGCACCTACAACAGTGCCTGGCGTGAAGAAGAGGCTCAAAGGCTCAAGACGAGGGATGGAATGACTGGGTTAATGGGTGAGTCAATCAATCAGTCAGCTAATCAGCCAAAGTAAAGGTAAAAAAGGACAGTTTGGTTTCTGCTTTTTTATTCAGGTAGCTATTTAAAATTTTGCCTGACGGGGCGCCTGAGTGGCTCAGTTAATTGAGCAACTGCCTTCGGCTCAGGTCATGATCCCGGACTTTCGGGATCGAGTCCCACATCGGGCTCCCAGCTCCTTGGGGAGTCTGCTTCTCCCTCTGACCTTCTCCTCTTTTATGCTCTCTCTCACTCATTCTCTCTCAAATAAATAAAATCTTTAAAAATAAATAAATAAATAAAATAAAATAAAATTTTGCCTGAAATCCACAAAGAGGAAATGGGTGCCTATTCTGAGCAGGGCTGTGCAAATGAAAGTCATTAGATAACATGGATATTTGTGCTATTTGGTTCATTTGTCTAGGATCTCTCGCTATACCTTTTTAAGTAACTTAGTATTTCTTTTCAAGGAATTGAATCATTTTTTACAGGCTAAATGATATAAGAGCTGGTGGTCAACAACGTGGTTTGAAAAGCCTCACACACAGTACAATCACCTGGGGATCCCTTGTATATACCTACATCTGTACCCCCTAGCAGGCCAGTTGGTTCAAAATCTCTGGCCCAGGGTCTTACTAGACCAGTGGATCTCAACTCTGTATGCTGCTCATGCACATACAGTGTTGAGATCCACTGGTCTAGTAGAAGGATGGACATATAAAGAGCAAACCACACACACACAAAAAAGAGTAAACCACAGATAGTGGGTCAAGAACCATAATAACAGCAGGTGGGCGTGCATGGGGAAATGATGATATTTCTATTTGGTGCATAACTATAACTCAAAAAGAAATGTTTTTGGGAACCCAGAGGCCAAATGACCTGGTTACACCGCAGATAAATGTTTCATATATTTATTACCCACTCCCACCCCCAAAAAACTGATCAAAAAGTGGCAAGTATCATGCATTAAATAATTATTTTTCCTATGTGGGTCCAAACAAATGATTTTATTTTTCTATATAAGCCAGGAGTTATTGTATCCTTAGGCAAATAAAGAATCTTAATTAAAATATAGTGTCTTTCCTAACTGGCAGACACGAGGGAAAGGAAAACAGGAGAACCCACAGGGTAACCGTCAAAGGGAAAGAATTAACATGTCCTCTGAAATTATTTTAAAAGGTCAGAACTTCCCCAAGTGCAGTGGTGGAGGCGATCTGAAACTCTCTTCCTCAGCCTGCCAGGGCCTTTGATGGTGGGCACTGAAGTATTTAGACTGGGAAAAAGCAGATCTTTCTGGGTAATTAATTGTGGTTTAGGTTATTCAGCTGAAGATCAAGCTTTGCTTTCCCCCCTCCCCTTGACTTGGGTGAAAAAGAACAAGAAAGTGAGAATGATTTCATAAGAGCTAAACTGTTGCTCAGAGTGGCACCTCTAAGTAAAATATGGGTAAAACATTCCTGTCTTTTGTCTAGTGATAAAAGTTGAGATTTTAAAAAGCAATGTTTGCAATCTGATAGGCGCTTCACAAGAGTCCGTTAGCATGTTGTAAGAAAGTCTGCGTCTTGTCCTCACCCTTTGGCCTCCCTTGCTTTACCACGCTCTCTGCTCCTCGCAGGGAAGATGGAAGTGTCCAGCCACCGTATAAACTCAGACGAACACCTCTGAGGCTAGGAAGAGCGGCTGCCAAACCTCCAGAGATCTGCACTGCCACCCTGTCCCCTTGGATTTTACGGTTACCAACAGTGGGTGATCTTGAGAAAGGCTCACAGTTTCAGAGAAGCCATATACTTGAATATTTAAAGAAAATGATATTTTATAAAATAGAGGGGTGACCTAGGGGAGGAGAAGGGCGGAAGCAGGGAGGACCTAGCAGCCTCCAGAAATGAAGGTGACCAAGAAGGCCAGCCCAGGCAGGTGGCACCCTGAAGACACATTCCAGTGGGGGAAGCAATGGGTCTCAAGGCTGGCTGTATACTGGGGTCACCTAAGGTGCTTGAAAAATCCTGACACCTGAGCCCGCTGCCCAGATTCCTGGGAGTCAGGGGTGCTGGGTCTAGGCATCCATTATAAAAGCCCCCAGGGGACCTGAACGTGCAGGAAGGACTGGGAACCACTGATGCCATCCCGGATTAGTGACCGGAGTAACCAGGGAATTAGTGGCACAATCCACTGAGCTCAAGGTCTCGGCGTACCCGGGGCTTGGCAGAGGGCAAAGACTCATCATCAAGGGAGACACTGTGGTGGAAAAAATTAAACACATCCACAGTGGGGTAATTGTTCCCTTCCTTCTGTGACTTCCTGACATCTTGCCCTGCAGAAGCTGCGATGGGCAAGACAGACATCTCTTTCAGATAGATGCCTGTCGTTTAGATCCCTCCTTTGGCTAATGATACTGTGGTGAGAAAAGCCACTTGCAGATGAAGTGAATACTTGAGAGAGAATCAGAAGCGGAGTGACAGTGGGCCTGGTAGGCTCTACTTTGAAGGAGAGCAGGCAGGTCTTTTGGGAGGTATATGCAGAGATCCAAGGCAGCCTGAGACACACAGGCCAGTGCCGCCAGGGCTCTGGGGTGTAGAGACACCATGTGATTTCACACCTCCTGCATGTTCCCAGGACAAATCAGAGTTGGGGAGAAGATCCAGAAGGGGAAGAAGCCAAACAAGGGTGCAATGGAGGTGACACTCCAGATACAACATGGTCCCAAGAGGGGACCTTGGGGTTTGCCCAGCCTTGGGGCCAAAGAGTGTGAGGTCTGTGTACTCCCACAGAGACTACGCGGTAGCTAAAGGCCGCCAAGGCGTGGTGGGCTTGCTGTAGGAGAAATGTAGCACCAAGGCCTAAGGAGCATCTCCTGAAGCTCACAGGTGGAAGTTGGTAGCAGCATAGGGCTACAGAAGCTGGGAGACGGGTGCACAGGCTGATAAAGGGATCCAGGAGGATCTGGGCAGGATACTGACTACCTGCTGCTGCCCCAGCAAAGCATCACCTCCTGGCTGGGTGTATTTCTCTTGAGAAACCACAGAGCATATTTCTGCATTCCCTCCTCTGATTCAATAGATTTCCTCCCATTACCTTTCTCTTCCTTACCGCCCCGTTCCTTGTTTTCATTGTTTCCTGTTTCTTGTGATCAGCGTGGGAAGTCTAGGAAGTCTGGAGGAGGATGCAACTAAGGAAAGTGGGATGAGGAGGCCACTCTGACCTGCACAACTGTGTGGATGATCTCTGCAGCAAGAGACAAGATACCAAACCAAAGGGGCCCGTATAATGGGAGACTTCTCCTCACGCAAGAAGTCAGGTACCAGGTGATCTAGGTTTGACTTAGTTGCTCAAAATATCAGGATGCAGTAAGGGTGTGATAGCATGATTGATAGTAAGAAACATATTTGGTCTTTGTTCCTCACTCCTGGCCCAGACCTCCTAAAACTTGGAACTTCCTAGCTGAGGAGAGCTAAAGGTGATTTTGTTAGGTTAATCAGGCAACTTTTGGATCCCACCTTAAGGATGGGGGCTGGTTACCAGGAGAACCAACCATGTGATCAGAGGGTTGGAACTTTCAATCCCACCCCCAAGCTCTAGGGAGGGGGAAGGGGCTGGAGGTTGAGTCCAATCACTAATGGTCAATGATTTAATCATTTGGGGAGATTTAGGGAGAGGGGAACACTCAGAGAAAGCATGCAAGCTCCTCCCCCTTTTTCAGGACCTTGCCTGGTGCATCCCTCCCATCTGGCTGTTCCTGAGTTCCATCCTTTTATAACAAACCAGTAATCTAATAGGTAAAGTGTTCCTCTGAGTTCTGTGAGCTGCTCTAATGAATTGAACCCAAGGAGAGCATCTTTAGAACCTCTAGTCTGTAGCCGGTTGATCAGAAGCACAGGTGACAAGGTGGACATGCAATTGGCATCTGAAGCAGGGGTGGGGGAGGGGCAGTCTTGGGGGACCAAGCCCCTCACCTGTGGGATCAGATGCTATCTCCAAGTAGACAGTGTGAGAACTGAGTTGAATACTTGTAGGACACCAGCTGGTGTTGGAGGACTGCCTATTGATGTGGAAACTGCCCTCACCCGCAAACACACACATGTTGAACCCGGGTGCAGAATTATAAAGGGCTTCTCTGCCATCCTCTTGGCCTTCCATCCATCATGGTGGCCGCATGGCTTCTAGCATCATGTCCTCACACAATAATATCCAAAACCAGGCAGGGAGGGATTGGCTTTTCCTCACGCATCACTCTCCAGTCAAAAAGCAAAATATTTTCCAGATCCGGGCACAGACTCTGTAGGTGTAGGGTTGGGCGGGTATCACCTTCTCATTACTCAGTTTTAAGGACGACTGAGGAAAGGTAATATCTGGCATGTTGGCTTCTGCCTGTCAGTCCCTGCCAAAGGAGGTACTGGTTATTCTCCAGTTGTCCCTTTGGATTCATCCTCTGCCCTTTTCTGCCCTGCTCCTTACTCTATGCCCTTGGAGGCTGATACCTCCAGATTTCACCACCAGGATTTGTCCTTTGGGTTTTAATGAGGTTCAACCCAGGGGAGGCCCAGGAGGAGTTGGGAGGGAGCAGGGGAGAAGTTGAGGTATTTATTCCCTCTGCTCGGAGCCTGCCAGACCACAGTCTGGCAGGGTCTGTGTTTCCCTACTAAAGGACCAGGTCAGGAAGATAATGCGTCTTGTTACCTTATGAGGTACTGATTTACCTTCTCTACTTAGATCTACAGTCCACTTGGCATGGATCTTTTCCTTCTGCTTTTTATTTTGAAAGTTTCCAAATCTACTGAAAAGTTAATAAAACACTTATATCCTTCAGTTTGATTCCCCAGTGGTTAATAGTTTGTCACATTTTCTTTATATCTCTCAATATAGAGACACAGACTATTGACCCTTGAACAATGTGGGTTTGAATTTCAAGAGCCTACTTATATGCAGATTTTTTTCGATAAATACAGTACAGTACTACAAATGTATTTTCTTTTCCTTATAGTGTTCTTAATGACATCCTCTTTAGCTTACTTCATTGTAAGAACACAGTATAACATATACGGAATATGTGTTAACCGACAGTTTATGTCATCAGTAAGGCTTCCAGTCAACAGTAATCTATGAATACTTCAGTTTTGGGGGGAGTCAAAAGTTATATGTGGATTTTCAACTGCTGGGGGTTGGCCCTAAGCTCTGAGCTGTTCAGAGGTCAACTGTGTATAGATATATAGTAGATAATTCACTGAGCCGTACAATTTTGGGGTTTGCTGAACCATTTGAATGTTCTAGATGTCTTGACATTTCACTTATTCACTTCAGCATGCATCTCCCAAGGATAAAGACATTCACCTACCCAACACCCCAGAATTAACACTAATTCAATAATATTACCCAATTTGGTCTTTTAAAAATTTTTTGCTTAAAAATACTTTCTTGATAATCCCTGACATTTGAGTGGTTTGTAGCTGACAAAGCACTTTATTCATTATTTCATCTCATAGCACATTTTCTGAAGCAATTGTTATCATCCTGGCCTTATAGATGAGGAACTGAAGAATCAGAGAAGCCAAGTGACCCACCCCGGGCCACACAGCTAACAAGTAACATGACTGGGATCCCATGGCAAGCCTTCCAACTCCAAGTCCCACACACTTTCTATGACATTTTGGCCAGAGTATTAGGTTTTCCAGAACTCAGGCCCCTCAACACTTCCCGTATTTTTTTCCCTACCAACCTACCCATCCACCAAAAACAATGAGGCTCCTGTCCTCCAGCTTCAGACAGAGACACTCTGGATAAGCTAGTTTTCCACCTTGGCTCCTGTTTGGTGTAGAAGAATGCTAGGCAATGTGTTCGGACCCTGCATTTAATTTAAGCTAGCATGATGGATTACACAGTATTTCTTTACTGTGTTTACTGCATTGTGCTTGATTCTCTCCTTCATACCCTGACACAGGGTGGAAGAAAGCTTCCCTCTGAAAACCCCTGGATTTTATCCTCCCTGGTGGGAAGAAGCTGCTTTATGCTGCTCGATAAGCAGGTGAAAACATGTGTGCTTGAAGCCCCACCAGGGCAGGATTTCAGACTCTCGGCTGCCAGACCTCCCTCTCAAGCATTTCCAGGACCAGCCCCTTTCTGTGCTTTGTCACTGTCATGTACCAGCCCCCGCCACCTCCACTCTCACTGGGAAACTGCAGCAGCCCCTCCCCTTGTCCTAGATGGCATCGGCCCTCCATTCTTATCTCCTGCACTCGACAGGTGAACCTCATCAATGATGTCCAGTGACCCTGGAATGAGGGCTGCGGTCCATGCTGTGGCCTGTGCCACCCTTCCTGACCAGCCCCCACTGACCTCACAGCCACCCCTCACATCGTGCTCCCCACCCCACCCCGAGTTCAAGCTATACCAGCCTTCTTTTCTTTAAACAAGCCCGGCCCCACCTCAGGGCCATTCTACCTGCTTTGTTGTCTGCCTGCAATGCTTTGTCCCCCATATCTACCCCCGGTCACTGATCCTTCACACCTCAGCCCTGAGCCCCACCCTAGATCCTCATAAATGCTTCCTCTTTTTCCTGAGTGCAGCCCCAGCATCTCTGCATAAGGGCTCAGCAAAGTGTTCATATCCCCCTATATCTCTTGAGGAAGAAGGGAGACCCACAGGGGGCAACACCTAAAGTCACACCACGGGTCACTATCAGAGCCATGGTCTTTCTCACCCAAAGCTGCTGCTTCAGGAAGGAGGCCCCTCCTGCTTCATCCTTTGGCTCCATAGCCAAGGAGAAGTCCCCTTGCCCCTGCCACCGTCACAGGACACTGTCCACGTGAAGAGACGGAAACGCCACCCCAGCCTTCCTTTTGTGTCTTCTCACGCGTCTGCACCTGTTCACCCATACATTTGTTCATCTCCTTCCCTATGACCATTCCCCTATTTATCAAGTATTTGGTGAGTTTAATTACGTGTATGGCATTGTGCTATTCATGGGGACACAGTGGTGAGGAGAACAGACAGGTTGCTGTCCTCAGGGAGTCACCATGTACTAAAAACGACAGACGAAGTCACGTACGCCGATGAGAGAATGTTGGATGGTAGCCAGAGGACAGTGCCAGGGAGGAAACCAGGAGAGCAACATGATGGAGGAAGCAGTCGGCCATTCCCCACTTGGCTTCAACCCACCTTCCTCCTTCTTAACAGAACCCCAGTTGCTTTCAGTTGTCACCCCCTCAAATATCTCCTGGGCCTTAGGAGAAACCACCCACCCCAATGCCCACATCCCAGGGTGGACTGGATTGCCCCAAGGATAATTCCACCCTCTTGAGAGTGATGGGATCAAGAAGGAGTATATGACTCATTTCAGGCCAGGTAATTCCTCTAGCGAGGCAGGAACTTCTATGGAAAGTGTCCTTGCTTTAAAAGAAAGCCACAAAAAGAGATGGTTTCTCCTCTTCCTCTGGATGTGGTCATGTCCAAATGTGATGGCTAGAGCTGCTGCAGCTACATGCTCCCAACTGAGGGTGAAGCCAGCCCCACACCAGCTGAGCTGAGATGCATGAATATGGGCCCTAACGATGCCAGTGAGCTGCTGTTTCAATCAGTCCTGGAGCCCTCAGACTTCCCATCCAGAAGAGATCATAAGTTACTATTTAACATCCCTTTTTTTAATAACCCATCGAAAGCACCAAAATTGACAGAGACGTGGACCTCACTGTTTTGCCTCTAGCTCCCACCGTGGTGCCTGATACATAGCAGACGCTCAATAAATGCTTATGGAATGAACGGTGTGTCCTATGTCAGATTCCCCAGAAGCAGACCTGCAGACAAGGCTTCGTGGGAAAGTGCTGTGTTATGGAAATGCTCCCAGGGTGGATCAGTAAAAGGAAGCCAAAGGAGGCAAGACAGGAAAAGCCAAGCACAGAGGCAAACTTAACCAAAGCCCCCCTGGGGGCAACTTCCTCCTGATCCCCAGGGAACTCTGGAATATAAGTCACTCCTCCTAAATTGTCCCACCTGCAGCAAGGGGCTGGCCTTTCTTAATCCCACTCCTCAGTCTCTAGCTAAGGGCCATCTCAGGGGGATATAAACACCACGCCTCCTCCCAGCTCTCAGCTCTTATAGTTTAAATGGTTCTAGGAACCCAAGAGTGGCACCTGCTGACCACTGGAGGCAAAAGTGCGGTGAAGTTAGCAGAAGGACACATAGAAGCGATAGAGGGGTCAAAGAGATCTGCATGTGGGTCCCGGGGGTAGATGAATGAACAGGTTCTGGATGCATCCACAATTGATTCTCAAGCAAATAGCAGCCCTGAGGCAGCCTTCTGGTCTGCAAATTCTTCCCCCATATCCCTCCTATGGTGAGGGGGCATCTTTTTCTGCTGCCCACACACGATAGCCAATGGGAGCCCCCAGCTTTTATTAAAAGGGAAAAAATTTGCATTTCAAAATTATGACTGTGCTTCAATATTCATCTTGAGGTTCTCTCGCAAAACATTGAAAGCTAGATCATGATTTGACGATGGAATATTGATTTTACATCTATATTTATATTCAGAGGTCTGTGCTGTGTGGATAGAACACCCACCCTGCAATATCTTCTCTTTTAAGTCAATATGAAGATGGATGATCCCCCCAGGCAAGTTTTGATAAAATGCTGGTGTCGATACAAAAAGACATTCATGCCAATGCAAGTCGATACCGGTTTATTGGTTTGGGCTGCTTCTGCTCCACGCAGCAGGCTCCAAGAGGGGTTTCCGAACACCACCAGCTCCTAGCCAGTCTGCGTATTTCTTCACTTATATCATGTGAGTGGAAAATGCCAGGGGAACGTGGGCTGGCGGGGGGCTGCCCATGCCGGCTCCCAAATCAAGAAGGGAAAGAAAATAAAAGCAAGCACGACCTGTAAGTAAATCTGGGAGAAGCTTTATTACTGTCATTAGCCGTGTGCTTGTCTTCTTTCAGTTTCAAAAAGATAACATTGAAACAGCAGAAGGAGCTAGAATCATTTCCATCCTTGTTAGGTTCTCATCATACGACAGGCACTGGGACTTGTCTCGACTGTGGGTATCTGCTGTTAGTGCCTGCCTGGCACTTATTACCACCTGAAACTCCATGTATTTAGTACTTCTTAAAAATCTCATGTATTGTCTGCCTTCTACACCAGAAAGTGAGATCCAAAGGGACAGAGGGGTTTTTTGTTTGTTTGTTTGGTTCATTGCTGTATTTCTAATGTCTGAATGCTGAATTAGTTTCTTTCTGCTTCATGCAGCCATCCAACAAATTGAGCAAGTTCTATGTGACAGGACTCAACTAGGTTCTTGAGATAAATCAGTGAGAAAAACACATTCTAGTGGGGTATAGGGCAGTAGAGACAAATAAATACTATGTAGAGTCAATTAGAAGGCAGGGATTGCTAAGGTTGGGGAGCAAAGTAAGAAGAACTCGAAGGTTGGGGACACTGATTATGTTTCTAAATCAAGTGGTCAGGTTCAGCCTCCGTGGGAAGGGAGAGTCAAGCAGAGTCTTGTAGGAGGTCAGCAAATGAGGACGCAGCTATGGAAGGAAGGAGATAGGGATTTCCAGGCACTTGGAACAGTGCACATTTCCCAAGACAAGACAGGACTATGCATGGCTTACCTAAAAAGCAATACAAAACAAAACAAAATGAAACAAACAAAAAAAGAAAGAAAAAAAAAAAGAAAGAAAAGTGGGTGGCTAGATGGGGTGAATAGAATGTTAGAACAATTAAAGGGATGAATCTGAGGCACCTAGGGGCCACCTTGCCCTCAACAGCTGTCCCCTAGGGAGAGCTCATGTGAAGAATAAATTTAAGCAGAGACAAACAGAGCTCCCTGGATCCAGCCATGCCTAAAGCAACATCTAGTCCACATCTTTTCAATGCTCGAGCCAATATATTCCCTTTTTATAATCACTTCTCACTGAAAGAGTTCCTAATAAAACCCCCTGAAACCCGAGTGCCTAGAATGCCTGAGTTACTGTGCCCACCGCGGATTTCTAAGATACCCGCTGGCTGGCTCTCGGGCAGTGGGAAATCTAGCCCGGGAGGGCAAGGGCTGGAATCTGTCTGTGCAGAGGAGGCCTGGACAGCTGACAAGTGAGAAGGAACCTTTCAAATTTGCAATTTTCAAGTGTCAGAAGGATATTGTACGACTCCTCTGACGCTGAGCATCGTAGACTGGTTTTCCCCATTTTTCATCAACACGTCTGCTGTGTGAGTGGTGGCCTTTGCCCTCACGTAATCCGAAACTCACAGCCGAGAGCAAGAACTCCAGGTGCTACCTTTCCCACCAAGTCACAGGTGAAGGACCAGACAGACCCTCTTCTTCAATTATCCGCATTGTCAACACAACACTTTCAAAGGAATCTATTCAATTCAGCGGGCACTTTGAATGGTTGCTCTTCGAGATGCCGAGGGAGTCAGAGAAACACACAACTTGATCTGTCCCCTTAAAAGGCAGATAATCTGGTGGGTGAAAGAAAGACAAGAAAGGATCAGAGGAAGCCTTCAGAAACAACTGCAAAACAAGGAATAAAATGGCAATAAATACATATCTATCAATAATTGCTTTGAATGTAAATGGACTAAACGATCCAATCAAAAGATGTGATCCAATCAAAAGGGTGACTGAATGGATAAAAAAAGAAAACAAAAAACAAACAAAAAAACAAGACCCAGAGCACCTGGGTGGCTCAGTTGGTTAAGCATCTGACTCTTGATTTTGGCTCACGTCATGATCTCAGGGTCATGAGATCAAGCCCCACGGGAGGCTCTGTGCTGGGCATGGAATCTGTTTAAGATGCTCTCTCCCGGTGCAACCACTCTGGAAAACAGTGTGGAGGTTCCTCAAAAAACTGAAAATAGAGCTACCCTACGACCCAGCAATTGCACTACTGGGTATATATCCTAAAGATACAAACATGGTGCTCCGAAGGGGCATGTGCACCCGAATGTTTATAGCAGCAATGTCCACAATAGCCAAACTGTGGAAAGAGCCTAGATGTCCATCAACAGATGAATGGATAAAGAAGATGTGGTATATATACACCATGGAATACTATGCAGCCATCAAAAGACATGAAATCTTGCCATTTGTGACGACGTGGATGGAACTAGAGGGTATCATGCTTAGTGAAATAAGTCAATCGGAGAAAGACAACTATCATATGATCTCTTTGATATGAGGAAGTGGAGATGCAAGGCGGGGGGGCTTGGGGGGAGGTAGGAAAAGAAAAAATGAAAAGATGGGATTGGGAGGGAGACAAACCATAAAAGACTCAATCTCAAGAAACAGACTGAGGGGGGACGGGAGAGGGTGGTGGGGAAATGGACATTGGGGAGGGTATGGGCTATGATGAGTGCTGTGAAATGTGTAAACCTGACGATTCACAGACCTGTACCCCTGGGGATAAAAATACATTATATGTTTATTAAAATAAAAAAAATTTAAAAAAAATAAAAATAAAAAAAAGATGCTCTCTCCCTCTCCCTCTGCCCCTCTCCACTCATGCCCTCTCTTTCTCAAAAAAAAAAAAAAAATCATATGCTGCCTACAAAAGACTCATTTTATTTATCTACTTATTTTAATCTCATGATTTTTTAATGTAGACATTAATTTAATATAAGTAGTAGATGGCTCAAGCAAAACACAATTGAATTTATCACTCTGTATGGGCTTCCAAAATTGTACAATAGAATCAAGGTATATCTCAATGCTGAGATCCCCTCACTCCGCAAACCTCAGGCTGATCTTGATTCAAATTCTCAGAAGCCTCTAGTAGAGAGTCAATGCCCGAGACACTCTGCAGGATCTAGGGAAACATTTACTAATTTGTTCTGGGGCAAAATCTTACCAGTATCAATCAGGCATGAAGGCAGATTATTTTCCAGTGGCCATCAATATAGTCATCTACATGTTTAGTCAGCTTTCATTGGATATCACGTATGGAAGGTTTGGTGGTCCCTAGACAGTGGGAAGAGGCTGAGAAGAACAAGGCACACTCAGGGCTGAAATCCAGCAGGTACACACCTCTGTTGCCATACCAGTTGTTTACCTATTTCTCTGCTTCCATCCTGCCTGTTAAGCGTCACCATCCAAGCCTCAGCCCTGTTGGCCCTCAGGCACCCGCAGGAAAGAGAGTGCCCCAGACACGACAGAGGCCAATGCTGGGTGCTCGTCTCACTCCCTGCGGTTGTGGCCACCTGTGGCCAGCTCCTGCTTCCCTGCAGTTGCCTTCATGTGGCCACTCGTAGGAACTGCAGCATCACACACCAAATTTTCTAAGAGAAAATAAAATGATAAATGTCCCCCCACATGCCCAATTGCTCCACAAGAGACTCATTTTAGACCTAAATCACCTGCGATTGAAAATGAGGGGGTGGAGAAACATCTATCATGCAAAGGGATCAAAAGTAACCCAGAGTAGCAGTACTTATATAGGACAAAAGAGACTTTAAAACAAAGACTGTAACAAGAGACAAAAGACTGTGTATAATCATAAAGGGGACAATCTAACAAGAAGATGTAACAACTGTAAATATTTATGCACCCAACATCGGAGCACCCAAATACATAAAATATAAAGGAACTAACTGAGAATAATACGATGATATTAGGGCACTTTAACACCCCACTTACACCAATGGACAGACCATCTAAACAGAAAATCAATAAGGAAACAGTGGCTTTGAATGACATATTGAGCCAGGTGGATTTAACAGATACTTAAAATGTTCCATCCTAAAACAGCAGAATACACATTCTTTTCAAGTGCACATGGAACAGCCCCCAGAACAGATCACACATTATTCCACAAAAGAAGCCTCTACAAATTCAAGAACATCAAAGTCATACCATGCATATTTTCTGACCATGAGGCTCTGAGTCTAGAAGCCAAATGCTAGAAAAAACCTGGAAATACCACAGATACATAGAGGTTAAATAACATGCTACTAAACAACGAGGGTCAATCAGGAAATAAAAGAAGAAATAAGAAAATACATGGAAGCAAATGAAAATGAAAACACAATAGTCCAAAACCTCTGGGATGCAGTGAAGGTGGTCCTAAAAGGGAAGTACATAGCAATACAGGCCCACGTCAAGAAGCAAGAGAAATCTCAAAAAAAAAAAAAAAATCTAACCGTACACCTAAAAGAGCTAGAAGAAGAACAACAAACAAAACCTAAAACCAGCAAAGGGAAGGAAATAATAAAGATTAGAGCAGAAAGAAAGGATATAGAAACTAAAAAACAATAGAACAAATCAATGAAAACAGGAGGTGGTTCTTTGACAAAAAAAATCAATAAAACTGATAAGCCAGACTTATTAGGAAAAAAGGGAAAGGACTCAAATAAATAAAACCACAAATGAGAGAGGAGAAATAACAACCCACACCATGGAAATACAAACAATTATAAGAGAATATTATGGAAAATTATATGCCAACAAATTGGACAACCTAGAAGAAATGGATAAATTCCTAGAAACATATAAACTACCAAAACTGAAATGGGAAGAAATAGAAATTTTGAACAGACTGACAACCAGCAAAGAGTTGGATCAGTAATCAACCAGTAATCAAAGAAATTCCAACAAACAAAAGTCCGGGACCAGATGGCTTCACAGGCAAATCCTATCAAACACGTTAAGAGTTAATACTTATTCTTCTCAAACTATTCCAAAAAATAGAAAAGCAATGAAAACTTCCAAATTCATTGGATGAGTATTATCCCGATACCAAAACCAGATAAAGATTCCTCTCAAAAAGAGAACTATAAGCCAATATTCCTGATGAACATGGGTGCAAAAATTCACAATAAAATATTAGCAAACCAAATTCAAAAATACATTTTAAAAATTCACCATGATCAAATGAGATTTATTCCTGGGTTACAAGAGATTTATTCCTGGGCCGCAAGGGTGGTTCAATGTTTGCAAATCAATCAATATGATACATCACATCAATTAGAGAAAGGATAAGACCATACAAACATTTCAATAAATAGAGAAAGAGCATTTGATAAAGTACAACACCCATTTATGATTAAAAAAAAAAAACTTCAACAAAGTAGGTTTAGAAGAAACATACCTCAACGTAATAAAGACTATATACAAAAAACTCACAACTAATATCATCCTCAATGGAGGAAAACTGAGAACATTTCTTCTATGGCCAGGAACAGATAGGAATGTCCACTCTCACTACTGTTATTTCACATAGTACTGGAGGTCCTAGCCACAACAATCAGACAACCAAAGAAATAAAAGACACCCAAATTGGCAAGGAAGAAGTAAAAGATAACACGATACTCTATGTAGAAAACCTAAAAGACCGCACCAAAAAACTGCTAGAACTGACACACAAATTCAGTAAGGTCACAGGATACAAACTCAACATACAGAAATCTGTTGCGTATATATAAACCAATAATGAAGCAACAGAAAGAAATTAAGAAAACAATCCTATTTGTAGTTGTACCCAAAATAGTAAGACATCTAGGAACAAACCTAACCAAAGAAAGGAAAGACCTGTACTCTGAAAATCATAAAACACCGATGAAAGAAATTGAAGATGACAGAAAGAAATGGAAAGACATTCCATGCTCACGGATTAGAAGAACAAATACTGTTAAAATGTCTATAATACACAAAGCAATCTATACATTTAATAATCCCTATCAAAATGCCAACTGCATTTTTCACAGAGCTAGGACCATCCTAAATTTTGTATAGAGCCACAAATGACCACAAATAGTCAAAGCAATATTGAAAAAGAAAATCAAAGCTGGAGGCATCACAATTCTGGACTTCAAATTATATTACAAAGCTGTAGAAACGAAAACAGCATGGTACGGGCACAAAAATAGACACACAGATCAATAGAATGGAATAGAAAATCCAGAAATAAATCCACAATTATATGGTCAATTAATCTTCAGCAAAGCAGGAAGGAATATCTAATTGGAACAAAACAGTCTCTTCAACAAATGTTGTTCTGAAAACTGGACAGCAACGTACAGAAGAATGAAACTGGACCACTTTCTTACACCACACACAAAAATAAATTCAAAATGGATTAAAGACCATTTAATAAATGTCTGAAACTATAAGAATCCTAGAGGAAGCTCTTTGACATTGGCCGTAGCAACTTCTTTCTAGATATGTCTCCTGAGGCGAGGGAAACAGAAGCAAAAATAAACTACTGGGACTACATCAAAACAAAAAGCTCTGCACAGTGAAGGAAACAATCAACAAAACTAAAAGGCAACCTACAGAACGGGAGTAGATATTTGTAAATAACATATCCAGTAAAGGGTTAGTATCAAAAATATATAAAGAGGGATGCCTGGGTGGCTCAGTTGGTTAAGCAGCTGCCTTCGGCTCAGGTCATGATCCCAGCGTCCTGGGATCGAGTCCCGCTTCAGGGTCCTTGCTTGGCAGGGAGCCTGCTTCTCTCTCTGCTTCTGCCTGTGCTCGCTCACTCTCTCTCCCTCTCTCTCTCTGACAAATAAATAAATAAAATCTTTAAAAAAAATTTTTAAAAATATATATAAAGAATTTATAAAACTCACCTCAAAAAACAAATAATCCAGTTTAAAAATGGGCAGAAGACATGAACAGACATTGCTCCAAAGAAGACACACAGAAAGCCAACAGACTGAGGAAAAGGTGCTCAACAGCACTTATTATCAGGGATGCGCAAATCAAAACTACAAGGAGATATCACCTCACACCTTTCAGAATGGCTGACATTAACAACACAAGAAACAACGGATGTTGACAAGGATGTGGAGAGAAAGAAACCCTGGTGCACGGTTGGTAAGCATGCAAACTGGTGTAGCCACTTGAGAAACAGTATGGAGATTCCTCAGAAAGTTAAAAATAAAACTACCCTGTGATCCAGACATTGAACTATTGGGTAATTACCCAAAGAATACAAGAACACTAATTCAAAGGGATACATGCACCCCTGTGTTTATGGCAGCATTATTTAATGCAAAAATTAGCCAAGATATAGAAGTAGCCCAAGTGTCCATCAACTGACAAATGGATAAAGAAAATGTGGTGTACACACACACACTGGAATATTATTCAGCCATAATGAAATCTTGCCATATGCAATGGCATGGAGGCAACTAGAGAGTATAATGCTAAGCAAAGTAAGTCAGCCAGAGAAAGACCAATACCGTTTAGTAAGACCAAGACTTCACTCATATGTGGAATTTAAGTAACAAAACAAACAAGCGAAGAGAATAAAAAGGGGAGGGAGTGAGAAATCAAGAAACGGGCTCTTAACAACTCCAGAGAACAAACTGATGGTTACCAGAGGGGAGGTATGTGAGGGAATGAGTGATACGGGTGATGGGGGTGAAGGAGGGCACTTGTCATGATGAGCACTGGATGATGTATGGAAGTGCTGAATCACTATGCTGTACACCTGAAAGTAATATAACACTATATGTAGTTAACATATAGTTAATTACAGTTAACTATACTAGTTAACTATACTATACTAGTTAACTAATTATATTAGTTAACTAGTATAGTTAACTAGTTAGTTAAACTGGAATGAAAACTAAATCTTTTAAAAATGTTTAATTAAAAAAAAACCAATGATTTCTGAAATTGATAAGTGCAGTGAGGAAAATACATCAGGGAAATATATTCCAGTAGTGCGGAGCAAGATGGAAAGGTCAAGGGAGGCCAAACTGAGACCCGCATGATGGGAAGGAGCCAGCTGCCGAGATGCAGGGAAGTATGCTTGAGGCAGAAGGGTTGGTGGGTGCAAAGGCCCTGAGCAGAAGGGAGGTTGGCCCACCTGAGGACCAGAATCAAGGCTTGTGTGGCCAGAGCTTAGTAATGGAGGGAGATGGGAAGTGAGGTCAGGGCAAGCATGGCCAGATCATGAGGAGTTGGAGTTTTATTCAGAGTGCCAGCACCCTTATTTCCAGTTGATGTCAACATGCTCCCACTCGGATAAATGAACATTCTCACCTTGGCGGATCATTTGGGTAGAAACCAGAAATGTAATCAGCAATGCAGAAAGAGGAGGAGGGTTCTATGATTTCTCAAGATTCCAACCGTGGCACCTTGTTTTTCTAAAAAAGGAGAAATCCTGCCAATATACAGAGCCCCAGACAGAGAGTAAGGGGAGGGAACAACACCCTCAAGGCTGGAGCAGGAGGAGGTGGGCTCACAGAGGTGGGGAGAGATGTGCCTGCTCCGGGAGTTTACCAGCAAGACCAGGGGTAGGGTGCTGGGGAGGCAAGTGGGGTTTGAGAGCAGATGTAAAGTTAAATGGCTGTTTTGGACCTCATGTGGCCCCATCAGCTTCTACCTTCCTAGGGAAACCTCAGGCCGAGCCTAGGAGAGGTCTTCCCACGCCTCTGCTTGATAACCTGGGCCGTGGCAGCTATCAGGCTGCAGGCATCAGAACTCAAGACTGAGTTCCCAGGCTTATAGCAAACCACACATCTCATCCTCAGAAGTGCCTGCTGTGTTTTTTGGCAGCAGGAAAAACATGAAAGTTCATTTCTCTGTAGCAACTACAGTGATGTGCAGGGAGAAGTAACTGAAAAGGTCAAACATGCCCTTCACCAACTCAGCTCATAAACCAGGGGAAAGGCAGAGCACTGAGACTTCAGGAGGAGAGTAAATCCTCACTTGTGCTGAGACCTGCAAAGCAGGGGTCAGGGTCGACCCATCGTTGGTGGGGGACAGCTCCTCCTGCTCCAGTTCCCTGGGTCCTCTGCCTTAGTCTTCCGTACAGAGTGCTAGGAGGCACTGTGCTTCTCGAGTTTAAAGTTAAGGCACCTTAGAGAAGCAGCATAGGGTTGTGCTGACCACAGTGAATGTGCCCTGGACTCACAATGATATCAGTTCAAAAACAGACTGGTTGTCATTTTTAACTTGAGGATAGCACCCTTGAGGCTGAAAACAACCAATAAAACATACCAAAAGGAGTTCATCAGCATGAGGAAGGAGACTGTTCTCCCCTGTGCCAAAGCTAGAGGGTCACCCCAAGGTGTCTACCATACTAAGAGAACAGACTCTCAGCTGTCCCTAAACCCTGAAACAGGTAAGAGGTGCATCAGCTTGAGTATCTCAGGTGGGTCCCATGCTAACAGGCACAAGTCAGCAGCAGAGCCCAAAGGTAAAGTGTTAGTGGATTGCTTCCAGCATTGTCTGGGACAGAGTGGGGTCATCATTCCTGAAAGGGCCTGGATAAAACCTCTTGGAAGTTACATCCCAACAGCCATTATAGTTTGAAGACCATGTCATTAAAAGTATCCAGTGAATTTAACTCTAGTTTTCTGCCCACCCAGCATTTGTCTAATTTCAAGTTAGTTTCCCTTGTCATGTGCAACAGGGAGAGAGGGTGTTGACAGAAAGGAGGCCAACTATTTCCCTTGGCAGGCATGTCTTTCATTAATAAACCAACCTTGCAGTTAATCTCTCTCTCTCTCTCTCACACACACACACACACACACACACACACACACTGCCTCTCACTATATTCGTGATGGAAGGAGTGGAGGTGATTATGAATTTCATCTTCCAGGTATGGATTAAACCAAACACCAGGGGATGTCTCAAGGATTGCAATCCCCAAGGTAAATGTTGCTGACTGACAACAACCCCTTCTCCTCTCCTCTTCTGGGCCTGCTCTGCTCCACTCCTCTTGGTACATCAGAGCTCAACAGAATCAGGTCAGAGCTGGAAGGATCCTGAGAGCCCACTGACAACAATGACTCCTGCTCTGAGGTTCACAGAAGTAGCACTAGGTTTTGTGAATTCTTGGCAAAAATTCAGAAAACCTAAGGGAATCCACACATTAGCCGATAATGAGGCCACACAGACTAACTAAAGCATCAGCCACCTCATTAAACTGGGAAGCTTAATACTGTTTTTATTGCACAATCACTTATAAATGTCTTTTATTAATAAAATTGGGGAAATTAATTTGTTATTCCTTAATAAGTGCAGTGTGTTTTGTTGACAAAATGATTATAAAGATAAGGATCAATGAGTGTTGAGAATATTAAAAGATGCCCCTGTTCTATGGGTTGGAAACCACTGAGCCACCAACACCCTACCAACAATTTTACAAATGAAGAAACTAGGGGAAGGGAGCAAAAACTCCAGACTTTTACTCAAGCTTCAAATTTCCCTTAAACTCTTAGAATATTCTGTAACCCCATATAGCCAATAGCAGTCATGTAATTAGAGTTAATGTCTCCAGAACCTGTTTTATTTTCTTAATTCACTCAAACCTCAGTGAACAATTGGTTCTTGAAGTCAGTATTACACATATGTATGAAATTGTCATCGATTTACCTGCTACTTTTGGCAGGGAGAGGAAGGAGGAGGTTCTGTATTTTTTAGAAGTGGGGGAAAGGGGATGTAAAACAAACAAAACCCCACACCTATTACACCAATAGTTTCTCCACATTATTTAATTTCCAGAACAGTCTCGTGGGGAAAGTATAATTTTCCCATTTGACAGCTAGGAAGATTACCATTGGAGAGGTTAAAAGACTTTCCAAGGGTGCATATGTTTAGAAGTAAAATCCAGTTCTGTCTGATGTTTTGAGTCCAGGATCATTCTTCCCACTACACTGCTCTGTACAGCTGACTGGGTTCAGGACCGTAGACAGAGGCAGGGTGCCTAGAGCCTTCAAGGTAGAAGGGATGGGGGCAGAGTGGGTGGGAAGAGGGGTGCTGAGTCCCAGGAAAGAGCCTGGAACTAACAGGAAGTGGGTCAGAGGCAAGGAAGGGCCCATCATCATACTCTTTCCACATCTTTATCAAACTGCTCTCTTTAGAAGCAATTTCTATCCTGCCGCCAACCAGTTATGCTAGGACAAGCATTTTCATCTATAAAATGCCATTCCCAGACTGCCACCCAGAGTTTCTATAAAGCAAAGATGAATCAATGGATAGAAAAGTTATCTGAAATTCATAAAAATTCACCGTTAAAAAAACAACTGTAACAAATAAACCCCCAAAATTCCAGTGGCTTGACATAGCATTTATTTCTCATTTATGGAGTGCCCCAAGCAGGGACTCCTGATGGCAATGAGGCTCACCTCCCAGAGTAATTCTGGTACCCAGGGTCCTTCCTCCTTGTTGCTCTGTCACTTAATATGGCTTTCAAGGTCCTTGTGTTTATTGGCATCAAGCTAGAAGGGTAAAAACCATAAAGACTGTCCAAGGAGCTTTTTATATGCCAAGTCTGGACATAGCACACATTCCTTCAGCTCACATTCTTTTGGTTGGAACCCTGCTCATGGCCACACCTACCAGAAAGGGTCTGGGAAGTGTAGTCTAGCTGTGACTACAGGAAGATAAGGAAATGAGTTTTGAGGGACAGAGAACAGTCTCCCAATCCTGTACAAAGCTGAGAAGTTGTCACAATCACATGATTCTCAGCCCCATTCATGAGCTGGAGAGTATGAATAACGAAGGATCGACTGTGTAAAATATCTTGACTACAGGACTTTCACTGGATGCACATGTGAGTAACTTTAGATTCCCCAACTGGGCATCTTGCATCCTTCCATGGTGCAAAATTTGGTGAGATTATCAAAAGCTAAAGCTGTTTCACCATTAGATTCCCCAGGAAGACCGATCTACCTATCATCCACCTATCTATCACCTCCATATTTCTGGAGACTCTAATTCAGTTCCCAGGGAATTCTAATTCAGGGGACTTGGGAATGTGTTTTTAAGACAGGGGAACTAAGACTCTTTCAGTTGCAAGTGACAGAAATCCAACTCACATGGTCTTAAGCACCAAAGGAAATGTATTGGTCCATGTAACTCTGCCAGTGGTGGGACTACTTTGGGGCATCGCTGGATATAGACATGAACAGTCGCACTGGGTCACCTCCACTCCATCTCTCACCTGATCTCCTCAGTAAAGGATCGATTTGGGGTCCATCCCCCCTCATGGGTCAAGGTGGCCACTAGGAGCTCCAGGTATACTTTTTTATGAATAGCCCCATGAGAACTACTCTTCCTCTGTAAAAGTTCCATAATTTATCCCATTGGTGCTAATTGTCCTGGCTTGGATCCCATGCCAATATCTGAGCCCATCACTGTGAACAAAAAGATGGTGGCCTCTGATTGTCCAGGTCTGGGTCATGAGACCATCTTGAGTCTGGGGGTGAGGTCAGATCCATACCACAAACATAAACCAGTGTGCAGCAGGGGTGGCTCCCCAAGGACAACTAGGGTGCTATTCCCAGGACAAGGGGGACAGGGAAGGGATGGTAGGCAAGCAGCAACAATGGGATTCTCCTACACTAGGCTGTGGGAGGCTCCAAGAGTGGTGGGTGCTCTGAGCTTGAGACTCCCACAAGACTGTGGGAAGGAGCAGTCCCTCAGACCTGCAGAGGGGTCTCTGCTCACCTAAATGCTTGATGGCTTCCACCCACCCCCAACCCAGACCCCTGTGGGTTGCTCCATGCATTGAGCATGTGAAGCTGGTGCTACTCTCCAGGCTTTCTTTGTTAGAAGGCTGGGAGTCCCTTTGTCTCATTCACCCAGACCCTCTCAGTGGCCCTACCCCCAGCAGGCTTGCACCTCCCTGCCCCCAGCCAAGGCCCTGGTGCTTGGCTGCCAATAATACCAAGGATGTAAGCTGATAATGACTTAAAGCAGAGCTTCGTGTCTCAGGCCTATGGGCAGCAAAGGACGCATGAACCCCTAAATCTGAATTCAACATTCTGTGTGTATGTTACATAATGTATGTGGGTGCTTCTCCGCTTCATCAAGGGAAAAAAAATCCACAACATTCATTGAATTACCTAAGGACACTTAACCTAAAAAGGATTGAGAACCACCAATGTCAATAGTGGCTTCTCTGGGCATCTGTTTCAAGTATTTAGCGGTGAAAATTTCATGTTCCGTAGTACTTATTCTGGAGAAGTAGGAAGCTACGGGCCAAATTGAAATGATACTCTTGTATCAACATTTCCTGAAATGGGCTCTCTGGAAGGTGGGTTGATGTGATCTTATGTCCAATAAGAGAAACAAAAACATTTTCTTGTTCAAGTAAGTTGGGGAAATGCTGGGTGAAATATACTTCTTTTCTGCAGGACTTGTCATAATATTCTTTAATGTTCTAATGTGTCAAGTGATTCACCAGGAGTGGTTGTAACAGGCAGAGTTTCCCAGACTTCCTAAACACACACAGTCTTGTATGGGGCTTTGCTTTGTTGTTAGCATTCTGTTAACCACGTCCCTGAAATGGACTCATGGGATTTATAATTTGGGAACCCCCTTATCCTCAAGGGATGTATGTTTGTGGTAGCAGCTTTAAGTTTGTGTTGTAAAGGGGTCTGGCAGCAAGCATGGAAAAAGCTTCAAAAGGAACAATATTTAAGAGAAATCCTTCTCTGTTCTTTGCCTGAATTAGAACAAATGAGGGGTCAGTATGTTTGTGAGGCTGCATGGCATCTCTGTATCTGTGAGCTGTGGAGTGTCAGGCAGAAAGAGCAAGGGGCTGGGGTCAGCATGCCTTGGGCAGGTGCACGGTTCTGTTACTGACTGGCTTTGTGATTAAGGCATGGACTTAACCCCTCTGAGTGTCAGCCAGTTATCTGTAAAAGGATCTGATGGGAAGATTAAATGAGACCGTGCACTGCATGCACAGTGTCTGTCACTCAGAAATGTCCCTTCATAGCAGCTGAGGCAAAAGACTGACTTGGTTTGGGGTCTGCAGAACTTCACCCTTTGCCCTGGCGGCTCTAGGAAATTCTCCCCTTGTCCTTGCCTATCTTACCCTCTTGCCTCAACCACCTCCCACCTGCTCTGTCTGCTCCCCATTCTCTCCTCCTTGAGCTGCTTTGCTGGTGCTCCTGATATGTCCAAACACAGCTGACCTTCTTCCCTGCCCTCTTGGGGCAGCTGGGGTGATGGCAGCTGGATCATGACCTCCGAGGCCAGGTCCTTCCCACCTGCCCCACTCCATGAGTTGCTTTGCTGGTGCCCCAGATATGTCCAAACACAACTGACCCTCTTCCTTGTCCTCTTGGGGCAGCTGGGGTGATGGCAGGTGAACCACGACCTCCAAGGCCGGGTCCTTCCCACCTGCCCCAGCAACTACCCTGACACCACCTTGGGCTGACAAACCACATGGAAATGGATGCAAAGGCCCCACTGTTTGCGGATGCTTGCAGGCTGTCCTTAAGGTCACCCTGTGTGGTATGTCACCAAAAGCGAACAACTCCACGCCACGTCTACTCTATCAGAGCTTGTTTCTATCTGCATCTGTCATCGCTGATTGCATTTGAATGGGTTTAGTCTCTATTTTAAATAAAAGATTTATGCCTTAGCTGTCAGAGCCTGCTTTTATTTGAAAATTTAATCTTGTTTCTAGGAGTCTAGATTAACTTATTAGATTTAGGCATCCCTCGTGTGTCTCTGAGAGGAAAGGAGTAGGTTCTCCCCTCTCTGCCTATGGCCCTGCACACACCACAGAGCAGAAGCCAAGAGCTGCAGGGACTTCTCAGTCAGCAAACCAAGGCAGGACAGAGGCCACCTCTTGGACAGCTTTCTTTGGTCACCTCGGGTCCCAGGAGTGTTTCTGTGGTCTCTGGGCCAGCTTCCAGTCTGTTCTCTTGGGGACCTCTGTGCCCCACAAGTGTGCTCCACCAAACTTACCCATTCTCAGGGGTTTTGTGGGGGCTCCAAAAAGGCCCCCAGTGGGAGACCAACTTGTCACCCTTGGCTGTGCCAATGAGTTCTGAGGAGTTCTACCCCTCTGAGGGCGCTCGCCCTATTGGTTAGACCGTGGGGTCAGAAGCCCCGGGCTGGAGTCTCAGCTCCGACCTTGGGCAAGCCGTTTAACTTCCCTGGCCCTTGGCCTTCTCATCTGGAAGATGGAGATAATGTAATGCCCATCTCATAGAATTTCTGTATCCCTGAGTGAGGACATGGGGGGACGTCCTTGAGAACTCCTCTCTGTGACATTGTCACTACTTCAGCGTGCATGGGGTGTGGGGCGCACCACAACCCCTTCAGAGGTGAGGATGGGGGAATCAAAGAGGAGAGTGACTCACTTAGGGTTGCATTAAAGTGAATGGCAAACCCGGCCCAGGACCAGGAATCTGGTTCCCACACAGTGTGACAGGCTCTTCCCTCCTCCCCTCATCACTCACCCCCACCATTTGCCTCTCTCTCTGTCTCTCCCTTCCTCCTTCTCTCCTCTCCCCCTTTTTTCCTCTATCTTTCTGTACTGGACTGTATTGTGTCCCCCTGAAATTCGTATGTCAAATCCCTGGTCCCCAGCATGACTGCATTTGTTTTCTGGGAGAGGGTCTCTAGGAGGTAATTAAGGCTAACGGACATCATAAAGATGGGGCCCTAATCCAAGAGGACTAGTTGCGTTATATGAAAAGGAAGATCTGTCTGTCTGTCTGTCTGTCTCTACCCCTCCTCCCCACACACACCTAGATGCACTGAGGAAAGAAGGTCATGGGAGCACACAGCGGGAAGGCAGCCACCCGTCATCCAAGAGGAGACGCCGGGGAGGAAACCTACCTTGCAGGCACCTTGACCTTGGACTTCCTCACCTCCAGAACTGTAAGAGACTTGTCGTTTAAGCCAGCCAGCCTATGGTATTTTGCTATGAAGGCCCAAACAGACTAATTATACTGTCTGTCTCTATCCGTCTGTCTTCCTTTCTCCCCCTCCCTCCCCCCAGAAGTCCCTGACTTTCCCGTAGCACTCCCGCCATCTGCTGGTCAGTCTTGGGATAGCAGGCAAGTGCCGGCCTAGAGGAGCGGCCTCCTTCAGGGCAGCCAGAGCCAGAGCCTGAGCCTGCATGAGCACGCATGCGCGCGCGCCCATAGACACACACACTCACACACTCACACACTCACGCACGCACTCTAAGAGGCCAAGGAGGAGAGCTGAGATGGCTTGTCCCTCCCCTTCGTTTGTCGTCTCTCGTACCGCATAACCTGGCATGCCTCAACTCGGGGCACATGATGGACACTTGTTTTTTTGTTACAAGCTCCTTAGAGTCAGGCCCACAACTGACCCATCTCTGCCAACCCTCATTCCCACCAATAACTGCCCAGCACACAGCAGGTGCTCACTAAATGCTCCTCGCAGGACTAAAGGAAAACCCTCCCTTGGGGGGATTTCATTCATGGCTTCTCATCTATGGGGCGCTGGGACTCCGGAACGTCTCTTCCTCCCCCACAGCACCCACACTCCTGTGGGCTCACACCCAGACTCGGGCCCCTGCACACAGTGCCAAGTCCCCACCCCACCACCCCGGCTGGCCCGACAGGTCATGGATCAGGAGCATCGTCTCATGTCTCCTCAGGATGGCCTCAAAGCCAGCTCTGCGGGCCAACCCTTAGGGGGGACGTGTGTCTCCCTGGCTTGTCACTTGGCAAAACAGCTCGAAGGGAAGGAAGACACAGTGACTGTCTCTACAAGTCAGCTGCCTCTACCTCAGAAAGAGCTGTTGTCTGAGGGGGCTAATTAAGATGAATCTGTCCAAGGGGAGAGGAAGCTCCCGCTCCCGCTTTCCAACCTAGAGGCTCCTCCCTCACTCCAGTTCCTAAATCAGCCCAGCGTGGCCCAGCTCAGCCGGGCTCCTCACATCCTCGCCAGAGCCTGGACAAGGGTAGGGAGGTGAGGCGCTTGCCTGGGGCACAGGATTTAAAGGGGGGCCCCCAACAGGCTGGCACCCAGAGAATTGCCCTCTCTCTCTTTTGCCTCAGACACGCGTGTGGCTCAGCACAGTGCTGGTCCTGATCTTATCTTTTTAACATTTTGGCCGTTTATTTAACATGGACTTTTTTGCATGAGTTTTCATTTTTATAAAATATTGTATTAATGAAAGTTGAGACTTAAACAGGACCTGTACACCCATGTCCATAACAGCATTATTCACAACAGCCAAAAGGTAGAATGTGCCCCACATGTCCATCGATGGCTGAGTGGATAAACAAAAGAAGGAAATTCAAGGGGCACCTGGGTGGCTCAGTCAGTTAAGCATCTTAAGCAACTGCCTTCAGCTTAAGTCATGATCCCAGGATCCTGGGATCCAGCCTGCTCAGCAGGGAGTCTGCTGCTCCCTCTCCCTCCTGCTCTCCCCCAAGCTTGTGCACTTGCTTGCTCTCTTTCTGTCTGTCTCTCTCAAATAAATAAATACAATAAGAAAGAAAGAGAGAGAGAAAGGAAGAAAGGGAAAGAAAGAGGGAGGAAGGGAGGGGGAGGGAGGGAGAAAGGAAGGAAGGAAGGAAGAAGGAAGGAAAGAAAGAAGGGAGGGAGGAAGGGAGGAAGAAGTTCTGATTCCTGCTTCCCTATGGACAGACCTGGAGAACATGACGCTAAGTGAAATAAGCCAGACACAAAAAGATGAAGACTGTATGATTCCCTTTATATGAAGTACTGAGGGTAGTCGAAGCCTTAGAGACAGGCAGCAGCATGGAGGTTACCAGGGACTGGGGGAAGCAGGGAATATGGAGTCAGTATTTAATGGGGACAGAGTTTTAGTTGGGGAAGATGAGAACGTTCTGGAGGGGATGGTGTGAAGGTATTTAACACCACTGAAGACAACACTTAAAAATGCTTAAAATGAAAAACCTTATGGTATATTTTATCATAATAAAAAAATACTGCATTAAAATATTATTGATCTTAATTGCTGAGTTTTTTGGCACCCTCTGAAATTGTATGCCTGAGCTGAGGGCCTCTTACCTCTCTCCCTTGCTTGACCCTGAATTCTTCATATTGTCCCCATCTTACCGACAGTGGAACCAGGCCTGGGGGATGTTAGCAGTTAACAGGCCTGCTCAGAGTCACCTAGAAGATCATTGGTGAGCCCCCCAAGTCAAAAGCCAAGGCTCTGGCACCCATCTCCAAGGACCTTCCAGGGAGCTCAGTGGGCACCACCATCCGGCTGTTTCTTGGGTGGAATCTTAGCCCACAAATAAGGGCCTACATGGACCCAGCCCCAGCCCACCCCTCCTCTTGTGGAGACCCCTCCCCCACAGCTACAGCTCTCTGCTCTCCCACAAAGAAATCTCCAGCAGAGGTTAGGGCCATTGGGCAGGTAGCATATGCAAAGAGGCGAGGTCCATTTTCACACTCCATAGCTATGACAATGGCTGCTACTTTCCTCCCAACATCCATCCCCTCTCTTGCCCAATAACAGAACCCAAATTTAGCTGGGCACAGGCTGCCTAGAATAAAGCTTTCATTTCCTAGCTTCCCTTGCCGACAGACTTTAGATACGGCCCCAAACCTGGAAGCCAAAGCATCATGTGCACCTTGGAAGATGTGCCCTTATAGAGAGTGGCAATTCTTTCTACTTCTCTTCTCCTTCCTGTTGGCTGGAAGGGCAGGTGTGATGGCTGGAGCCTGGCTGCGATATTGGAGGCTGGCAGAGCCCAGGATAAAAGGGGGCTGGATCCCTGACCTGGGCAGGGCCAGAGCAGCCCTGGACCACCCAGCTGCATACTTCTGTGAGAGGTTCAGTTCCCAGCAGGACATAGGCCACAAGCCCTGGGCAGGTGAGCTGACCCAGCCTCTCTCCCCACAGGACAAGGCCTCTCGCCCCAGCCCCTACTGGTCATTTCAGAAACACTTCCTAATGAGTTATTTTCACAGGAGTCCTGGGTGCGGGTTCTTTCTGGGAACCCAGCCTAGAACATCCCTCCCTCCCTACTTGGTCCTTCAGAGTCTATAATGGCCAACTGGGCACTAAGACAGCTGGGCCCAAGGCCATCTACTTGCACACTTCTGTAAGTGAGAGAGAGAAACTTCTATCAAGTTTCAGTCACTGGTGTGTGAACCTGGGCAAGTCTCTTGACCTCTCTGGCTTTAAGTTTCATTTCTGTAAAATGCAGATAGAGCCAAGTAAGAAAATGAACAAGAATGCATTTTGTAAACTGTAAGAGGTAAGAGACTGAAGGTTTGTGTCCCCACCCCCCAGATTCCTATGTTGAAATCCTAACCCCCAGTGTGATGGCGTTAGGAGGTGAGGCTTTCGGGGAGGTAATGAGGTTGTGATGGGATTAGTGTCTTTGTAGGAAGAACACGGGAGAGCTTGCTTCCTCTCTCTGCTCTCTTCGGTGCTCTCACAGCAAGAAGATGACCGTTGGCAGACCAGCAGGAGGCCTCTCGCCAGAACTCCAACAGGCCAGCACTCTGATCTGGGACTTCCAGGCTCCAGAGCTGTGAGAGATACATTTCTGTTCTTTAAGCCAGCCAGTCTATAGTGTTTTTATTATAGCGGCCAGAGCTAAGACAAGGTACTTGTTTATAATATCTGGTGAGAGGCCAAGCCATTAAAACCAAGAACTCCCCCACAAATCAATGATCATCTCCAAGCCCCAGATATTTGCTTTATTTCCAGCAATTCTGGCGGAGAAATTGGGTCCCTCAGACTTTGCTATAGGGAATGTGACCTGAATGTTCTCTATTCAGAGGGGACTGGCTTATCAGGAAGTGACTGAGGTCCTCCCCTCACCCTCCCAGCCCTCACCCCAGCACCGCCACTCCGCACCCTGGGGCCACCTCAGCCACTCGCCCCTGATGGGCTGACTGACTGCCCAGCTCCTCTCCTCTCCAGGCTGGGAGAATGGACAGGACCTGGGAAAGCCTCCCTCCCCTTCAGCAGGAGCAGGGGCACAAGTCTGAGCCCCAGGGGTGAAGGCCGGGAGATGGCAGGGGAGGACGCTGGAGGGAGAGGTGGGGACGCAAGGGGGGAAACAGGCAACTTCGTCCTAAGTCCGGACCAGAGACAAAAGCTGTCATGAGGAGTTTCTCCAAACACTTTTCCTTCTTTGCTCCTTATTACCAGGAAGAGACAGAGGTTCAGAGAGGGCTGAGACCTGCCCTTGGTCACACAGCAGCCAGAAGTACTTTACTGACCCACCTTAAAACATTCCTCGGACTTTGGAGAACATTCCAGACACTTGGACCCTTGGCGGTGGACTTGGGCGCAATGTAAAGCAACACTCATCTGCTGATGGTTCCCAGCTGTGGCCTGGCCTGTAGAGGAGGCTGGACAGATGTCGGGGTGGAGGGAGGCCATCTTTCTGCAGGTCCGAACTGCCCCCCCCACAGTTGTGTCCATAGATGTGGACAAGTGCCCCTCCCAGAAACCTGGACATGGCTCAGTGGAGGGGACACTGTTGGTTTTGTTCACCCAAGAGCCACTCCTCTCTTCTGATACTAGCACCCAGTATGGAGAGCCATCCCTCCTCCCAGGACACATTCTGAGTCCTTGGTCAAGGTTCCAACCCCTCCCCCCATCAGACGGGTGATTATGTAATAATGGTGGCCCAGACAGTCTCCCCTGTTTCCCCTGGAATCTCACAGAGAGGGACACACAGAGCCCCAGCAGGCAGACAACATAGTGGTCCGCCTGCATCTCAGGCTCCCTAAGACCTAATTTTCCGCTTTTTCCTCCTATCCTGAGAGCTACTCCAGACCCTTCCAATAGATGCCTACTTGGTTCAGGTTAGGCAGAGGCAATTGCTGGGGCTCCCAGCCCACATGCCTGCCTGATAACCCAGCCATGCCCCCAAAGTGAGATTCCTGGAGGTTTGGGTGTTCCCAGGGGACACAGGCCACCAGCCCTGGAGCTGCCACACTGACCTGCCTCCTCCCTCAGGGCCAGGCTCTCCCTGTGAGGACCTCTCCCCAGCCCCTACTCCTCTTCTCTGGGATTTCTGATTAATCACTTTCATAGGAGTCCTGGATGCAGATCTCTTCCTGGGAACCCAGCTTCACATGTGGATTCTCATGGGCCTCATGATGGCTGCCGGCCCACTGAGACAGTGTGAGAGATGACCCACCGGCTGAGAGCCCCTGCTGTCCAGCGGCTGCCGGGGCTGCTGTTACTGGCTGCTCACTCCAGCCTCCTCCGCTGTGGGAGGGCTGCACAGGCACCCCCGGCCCCTTCCCAGCAGGAGACCCCTCCCTGAGTCACATGAGGCTCGCTGCTCTTGTCCATCCTTGGGGTGTGAGTTCCAGCAACACCTTCTCCGTGAGGCCCTCCAGGAACCCCAAAAGACGGAGCTCTACCTGGGCACCCCCAGGCCTGCATGACAGCAGTGCCACCAGAGCGAGACGCAGGTGGGAGTGGGCATCTGCCCGGCTGCACTCTGGAATCCGAGGTGGGGGAGGGTAGAGATAGCACTGGTCAGCAGGAATGGAGCCAGCCAGGGCGTGGCAGCGGTGGGGACCTTAGGCAGCATGGAGGTAACGAGAGAGAATGAGAAGGATAAGCTGGAGCAGATGGTGGGGGACATGAAGGTCAGATGAGGCCAGGTGAGGCCAGGTGAGGCCAGGTGGGGCCAGGTGAGGATGCAGGAGCTTCTCCTCTGGGGAAATTGCGCATCTGGGGCCAACCTTAAAGATAGCGAAGTCTCGGGTACTTGCAATCCTGGAGGGTCACCATGATGGGCAGGGTCAGAGTCAGGAGTGGGGGCTGCACCCAGGAGCATGGCAGAGAGGGTAAAGAGGCAGCTCAGGGGGTCCAGCTGGAGGCAAAGACGCCCCTGGACCTGCCCCTGCGAGTTCCACTTATGCAGAGTGCACAGTGTAGCATGGATGTAGTTCCAGCCTGTCTTTCTGGGCCGCCCGGCCTCCTGCCCCAAGGAGATGGGGGAGAGGGAGTGCCCGAGTCACTTCTAGGGGGTGGGTATTGGCCCTCTGTATCTCTCCCAGAGGAAGTAGCCCTCTGCTTTGTAAGCCAATGGCTAGTATTTTTCATGTGCTTATTGTGTTAGGAAACCTTCACGTGGATTAATCCTCACCGCAACCCTGGGGAGCAGGGGGATGGGGGTGGGGGTGGAGGGCACCGAGGTAGTGGGTTGTTAAACCCAGGTTTTACAGGGAAGGACAAGGGGACAGAGAGGCTGAACATCATGTCCATGGTCACATGGGCCATGAGTGGCAGAGCTATGACTTCTCAGTGGTCTGGCTCTACCAGGCACCTAACCAGGTACCACACCACCAAGCTACCCCGGAACCCCGCCCTGTCCTCCACCTTCTTGAGATCCCATCAACCCCCAACCCCACAGTGGCTCCAAAATCCCGAAAGCCTCTGCTCCCTGCCAGCCATTCCAGCCCACCCTACACCCCCATCACCACCCAGCCCCACAGTGATTTCCATGTCGTCACCCTCCACCCGGGTCCCCTTTCAACTGTTTCTCCTAGAAGCTTTAAGCAGGAGACACAGCTGAGAATCTGCTCTGCAACCTGCTTGGGACAGTCACACTGGGGCCACCCAGGCCTCCTGCTGCCACCGCCGCCCAAAGGCAGACATTTGGAGCTTCTCAGCTGACTCCAGCAGAGAATTCGCCGCACCATCACCGACTGCCATCACGCTGTGATTAGTTAATCACTAAGTGCATGGGGCTTTTAATTAACTGCCAGCCCTGCGCGGGCGGGCAGCTGTTCCATGAACCACAGCAGCTCACGGCTCCCCCAGTCCGAGCTGATGGAACACTTCAATCACGCAACTGATGTTTGAGTATTTTGATGCTGCAGGGACAGCAGCTGCCACTTCTGCAGCCCTGAGCTGCCAGCCGCAGGAAGGAGAAGAGAAGGTGGCTGTCAGTAATGGGTGGGGGGTGGGGGTGCCCTCAGGTGTGCAAGGGTGAAAGGGGAGGTCTATACAAGTTCTGTGAGTGTGCAAGTGTGGTTGTGGTGTCTATCTATACATTAAAAGTAACTCAACTCAAACAAGTGTAAGGAACAAAAATAAACCTATAGGCAGAGAGTAGGAGACTTCAGGCATGGCTGGATCCAGGGGTACACAAACTACCCGAGCGGGTGGAGCCTGAACCTTCAGAGCAGCAGCACTGGCATCCTGGGGCAGCCAACCGCATTCGGGAAGCTTACGAGAGGCATGAACAAGATAGCAATGTTGTCACAATGTTCCCTTGCTCCTCTCTGATTCAGTTATTCCCTCCCGCTCCTGGGCTTCCAGCTAAATCTGGCCCTATTTCTTAGCCTTATTGCATCTAATTTTAACCATTTGTTCGCATGTCTCTGTTGCCCTATAGACCAGGATTCCCCAATGTCATTAGCGCTATTGACGTTTGGGGTTGGACGATCCTTCATTGCAGGGGCTGTCCTGTGTCCTCTAGGATGTTCAGCTGTATGTCCGGCCTCTGCTAGACGTCAGTAGCGTCACCTCTGTCACAACCGAAAATTTCTCCAGACGTTGCTAAATGTCCGCGGAGGCAAATGCTGCCCCCCATGGGAGCCTCTGCAAGAGATGCTGAGGCATGAGGAGGGTCACGCCCCGGGTGCCGGGCCTGAGATCTGGTGGGGCTCCAGTGATGAGGGTGGGGGAAGGAGAATGCAGGAAGGGCCTGATGCACGTGGGCTCTGCCCATGACCTCTCACGTGTGTCCATCTCAAGGGGGAAGATGCTAAACCTGTCATACCACATCGTTCATTTACTGAGCAAATCGGAAACCTGAATTTGTTTATGACATGTCCTGATTCCTAAAATTACATATGCAGGCTGAAAAAAATACACCAGTTTGCAGTTTGCAGCACCTCCCGAGTCCTATTCACTGTGAGACTACAGAGGCCAAACAAGCAAACCCAAGGTCACACAGCCAAAGGGAGCAGAGCCCGCTGGGCCTCCTACTGGGCCACTGGCTCCCTGATCGGCCAAGTCGGCCCAACCCCATGCTGCTCCGTGCTCTACATCACCCTTGGAGCCAGCCCTGAGGCCTGGCCCCTGGAAAGCCCTGGCAGCCTCCTTGGGGCCCTGCAGAGTGAAGGAAGGTCATTCTCAGGACAGAGGAGACTGCAGGGCTCGGAATATGTAAATCACACCCCACTGCCCTGCACATCCATCCTGCGGCCTAATTGAGACATTTGCTTGGAGTGTCCTGGAAAACTAGGGCAGATGTGGCATTCAGAGGATGAGAGCCACCCTCCTCGGACACCCTGCTGAGACTAGGGACCAATGGCTGTTCTCTGGAACCTGCACCAGCCACAGGAAAACAGTTTTTGCTAATAAGATTGTATATATATTTTTTAAATGGCCATTGAGTATTAAACACCCAGTATCATGGGTGGTCAAATGCTAGAAAGGAGGGCAAAGTAAAAAAACACAGCGCGCCCATCTCTACGCAACCGTGCAGTACCAAGTGGGAAAACCCGCTGATTTTACTCACATATATCCCTACAGCCTGCGCCTATGAGGTTGGAGTGTGTGCAAACCTTTCCTGACACTGGAGGTTTCCTCAACCTGCACTTCGCCTCAGTGAGTACCACTTGGTGATGGGGGTCGGGGAAGCATGGTCCCCCACTCTACCCTTAATATCACCAAGGTTTCGTTCCTTTCTCGCAACCCAGCCCAGGCCCCACTCTGGCCTCAGGATCCCAGCCTGCCGGCAACAGTGCTCTATCTGATGTTGCCTACGGATATGCATGGAGCCTTCTGGGTGCTTCTCTGGCTCAGCCTGCCCGCTCTCCTCCCCACCTGCCCCCATTTCTGCTCACATTACTCAGACTCAGCCCACTGGAAGCATTCAAGAGCTGCTTGTTGAGTGAATGAGCGAATGAATGAATGGGGGGGGGGGTTCTTTTTTTTTTTTTTTCCTGTTTAAAGATTTTATTTATTTATCTGACAGAGAGAGTGTAAGGGGGGGGGGGGTGGTGGCAGGCAGAGGGAGAGAGAGAAGTAGGCTCCCCACAGAGCAGGGGAAGCCTGATGCTGGCTCGATCCCAGGACCCCGAGATCATGACCTGAGCCAAAGGCAGTCACTTAACCAACTGAGTCACCCAGGCACCCAAATGAATGGGCCTTCTAAAGCAGCAAAGCATTTCGACACTTTTGTTCTCTGGCTCTGAGCTCATTCTTCCCTCCCTGTTCCCAGGCCTCCACTCTTCAGACACACAGGTGTTTCCTCCTCCCTGCACACCTGCATGACTGGGCAGCTGCTGCTCCCCCCAGGTGGACTGTGACTCCCCCGCTGTCGGAGACCCAGCTCCACTGCGTTCTGGGTGGCATCTTCTCTGATCACCGCCCCCCCCCCGCCGCCCCCTCCCCGTGCCCTCCCTTGTGTGCCTGCAGCACATTGTTGTGATGTCACCCCTATGCTCTTACCATCTCCCCTATATTAGCTATTTGTATCACACAAAAGATTTATATAGCACATGAGAGAAAACACAACTGAGGCTCATTCACGTTCTGAGAAGCTGTTTTGCAGTGAGTCCCTTGGCTCTGTCCTGCTCTTTGAATGGCGTTCCTCTTCACTGCAGCTTCCCTCCCTCCTCAGAGCAAAATGGCTGCCACCACTCCCGACCTTACATCCAAACGCCCCACCATTCACAGGAGAGGCTTTTTCCTCACATTCCCAGCAGAAGCTCCCAAGTCTATGCCGACTGGGACTCTCTTGCCTCGATCACTCCAGCCTGGTGAATGCAGGGTTTTGACTGGCTTAAACCAACCTGATCCCTTCTCTCAAACCACAAGGTGGGGGCATGGAGGGGGCCGTGGGAGATAAGACCACGTGCCCACTAGGCTTTGCAAGTGTCTCCCCGAGGAAACAATAAGCTCCATGACAGCAGGGACAGATTCTACTTGATTTCCATCTCCCCCTCCCTCACTGCCCAGCACAGCATTAGGCACCAGAGACACATCCATAAATGTCCCCTGATTTGAACGTCCTCCTTTCCCGTGAGATGATCCTCTGGGTCCTGGGTGTCCTGGGTGTCCTGACCTCCCTCCAGTCTCTTAAAATGATAATGCTGGCTGTAGCTGAAAGGGAATGCTGATACTTACGTTCACAAGCATAGAGTTCTGGCAACCCAATTTCACTCCAGAATAGGGCTTCTAGAATGTAGACGCTGATTTCAACTACAGGTTTGGGCATGAGAAACCGGGTACAGAGGCCCCCATGTATCGTCCATTGACTCACTCACTCATTTGCTCACCTACTCACTGCATTAATGCCTATTTATCATTGCCTTCCATCCCCCCACACACACAACCCCTACTCCATGGGGACAGACCATGTGACTGCCCCCACCCATCCCAACCACCCTTGATTGATTACAATTAATTATTTCTTTGGTTCTTAATGGAGTTGTACCATTCCCTAAGAGGCATTTGGAAAATTTGGAGGATTGCCTTCTATTTCAGTTGTGACCAAGCATAAAAATATTGAGGTAGACCCAAAGGGAGACTCTTTTTTTTTAATTTCTCCCTTGTATTAGTTTGGGGGAAAAAAACACGTGTATGCAAATTTTATGTCAAGATAGAGGGTCTTACAAAATATATAAAGGATGTATTGGCAGGGGACTTCTGCCTATGGCTGAGCAGGGAGATAGTATATTCTCTTCCCTAAAAGCAATTATAAAGCTGGACAAAATTGACCAAAACAACCATATAGCACTCCGGACATCAACCAAAGGCAGACCACAATGGGAGCAGTATTTGCGCATGAAAGCTAGAAATTTGGGCAATAACAGAATCTGTGGCATTCTTTCCTAAGGCCGCTCTGATTCTCTCCTCCCAGCTGCCAGCAGAGAGCTTCCACTAGTGTAAAGAAGTTTCTCTGCTTTGGTTAAAAGGGGATCTCTGGATGTGGGGCAGTAAGCAAAACCCACTCTTGGCAGCCTCATAGGTTTAAGTGAAAGTCTCCAAGGCAGAAAAGCAGGAGGGCCAGCAGCTCTACCCAGACTGAGGTTGCCAGTTGTGGTTGGGCAAATATATCTCTGGCCAAAGCTACATGCATGCCCTGTGGAAACTAGAGAAGATCCAATCCAGCCATACGCTCCTGGCCAACCCCTGGGCTGTGCATGGGTGCAAAGATGAGAAAGAATCCAGCAGAAAGTAAACTGTAGGAAACATATGAAGATGGCCTTAATTTTGAGTGTGCTCCTGCTATCAGCTGTTCTAAAACAGCTCCTCACTTCCTAGGATTCAGGCCCTATGTAATCCTCACTTTGGGTGAGGCCAGCACATAGTGACCCACTTCTAATAAAGGGAACATGGCAGAGGTGATGAGTGTCACTTCCATGGCTAGGCTATAGAAGAAAGACTTCTGCCTTGCCCTCATGCTCTCTCTGGTTCTTCTCCCTTCCTGCTCTGATGAAGCAAGCTGCCGTGTTGTGAGCTGCCCTATGGAGAGCCACATGTCACTAGAAACTGAAGGTGACCTTCTGCCAACAATCAGCAAAAGACAAATTCAGTTCAATGACCTGCAAGCAACCCAGTCCTGCCAACAACCAGATCAGGAACTTGGAGGTAGATCTCCCCCAGTCGAGCCTTTGGATGACTGCAACTTGGCCAATACCCTCATTTGAGCCTGAGTGAGAGGACCTAGCCAAGGTACACCCAGAATCCTGACCCACAGAAACTGTGCAAAAAAAAAATGTTTTGTCTGAAGTCACTAAACTTTGGGATGATTTGTTATGTAGCAATATGATGACTGACACAGCTCCCCTCTCCACACACAGATTCCTCAGCAGAGGACAGACTGTTTACTGACTTGAGGTATTTGAGCACAATCTCTGTCCACTCAGATATGCAGACAAGGAAACAATGCTTAGGAAGCCAGACTTAAATATAAAAACAAAACTATAAAAAATTTAACTGGAAATTTCAGTGACTTCACACCATAAGGAAGACAGGAGTCCCAGACTGGAATTGTCTGATTCACAGATCCTGGGTAAGTTATTCAACAAATAAACACATGGAAAAAAAAAAAAAACCCAGCAACAATAAACCTGGCAGGAATCAGAATCCAAAGTTGCTACAATATTTTTTAATGTCCAGTTTTCAACAAACAAATTACATGATATGCAAAGAAATAGGAAAGTCTGACATGCTCAGGAAAACATCTGTCAATAGACACTGTCTCTGAGCATTCCTAGATGTTGGATTTAACAAAGACCTCAAAGAGCTACTAAAATATGGCCAAAGAACTAACATAAATGATGTTTAAAATGTTAAATGAAAGTATGAAAACAATGAACCAACAGAAATTCTAAATAAGGAGACAGAAATTATTTTTTAAAGGGAAATTCTGGGGTTGAAAAGTACAATTGAAATGAAAATTGTACTGTAAAGATTCAATAAAAGATTACTTACGGCTGAGGAAAATTAGCGAACTTGGAGAAAGCTTAATAGAAAGTATCCGATCTAAGAACAGGGGAAAAAAATGATTGAAGAAAAATGAACAAAACTTCAGAGGCCAGGGTGGCACAGTCAGTTGAGTGTCCTACCCTTGGTTTCAGCTCAGGTCATAATCTCAGGGTAATGAGATGAAGCCCCAAGTTGGGATCTGTGCTCAGTGGAGAGTCTGCTTGAAGATTCTCTCTCTGACTCTCTCCCAACTCGTGCTCACACACTCTCTCTCAAGTTAATTTTAAAAATACATCTTTAAAAAAAAAAAAGACAACTTCAGAGTCCAGTGGGACAACATTAAGCATGTCAATAGATGTGTAATGAGGGTCCCAGAAATCAAGAGAAAGGAATGGAAAAAACAATAGCCAAAACCTTCCAGAATCTGATGGAAAACATTAAATACATATCCCAAAAGTTCAACAAGGCTCAAGGAGAATCAATACAAAGAGATCCACACCCAGACACACCGTAGTAAGCATTTTTTGATATATTATTTATTTATTTTGAGAGAGAGGGGGGCATGAGGAGAGGGGAGGGGTAGAGGGAGAAGCAGACTCCCCACTGAGCAGGGAGCCCAATGTGGGACTCGATCCCAGGACCCTGGGATCATGACCTGAGCCAAAGGCAGGTGCTTAACTGACTGAGCCACCCGGGCACCCCACAGTAAATGTTTAAAAGACAACAGTGAGAAAAAATCAGCAAAAGAAAAATGACTCATATGTACAGGGGAACAACAATATGATTAACAGCTGACTTCACATACAAAACAATAGAGAGCAAAAGGCAGTGAAATGGCATATACAAAGTGCTGGGGTGGCGGGGGGACTGTTAATCAATCTTTCACCAGAAATGAAGGTAAAATAAAGACATTTCCACATACATGAAGACTAGTAGAATTCATTGCTAAAAGCCCCCAAATATATTTGTAAAACAAATGAAGCCAGATGCAAAAGACTACATGTACATAACTCCATTTATATACAATTCTAACAGATGAAACAAACCATGAAATTAGAAGTCAGGATAGTATTTACCCTTGGAGGGAGACTGTGACCAGCAGGAGCCATAAGAAGGAATGCTGGGGAAACTGGTTACAACAGGTGTCTTCATTGGTGATTCTGGCACATTTCTATATAGATAATTTCCTTCTATAAGAGTTTAATGGAACAAAAAAGGAAGCTTGATCATACCACTTCTTCCCCTCTTTTTGAATCCCTTTATTGTTTTCCACTTCTTTCCCAATTTGAGCAAACCTATCACTTCTACGGTCCTGTCTTCTCTGGTCTTTGACCACCTCGCCAGCATCATTTCTCTAGACTTGATACTCTGATACTGATACTCTAGACTTCACCCTTCTGTTAATCCTCAAGTCTTCTCTGCTTTCATCCTGCCACAGGGCCTTTGCACATGATCACCCCTCTGGTCCAGAGCCCCCCTGAGACCTCCTTACCCTTTAGCTCTAAGCTTGAGTTGTGACTCACCCATCACCCATTCAAATCTAGTTCTTTTGTTTTGTCTACTATTCAGAATGGCCTTTCTTTCCTTCAGAGCACTCATTTTCACTTGTTGTTATGGATTCATAGACTAATTTGACTGCTGCTTTATCTTTCCCATTGGTGCATATGTTTTAGGAGGTCTGGCTAGGTTATTTTGCAGGGTGTCCCCAGGCCCATGCCTGGTACACAGTAGGTATCTGGTAATTATCTGCTCCGTGAACATAAAAGTTATTGAGGCTATAAAAACTTCATTCTAATTAGAGTACATTGTAGAAGGCCTAGATACCAAACTAAAGGAATTTAGATTTTTTTATAGGCTGCAGAGAGCCACTGAAGTTTCTTGAGAAAGGGAGATATGTGACCTCTGTTTAGGAGCTCTGTGGAAGTGGAGGTGGAGAGGCCACGAGGGAGGCCATGGTGGGGTCCCAACAAGGGACTCCAGAGGGGCAGTGGCCATGTGGGGAAGCTGATGTTGGGCCCCACTCTGCCCCCACAGGCCAGCCTGACAGTGACCTCACAATCACCCTGCAGACCTCCCACTCTTGGGAGGCCAACATCCCAGCTGCCAGCCTACCTCTGCCTTTTCCATCCACCTCCTAAAGGCCACACCCTGCCAACCGAGGTGCTCCAGGCCAGCTACCAGAAACAGAGGGATCGACAAAGCGAGAGTGAGCCATCTTCCTTAACCCAGCACATAACCAGGACTCCTAAATGATGGAGAAATCAGAGCACCTAAAGAATGCCATGCCCACAGAGAGGAAGTCCACATGGAGGACGGCGGAGGAGAGGCGGATGTCCGACCTCACGCGGGTGCTGGAGTGGCTGGAGAGGAGGCAGGGGAAGAAAAAGCAAGTGTATGATCTCCAGGTATGGACTGTCCCAGCAAAGCTGCAAGGCAGCTGAACTCAAGGCTATTCCAATAGGGGAGAGATTGAACTTGACTCCCAGAAAACAGAAGGCAGGAGGAGCTTTAAGCGAGGGAGTGAACTGGTAGAAAAATCCTGGGGGGAAAGGGGGGAAGTTGTCCATGTGGTTAGGCCAGCTGTGTTGGCCAATTGTCGCTCAAGTTATTAGACTCCTACCTTCCCATAGAGACTGGGAGGATGGGGTGCTCTCTTTCCTGATGATTACATTTCATCTTTTTTTTTTAAGGGTTTATTTATTTATTTGACAGAGAGAGAGAGAGAGAGCAAGAGAGCACAAGCAGCGGGAGCTGCAGAGGGAGAGGGAGAAACAGATTCCCCACTAAGCAGAGAGCCCGATCTGGGGCTCAATCCCAGGACCCCAAGATCATGACCTGAGCTGAAGACAGATGCTTAACCGACTGAGCCACCCAGGCACCCCACATTTCTTCTTTTTTTTAAAGATTTTACTTATTTATTTGAGAGAGAAAGAGCACGAACAGGGGGAAAGGGAAAGGGAGAGGGAGAATCAGACTCCCCATGGAGCAGAGAGCCTGACATGGGGCTTGATCCAAGGACCCCCAAGATCATGATCTGAGTGGAAGGCAGATGCTTAACCCTTAACCAACTGAGCCATCCAGGTGTCCTCTGATGATTATACTTCAAATGGATGGCTTCCAGGTCCTTGAGAAGAACATTCCTGGATTATAAAGCTGGCAAGAGGCTAGGAAAAGACTTACATCTCAAAGGGGCAGAAAAAGAACTTACAAGTGCCAGTTTTTAAAGGAAGAGAAAAGAGCAGTCATGGGCCTAGAGACAGGAAGGAAGCTATCAGGAGTTTAATCAAGGTGAGGGGAGTATTAAGGCTGTCTTGGTCAGTATTCCAGAAGAGCTGAGATCCAATAGCTTCCAAGATCTTGGTGGTGGCAAAATGGGTCCTCCCCACGGTCCCCAGACACTTTCGTCCTGATGATGGCCCCAGGGTCAAAGGGCATTCAGTCTCCACTGACACTATCCCACGGGGACTCCCACTAACAAACCTCTTTTCTACCCTGTATCACAACTAGTTCTCATCCACAGGTCTTAATCCTTTGGGGCTGCTATAATAGAATACCATAGATTGGGTGGCTTATGAACAGCAGAAATTCACTTCTCCCAGTTTGAGAGGCTGGGAAGCCCAAGGTCGAGGTGCTGGCAGATTTGGTGTCTGATGAGGGCCCAACTCCTACTTCACAGATGGCCACCTTCTTGCTGTGTCCTCACGGGAAGGAAGAGAGGGAAAACTTCTCTGTGGTCTCTTTTATAAGGTCACTAATCCCATTCTAGAGGGTTCCGCCCTCACGATCTAATCACCTCCCGAAGGCTCCCTTCCTAATGCCATCACATGGCAAGTTAGACTTTCACCATAGGAATTGGTGTGGGGGGAGGTCACAAACACTCAGTCTATAGCACTGCCCTTCCCTCTTTCTCCAGAACTATGGCAACGAGTTTTGCATGAGTTTCCCCCAGAAATCCCCCAGGCCCATCATCTGTTGGAAAATCAGGCCGTGTTCTTAGAAAGTGGCCTCCTCTGTAGAAGATGCTGCCTGATCTTGAATTCCCCAGAACCCAGAGAAGAACGGGTGGAAAATGGCATTACTAATGACAGCGCTAACATTTATTTAGCATTTACTGTGTGTCAGGCCCTGAGCTCAGCATCACACATGCGTTATCTTGCCAACTGCTCCCCGCAGGGCTATAAGGGAGACTCAATTCTTACCCGCCCACCCCAGCTCACAGGAGGTAATAAAGAAGCTGAGTGAGGGCCAGAGAAGACATGTGCCTGTGCTTACCGAATTAATGAAGGGCCAAGCCAGGACTCCAAGTCAGACTTACCCTGTTCTCAAGCTCATGGGCTTTGTCAGGACAACTCCCCGTAATCACTTCCACTTCCTCGGCTCCAACCACTGTGGTGCCCCCGCATCTTTCCAAAACCTCCCTTCTGTGTATACGCTTACTTATTTGTATTCAGAAAGATCTGAGTGCCAGTTCCATCAAACTTACTAAATCACATCCTGATGAACATATTTTACATTCAGGTGCTAATGATTTATGGAGAGGCTACCTCCTGCCCCCATTTCAACTGCTGGGTCGCTCAGAACTCAATATCACTCACAGAAATTTATATCCACTTCTATGAATAACAGGCATCTCTTCTCACGAAAATCATATTCTAATAATGTTTTCACAGCCTTACCTTTAATGTGGCATTTGCTGGAAATCATTTTGGATTCAGGAAGGGAACAAATTTTTAATTGAAAATACAAGGAAGGGGCACCTGGGTGGCTCATCAGTTAAGCATCTGCCTTGGGCTCAGAGTCCTGGGATCAAGCCAGGCAACCGGCTCCCTGCTCAGCAGGAGGTCTGCTTCTCCCTCCCACTTCTCCTGCAGTCTTGTGCTCTCTCTCCCTCTCTCAAAGAAAATAATTTTTTAAAATCTTAAAAAAAAAATAGAAAATACAATACAATCTTCAAGCATCATTATCCTTCCCAGAGGCACCTGGATTTTGAAAGAAGCTCCTGTGATTCCAGGGAATGTCTCAGACAGCACAGGTTGGGGGGGGGGGGCCTTTAATGTAGACAGTTGGAGGGGTGCTGTCTGTGGCCTCCTCTCCGTCTCCTGGCGTCTGCACAGGGATTCATTAATTTCTCAGAATAACCCTAGGAGATAGATCCTCCTCTTCCCTCCATCTCTGGAGGAGGAAACCAAGCCACGGTTGCTCAGCCACCAAGCAATGGAGCCGGATCCCCACCAGGCGTCTGACCTGGAGACCAGTCCCGGCCGCCATGTCTCCACAACCACTACAAGTGGAGACCCAGTCCATTCAGCTTTCCTTGAGGAGCTTGGGCATCCCCAACCCTCATAGATGGGCCTGGAGGTCCGTCTGCGGGCCCCTCCCCGCTGGACCCTGGGACTCCCTAATGCACGCGTCCTCCCTGCCTGCCTGGTAGGAGTCGAAAGAAGGCCGGGCAGGCGCACAAGAAAGTCCACATGTGCCCCGAGGAGCCCCCGAGAAAAGAGAGAGGCAGGATGAATTGTGATGATAGACAGGATGGGGAGGGCTTGCGAGAGGAGGGAGCCCTGGGGACAGAGGGAGGGTCCTGGCTGGACTCTGAGACACGGCGGCCTTCCTGTGGTTTCAGACTGGCGGCCTCGGCAGGGAAGTCACAGCTGTACGGGCCGTTTGGGGGCCAGAAGGAATCCCTACCAGGCTGGGGAGAGGGGCCCTTGTATAGAGGGTAATAGGGAGCTAGGGGTCGTTCTGAGGTTGGGAGGGACAGTCAGACCTGACGTTTAGAAGGCTGTTCCGGGAGCAGTGTGACATTACACCAGGGTGTGTCTGGAGGCAGAAGGACAATTGTGGGAGTGGTGACAGAAGTGCCACCATGGAGGCCAAATCGAGGTGGGAGGGGGCAGCCCGCTCACCAGGGTGCCGCCCCTCTGTAGGGACAGAGGGTGGCCTCTGCCCACCAGACAGTCACAGGGCAATCCTCTCTGTCTTCAAGCAGAAACCCAAGGGGTCTGCCCCTAAAACAAATGGGAAGGAAGAAAAGAAAGACCTAAACATCCTGAAACAGCAGAAAGGGAACCGCCAGGTGGCGTTTGCCAAGCAGGTAACACAGGCTCCCCACGCTGAGAGGGGTCCCCGCTCTGCTCCTGCACAGAGCCTGGTTGCATTTTTTTAAATTTAAGGCTCTAAAACCCACCCCTTCCCCACACGATCCCCCAAATGAATCACCTGCCCCTTTCACCCCTCCAGCCCTCACGCCACACACTGCCCCACCCGATGGAGACTGGTCCCGTGGTAGAGGGTCCTTCTTCCCAGGTGCCTATCTTCCTCCTCTCACCAGGCGCTTCCCCACCATGAGAATCCCTGGGGCCTCCCTGTCCCCTGAGGGCTGCGGCTTCAGTGACCCCTCGTGGCCTCCCTCTGAGACGGGTGGGACCAAAAGTGAGGAATGAGTGAGCAGGCACCAACCTGCCCTCCCTGCCCCCCTCACCGGCCCCAGGGCCTAGAGCTGCCTCTCCTTTGGCCCCTTTGCCTGCCTTCCAGCAAACTCTTGCAATCACTCATTTTGGGGGTGGAGGAGGCCATGCCGAGACCTGTTCCTCGTGGTTTATCTTCTTTCCCACACCCCTCCAAGTCCCGAAGGCAAAGCACCAAGAAGGACGGGGACCCCGCCATGCACGGAAAGATCTACGGCAGCATGGACCCAAAGGGAAAACGCCTTAGCATGATTCCCAGCAGCTACACCAGGGATGGCCCCAGGAAATCTGGTAAGGGAAGCATCTTGGTCCTGGGGTGCCGGGCCATCCTCCCTAACCGCCTGCCTCTCAGAGGGACAGGACGCTCACAGCGTTCCCAGAGCCCCCGTCAGCCCGGCAGCTGTGGACCTTGGTGGGGCCCCACGTGACTCTTCAGGGCTCTCAGGACAAGCTGGGTGTGACCCGGATGGCAAGCAGGTGGATGTCTAGGCACCGCCCACACTGGGGTGGGGGATCTCTTCTCAGGAGCAGCAGCGTGTGACCCCCCCACCCTCCCACTCCGTTCCTAAAGCCGGTGACAGCAACCTCGTGAGCTCCAACTTGTCTAATTAGGTATTGTGACAACGTCAGGGTAGCACACAAGGTACCACACCTGCTGGCCCGAAACCTGCCAGGTGTGGCTCACACCCAAGAAGAGGTACGCTAGGTTATGCCCCATCTCCAGTTCCCAGGGCTGCCCAGGGTTCGAAACTTGGCTCCACCACTCTGTAGTGAACTCAGAGTTGTGTGAACAGGAGTGGGTCAGCCGCTCCATCTCTGGGGCTTGGTTTTCACATCTATAAAATGGGACAATAGCATGACTTGCCTCCCAGTCCAGTTTCAGTGAAAGGAGGCATATAAAGTATGCACCCCAATACAGACTAGGTACTCCATAAATGGTGGCAAATGACTATTTCTATGGAAAAAAAAATGCTGAAATGCTCAGGTGGGCTGGACCATGGTGTTGGAAAAACGGTTGCTTTTATTGTGCCTGGCTTCTTGGAAAGGAGGTGTGTGGTCGGAGAATGATGGAAGGGATTCCAGTTAGCCCAAAGGAGGAGTGAGCAGAAGCTTTCCAGCAGGAGCTGCCAGTTCTCCTGCACCAAAGTGCTCCCATTGTGCCCAGCAAAACGTCCTTTCTCCCCTTCTCATTTAATACACCCAAGCCGTTGAAACCAAACTGTGCTCACTTGCCTGTCAGATTTAAATATGATTGGCTCTATATGCCATGCAGGATCCTGGACTGAATCCTAGAACAACGCTTCAGTGGGGAAACTGGAGAAATCCAAAAAAGCTCTTATGTGCCCATGTTAATTTCTAAGTTTTGACAAATGTGCCCCACTTGTGTAAGATGAAACTTACCCCTCAGGGAACTTACCCCATTCAGGGAAACTGAGCAAGCAGTGCCCAGGAGCACTCTATACCATCTTGCCAACCCTTCAGCAAATCTAAAATTACTCCAAAATAAAAAGTTTATAGATAGATATAGATGTGGCTACAGATAAGATATAGATAGATAGATTGACTGACATATGACTTATGGGAGACCCTACATCTTTCCCAAATTTTCTGTGATTCCTGGTGCGAGTCTGGCTCTGAAGTCCAAGTTCCGCTGAACCCCTGAGCATCTGCAGATCTCAATTCCAATGGTTGCTCCCTCCTCCCTGCTCCCTGCCACTGCACACAGACACAGAACACAGCTCCGTTTCCTTCATTTGCCCCCAAGCCTCTCACATGAAGCTTTTGTGTGTAAACAGACTTCACCAAAGGTTTGAGGCAATGAAGGGAAAGAATTTCATGGCAGAATTCTACAGAAAACAAAATGGAATTATGAAACTCCCTTAAGGGTTCTCCCAAATCTTTTGTCCCCTGCCACCAGGAGATGGTCCCTGAATGCATTTGCCTACAGGGGGTCCCCTCCAGCTGTTTTGCTCACCCCTGCACTGGCAGGAGAGTGAGCCCAGCCACCACCCAGGTCCCAAGGTTTAAGGAGGCGCTCACTCTCCGGTTCTGACTCTGCACTTGCATGAGCCCGAGAGTGAACACCTGCTTAAATTTTGTCCCTCCTGCCTTGGCTGGTCTCACTCTGGTCCTGGGCCTGCCTAGCTCCCTCTTCTTCCTCTCTCTTTCCTCTCCCCTCTCCTCCATCCTCTGCTGTCCTCACCTCACAGTTCCCACTGGCTTGTTACCTGGAAGGATCACTCACTTTCCTTTGTTTCCCTTAGTCCACACTCAAAAGGAATGTATCAAGATACTTTCCTAAACAAAGGCCGTTCCTTCCCTAAGAGAAACTCACATACCAGCTGATTAAATAATCCTTTTCATGACACTGCACAAAAATGCCAGCAGGACAGATGGAACAGTTCTTTGGTTCTCTGCATTGCCCGCTTCCCCCCAAGACAAACACACCCTGTTCAAAGAGGGGACTTTTTTCCTATCTGATGTAATACAATAAATGGCCACTGGGGGGCAGCAGGTGCTCAGAGGCTCCCAGGAACCACCAGAGCATCCAAGTGTGGCCTCCACGAACTGGGTCGGGCCTGAGTCTGAGCGGGGCAAAGGAGCTTCCTGTGCAGGCCAGCAAGAGGCCGACCATGAGTGGGAAGGATCTGGTTTTGGAGTCAAGTTCCAGACAAAGCAGCTCCTAGGAAGGGCGTGGGGCCAGTTAAGGGCTGGGGCAGGAGTCCAAGTGGAGATACACAGGGATCGAGGAAGGATATTCTAGAGCAGGACTTCTGGTTCTGGCCTCCCCAGCCCCACTCAGTATCCTGAATCATCGCTGTCCTGGTTTCCCTAGCAGCAGAGTGAGTGAGCTCTTTGCTCTCCTGACGTTACACTTCTGTGATCCGGGGAGCAAGGGTCTGCGGAATGACCATCAGACACAACACTGAATGTGACCACTGGGTCTGTACAGAAACAACAGCTTCCACTCGCCCACATTTGTAATGCTATGGTGGCCACAGGATCAAAATCTCTGGAACACAGTGTGTCCCCCCGAGAGACGGATCACCGTCTCCAGCTCCCGAGCCCCAAAGCCAATAGAACACAGCAGTGACTGCCCCAGTGTGGACCATAGTGCTTTTCAGAGCTGATTATTTCATATCTGTCCCCTCTCCTCATTTTCACAGAAGCCCCCATTCACTCCTCTCACCAGCTGAAATGCCACGTCCATCCTGTCACTGACCACCACCCTGCCATCAGCCTCTGCCCCAGCACGCCGTGTGCCATGGGCCACTCCCCGCTGCCCACCACCTCTCCTCCCTTGAATTCCCGGAGGACAGCTTTTTTTTTTTTTTAAGATCTTATTTGTCTATTTGACAGGCAGAGATCACAAGTAGGCAGAGAGGCAGGCAGAGAGAGGGGAAGGGAAGCAGGCTCCCCGCTGAGCAGACAGCCCGATGCGGGGCTCGATCCCAGGACCCCGGGATCATGACCTGAGCCGAAGGCAGAGGCTTTAATTCACTGAGCCACCCAGGCGCCCCCGGAGGACAGCCTTTTCTGTTTCCCCTTCCTCTTTCACTGCTCCCCCGGCCCCTGTCGGAGGGCCACCAAGTTGGTTCTCAATCTGTAAAAGGTCACTCCAGCTTTGGGCCAGTAAAAGACCCTGGGAAAGCAATTGGAACATGTTTCCAAAGTAAATCTTGGCAGAGTCTGAACCGCTAGACTGGAAGGGGGCATTCTTTCTCTCCCTGGGCACCTATGCCCAGGGCTTTCTGTAGATGCCAGTACAGAAAGACATCCTTAATGCGGAGGTCTGGAGGGTGATGATAACCCTGTCTCCATGAGTACAGACTAAGCCCCGGGAGACCCAAACACAGCCCTCTAGAAATCAAACTTGCTTGTTCAGCCACAGACTCAGGAATATGTCATTTTTGCCCAGATGATAGCCTTTTTCTGGGCACCAGCAACCTAGGCTCACATTTTCTTGGATCCCCCCCAACTACTTAGCCCTGGTGTCTTGGGTACATGACTTAATGTCTCTGGTCCTCAGCTTTCTCATTTTGTTAAATGGGCATGATATGCTTGTGAGATTCTAGTGCCTCCCTCTCTGGAAAGCTGCTTGAGCACTGCTGGACACCTAAGTCACTCACTACCTCTAAGTTCATGTGTTTAATTATCATTACCATTTATATGACTACTCTTCTTGCCTACATGAGACCTACCTTGACCCAGACAGTGCTCAGATATCTCAGAAAAGGCTATGGTTCTTTCTCCAAGGGATTTCCCATTTGTGTTAATGAGGACATACAGCTCATGATTCTTCTGGAACAGAACACCAATTTCCACTATGCATAAATAGGGACTCCTAAGGCCCCCTGGCCAGGGACCTGCTGTCAATCCAGAATGCCAGACTGGGGCTAGAGAGTCCCAATTCAGCCCCTAATTCATATGAGACCTTGGGCAAATCACAGCATCTTCCCAGGAGGCTGTTCCTCCATTTACATAACTGTGGGGGATCTAGACTCATTCCCCCCAGACATATCCCAGTAAAATTCCTGAACTTTATTGATGAAATCTTGCAGGCTTACAGGAAGAATGCTTTACTTACAAAGAGGGAAAAATGCTCTAGGTGAGAGCAGAGGCACCAAACTAGTTAAACTAGTTTAAAATAACTGGTTTAAACAAATTGGTTTAAAAATCAGCATCTAGATAGACTGAAAATCAGGTTTAAGGGGGGAGAGTCAAGATGGCAGAGGAGCAGCAGACCGAGATGACATCAGGTCGCAGGAGTTCAGCTAAATAGTTATCAAACCATTCCAAACACCCACAAACCCAACAGGAGATCAAAGAGAAGAAGAGCAGCAATTCTAGAAACAGAAAATTGACCACTTTCTGAAAGGTAGGATGTATGGAGAAGTGAATCCAAAGAGACGGAAAGACAGACCGCGGGGGGAGGGGCTGGCTCCCGGCAAGCGGCAGAGCATCGGAGCACAAAATCTGAACTTTTAGAAGTCTGCTCCACAGAGGGACATCGCTCCAGAGGCCAAGCGGGGGTGGAGCCCACGCGGGGACAGCGTGGTCTTAGGTCCCGCAGGGTCACAGAAGGATCGGGGGTGTCTGAGTGTAGCAGAGCTCACAGGTATTAGAGCGTTCCCACCGGCTACAGAGATGGAGTGGAGGAGTGAGCTCTCAACTCGGGGTTACCTTAAACTGTGATTCGTGGCACAGTCGGTCCACTGCTCTTTGAGCAGGGACCCCACAAGTGGCAGATCCGGGGAGACTCACCTTCCTCCTCTGGAGGCAGGAATCTACCTTGGGTTTGGAGACTCCAAGCGCGGCTATGTGCCAGAGACAGAAACACTTGGTCACAGGCCAGGTGAGCTCGGAAAGCAGCCGGAGACCAGGGAGACAGGAGTGATTGGGCTCTTTTCTCGAGGGCGCACTGAGGAGTGGGGCCCTGAGCTCTCAGCTCCTCTGGGCTGGAGACTGGGAGGCCGCCATTTTCATTCCCGTCCTCCAGAGCTCAATGGAAAGTGCTCAGGGAACAAAAGCTCCAAAGAGCGAACTGAGCAGATTACTTAGCCTGGCCCTTGGCAAGGGCAGTGCAATTCCACCTCAGGCAAAGACACTTGAGAATCACTGCAACAGGCCCCTCCCCCAGAAGATCAGCAAGATCCAGCCAAGACCAAGCTCACTGATCAAGGAGAACACTGAACTCCAGAGCTAAGGGAAAGCAATGCATAGAATTCATGGCTTTTTTCCAATGATCCTTTAGTCTTTCAAAGTTAACTTTTTAAAATTTTATTTTTTTCTTATTCTAATTTTTTTAACTTTTTCCTCTTTTAACGTGTTTTAACTAGTTTATCTTAATAATACCTTTCTTTAAAAAAATCTTTTTAAAATTTCATTATTATAGTCACATTTTATCCTTCATTGTATCTAACTTTATTTTTTGTATACATATAGAGTTTTTTCCTCAAAAATTTTTGGGATACAATTTCTTCTAATAGATCAAAATATACCCTAAATCTAGCACAGGGCTTTGTTCTATTCTCCAGCCTGAGCAAATTCTCTCCACTTTCTTTTTCTTTCTTTTTCCAACCAACTTATCTTATCAATTCCTTTTTTAGGATTTTTTTAAAATTTTCATCTTTACAGTCATATTCCATCCCTTCATTGTGTTTACCCTTATTTTTGTATAGATATAAGTTTTTCTTCCTTTAAAATTTTGGGAGGTAGTTTCTTCTAACAGACCAAAATACACCCAAAATCAAGACGGTGGCTTTGTTCTATTCACCAGTCTAATGTGTGTGTGTATACACACACACACACACACACACACACACATATATATATATATAATTTTTTAAAATTTCATTTTACCCCCTTTCTTCTCCCCCTGATTTGGCATCTCTTCTGATTTGGTTAGCATACATTTTTCTCAGGTCTTTGCCACCCTTTTAGTATTTTATTCCCTCACTCATATATTCTTATCTGGATAAAATGACAAGGCTGGAAAAACTCACCAACAACAAAAAAAAAAAAAAAAAAGAACAAAAGGCAGTACCAAAGGCTAGGGACCTAATCAATACAGACATTGATAATATGCCAGATCTAGACTTCAGAATGACAATTCTTTTTTTTTTTTTTTTAAGATTTTATTTATTTATTTGTCAGAGAGAGTGAGCACAGGTAGACAGAGTGGCGGACAGAGGCAGAGGGAGAAGCAGGCTCCCTGCTGAGCAGGAGCCCGATGCGGGACTTGATCCCAGGATGCTGGGATCATGACCTGAGCTGAAGGCAGCCGCTTAACCAACTGAGCCACCGAGGCATTCCCAGAATGACAATTCTTAAGGTGCTAGCTGGGCTCAAAAAAGTCATGGAAGATATTAGAGAAACACTGTCTGGAGAAATAAAAGCCCTTTCTGGAGAACTAAAATAACTAAAATCTAACCAAGTTGAAATCAAGAAAGCTATTAATGAGATGCAATAAAAAAATGGAGGCTCTTACTGCTAGAATAAATGAGGCAGAAGAGAAAACTAGTGATATAGAAGACCAAATGATGGAGAATAAAGAAGCTGAGCAAAAGAGAGACAAACAACTACTGGACCACGAGGGGAGAATTCGAGAGATAAGTGATATTATAAGACAAAACAATATTAGAATAATTGGGGTTCCAGAAGAAGAAAGAGAGAAGGGGGCAGAAGGTATATTGGAGCGAATTACAGTAGAGAATTTCCCTAATATGGCAAAGGGAACAAGCATCAAAATCCAGGAGGCACAGAGAACCCCCCTCAAAATCAATAAAAATAGGTCCACACCATGTCATCTAATAGTAAAACTTACAAGTCTTAGTGACAAAGAGAAAATGCTGAAAGCAGCTCTGGACAAGAAGTCTCTAACATACAATGGTAAAAATATTAAATTGGCAGCAGACTTATCCACAGAGACCTGGCAGAGCAGAAAGAACTGGCATGATATATTCATAGCCCTAAATGAGAAAAACATGCAGCCAAGAATACCATATTCAGCTAGGCTATCACTGAAAATAGATGGAGAGGGGCGCCTGGGTGGCTCAGTAGGTTAAAGCCTCTGCCTTCAGCTCAGGTCATGATCCTGGAATCCTGGGATCGAGCCCCACATCGGGCTCTCTGCTCAGCAGGGAGTCTGCTTCCCCCCCTCTCTCTCCGCCTGCCTCTCTGCCTACTTGTGACCTCTGTCAAATAAATAAAATCTTTTTAAAAAAAGAAAGAAAGAAAGAAAGAAAATAGAAGGAGAAATAAAAAGCTTCCAGGACAAACAAAAACTAAAAGAATTTGCAAACACCAAACCAGACCTACAGGAAATATTTAAAGGGGTCCTCTAAGCAAAGAGAGAGCCTGAAAGTAGTAGACCAGAAAGGAACAGAGACAATATACAGTAACAGTCACCTTACAGGCAATACAATGGCACTAAATTCATATCTTTCAGTAGTTACCTTGAATGTAAATGGGCTAAATGCCCCAATCAAAAGACACAGGGTATCATAATGGATAAAAAAACAAAACCCATCAATCTGCTATCTACAAGAAACTCATTTTAGACCCAAAGACACCTCCAGATTTAAAGTGAGGGAGTGGAAAACAATTTAACATGCTAATGGACATCAAAAGAAAGCTGGAGTGGCAATCCTTATATCGGATCAATTAGATTTTAAGCCAAAGACTATAATAAGAGATGAGGAAGGACACTATATCATACTCAAAGGGTCTGTCCAACATGAAGATCTAACAATTTTAAATATCTATGTCCCTAACATGGGAACAGCCAACTATATGAGCCAATTAATAGAAACACATTAACAATACAATAATAGTAGGGGACATTAACACCCCTATCACTGAAATGGACAGATCATCCAAGCAAAAGATCAACAAGGAAATAAAGGCCTTAATGACACACTGGACCAGATGGACATCACAGATATATTCAGAACATTCCATCCCAAAGCAACAGAATACACATTCTTCTCTAGTGCACATGGAACATTCTCCAGAATAGATCACATCCTGGGTCACAAATCATGTCTCAACTGGTACCAAAAGATTGGGATCATTCCCTGCATATTTTCAGACCACAATGCTCTGAAGCTAGAACTCAATCACAAGAGGGAAGTTGGAAAGAACCCAAATATGTGGAGGCTAAAGAGCATCCTACTAAAAAATGAATGGGTCAACCAGGAAATTAAAGAAGAATTTTTAAAAATTCGTGGAAACAAATGATAATGAAAACGGAACTGTTCAAAATCTGTGGGACACAGCAAAAGCAGTCCTTTCCAAAAGCAGAGGAAAGTGTAGAGCAATAGAATCCTTTCTCAAGAAACAAGAAAGGTCTCAGGCACACAACCTAACCCTACACCTAAAGGAACTGGAGAAAGACCACCAAAGAAAGCCTAAACCCAACAGGAGAAGAGAAATAATAAAGATCAGAGCAGAAATCAATGAAATAGAAACCAAAAGAACAATAGAACCAATCAATGAAACTAGGAGCTGGCTCCTTGAAAGAATTAGTAAGATCAAAAAGACCCTGGCCAGACTTATCAAGAAGAAAAGAGAAAGGACCCAAATAAATAAAATCATGAATGAAAGAGGAGAGATCACAACCAACACCAAAGAAATGCAAACAATTATAAGAACTTATTATGAGCAACTATACGCCAGCAAATTTGACAATCTGGAAGAAATGGGTGCATTCCTAGAGACATATAAACTACCAAAACTGAACCAGGAAGAAATAAAAAACATGAACAGACCCATAACCGGTAAGGAGATTGAAGCAGTCATCAAAAATGTCCCAAGAAACAAGAGCCCCGGGCCAGACAGCTTCCCAGGGGAATTCTACCAAACATTTAAAGAAGAATTAACACCTATTCTGTTCCAAAAACTAGAAATGGAAGGAAAACTTCCAAACTCATTTTATGAGGCCAGCATTACCTTGATCCCAAAACCAGACAAAGACCCCATCAAAAAAGAGAATTACAGACCAATATCCTTGATGAACACAGATGTGAAAATTCTCACCAAAATACTAGCCAACAAGATCGAAAAGTACCTTAAAAAGATTATTCCCCACGACCAAGTGGGATTTATTCCAGGGCTGCAAGGTTGGTTCAACATCCGCAAATCAATCAATGTGATACAATACATTAATAAAAGAAAGAACAAGAACCATATGATACTCTCAATAGATGCTGAAAAAGCATTTGACAAAGTACAGCATCCTTTCTTGATCAAAACTCTTCTCAGTGTAGGTATATAGGGTACATACCTCAATATCATCAAAGCCATCTATGAAAAACCCACAGCAAATATCATTCTCAATGGTGAAAAACTGAGAGCTTTTCTGCTAAGGTCAGGAACATGGCAGGGATGTCCATTATCACCACTGCCATTCAACATAGTACTAGAAGTCCTAGTCTCAGCCATTAGACAACAAAAAAAAATTAATGTGGAAAATTATGTGGAAAACCTAAAAGACTCTGCTCCAAATCTGCTAGAACTTTTACAGGAATTCAGTAAAGTGTCAGGACATAAAATCAATGCACAGAAGTCTGTTGTATTTCTATACACCAACAACAAATCAGAAGAAAGAGAAATTAAGGAGTCGATCCCATTTACATTTGCACCCAAAACCATAAGATACCTAGGAATAAACCTAACCAAAGAGGCAAAGAATCTGTACTCAGAAAACTATAAAGTATTCATGAAAGAAATGGAGGAAGACACAAAGAAATGGAAAAATGTTCCACACTCATGGATTGGAAGAAAAAATATTGTGAAAATGTCCTTGCTACCTAAAGCAGTCTACATGTTTAATGCAATCCCTATCAAAATGCCATCCATTTTTTTCAGAGAAATGGAACAAATAATCCTAAAATTTATATGGAACCAGAAGAGACCTCGAATAGCCAAAGGAATATTGAAAAAGAAAGCCAAAGTCGGTGGCATCACAATTCCAGACTTCAAGCTCTATTACAAAGCTGTCATCATCAAGACAGTATGGTACTGGCACAAAAACAGACATATAGATCAATGGAACAGAATAGAGAGCCCAGAAATAGACCCTCAACTCTATGGTCAACTAATCTTTGACAAAGCAGAAATGAATGTCCAATGGAAAAAAGACAGTCTTTTCAACTAATGGTGTTGGGAAAATTGAACGGCCACATGCAGAAAAATGAAACTGGACCATTTCCTTACACCACACACAAAAATAGACTCAAAATGGATGAAAGACCTTAATGTGAGAAAGGAATCCATCAAAATCCTTGAGGGGAACACAGGCAGCAGCCTCTTGGTCCTCAGCCACAGCAACTTCTTCCTAGAAACATCGCCAAAAGCAAGGGAAGCAAGGGCAAAAATGAACTATTGGGACTTCATCAAGATCAAAATCTTTTGCACAGCAAAGGAAATAGTCACCAAAACCAAAAGACAACTGACAGACTGGGAGAAGATATTTGCAAATGACATATCAGATAAAGGGCTAATATCCAAAATCTATGAAGAACTTATCAAACTCAACACCCAAAGAACAATTAATCCAATCAAGAAATGGGCAGAGGACATGAACAGACATTTCTGCAAAGAAGGCATCCAGATGGCCAAGAGACACATGAAAAAGTGCTCCACATCACTCAGCATCAGGGAAATACAAATCAAAACCATAATGAGATACCACCTCATACCAGTCAGAATGGCTAAAATTAACAAGTCAGGAAACTACAGATGCTGGCAAGGATGCAGAGAAAGGGGAACCTTCCTACAGTGTTGGTGGGAATGCAAGCTGGTGCAGTCACTCTGGAAAACAGCATGTAGGTTCCTCAAAAAGTTGAAAATAGAGCTACCTTATGATCCACAAATCGTACTACTAGGTATTTATCTAAAGATACAAATGTAGTGATCCAAAGGGGCATGTGCACCCGAATGTTTATAGCAGCCATGTCCACAATAGTCAAACTATTGAAAGAACCTAAATGTACATCAACAGATTAATGGATAAAGAAGATGTCATACATCTATATATCCATATATAGATATAGACAGATAGACATACAATGGAATACTATGCAGCCATCAAAAGAAATGAAATCTTGCCATTTGCAACAACGTGAATGGAACTAGAGGGTAGAATGCTGAGCAAAATAAGTCAATCAGAGAAAGACAATTATCATATGATCTCCCTGATATGAGGAATTTGACAGGCAAAGTTGGGGGCTTGGTGGGTAGGGAAGGAAAAATGAAACAAGATGGGATCAAGAGGGAGACAAACCATAAGAGACTCTCAATCTCACAAAACAAACTGAGGTTTGCTGGGGGTAGGGGGGTATGGAGAGGGTGGTTGGGTTATGGGCATTGGGAAGGGTATGTGATATGGTGAGTGCTATGAAGTGTGTAAGCCTGACGATTCACAGACCTGTACCTCTGGGGAAAATAATACATTACATGTTAATAAAAAAAAAATGTTAGCCATTAAGAAAAAATCAGGTTTAATATAGGAAGATTGAAAACAAAAGGGTAGACCAAGAGGAAGCATGAAATGCAAGCAGAGGAGGTGGAATTAAGGCTAAAGGAAACATATAGGGTAAAAGAGGGATTTTTTAAATGTTAAAGAGAATAAATAATCATAAGCCTGCACATACCAAAAATATAGTAGCTAAATAGATAATTATTGAGAACTGCAAATAGAACCTAATAAAATACAAGTTATAGTGGGAGGTTTTGATATACCTCCTTGAGAATCAAAGAGACATGACTTCATATTTGAATAAAGAACGCATTTTTATGTGGCTAAAGAATATCCACAAATCTCATCTACTTATTCACAGCTGAGAAAACATTAACTTCCAAAAAATTAAGATTTTAGGGCAACCTACATTATCCTAAAGCAATAATTAGAAATAAAATTTAAATTAAAAGATATTCCCAACTTAACAGTCAGAAATTAAGAAATGCACTCCTAAAATACCCTATATCAGAGAGGAAAAAAAAAAAAACTCATGAAAATAACCCTGTTTCTTACCTATGGGAACAAAGGCAGAATCTATCCTCAGAAGAAAATTTATAGTAACAACTAAAATTAATAATTCTTGTCTTTATAATGCAAAAAAAGAAAAAAATGAATACTTTAAACAATTTATTATTTACAATACTTTAAGAGAAATAACTGATATGAAAAAGAGAGCTTTCATATATTAAATTCCAGCTGAGATTAATGAAACACAAGATAAAAACTAGTTAAAAGGCTACATCCTAAATCCAAAGCTAGCTTTTTGAAAAAGCAAGTCATGAATAGTATGAACTCCTCATGACCATTGTTAAGAAGAAGAATAAAGAGGCCCCTGGCTGGCTCAGTCAGTTAAGCTTCTGACTCTTGATTTCAGCACGAGTCATGATCTCAGGGTCATGAGATCAAGCCCTGCATCAGGCTCCGTGCTCAGCAGAGAGTCTACTTGAGATTCTCTCCCTTTCCCTCTCCCTTGCCCCTCCCCTCATTCATGCTTAAATAAATAAATAAATATATAAAACCTTTAAAAAAAAAAAAGAAGACAAAAATGTACAAGATTTGGTATGAGAAAGAATACATAAGGGAAGATGAGAAATACATTAACTGAGCTATTACAGAATACTAGAAGCATCTCTCTCTGATGTATTTGAAAACCTAGAAGAAATAGATCATTTCCTCTCATACAATAAATTATTAAAATTGACATCATAAACTTGAAGAGAGCAATTTCTGAAGTAAAAATTGAAAGCAGTTGACACTTTCTCACTGAACAAGTCACCAGGTCAAAAGGCTTCAAACCAGGTTCTATCTACCTTTTCAAGAATGAATAATCCCAATGTCACTTCAACTATTCCAGACCTATAAAACACATACACTTCTGTATTAATCCAACAAGGCATCAGAAGCACAATGTTAAAATATTTACAAGAAAGTAATATAGATGCAAAAGAATATATTAAAATTTTTAGCAAATAAACCAAATATATGAAATATATGAAAATAGAATATGCAAAAGAATATATTAAAATTTTTAGCAAATAAACCAAATATATGAAAATATATCAATGTATGAAATTAATAACATCCCATGACAAAATGGGGTTTCTTTTTTTCCTTTTTTTGAGAGGATGAAATTTATTTATTTATTTATTTATTTTCTTTTGAGATTTTATTTAAACTCAAGTTAGTTCATACATAGTGTAGTATTAGTTTCAGGGGAGGATTTAATGACAAATAAGATTTCTTACAGCAGGTTAGGAATGGTTAGGTTATCACTATCAGAACATCTAAGAACATAATTTATTCCATCAATAAAGTAAAGGAAAAACCATATGAGCATGTCAGTAAATGACAGAAAAGCAAAAGGTGGAATCAAGCAATTATTACTAATAAAAACTCAATGTAAATTAAGAATTAAGCTCCTAATATTATAAAACATACCAAAAATAGTGGCAAGTATCATTCTAAATTATGAAATGCTTATTATTTTAATTAAAATCAGGAAGAAAATGAGGCATGACTGCTATCATCATTATTGACATTGTGTTAGAAAGTCTGTCAAATGCAATATGTCAAGAAGAGTACATAATTTTTCTAAATGTTAGGAGGAAGATATTTTCATTTTTCCCCTGATATGATTATATATCTATAAAATTCAAGAAATTCTAACTAGAAAAATATACATTGTAACACAATAGTCTTTTTTCTATACTTAAATGGAAATGGGAAGAAAACATACCATTCTTATCAGTAAAAATCTATAAAATACTTAGTGGTACATTTAGCAAGAAGAAAAAATTAAGTTCTCCAAGCACTAGCCCTCACAGTATTTAATTCAGTACAAACTCCATATTTGGATAACATCAGACACTCACCATTTCATTTCATATATTTGTGTCTTTGTGCATGCTGTTCCTCCTGCCTGTACATGTTGTTCCTTCTGCCTTCACATGCTGTTCCTCCTGCTGCACACACTGTTCCTCACACCCACATATGCTATTCTTCCTGCCTGCACATCATGCTGTTCTTCACACCCACATGTGCTGTTCCTCCTACCTGCATATACTGTTCCTCACACCCACACATGCTGTTCCTCCTGCTGCACATTCTGTTCCTCGCACCTGCACATGCTGTTCCTCCTGCTGCATATTCTGTTCCTCACACCTGCACATGCTGTTCCTCCTGTCTGCACATGCTGTTCCTCATACATACACATGGTATTCCTCCTATCTGCACATGGTGTTCCTCCTACCTGCACATGCTGTTCCTCTGGCTGCATATTCTGTTCCTCACACCCACACATGCTGTTCCTCTTGCCTGCACATGTTGTTCCTCCTGCTGCACATGTTGTTTCTCACACCCACATGTGTTATTCCTCCTGCTGTACATGCTGTTCCTCCTGCTGCACATTCTGTTCCTCACACCCACACATGCTCTTCCTCCTACCTACATATACTCTTCCTCACACCTGCACATGCTGTTCCTCCTGCTGCACATGCTGTTTCTCACACCCACACATGCTGTTCCTCACACCCGCACATGCTGTTCCTCCTGCCTGCACATGCTGTTCCTCATATGCACACATGCTATTCCTCCTACCTGCACATGGTGTTCCTCCTACCTGCACATACTGTTCCTTCTGCTACATATTCTGTTCCTCACACCCACACATGCTGTTCCTCCTGTCTGTACCTGCTGTTCCTCCTGCTTGCACATGTTATTCCTCATGCCTGGACATTCTGTTCCTCCTGCCTGGACATGCTGTTCCTCACACCTGTACATGCCATTCCTCATGCCTGGACATGCTGTCCCTCGTACCTGCACATGCTGTTCATCCTGCTGGCAATACTTTTCTCCCCTTTAATCCAATAAATTGTTTTTCCTTTAGAAACCTCATCTCAACCAACCAACCAAACAAACAAAAAACCGTCTCGGAGTTGATCTTTGCTAGCTTCCCCTACCTCCTCCAAGCAGAGGCTTCCTTCAGGTGAGGAAGGAGAGAAGAGAAGATGGAGAGAAGGGGGTGAAGACAGGAGGGAAAGGGAGAGAGCCGAGGAGGCAGCGAGAAAGGAGGGACGTCAAGATGAGCGAGAATTAAGCCCATGCGGAGAAGAGCCTGCAAAGCCTTGAAGAGACCCCCTACCTCAGGCTGTCTGGCAGGCCTCCCCCATTTCCTGCCCGTCCTGTCTCTCCCCTCCAGCAGATCTAACTCCCTGCTGACATCTGTCCAATTGCAGACCTCGACATCAAGGATGCAATCGCCCTGGAGTCCCTTCAGCGGTCCCTGCCCTATCACCGCCAGAGCATCCTGGACCCCCTGCTGCAGGAAACGCCTGTCTTCGGTCGGAGGTCGACCCTCCTGAGGGACTGGGTACTAAGCAGGTCCACTGAGATCTCCTACGAGCGCAAGCTGAAGAGCCTCATGGAGAAGGGCGCCGAGCCCAAGGTGGAACTGGTGAGGGTGCTGAAGCCAGAGGAGGTGCTGAGCTGCCGGTGAGCGGCCCTGGTGGGCGGGGCGCGGGCGGGGATAGGCTTTGGTCATCTCCTTCTGCCGCAGACACCTGGGCTGAGCCTGGGCCAGGGAAGGGCAGCGGCGATGGCAGGAGTGGGCTCTGTCTTTGTGTCCTGAAGGGCCGTTCCGGGGCTGAAGCCTCTGGGTTTGCCGGTAGCCTCACCCGCTAGTGGACGAGCTCTGGGATGGGCACAACATTTGGGTACCACGTGTTTGGACGCTGGCACCACCCTTCCAATATTTCCATACGTTTCACAATAGAAACCATGACTATGATCCAAGAAGAAAGAATGCGTTGTCTGTGGCCTATTTTTAACAGGAAATCCCCCTAAGAGCCTTCACACCGCGGTGTGGAGTTGCCTGTGGTCCTCGCCACCATCCCGGGTGGCCATCTGCTGCGCGTGCGGGGGTTTAAACTCCCGGAGGCACTATGAACAGAGTGTGAAGCCGTTTAGTATTTACTGCCCCTACCAGAGGTCTTCCTTCTCACGTGTTCTCTGTCTTCTTTATCAAGACCTGCCGATTTCCATCCCCAAATTCAAGGGCCCCTTCCAAACCCGGTGCTAGCCTTTACTGTAAAGAGGTGAAGGACAAGGCTCAGAAACTTTAGTAGAGGAGGAAACAGACAACAGAATATCTTGGGTGTCCTTGTAGACAGAGCAGCAGTGAGCTCCTCCGCAGGTGTCGGATGGCCTCAGATGCCTGACGTCCCATGACCTCACTTACCAAGTCTGCTCTGCTCACTGACTGGCTGAGAGACGGGTGGGTGAATGGCAGCCCCCCACCCCCCAGCCAAAGGGGGCTTCTTGCTTGACCTTTCCGTGGACGGATGACTTTGACGATGGCTTTCAGTTTGACAGACTGCTGCTCATGACTCTGGCCAGCCGACGGCCTACCTGGGCTTCATGGTGGGCAGACAAGAGATTTGGACAGGGCCCCTACCCTGCAAGGGCGGGGAGAGAATATTTGGAGAGATGGCATCCAACGAGCCATTAGAAAAACATCCAAGGAAAAGATGAAATTGTCCAGAATGGGATCTTCGTGAGTGCTGATGTGTGCCTGTGTGTGAGACCCTCCAGGGCTGGGCTGGGCAGAAGGGGAAGTAGCAGACCCTGCCTGGTGCTGTCAGAGAAAGGCTGTCCAGACATGAGGCTGGGAGTGGGGTGTCAGATGGCTGTAAAAACAGGTAAGGGGCACGTGGGTGGTTCAATCAGTGAAGCCACTGACTTTGGCTCAGGTCATGATTCCAGGTTCCTGGGATCGAGCCCCGCATCAGGCTCCCTGCTCAGCAGAGAGCCTGATTCTCCCTCTGCCTCTGTCTGCCACTCTGCCTACTTGTGCTCTCTCTCTGTCAAATAAATAAATAAAATCTTAAAAAAAAAAAAAAAAAAAAAGGTAAGCAACAGGCAGCTCTTGAAGGACAGGGAGACCATTCCCGATGGGTAGAAAACCCAGCTTATTTCAGTATGCAGCTCCTCCCCCATCATCTGTAACAAAGCAACCAACCAGCAGGTGGCCTGAGTAAGGGACCCACCCCCTTAGACTAAAGCAGGGAACAAGGTCAAAGCCGCTGGTAGAATAAGGAGCTCGGAGGATATGACGGGAGATATACTCTCTAGACCACACAGTGTTGAAGGGATCAGTTCCACTCTCCAGTGTAAGTCAGAATTGTGGGATTTTAGCTAAGATTTTAAATCACTGGCCTGTTTTTTTAATAGTTTGAGCATTATTAAGAAGAAAATACTCCCTTTTCCTACAACCTTACTCAGCTTTTTTTTGCCACTGTTCTGTATTTTCGCCCAGGCCTCAGCATCCCTAAGGTTACCCAGACCTGTTAGTGATGGGCGCTGACAGTTGCTTCCCTCCCCACGTGGCATCACATGTCACCTTCACCATAGGACACCTGCTTCTGCCCAGTGCCGTGTCAAAGCTGGCAGAAGCATCCTTGAGATGGATATCCCATTATTTGCTTAACCACTCCCCAGTTGATGGAATCTCCTCTTTTCCTGTTGTTGATGACCCCGAAATGAACGCTTTCATTTATTTATACACCTTTTCATTCCATTGACTTCTCTTGGGATTAGCTAAGGCCCGAATGGAGTTCCGGAGTCAATGATAATGAAGGAAATTTTGAGGGGGTGGTGGGACTTGCGGGGACGGGGACAGTGCCTTGCACATTTGTTGCCAAATTAATTTCCAAAAGAGTTCTACCGATAAAAACTCCCACCAATTCTATGGGGTGTCCCACTCTTCCATAGGATCTCTGTCAGCTCCAGAAATGTCTGCAGAGCCAGCTCCCGTGAGAGCTCCCACAGTGCTTAAATCTGAGCTCTTTTCAATAAAGTTCGAAGCGACGGTGACTCCGCACTCCGCTCACCCCTCTGGCCCTGTCTTGTGCAGATACCTGAGGCTCTCCAAGAACAACATTCGGACCTTGCTGAAGCTATGCAAGGACGCGGGCATGAACGTGGACATCCACCCCCACATGGTCGAAGGAGAGATAGATGCGAAAAAGGTGTTCAACCAAAACCCCAGCGTGGCCCTCTAGGTCACCGCAGGCTCCCTCTGCTGTTGGGCCCTCGGCCCCCAGACGACACCCTCCGGTATGCCAGGCCTAGGCCTTCAGACCCGGGGCGTCCCTTTTAGACAGTAGCCATCAGAAAACAAGGCTGAACTGCATGGACCATAGTGCAAATGTAGCGTTTGTCCTCGACCCAAGTTAGAACCAACGCTGGGGAAACTGCGGGTCGTCTTCCCACCAAAAGAAGACTCTGTAGAAAGGTCGTCTTAGAAAAGCAGGCTTAGAAGTGAGAACTGAAGACCCAGGGTCCCCAGAGGGACATCAGGAGGGGCAAGGGGTGAGGGTCTGGTTGGGGGGGACACACACCTCAAGTCTTATGCACCACCCCACCCCTGCCCATGCAGGACTGTGGGGAGCTGAATGCCATAACTTCAAGGGACGGCTGGGTGTTTCCAGACCCTCACGGGGTGGGGGGCTGCTGTGGGAGCCTCACTTCTCAGACCCCAGGTGCTCCCACGGAGTCGGGTTGCAAGCTTCCCCTGGGCATCAGCAGAGACAGCAAAAGAGAGGGGGAAGGAGTACACAAGAGAGACGCTGCCCCACTCCAGATCCTAGGGCCCCCTGGGTGCTCTCTTGGGGTCCAGAGGGCTTTCCTGTGTGGACTCCACAAGCGCAAAGAACCTTCAACTCAGCTTCCTGACGTTCTGACCAAATAAACCTACAGTGAGCCCCAAGATTCACAGCTAACATTGAGAAAGGAACATTCATCCTTAATTATCAGGAAGGCCACTGAAAAGCAACCCCAAGCCAGGGTCCCTTGGCAGACAGCACCACCGGCAGCACACTATGCACAGTATTTTATAAACTCTGAAACGGCCTCGTGATTACATTTCTAGCAGAAACACACACGTACGCCAGGAACAGACTCACACAGGTACAATCCCCTGGTTTATGGCAAAGGTGACACTGTGGTGCAGTGGGGGAAAAGACAATCTTTTCAATAAATCAGGCCGGTCAATTAAATGTCCATATGGAAAAAAGTATCGACCCTCCGCCTCCTGCCATATGCAAAAATCCGTTCCAGATGGATGCAGATTGTGAAAGCTTCTAGAAGAAACAGAGAAGACAATCTCCATGACCTTGGGGTGGGCCAAAAAATTTTAAACAACACAAAAAGCCTCAGTAATAAAAGAAAATATTAATAAATTCTACTATAGTGAAAGTAGAACATCTGCCCTTCAAAACATCAGTAAGAGAGCGAGAACGCAAGTGACCCCAGTGGGAGAATATAGATCCTACAAAGGGCTCGTATGCAGATGACCTGTTTTCAACTCCTATAAATCAGTATGAAAAACGCAGGTAACTCAATCAAAAAGTGGGCCAAAGTCTTGCATAGGCAGTTTGCGAAAGTGTTTAGCTAAGTGACCAACAAACGTAAGAAATTTCGTTAGTTTTCAGGAATGCAGACGAAAAGAAAAAAACAAGGCTGCACCACTAACATCCACCAGAATGGCTAAAAAGAGTGACAAGAGTTGCCTGGGTGGCTCAGGCGGTTAAGCATCTGCCTTCAGCTCAGGTCATGATCCCAGGGTCCTGGGATCGAGCCCTGCATCGGGCTCTCTGCTCTGCTAGGAGCCTGCTTCCTCCTCTCTCTCTGCCTGCCTCTCTGCCTACTTGTGATCTCTGTCTGTCAAATAAATAAAATCTTAAAAAAAAAAAAAAGTAGCAAGATACAAAAGGGAACAACTGTATGGTTCGTGGATACAGCAATCTTCCCGGCAGGATGAGTCTACCGAGTTAGAAGCCAGGATAGCGGGCAGCTCCTGGAGGAGGGGATGTCGTGGCTGGAGGGACACCTGCAGTGTTGCCTACACAGGTGTTCACTTGTGAGGTTCATTCCCTGTACACTTGGGATTTATGCCTTTTAGGCAGGTACATACTTTAATTAAAAGTACATTATTTTAGGGGCGCCTGGGTGGCTCAGTGGGTTGGAGCCTCTGCCTTCGGCCCAGGTCATGATCCCACAATCCTGGGATCAAGCCCTGCATCGGGCTCTCTGCTCGGCGGAGAGCCTGCTTCCTCCTCCCTCTCTGCCTGCCTCTCTGACTACTGGTGATCTCTATCAAGTAAATAAATAAAATCTTTTAAAAAAAAAAAGTACATTATTTTAAAAGTATACTACCAGAGTTCTGGTTTTGTTTGTTAAAAACAGAAATAGCCTCAAAAGTGAGGCACTTTGGGTTCCCCCCACCTGCGCAGTGAAGCTGGCCAGGGAGAGTAGAAACTTCCAGTTATAAGAAAAATAAGTCCTGGGGATGTATAGCCATGATGACTTTGGTTAATAATGGCATGCTGTTTATTTAGGGATTGAGTATATTTGGGTCTTGAAATTTCTCATCACCAAAAAATGTATCTTGCACACCAGAAGCTGATAACTTATATGATAATTGTATCTTGATAAAAAATAAAATTAGAAAAATTATTTAAAAAAAAAATAGGAGCCTCAAAAGTGAAGGTGGTTCAGGGTTCCTCCCTTCCCTTCCTCCTTCCCCTCCACAGCTGCAGTTCCCCCTCAGCGCCACCAGGTGGGGCTCGATCACAGCAGAAGACCTGCACCCACGCTTATCCAGCTGCCGCTGGTAGAGGCGTCAAGCCCAGGTGAAGGGCAGCGGAGCCCCAGGTGACTCCAGCCTGAGCCCAGAGCCGATGGACAAAGCCCACCTACGCATGCACCAGTTGAGGGTCCCTGGGCACGTAACTCCTCTGAAGCTTCAATTCTTTCCCCAAAATGGGGACAAGAAGTGCAATTTAAAACAACAATGAGGTATATCACTTTACACCTAATTAGACTGGGAAATATTAGTAAGCTGGGGAATGCCAGCGTTGGCCCAGATAAGGGAATAAAGGAGCTTCTGGCCTCGCCAATAGGTAGTGCAGGCCGTCGTGGCCTTTCTTGGTGAAGTCACACAGACATCGCAGTGACTAGCATTCCACTCCCGTGTATATAGTCCAAAGAATTTCCATCACAGGAGATCTCTTTGATCTCCCCCCAGTGTTGACAGATGCTGGGGTGCTGGGGCCGTCCATGCGTGGGAAGGTGGGCGGCAGAATGTGGTGGGATGAGCTGCGACACACTAACCTTCGTCGAACTAGAAAGACATACCTATAAACAACACACTGCGTATATGAACATGTGTAAATGCATGGGGACAACTGAAACAGGAGAGGGAAGGAAGGAAGGGGAGAGGGAGGGAGGGAGGGAGGAAGGAACATGTGGACAAGAACACCAAGTTTCTAGGATAGTTGTGGAAAGAAGAATCTAAGGGAAGCTTCTAGAGATCTCTAGCATTTGGTGGGCACCCAATACATTATTTTCTGTGTATGCCTTTATTCATTAATATTTCTCGAATACCTATTGTGTGTTATGCAATGTACTAGGCCCTCTAAGACAATAATAAACAAAGCAGACCAAAAAGAAAAATTCCTGCCAGGAGCTTTGAGCCTTATTCCACAAACCTGGGTGTGAAAGGAATGGCACATTTTCCTAAGCCAAATGACCATCACTCTGATTTTGTGCCCCTACCATGCTGGACTGGCGGGAAACTCAATTTCGATCATTGGTGGTGTTCCCTCTGTTGCAGCCCCAGATCCTGGGCTGTAACTCAGAGTGGTCCCCTGGGGTATATAGGTTTCCCTGTCCCTGCTGTCAGTCTACACTGGTCACTGTTGACTCACTATGGGTCTCAGCCCGCAAAAGCCCAAGTTCCCTACAGATGGGAAGCTCTATTTGGTTCTGCACCAAGCTGGCTCAGGGATTTCTGCAAGGAGGTCCCAAGGCTATGATCCCACCTCCTGAGAAGGACCACACAGCCATGGCTTCCAGGAAGGACCCGTCACCTCCAGGACGCTGACAATGAAGATACAACTCCATCACAGACATGCTGGCTCCTTTTCCCATGGCTTATGCTTCTTCTCCCCCCACTTCCCACCTCCAACCACCCAGGCTACCACGCCAAGGCACACAGGCTGTCTGCAGACACCTTCAGCCCCTGAGCTGGCAAGAGAAGAGTCCTGTAGGTGCTGAGCCAAGCAGCTGGCCCCTGGGCAGGTAGGGGAGGGAGGGAGAAATTCAGAGCACCAAGCATAAAGAATTCTCAGGCTTTTAAATTCTTCTCCCAGGGTGCAAACAAAAACACAAATTTAAATCCCGACAAATAGCCCTGGCATCATTCATATTTCTAGGTTCTTATTTATTTGACACGGTGGTTGGGCGCTTACCGAATGATATGTGTTCTAGGCACTTGGGGGGCCTTCAGTGATTGGTGTGATGGTTGATGGTGCTGTGAAGATGGGGAGAAGGGAGGTGGCTGGCCCAGCCCAGCTTATTTAGCTACCAAAAATAGTCAACTCTGGCAAAAAAAAAAAAAAAAAGCACGTATTTCTGTACATGTGTGTGTAATAGGAACGTGTGCATTTGTGCACATGTTTTGCATATCTGTATGCATGCTTACATGCATGTAGCCAATGCATGTGTGCATGTGTATATGACACATGCATTGTGCAAACGTGTGTCTTGTTTGTGTGTACATATGTGTGTGTGTGTGTGTGATATCCAATAGTTTCTAGAATTCACCTCGCCCCTGTTCCTGGACCAGTATCTCTGCTGCAGACACAGTCTCCAGGGAGAGGGTCCGATGCCCCCTCACCCCGGGTCGGGGACCCATCCCTTGGCCCAGAGAGGATGGAGCGGCGGGACAGACAGTTCCATGAGAGCCACACACAGGGAAGGAGGGTAGTTCCCCAACAGAAACTGAGGGACTTACTGCTTCTCTACTGTTGGTAAGAATTCCCCCCAAGAGCAACCCACCCGGACGATCTCACATGGTTTCTGTCGGGCCAGAGAGCTTGGCAGGAGGTCCTGGCTCCCGGAGCACACATGAGGAGGCAGTCATGCTGTCAGGCTGCCTGTCCATCGTCGGAAGGCTTGGCCAGCCTGGAGGACACGCTGGCTCATCACAGGGGTGGCTAGTCGGCACCGGCTGTGGGCAGGAGGCCTCGGGACCTCTCCGAAAGGACCCGTCCTCTGAGCGAGCCATCCTCGATACAGCAAGGCCAATGCTCGGGGTCTTCTATACTCTCGTCTCAGAAGTCACGTTACAACCATCACCAGCGCAATGTCCTGCCAGTCACAGTTCGGCCCCGGGCTGTGCAACGGGGAACAGTGGCAGGAAGGTCAGGAGCTGAGTGTCACCGGGGGCCATGTGGGGCCTGGCCACCACAGATGCCATCATAGGAAGACAGGGACGTGGAGGGAGGTGAGCAGGAATAACACGCTCGGCGCACGGATGGTGCGCTTGGAGCTCGCAGTCCAGAGGAGGACAGAAGATAAGAGTGTCCCGGCTAATCAGTAATTACTCGGCCGAGACACGCACAATAATGGAAAGAGGGTAGGAACCCAAAGAGGGAGCGAGAAACCTTGGTTGAAAGGGTCAGGGAAGCCTCGCAGAGGAGGTGACATTTGAGTTGGACCTCGAAGGAGAGAAGTTCCCCAGGCACAGAGGGGAGAGCCAGCGCTCCCAGAAGCGGGGCGCAGTGGAGTCGGTCCTGCTGAGTAGCACAGAAGCCTGTTGAAGGGCCCCCAGCACTGCCTGCCGGTGCGGGGCCTGCTGCCTGGCCCTCCGGTGCTCCCTGTCCCCAGGACTCCTGGTCGGGCTGCTAAGGGATGATGGGCTTTGTGTCTCCGTGGGAAGGACCCGCTGCCCCCAGCTAAGGGGCCTTCTAGGAGGATGTGTCATGAGTCCATCCCCTTGTAGGAGAAAGGTGGGACTCCGGCAGGGCCCTGCCCTGTACCCCGATGGAGGGCAGGGGTGCATGGTGAAGGGGTGTGGAGGGATGAGGGGGGTGTGTTTGTGGCTTCCCAGGGTCACCAGGCCCAGGCCAGCCTCACCATCTCCTACCTCTTTCTGGGGTTGTGAACGGACAGTCAGAGCCCGGCTGATCCGTTTGGGCCATCCCTGGGGCTCCCAGCCCCCCAGACACACACACAGATTCCCACTGGCTCCAGGCCAGCGGGCCAGGAACTGAATTCAGCAGGGCAAGAGAACCCGCTTTGCCTAAGGCATATGCCTCCCCCAGGACGCATTAGGCAGGCTTCGCTGGCCAGAGCAGGGCACGTCTGCGGAGAAACAGGCTCAGGGGGCCTCAAATTCCCAGGGAGGTGGGGGCGTGGGGCCCCAGCTGGAAAATGGGCGTGGGTGCGCACAGCGTCCTTCTCACTCCTCTCCCGTGGCGGGAGGGAGTGAAGGAGGAGGGGGTTAAGACGCAGGCAGCAATGCCACTGTTGCATCCTAAGTAGTCAAGGGCCAGAGTCTGGTCCACACTTCCGGCCACAGAGCCCGGTGCCTGAGAGCCAAGGCTCCGGGGAGCTGCAGAGGCTGCCTCCTAGGACCCAGGGCCTCTGCCCGCGGAGGGCCCCCCAGCTCTAAAAAAAAAAAAAAAGAAAAACAAAACTCTCAAGTCCAAAATAAAATTCCCTGTGTCCACCAAGCTCGGAGGGACAGGCTTTGTCCCAGATCTGCTGGAACCTTGGAGGGAAGAGTCCCACTTACACAGCTCCCGGCCCTGATGTGGAGAAGGGAAGGCCTTGCCCCAGCACACCCAGTTAGGAAAGCACAGAGCTGGGACTCAGTGCAGGTGTGTCGACGGGGAGACTCGGGTCCTCTCTCCAACGCACCGACTGAAGCATTAAGTTCTCTTGCAGCAGATATTCACTGAGCCCTTCCGATGTGACCAAGACCACTCAGCCCCAGAGAATCTGGGATGAGCAGAAACAGATGTGGTTCCCACTGCATGGAGCTCACTGGTTAGCTGGGGAAACGGATCTTGAATATGTCTTTAAAAATATGTGATGAGAGGGCTGTGAAGAAGGGAATGGGTTTAGTTGTAGAAAACAGCTGGGGGAAGAAAAACCTCCTTCCGTGGGTAACCAGGAAAGATGTTTCTGAGAAGGTCTCTTAAACCCTATCCAAGCACAACAGAAATGAGCGTGGGGATTGATTAATAATGCCTGCCGTGGCCACTGATGCAGCAGGTGGTGCTGGCATGCAGGCCAGATTCTTGCTTCCCCTGGTTTATGCCCTAGGGTCCTAGGATCCCTGCCACCCAGAGAAGAACTAGATGTGATTCTAATTCTCCTGGAGTTCACTGTGAGGTGGAGTGGATGAACATTTGCAGAAGAGGCCATGATAAATGACACTCACTGCTTTAATTAGTAGAAAACTCAAGAAAGTGAAATAGAACCAGTACAAGAATGATCCGTAGCCACTAGGGTGATGTTAGTGAGGCCTTGCAGGACACGGGACCTGGGAGCTTGTTGGAAAGAAGGCCCTCGGGGCACCAGGGTGACTCACTCTTTAAGTGTCGGGCTCCCTGCTCAGTGGGGAGCCTGCTTCTCCCTCTTTCACTCCCTCTCCCCCTGCTTGTGCTCCCTCTCTTGCTGTCTCTCTCTTTCTCTGTCAAATAAATAAATAAATAAATTCTTTCAAAATAAATTAATTAATTGAATAAGTTAAAAAAAGAGAGAGAAGAAGCAGGCCCTCGTTTTAGAGTGGAGAAGGCACTTAGCCTCAGAGAATGCCCGAACATCTCTGGCTATGGCCTCCGTGGGAGGCACAGCTAATTCCTGCTCTGGTCTCAGTCCCTGCCTGAAGATACTTCACCAGCCTTATCACAGACCTCCAGTGAGAACCGACCTCTCCCGTCGCCCACCCCCACACTCAGTATTCCATCAAGCGTCCATCAAGGCAAATCAGGGCTCCCCATTGCCACTGAGCGGGGCCATCTGCTCAGACCCCCACCAAATGTAAAAACAAAGTCCTTGAGAAGCAACTGTATCTGCCCAAATGCTTTTACAGCAGCCTGCACCTACCCGTCACTGCATTTATCACGACTGTAATCAATCCCTTTTGTGCCCCTGAATTCGTTGTCTGTGAGTTCCGAGAGAATGGGGACCATGTCGGGGATATTCACCACCGAATCCCCAGTGCCTGGCACACACTGGGGCACTCAACAGCCATTTATGGATTGAGTGAGCTGTTAGAGAACAGAACAAGTTGGAACAACGTTGAGAAGCTGAGAGGTTTGGGCTTCGCCCAGGGACCCGTGGTCCTCCAGGTTTTGGAGTGATCCCAGAGGGTAACAGCACATGGCAGCCGTCGAGTCCTGTGTCCCAGCCTCAGGGAGGAAAGATCCCCAGGGGCAGGGAGTGAGTCCAGACCCTCTGCCTCTCCTGCCCACCATTCAGCCACTTCTCACAGTCTAGTAGACGTCGGTGCTTCTTCTGTCAGTGTCCATTCTGCTCACCCCAGCTGTGCGCTATTAGGCAGATGCCTAGGAAGCTGATGGACTTTTTGGAAGAATGGACTAGCCTGACCGTGAGATGGTCAAACGCACATCAGTTCAGTGTGTGAGAGCTCACAACAGGAGTCCAGTGAGAACGGGCTAGTCTCAGAAATCACCTGGGAGTCAGCTCTGTTAGGACGAGAAGAGGAGGAAAGACTACGGGGAGAAGGGGAAATGAGAAGAGTGCAGCGGGGTAAGGAAGGCAACGGCTGTGTTGGGAGTAGAGATCTTAAGCAGGTTTGGGGACTGCGAAGGAAAGACAAAGTAGAGCCAACTCATGGCGGACCTTGTGCTGTTAGCCTGCGAGTCCGGAGTCCTAGCTGGAGCCTACGGACATCGAGAAGCCACCATGACCCTTCCAGACAAAGAGCCCAGAGCTGGTTGTCTGGAGCCTCAGAAGTGATGGGCGGAAGACACATCCGTGGCCCCTTGGAGGCCAGATTTTGTAGACAAGGGGAGAAAGGCCTCAGGGAGCCGGCAATGGATGACTCCTCCAGAGGCTGGTTTTCAGACCGGCCTCATCAAAGGGGCCGGTCTCCTTATTAGTTCTCCAAACAGCACGTCTTCCCTAGATCAAGAGTCCGGTGGAAACACAATGGCCACAAAAGTGGTTTTTGTGTCTTGGTTTTCTGGGTCTCCCATTCCCCCCCCTCCCGCCAATATCTGTTCTCCATTATTGGCCAGACAAAGCCCATCCCAAGATGCCCGCGACTCCGTTGTCGGGAACATCTGTCTTTGCTCACCTGCGCGTTTACCCATCCGCGTCTCCACGACGTCTTTCATCCCGTCCACACTGTAAGGATTCAAAGTAAGGAGGTTCACGTCGTCAAAGAAGCCTTGAACTGAATGCCTTCCCCCCACTTTCTCCTTAAATGAGTTGTTAACAGGAACCCAAGTGTCTGTTGAACCTAAAATACTTTTTTTTTTTTAAATATAACATTTCAAGGTAACTTACGGCGCGCACTTTAAGAAGCGAGGGCTCAGCGTGCCCCCGCAGTTTCCTCCTTGAAGCTCTGGTCTTTAGGGCTGTGGGAGGCATCCAATCAGACAGGCCGCCGCTGAGGGCCAGGGGAGGAGGGCTGCCGTGGTTTTATTTCAGATTTGAGCTAAGGCCGTGAAATGGAAGGCAGGAGGAAAAGTGAGGGAGCAAGCGAGTGTGTGTGCGTGCGTGTGTGTGTGCGTGTGTCTGTGTGCGTAAGGCCAGAATAATGAGTCGCACTAATTCATAGAATTCCATTTTGGCCATCACACACAGCTCCCTTTTCTCTTGAAGGCCACTTTGAAAAATCCCGTTTTCATAAGTCATTTACTTCCCCTAGGAGGGCAGGCCTTCTAAAAATATTCCCCATTTCTTACACCTCAGAAGCAAATTATTTATGTTAAAGCAGCTTCGTTATCCTGGCCCCACTGGGCCAAGCTTGGAAGTGGAGGTGACTTCAAGAAGGCACCATTGTCAACAGCAGAGCCCTGGGAGGGGTCCGTTCCAGCGAGGCGAGGCTTTCCATGAGGCCGAAAGAGCGTTTGTGGGTCAAGAAGGAGACGTTGGTGTTCTCTTTGCCACATATGTTCACGGACCAGGCACTGCACTAGGCCCTGGGGAAACCACTGTGGACGGACCGGCCAGCTGGCAGGAGCTTGTGTTTCAGTGAGGGCAGACAGGTCCTTGATAAACCCACGAAGACGTGAAATGGGGGAGAGTGCCCTCTGCAGGGTGCACTTGGTCTTCTAGAAGGGTGGGTCACCAAGGTCATGGGAAGCAGCATCCGGATGAAAAGACTTGGAGCTAGGTTCTGCAGGGAGGGGAAGGTCTAGGAGCCAGGATCCGCAGAGGGGGAAGGGGCAAGGGTGAAGATCCGAGCTGCGGTGAGCTGGGGGTGTTAGGAGGAGAGCGAGGGGCGCACAGGGCAGCAGGCAGGGGAGGTGAGCTTCGCCGAGAGGCAGGAGGGGCCAGGACAGTGAACTTGTGCGCTACCCGTTACTGTCCATGCTGACCTCCTGTCCAAATTTACCACGAATCCAAACCCTGTCAAACCCACGTGTCCCAGTAAGAATGGAGTGCTGGGGAAAGCGGCTGAGACTGGTCCCTGGCACTGATAAAGTCCCTGGCCCCGGGCTCCTCTTCCCTATCAGGAAAACGCAATTAGAAATCACCTCTGGAAAGTCCTCGGGAGGAAGAGCTGAGCCAGGGAGGGTGCGTGCTCTCCGTGTAGGTGGAACCTGCCACGGCCCCCAGGAGGGGGATCGCCCCCCACCACCGCCGCTCTCAGTCACAAGTCCTGTCCTCGTCCAATGGGGGAGGGAAACCACTCCCTGGAGAAGCCGCTCCATTCTTTCCATGTCCATAAGGCAATTAAGTCTTAACATTCCTAAAGCTGAAGGCTTTCAGGGACTGAGCCAATTGGTGTCTCTGTAATGAGTGTGTGGGGGGCGTGGGGGGGCTTCTGCTCCAAGAGACGCGTTTTCCCAGAGCTTATCCACAGCCCGGGCCTCGTGGAAAAGCAGAGGGACAGGGAGGCGGGAGCAGCCCGGCTGCTCCCAGGGCTTACCTGGGACAGGGCACACACAGCCCAGGATGCCAGAGGAGGCCAGAGGCAGGGTGGGCCCAACTAGGGTGCTGGCGAGGGGCGAGCCCTCCCGGTTAACCAAAGTGGGGGACTCTGTCGCACAGCTGCCAAGGTAGGAGCTCCAGAGCCGTGGGGCCGGGATGAAAGACATGAACAGCCTCATTACCAATGAGCCTTAGTTTAAGCCTCTATTATGGGCCTAATTGGAGAGTTAATTATTAGGTGACATTGTGTGCTGCCGAAGAGCGAGGGTGTCTCACCCAGGCACCGGGCCGGGTTCGGCCCTGTTCGACCCTAGAAGCGAGGGATACAAAGAGGAGCAGTGACAATTGTAATCTCAGAGGATGGGAAGATGTCATGGAGAAATGACCCGAGATAACACAGCGGGGAGGGAATACTGGGGGGGGGGGCAGTAATAAAGACCCCACTTCAGACTGGGGGCAGGACAGCCAGGGAAGGCCTCCTAGAAAGAGACATTGAGAGAAAGGAGCCAAAGTGATGGCAAAGGTGCTCTAGGTTGGGGGAATGGCATGTGCAAACGCCCTGGTAAGGGACCTAGAAAATGGCGCTGGAGGGGCTGGGTATGAGGGTAGAAACTAGAGACTTGTGGGGACAAGACTCTGCAGACCTTGAAGACATGGAAGGGATTTTGAAACTCAAATCTTTCCCTACCAACCCCTGCGACTGTCTTCAAGGTGCCAAGAGATCTAGACACAGTTGCAAGGACAGAGGACCCCTGTTCCTCTGAAACCCATCTCCACTTGGGTACTTAAGGCCGGCAAAGAGAGGCAGAGAGGTTCTCTGGAGCAGACAGGTCTTAACTTCCCCTGTCAGGGGCCCACCTGGAGGAGGAGGAGGAGGACAGAGGCATGGTGAGAATTTCCTGGAGCCACCAGAAGAAGCCCTAACACCTCACATTTTCAGGGTTCACAGGGACTGGACTTTTTGTGGGGCTCAAACCTGTGTGTTCCAAGGCAAGGGTGAGTAATCCCAGGAGTCAGCATTGGCTGGGGATGATGAAGGACCTTGAAGATCCCAAGGACCCTCCCAGTCCTAAAGTCCCAGAACCCCCTTGAGTCAATGGATCCAAAGCTCATGGGGGGCGGGCAGGAGGCGGGCTTGGCACAGCCACTCCCATAACTAGGGACGCACATTGCTTCTCCTTCACGACAGTGGAGACAGCCCCTTGAAGGGAAGGGGACGAGCTCATGGCTCACACAACCCAAGACCCTGAGCTTTCTTCATGACTATTTTGGTGGCAAAATTGGCTGTGTCATTCCTCTTGGATATCTGGGGTGGAAGCCTGCTCCTTATTAGTAAGGACAGTAGCTCCTGACACAGAGAAGCGTGACATGCTGCTATCCCCTTTGTGGGCATCCTCAAACCTTACAGATGAGAACCAGGATCGGGAAAGTGGCGTGAGTTGACTAGAGTTACAGGATGGTCAAGCCGTCTGATGCCAAATGCTAAGCTCTTGGCCTTCTCAGTATGCCACAGTATAGGGATGGCGTTTGGCGTTTGGTGGCATGTGTGGAAAAGTCAGAGCTGTCCTTTGCACTAAGATATGGACTGGCAGGTCCATAAGGCCAGCAAGGAGCTGGGGCCCCACTTGGACGGTCTCCTCTGAGAAGCCCAGGGCCTGGCCAGGCTGCAGATCCCCTGGCCGTGGACCCAGGCTTTTATCACACCCACCCAACACCCCTAGCAGGCAGGGGCCTGGGCTGGGCATCAAGGTCTCTAACAAGTTAATTGCAATGGTGGTATGTGTCTCCCCCACCCTCGCCCGGCCCCCCATCAAAGCAATCCCATAATGACATGGGACCATGAAAGGAAGCTCGCAGGTGGCTAAATGAGGTATCTTGCCTTTGCAAGGCAGCGGGGAGGGGAAGGGCTGTTTTGTTTAAGAAAAGCTGCTGGGCCACTTTGATGTGAAGCTCATTCTCTCACAGAGCAGATGCTTGTGCGGGAAGCCTGTGCCAGAATGGGTAGACGCTCAGAGCTTTCCACGGCAGATGGAGGCAACAGGCAGAGAGATAAGGCGGCAGAGCCAAGGCGGGGTGAGTGGGGGCCAGGTTGCTCTCTTGTCTTCCTAGATGCTGTCTGGAGTGAGGCTTAGTGCTTGCCACTCCTCAGTTCAAAAACTTACAGTGGCTCCCCAGGGCCCCCACAAATGGGTTTTCACACTTCTAAGGAGTGATGTGTTGAAGCTGTTAGGAATCCTTTAGCTGCAAGTGACAAAAACCATAACCCAATGTGGCTAATCTAAAAGGGTAATAGTTAGCTTTTATTAACCAACAAGTCTAGGGCCAGTTTGCCTTCAGATATGGCTTGATCCAGGAGCTGAAAGATGTCATCAGGACCCAGGGAGTCTCTTCCCACCCCTCAGGTCTCCCTCCTTTGTGGGTTTTGTTCTCTGGCAGAGTCTCCTCTCAGGAAGGCAAGGTGGTTGTAGCTGTTCCAAATTTACCCCTCCCAGCTTTGAGGCCAGCAGGAGGAAGACTGAATGCCATTTAATGGTCACTCAAGTAAATGCCTGTTGATTGGCTCTGACAGCGTGGCTTGAATGCCAAGGACCCTCCAAACCAATAACGTTGGCCAGGTCAATGGGGGCTTCTAAGAACTCCAAAGGCTTCAGACCTGGGAGCTGAGCTTGGAGTTAACAGCTAGCACTCTTGTGGGGATGTCCTCAGCCCTAGCCAGGCCAAGAGTGAGACCGCTCTTACTGGGCACCGGGAAGAGATATCAGCTCATGCTAATTGCAAACCAGTTTATGCTTGCAGCCAGGGCCTCTGTGCCTTAGCATATCAGGATTCTCCACTGGGGGAGGCCGGGGTTCTTTTATTTATCTTCAGTGGTCCTCCAGGTGTGAATCATGCCAACTTTCATGCTCTCACCTCTCCAAGCTCCTGTGGGATTGACCTTCACAGGCAGAGAGTGCCACCCCCCTCCCCCACCCGTAACTTAGCCCAGAAGAGAGAGAACCAGCGGTTGATGGCTCAGCCTCCAAGGTCAAGTCTTGGTTCTACCAGGAAAAGTATTTCACCTCTAGCAACCTCAGTTCCCCCATTTCTAAAATGAGGGTCATAAAAATATCTAATTTATAGCATCATCAGGAGAACCAAATAAGGTCACACATAGAGAGTGCTTAACCCAGAGCTCACCTGGATAAAGTTCTGGAAGGCAGGGCTCCTGGGCCTCTCAGCAGAGACTAGCAGCCCAGGGTCATGGGAAGGGTGGGCTGCCCGGATGGGGCTGGAAGTGGGGAGAAGACCCCGCTGGGAAGCCATGCCTCGGCATCCTTTGATTCCTTCCTCATAACAACACCCTGATTTTGTCAGCCAACACAGCCCTCTGTGGCTCTAAGGGGACCGTGGGCTATAGCTCAGACAAATAGGATCGTTGGACAAATATTTGTGAAGTCCCCACCCCAAATGAATAGTGATAAGTAAATACTATCTGTTGAGCTCCTAGGACGGGCCAGGCGCTGAGCTCGGCATGGCCCACGCATGCGCTCACTGCATCCCTCAATGTCTGGCCAGGTGGGTCTACCATTAGTCCCATTTCCAGATGAGAAAACGGGTTGAGAGAAGGTAAGTGGCTTGCTCAGGGTCCCAGAGCTGATGAGCGGCAGAGCAGCATCGCCTCCCAGAGCTGTTAGTCTTGTACCCACCAGTGCTTCACTACCAGACAGGACATCCACAAGCTGCGAGGGCTGGGCCGCAGCCGCCTTGCCCTGTGCCATCCCCTCATGAGCGCGGGAATGGCCCCAGATCACAAATCCTGCCCCTGGGGCTCGGACCTGCAGGAAACTCCAGGTGGCTAGACCCTATCCTAGTTCCCTGGCTTTCCTGGCCTCACTGAGATTCCGCCGGGGCTCCCTTTGCCCATCAGACCACAGACAAACAGGACATGCCAGTCTCCCCAGGGTGCCTGACTCCAGACCTGGGGATCCCGCCAAGCTCCCGGACCTCCTCAGCTCAGTGCTGCATGAGCACGGGTCTCCATGGCCTCCCCTGCCTGTCCTGCCCAGGGCAGGGCCCATTCAGTGTCTCAGGGTCAGGAACCCAGCACCTCCATGCCACTTAGAACCACCATGCCCCCGGCGAGCATGTGCAGTGTGGGCTACTAGACAGGCGTTCTGGAAGCTTCCTTAGCTTTCTGCCCTCAAAGCCTGCCCGCTCAGCCCTGCCTGGGGCTCGGCCTGGAACCAGCAGTGGGACCAGCCCAGTCCTTCCAGGAGCTGTGGAGGGCGAGCCAGCCACAGACACAGGACACAGGTCCCCCCTGCTCTGCCCAGACGCCAGTGTGGACGGTGGCCATCAGAGGGCTGCTTTTCAAGAATGCCATCAACATCTGTACCTGCCCCCTCTGAGTTCAGCGTGCTCCCTCATCTCTTTTTACTGACAACTTTGTGAGATAATAGTGCGTGTCATGGGCTAGGCTCCGGGCTGAGTGTATTTTACCCACGATTCATTGACTCACCAATGGGTTCAATAAGTACATTTAACTTAAATCGTGGAAATGTTCAAACCCACCCAAAATTAACTCAAATGCAATCATTTTCTGATTTTAACAGTTAACACTTGGCCCTTCTTGTTTTGTGGACTCCCAGTTTTTTTTTTTAAAACAACTTTTTTTTTTAAAAAAAAACAACTTTATTTATTTGACAGAGAGCACAAGTAGGCAGAGAGAGGGGGAAGCAGGCTCCCCGCTGAGCAAAGAGCCTGATGTGGGACTCGATCCCAGGACTCTGGGATCATGACCTGAGCTGAAGGCAGAGGCTTTAATGCACTGAGCCACCCAGGCGCCCTGTGGACTCCCAGTTTTAACTGGAATATTCTAGAGCAAATCCCAGGCATGCCACTTTACCCACAAATACTTCAGCTTGTGTCTAATAGTTAAGATCTCTTATATTCACCCTGATCGCAATGCCATTATCACACTCAACCGCATTAACAGTGATTTCTTTATTTTTAAATTCATTTATTTGAGAGAGAGAGAGAGAGAGAGCGCATGGGGGGAGGGGAAGACGGAGAAAGAGAACCTCCAGCAGACTCCCTGCTGAGCATGGAGCCTGACTCAGGGCTCAATCACACAACCCTGAGATCATGACCCGGGCCAAAATCAAGAGTCAGATGCCTAACCAGCTGAGCCACCCAGGCGCCCGCAACAATGATTTATCATCTGATCCCCACCTCTTAGTCCATTCTTCCCAATTCTTGCCAAAATGCCTTTCACAGCCAACAAACATTTTCTGGCATCAACACATTATTCACTCTAGTGAATAACTAAATGCTGTAATTTCAGATAGCAATAAGGACAAGAAAAAAAGAGCAGGCAAGGTGTGAGACACACACACATGGATGCTCCAGGCAGAGCGGACAGCAGGTGCAAAGCCCTGCACAGACATAGGCTTAGTGAGCTCTAGGAAAATGTGGCTGGAGGGACAGTGAATGGGGTTGGGGGCATGTGGCAACTGAGGACAGAGGGCCTTGCTAGCTGCTCTGAGGTGTTGTGTGGGATAGGAATCATGGAAAAGTTTGGGAAAGAGAAGGGAATTGACTGGGATGGAGGCAGGATTTCGTTTGGGACAGATTAATTTTTTGATGTCCTTTCAACATTGAAGAGGAGCTATCGGGTGAGTTTCTAATTTATACAGCAGCCCTCGAGGAATATTCATCCTGAGCGCATTTCATTGATAAGGAAACAGAAGCTCCAGGTGGTGAAAACCATGGTACAGCAGGCATGGGTTGGAGTCGCCCTAACCACCATATTCTGTAAGCTCCTAATGATCTAAGAGGCAGGTGGCAGGGTGCAGACGGGGAGCCCATTCTGCAGATGGAAAGACAGAAGCTCACACAGCAAGACAACAGCAGAAACCAGATTGGAACCCATGCCTGCCGCCTCCTCTCAGCACCCTTGGGAATGGCTGGGATTGCCCAGTGCCTATGGCTCCACCAAGAGCTGCTCACAGGCTGGGGCACCTCTCCCGCTTCCTGGGGAGCCTGGTCTGGTAACACATGGGAGCAGATGTGTACCTGGCTTCGTTTCTGTCAACCTTTAAATTCCAGGAAGTGGCTCTCATTCCAGATGGGTTTACAAAAGGCGGGAAGAATTACCATGAGGACTGACGAATATTCTGTTGGGTCCTTGCATGGCTGGAGGGGTGGAGGTCAGTGGGAGCACCCGCTCATGGTCCAGCAGTGAACGTAGGTCTCAGAAAGCCCCAATGGGGGTGTTCAACCCAGAGAGACAAGACTCCAAAAGAAGGCAAGGAATTAGACTCGTCTGGGTTACTGCAGATTAGCACTCTTAGCTTGGAGTCCACCTTTGCATTTTGCACAGATGACATCAGACCTTCGAGATGAGACATCGGGTCAGGCTTGTTCTCTAATCTGGTGACATCCCTTGAGATTAGTATCACGGCCAGCACCTCAATATCAGGAAACTGAAGATCAATTTCATGGAACCTGCAAATGTGGGTAGAAAAACAAATGAGGTCTTTATTTTTACTCACCTCCACCTAAACTCTACGATTCCTTAAATTAGAAATGTAGGCAACAGATTACAATAGTGTGAGTGGTCCCTGTGACTGTGTCACCACGAGAAAGCACAGGTATTTTTTCCAATCACACCACCGTTGGGGCAGATGCCTCCAGATAGCACACATCCTGCTGTAGAAGGTAGTCATCGTTCACCTGCCATGAGTATTACACTGAGTGTGACCAAGAAGCATGCCACTAAGTCACAATTTAAAAAAATAATTTAATAACTGCAATTCAGGGGCTCCTGGATGGCTGTTAGTTAAGCATCTGCTTTCAGCTCAGGTCATGATCCCAAGGTCCTGGGATCAAGTTCCACGTCGGGCTCCCTGCCCAGCAGGGAGTCTGCTTCTCCCTCTCCCCACCGCTCATGCTCTCTCTTCCTCAAATAAATAAACAAAATCTTTTTTTAAAAAAACCTGCATCTCAATATAATTGGCTCCCTTCCTTTGCAATGCTCTATTTCTTTATCTTGTGCAATTTAAGAACATCGTTCTCCGACTGCCAGGGGGTCCATGGCCCAATAGAGGTGAAGACGCCTGTCCCCGATCAGGTGATCAGGTGGGCACAGGGCCTGATGCCACACTGGAGTTCTGGAAGGAAGGGGGAGGAGGGAGAGGACATTGAGGTTGGGCAGGCAAAGGCGTGTACCCGTCAATGAAGAGACCTGCAGAGCACCCCCGAAGCCAGCACTTGCCGACCTTTTTGCTCATGCATCCCATAGTGTTCACGCTCCTCTTCTGACTAAGCGTGTGCAGGCTCCCTTTCCTCCCCTTCACTCTGGGCTTTCCCTTCTATTTCTGTTCTGTTAAAATTACCCGAGACTTCCTGTGCTATTAGTTGACCCATATCCTTTTAGGAAAGTGATGGAATCTTTTTTTTTTTTTTTAAGCCAAACTTGTGAAGACGGAAAGGCATTTTTAACCTGATTTCACTCAGAAAGGAGCTGACAGTCAGAACATATGAAGTGACTCCGTGAAGAGCTCACATCAGGCACCAGCCCCTCCAGCTCAGTGCACCTGCTGCTGGACCCGACGGGAAGACGGAGCGCCCGCCGGAAGCAGAGCGCAGCTGGCCGTGGCCAGGGTCTAACTCAAAATAGCACGCTCCACGCGGTCACGAAGGTCGAGGACCCCAGACATCTGGGGTGTGAAGAGCCAGCCATTGTCCACTTCCCCATTCCTGCCACCAGATTCATCCTCCTGCCACTGCCTGAAGCCAGAACTGACCTGGCTAAAGGATCACGTGTTTCTACATCATTTTCCACTTCTCAGTTCTCAAAGTCAGTGAGAAGAGCACATGTTAGATGTCCTAGAGGTCTGCGAGCAGTCCTACCTTTTGCTCCACGTTGGCCTGGACCATGATGGACGTGGGGTGAGGTAATATGATGACAGTGCATTGGACTAAGTCTGGCAGAGTCAGACCCCCCACATCGCAGGGGTGCCGAGTAGCTGCTTACGAGGGGAAGCAGAACCTTTGCAAGCGTGGCCTCCTAAAAGCTTTGACAATCTCCTGTCTGAGCTCACATTGGGGAAGTCTTCTATATTACCAAGATAATAGTGTATTAAGAGAGATTTTGTATCTGGTGTATTTAATGAGCAAGCAACTCCCCGAAGACCTTTCAATAAAGCCAGTAAATTTAACAGGAGAAATGCATCCGTTGGCTTTGCTGCTCTGGTTAAGAGGGCTGCCACTTTCTTCTTTGACAAACCCTGGCATTTATTATGCTAAGAAAGCCCTAGAATCAGTCTTCGAGAGAGGGCTGAAAGGTGGGTGCAATTAAGCGGCTAACGTCCAGCCCCAGCTGCCCCCAGTTGAAGTGATTATTTTAATGTAAAAGCAATGAACGTGATGAGAAGTCACCCAAGTTGGGAAACTGCCTGTTTGCCATCAGAACATCCCTGCTCTGAAGGGTCGCAGAGCGAGGCTGTTCATAAAGGCAGGCCAGAGACCAAATGAAGGAATAAATACATAAAGGCATGCCGCACGCCGAACAGAGTGCCCGAAGGACGTTGACTAATGGAAGGCAATATTGTGGATTTTGACAAGAAGGAAGAGAATATAAAATATTCATACCCATCATCTCTTCAATGTGACGGACTTTCATGCCACATTGGTCCCCTTGCCTGAGAGGAGTGGGCAGAAGTTACATATGGGGATGGAGATAGGGGGTTGTTGGGCAAGACCTGGGTCTGGTCTTGTCTTTACCATAAACAATATGGAAACTTAGCCCATCACTGACCCCACCTGGTTCCCAAAACTCAACTGGAAGTTCTGGTGGAGTGTGTGTGTGTGTGTGTGTGTGTGTGTGCGTGCGCCTAATTAATAAACATTTTTAAGAGCAGGTTTAGGTTCCCAGCAGAATTGAGCTGGAAGTACGGAGGGTTCCCCGATACTCCTTGTTCCACACATGCACAACCTCTCCAACTGTCCATATCTTACAGCAGAGTGGTACATTGTTATAATCAATAAACCTACATTGAGGGGGCGCCTGGGTGGTTTAGTCAGTTAAGCCTCCAACTCTTGATTTTGACTCATGGTTGAGGTCATGACATGACATGACATGAGGTGATGACAAGTGACATCATTTGAGGTCATGATCTCAGGGTTGTGGGATCAGCCCCACGTGGGGCTCTGTGCTCAGCATAGAGTCTGCTTGAGATTCTCTCTCTGCCCCTGCCCCAACTCATGCTTGTTCTTGAAATATAAATACATATATACATACATAAAGTATTTAAGAAAAAAAAAACTTAAATCAACACAACATCATCTAGTCTGGTGTGTTTATAAATGGAATTCACTCGGTCTTTCAACACTTATTAAGCACCTACTGCATGCCAAGCTCCTAAAGTAGTTATCATCGCAGGCATTGGGCAAGGACAATCTCATGAACTCAAGTCTCCAGTACAAACCTACAGATACTCTGCTCATTGCTGGATTTCTCATTACACACACAGTATCACTTAATGCTTTTTTTTTTTTCCATAACAAACCACCCCAAAACTTAGTGGCTTAAAACAACCATTCATTTAGCTCCTGATTCCATAAGTTGGCATTCGGGGCTGGACTCAGCATGGCAGGTCTTCTGATCTTGGCTGGACTCCCTTGTGCATCTGCGGTCAGCTGCCGTCTGGCAGGGGGGCTCTGCTCCTGGAGGCTGGCTGGCTGTTGGCTGGGGTGACGGGGAGTGGGGAAGGGGGCAGCTAGAACACGGGTCTTTCATTACCCAGCAGGCTAGCCCGGGCTCGTGCGCAGGCCGTCTCGGGATTCCCAGAGCAGGGAGAAGGCAAGTCCCTTCCCGGTTCCTGTGTCAAGTTTGTCCCTATCTTGCCGATGAAGGACGTCACGGAGAAAGAGTCTCTGTCTTGTGGGAGGAGCTACACTCTGGATGGGCATGGGTACAAAGCCAGGAAGAATCTGGGCCACTTTGGCCACTGGCCATATGTCTGTGTCCAGTTTAAGAGAAAACACAGAATCAAGAAAATCACTGACACTCCTCTCCTTTGTGGCCGCCCTTCTCCACATGGTAAATTTACCAAAATGCTTGACACTTGCTGCCTTTGTCCTGGCTGCTTGCTTGTCCCCACCGTGAGAGGACAGTGGATGTCCACTAACTGCCAAATCTCGGTGCTGCTCTTCCGACCTTGTCGTCCCGGCTCTCTCCACTGTGTTTCGAGCTCTTTGTCCCGCCTTTCTTCTTCAGTCTCTATAATCTGTGGTCAGGGGCAGAGCTGTTCAGGATATCCGTGCTTCCTTTCTGGAGAGGATGATATCATCCTGTCATGCTGACCTCAGGCTTGGCCTGGGCCTGGCTTTGGCCAAGAAAATGTGAGCAGGACGGGGTATCTGTTGCTTTGGCGTGAACATTTCCAGAGCTGGTGCCTGGTTGCAATGTGCCCTTTTACTCTGCTATGAGGCTAGTGTGGTGGCGGGGACAGCTGCCCCCCCGCCCCCAGCTCGAGCCCTGGCAGAGCGCAGGAGCGGACCTGACGCGGCTGCCTTACGCAGTCTATGCTACAGCTCTCTGCTGTGGGAGTCCCTGAGACTCCGCAGGCTGTTTGTTATCCCAGCAAATCACAGCGTGTCCTGACCGACGCCGGATCCCCCTGGCTCCCGGAGCACCGCGTTCTTCCCTTTTTCCACCCACTGATCTTGATGCTCCCTCTTGGGCTCTTCTTCCCTTTTCCTCTGTCCCGCGGCTTCGTGTCTGGCTTGCTGCTTGTCTCATTCACCACGCCCCTGGCTTTCCCCATCTCTGCAAAGCCTCCGGGGTCCATGTGATCAGCCCAGATCTCTTGTTCAAGCTCAGCCTCCTGAGCTCAGTCAATGGCTGGGTACATACCATCAGATGTTCCGTATGTTTCCCCTAACCCACGCTCTCCCTGCACAATAGTTCTGCACTGGTGGCTCCTCTGTGCATGAAATCCCCAGGCTGTCCTTAACGTCACACTCTTCCTGGGACGTCCTAGCCGTCGAGCACCATAGTCAGTACGTTTGATGTCCCCAGTCTATCCCCTCTTCTTCCCATTCACTCTGCTGCCACTTCCTTTGTTCCAGCCACCAACCACCGTTGCCCAGGTATCAGAGACCACAGCTTCTGGCAACCTTTACTATTCCCTCCAGTCTCCTTTCCCCACTCCCACCTTCTGTCACCCAGCCCAGACCATAGCTCATTTTGGCATTTAGACCTATCAGAAATCTACATCTGGCCAGGTTGTTCTACTTATAGCTGCCAAGGTTCCCCATGGTCCATGACACAATCCAAACGCCTCACCGAGACTCACAGGGTCCCCATGGTGGGACCCCTCCCAGCGCATCTCGTTTGTCTCACTGTACACACCTGCTCATGCCAGGACCCTTGTCTCACTGTCCATTGTCCCCTTACCCCACTCCCCCGCAGCTGCTGGGCCCTCTGTCTGGACTGTGTTTTTCCCAACACCCTTCGCCCTATACCCTGGGCAAGTCCTGCCTTCTCTAGCACTCAGCCCAGATGTTATCTCCTCCAGGAAGCCCTGCCTCACCATTGCATAAGCGATGATCGGTCCCTTTTCACATGTTAGGAAACTAAAGCACAGGGAAGTTGGGTAAATTTCCCCTGGCCACACAGCTTTTTTTTTTTTTTTTTTAAGGATTTTATTTATCCATTTGACAGACAGAGATCACAAGTAGGCAGAGAGGCAGGCAGAGAGAGAGAGACAGACAGGGGGAAGCAGGCTCACCGCCAAGCAGAGAGCCCGATGCGGGGCCCCATCCCAGTACTCTGGGATCATGACCTGAGCCGAAGGCAGAGGCTTTAACCCACTGAGCCACCCAGGTGCCCCGCCACACAGCTTTTAAATGGTTGAACTGGGATTCCCATCCCGGCGGTCAGTCCCCAGAGAACTTGCTCTCCTCCACTTCCCTGAGCTCATGTACAATAAGCACAGGAAACATCTGATGACTCCTGTCGGGGACAGACTGATCGGTCATTTAGACTTGCCCCACCAATCCAGCCTAACATCTAACCAGATCATTCTTCGAATACCGCCAAGAAATGGTTGTGGTTCTTGGCCACCAAGACATGGGTTGTGATGGAAGGACCTGGAACTTGGAGTCTGAAGAGGCAACTGCAAGTCTCTGCTGGGCCCACACCATCATGTGATAGACGTCTCTGACCCGTGGTTCCATCCCTGGAAGGTGGGCCATGGCTACAGATGCTGCAGGTGGAATCCCAGAAAGATGTCAGGGGCTCCCTGAGGCACTGTGAAGACCCGCCCTGGTTCTCCAGGGAGAACCCCTCTCCCTCTTCTCTACCGGAGAAAAGGCCGTGGCATAATGCACTCGCCTCACCTGTGCTGTGCGACACCCAAAGCAGGCAGCCGAGAGGCAGTGGCTCCTTCTGTCCACATAGCACCGCAAACGGACTTGGCCATTTTCTTTCTGGACTGAAGTGATGGATTGTTTTGGCATCGTGAGGACAACCCAGCCTGGATGCCAAAATATCTCATCAGTCCCATCAAACCAGGTGTCAGGCAGCCCAGCGCCAGCCACCAGCCCTCGGATTGTGCCTATCCTCACAACTGGGTCAGGATAGGATTGAACTGGTTGGTCTCAGTCAGCTAGCAGCTGCTAACCAGCTGTTCAATGGGGATCTGCTCTTGTGTTGTTATTTTTCATTTATCTTTGTGAGATATTTATCAGCCCTATTCTGTGACTTGCACCAAGGATTCAATGTCAAAATCTGCTTCTTTCCCCCAATTTCAGGGGGAAATTCAAGCAAATCAAAAGTTGGCTGACTGTGCAGACCACAGAAAGCACTGAGCCCAGCCTTACCCAGCTCCAGCCTCCTGCTCTGATGAACCTAGTGCATACGCTGAACCCGGACACAGACCCATACCCCATGACTCTGCTTTTTGCCCTTCCAGCACTCTCTTCTCATTCTACCCAAAGCCTCCTCCTCCATCCAGGCCTCCCTTGAGCCCACCTCCCCTCTAACCTTCCTGGGCCCCTGCCACCCACCTAAGTGCCCCTCCTCTGAACTCTTGGTTCATAGTACATTTGCTCTGGCCGGCCCTTTAGGAGGGGCAGAATTGTGCTGCCCGAACCGCAGGCTGTGCTATATTAAAACAAAACCTTTCTCAGATACTGTAAATAAAATGCATGTTTATATTATAGCATGCAGGTAAGCAAAAAACAGTCACCTGTCACTGCAGACATCTCGATGTCTATCCCTCCCATTCATTTTCTTGTAGACACATGTGCCGATGTGGATATTCTATTTTTGTCCCGTTGTTTCGTAACTGCCTCTCAAGGGCAGGAATCCTGCCCTCCCATCTTTACACACCCCAGGACCTCACTTCCAGCAGGGACTCACAGCCTGTCAGGTGGTTATTTCCAGGGACAAGAGCTCACAAGGCTGAGGACTACTTGAGTCCAGGGTTCACAGCCCATCTGGGACTCCGGAACCCTCGAGAAGGGGCTCATTTTGAGCAGGTTGCATGGGTTACTCCGGTGAGGGGCCTGCTAACAGGCTGCTGAGCACTGGTGCCCCCAACAGGGTTCTTCTCAGGTAGCCCTTGATCACTGTCTCTTGCGGCACTCATGTCTCACAGGGGACAGGAGAAGCTCAAAGACGAGTGCCAAGAGAAAGAGAGCGACCCTCCGGTTTCCACCCAGGAGAGAGTGATGGCAAAATCCACCAGCAGATTTGCCCCCCTGCTATCTTCTGGGGACTCTCTAGAATCGGATCTTGTTCGTTCATTTATTCTTATCCCACTAATGAGGGTGGAGCACCTACTATGTGCCAGCCATTTCCCTAGGCTGGATGGGTACAGCAGCTAGCAGATGCCTTCCTGATGCTTATAGTCTCATGGGAGAGGAACAGGCAATGAACAAGGAAACAGTAAGTAAGGAAATGAATAAATAAGCCAAGTTCCAGATAGCAGCATAAACAATAAATGAGGAGACAGGATAGAAGAATGTGTGGAGGGAGTGGAGTAGAAGTTACTCTACTTTGGACAGTCAGAGAAATCCCTCTTAGGAAGTAAAATGTGAGCTGAGACCTAAATAATAAGAAGGAGCAGCCAAGCAAAGACCTGGGGAGGAAGGGACAGCAAGTGTAAAGGCCCTGAGGCAGGAACAAGTTTTGCATATTTGAGAAACAGAGAGTAGAATTCTTTGGCTGGAGTAGCATGGGTGCAGGGCTATAAGAAGGTGTCTGTGGCACATGAAAAGGTGCTCAACATCACTTACCATCAGGCAAATGCAAATCACAGCTACAGTGAGCTAGCACCTCACAGCTGTCAGAATGGCTCAAATCAACAACACAAGGAAAAAACAGATGTTGGCAAGGATGCGGAGAAAGGGGAACCCTCTTATACTGCTGGTGGGAATGCAAACTGTGCAGCCACTCTGGAAAAGAGTATGTAGATTCCTCAGAAAGTAAAAAATAGAGCTACCCTATGACCCAGCAATCGCACTACTGGGTATTCACCTAAAAAATACAAAAATACTAATTCAAAGGAATACATGCACCCTGATGTTTATAGCAGCAGTATCTACAACAGTCGAATCATGGAAACAGCCCAAGCACCCATCAACTGATGAATGGATAAAGAAGATGTGGGGTGTGTGTGTATATGTATATTATAGACATATATTACATATTACATACAATATAGACATATATTATATATGTGTGTATATAAATACAGTGGAATATTACTCAGCCATAAAAAAGAATGAACTTTTGTCCTTAGCAATGACATGGATGGAGCTAGAGAGCATAATGCTAAATGAAATAAGTCGGTCAGAGAAGAACAAATACCATAAGGTATTTCCACTCATATGTGGAATTTAAGAAACAAAACAAATGATCACAGGGAAAAAGAGAGAGGGAGGCAAACCAAGAAACAGACTCTTAACTACAGAGAACACACCGATGGTTACAGGAGGGGAGATGGAGTGATGGGGGAAATAGGCGGTGGGGTGAATAAGGGCACTTGTGATGAGCACTGGGTGTTGTAATTGCTGAGTCACTGTGTTGTACGCCTGAAACTAATATTACACTGTATGTTACCTAACTGGAATTTACATAAAAACTTAAAAACAAAGAGGGCGTCAGTGGGGTCAGGGACAGATCACCAGTCACGGTAAGAACGTGGATTTTATTCTAGGGGGCGTGGGACACGATTGAAGAGCTTCTTTCACCAGATCTTTATGAACTAGAAGGTTCTAGAGCTGGGCAAGGCTTGAGTGTGGTCCCAGAGCAAGATGCAAGGAAGACAGAAGTGGAAATCAGATTAAACAGCTACAGTTCGCTCGCCAAATAAATTCATTTCCTTCATTACAAATGATACCACAGGGGGCTTGGGTGGCTCGGTTGGTTAAAGCCTCTGCCTTTGGCTCAGGTCACGATCCCAGGGCCTTGGTCTCACCCCGCGTCAGCCTCCCTCCTTGGCGGGGCATCTACTTCTCCCTCTACCTGTCGCTCCCCCTGCTTGTGCTGTGTCGCCCTCAAAGAAATAAAATACTTTAAAACAATAAAAAATAAATAAAAATGATACTACAACTAGAAATCTGCAACAATGTCTTTCCAGAACTGAGGCTGCTCCCGGGCTCAGTGAGTTCCACAGGGTCGAACACGTGCTTTCCATTCACATTCATTCCTCTCCCTGCCTTTGTGCCACCCACCTCTGCTGGCTGGTGGCACAGCTCTGGCCAGAGGGACTGTGGTTCATCAGGCCAGTGAGTCCTTACCGATGGCCATCCACGATGGCCAAACCCTGTGCAAGGGACCGGGGGTTCCACAGCGGGGACGCACTATGGCTCCTGACCTCACAGTGCCAGACTTTGGCCGGGGAGCCAAGATACAGAACAAATCATCACACACGGGCATCACTGACCATGCATCAGTGTGAATGGGAAGATCAGGATGATAGAGGAGCTGATCGTCTCGAGTATGTCAGGGTCTCGAGTATGTCAGGGCTCAGAACACGCACTGAACTAGATGAGACAGGAGTGGTGGAGGGGACAGATTTCAGCAGAAGACAGCCCACCCCAAGCCCCAAGCAGAACATGTGCTGAACAAGACCCATGCATTTGCTGCCCTCGCGCAGCCTGCAACCTTCCAGAGAGAGGAAACGAGCTCTGGTCCAGTCCAAAGGCAGCCCCCACACCACTACCGCCACGGAGGCCCCCAGCTGGCCTGACGGCAAGCCCAGACCCTGCACGAGCCACGAGCCGGTGGAGATTCTTAGAAATAGGCTCAAAACAAAACAAACACCAACAAAGGTTTTTGTTGGACAGAGAGCTGCCACAGCAGGGAGGGAAACATCTCCCAGAACTCTGGACACAGAAGCTTCTCTTCAGGGTCCCTGCGTGGCTCAGTCGGTTAAAGCATCCAGCTCTCGGTTTCAGCTCAGGTCATGATCTCAGGGTCGTGAGATCAAGTCCCGAGAGGGGCTACACGCTCAGCAGAGTCTGCTTAAGACTCTTTCTCCCTCTCCCTCCCCCGCTGCCCACTGCTCGTGGATGCTCATTCTCTCTCTCTTTCTCTAAAATACATTTTTTTTTTAAAGCTGCATTTTCAGCCTCAGGTTTTTCCATCCACTCAAAGAGTGGGCCTTTCTGGGCCTCAGCCTCCCCATCTTTCAGATGGATTACCCCGACCCGTTCCACAGGCATTTCATGGGGATCAAATGAGGTAATAGCCATGAATACACTTTGAACAAGCACACCGTTCAGGAACGGGACGCAGCTGCCATCAGGCGTGCCTGAGGCTGTGCCACCCTTTAGTGATGGGCTCCCAGATCCTCCTGCCCATACTCACAGAGGAAAGAAACCCCGAATGGAAGCAAAAATCATTCCTACACACACCATTTAGGAGTGAAGGTTTTAGAACCAGAGCCAGGTAACTTTGAGCAAAAGACCTCAGTTTTCTGAACCTCAGTTTCTGCATCTGTAAAATGAGGATAGTAACCATACTGGTCTCACAGGGTTGTGGAGAAAATGAAATGATGTGGGCAGAGTACTTCGCACCCGGTGAGACCCATTCACGTTGGACATCACTACTGCGATCTGATTTCCCCAGCTCTGACACTTCCTTGTCAGAAAGGCCAGCCTGGACCTAGCAAAGGGCAAGCCAGCACCTCCCCACCCCCACACGCCTGCATCCCAGTGCCCCAAGGGACAGTGTCGAGGGTGGGGTGGGTGTGAGTAAGGGGTTGCAGAAGGGGCCCAGGCAACTCAGTCTCAAGAAAGCTAGAAGAAAGGGCCGATTCCAAGTTTTGAGCTTATGGAGAGCCTCCCTGCGTCCCCCAGCTTCTGGCCTCCCATGGAACCAGCCTCAGGCTAAACCTGCTGCAATAATTCAGGGAGCCAGAACTGGGAGAGAGATGGTGGTGGCGGCTGAGCTGGCCCCACAGGTCCCCAGAGGACGGCCCAGCCACGCAATCACATGCAAACCCCCAGCCAAGGGGCAGCGGTGAGGGCACAGAAGGACCCCAGGACCCAAGGTCGGGACGTTTGCTAAAATCAAACCAGGAAATGCAAAGCTGAGTTGAGGAGACAGCACGTGCTCCCCAGGCTCTCAGCCAACAGATTCGAATGCAAATGGCACAAAGGAGGACAGGAAACAAGGGAGATGATCTGGGCGTGGGGGACAGGAATGTGACTCGGCATGGGGAGAGTGTGTGTGTGCATGTGTGCGCACAGATGTGAGCGTGCTGGGGGGCAGCAACAGAGAGAACTTCCCCAACCTCAACCTTGGAAGCTGGTGGCCGTTTTATTCTATCTCACCCTGGCCTCCTCACCCCAGGTCTGCCTCCGTCTCTGGTTCTTTCCTCCTGCCTGTCCCTTTCTGTGTCTCTGGGTCTTTAAGGCTTAGTTTGTCCTGTTTTGCTGTCTCTGTCTCTGTCTCTCTGCCTCTCCCTGTGTGTCTCCCAATCTCTGCTCCGTCTCTTTGTCTCTCCACCCACGTGTGTCCCTGTCTCTCTGTCTCCTGTGGACTCTGTTCATTCTCTCCCAGTGGCCTCATCTCATCTCTCCCCCTGACAATAGAGTATCTTTCTCCATCCCCCTCAGCTGCTTCTTCCTCCTCCTTCTCCTCCGAGTGGGAGAGGTGCTGTTTCCAAAAGAGCAGACCCCTTGGGGGATGCGGGGTTGCCAGCTCTGCATGCTTCGTGTCACATTCCTGCTGCACAAGGGCAAAGCTAGCAGCCACACTGTATCCCGGCTTATCACACACGCCCCACCAGCCCTGGTGCCGCTGCTCCACCCCCCTCCCCAAGCGGGGGCTCAGCGGTGCCCAGAGGAGGGGGCACATCTCAGGTGTGCTGACCCCCCCCCCCCATCAGCCCCCGTGAGGGATACTGGGAGTGGAAAGTCGGGAAATTCCAGGAAAAAACCTGCACCCTCTCACCACTCAGAAAATGAGCCTGGGGCTCAGGAAGGGCAGCTCAACTCAGCTTTTCCCGGGGTCACAGCCGTGCTATCAATTCTCTTCTATTCTATTCTAATCTGTTCCGTTCTCTGAACTGCTGCTTACTGGCTTCCAATTGCATTTTGTTCTGTTAGAATTTGAAAAAAATGAAAACCTACATAAAGCAGGCAAAAGTTCCTCCTCTACTCAGACAGATGAGGAAACTTGAGACACAGAGAAGTTCGGTAACTTGCCAAGGACAGAGCCCACCTTCAGGGAGGGACACAGGAGCCCTCTGGGCAGAGCCACACACCTTAAAACACAGAAACGCACTTTGTCAACTCTTACAGGACAACCTTGCCCTTTCCCTCCCCAGGGCCTGTGGGCCTGGGCTCCCTCATATCTCTGCAGGGCTGCTCCCTTCTGATCCCTCTGCTCTCAGCCCCAATTTCATTCTCAGGCATTCCCTGAGCCCCCTCAGCACAAGAGCCCCGCAATATCGCACTGTTCGTCCCCGCCAAAGCTGATCGCATTAGAGATTTCATTGCTATTTTTTCTAAATCTGCATTCTTAGTTACTGGCTCTCCTTTCCGGTTTAATACCGATGTCCAGAACAAAGTCAGAGTTCCAGAAATGTTGCATAAACAAGTAAATGCAGAAGGAGCAAGATTTGGGCTTGTCCAGATACAATGAATCAGGAGGTCGGGAGTGTTTCGGGAGGAGAGGACCCGTGAGCAAAGGCACAGCGGTATAAAAGCATGGTGAAGACCAAGCCACACAGACGTTCTGCACCCTGTGCTTCTCGGTGGGGCTGGCTGGAAGGACTGGAGAGGTGGATGGCCTGGAATTAAGGGCCTTGAGTGCCAAGTAAGGAGTTTGGGCTTTACCAGCAGGCAATGGGGAGCTAATGAAGGAGTGAGAGAAACGGCAGGACACCCACTCTGGTTTCGGGAGATTGACCTGGCCGGGCGAGGGTTGGGAGCAGAGAGAGGCTAGGACAGGAAGCCCCATAGGACCTCACTGAGGGCTCATGGCAGCAAGGAAGATCCAGGGACCTTGAAAGGGGAGAGCAAAGGAGGCCCAATCTTGGTCTTTAGGTAGCCGTACACGGGTGCAGGGAGAATGCCAGCTGCTCACGGTAGCGGGAGCAGGACTGAAAGAGAAGGAGCCCCCCGTGATCCAAAGGCATGCCCTAGGATCGGAAGGAGTCTCCCATGATCTGAAGGAGCCCCCCCAATAATCTGAAGGACTCCCCCACCCCATGATCTGAAATGGCCCAGATGCATTTTCTGCAAATCAGAGCAGCTCAGAATCTTTGTTTTCTATTTTTCCCCCTGCCCACTTCAGGGCAACGCGGAGCAGATTGTGTTTCCAAACACATCACAAGAATCTGCAGTGGAAGTTGGAAGAATAACCCCAGGCTTCTTGGTCTAATTCTCAAGGTCAACTGATATCATTAGAATAACATGAACTCAATTTGAGTTACAGCAGGGAAATCACGTTAGGAAATATGGGTCACTCATCGCTGAGGAATGAAGCTGTTACCTCGCGCGATCGCAAACGCGCTCAGAAACCCGTCAGCCGTCCTCGCCCCATGGTTCGGGCTTGCTCCTAACAATGGAGTCACCCACGAAAACCCAAGACCACTTGGAGAGGGAGGGCGACGTGTGGCTGAGCCGGCACCCGCTCGTGCCTGCAGCCTCAGAGCCAGCCAGAAGGGCGGGGACGTCCCCGAACAAAGGGCAGATTTGTTCCCGTTGGTTTTCATTGAGAAGCATTCGTTGTGATTTTTGAGATTTTCCTTAAAAGCCACAGCGGGACACAGGCAGAGAGAAAGGCCCTGAGATCACTGAAGAGGCAAAACCCGGGGCTCAGTCCGCCGGGGAGGACTGGTGAAGGGGAGAAACCGCCAGCGCTTGCCCAGAAGCTGGCCCCAGCAGTAGCTTGTGTCGAGGGGTAAGTCTCCCGACCCAGAGGTATAACCAAGGATCGTGGGCCAGATGTAGCACACTAAAGGGGCAAGACCATCCACTTTGTAAAAGGGACCCCAGCTGCCTGCTGCCAGCCTCCAGCAGCACCCCAGGAATGTAGCTCTCAGTTGCAGGATCTCCCAAAGATTCAATGAAAACTAGAAATTCAGAGCTTTGTATGAAATCTCCTTTTTGTAAGATTGGAGGCAACTGATTAAAAATATCTCTGAGGCCCCAGGCTGGCTCAGTTGGTAGATTTTGCGACTCTTGATCTTGAGGTTGTGAGTTCCAGCACCACGTTGTGTACACAGATGGCTTAAAAAGAAAATCTTAAAAAAATATTTTGGGGCTGTCGCACCTACACAAAACATGTCTGGGTGTTGCCAGTTTGTGACTTTCACTCCTACTCTGCCGGGAACTTTAGGCCTGGGGTTCAACCGGGGACTCCATGGAGTCCCCATGCCACGAGGAGGGAGGCACTGTGCTGGACAAGGGCTCCAGCCCCTGGTGCTGGATGCCCCAGTGCCCCCCACCCCTCGAGCTGAAGCACTTGGCAGACAGCACCTAGGAGACAGTCGGCCCTGCTCTCCACGGAGTCTCTCCTGGTTAAGAGACGGTTCACGTGCAGACACCTCCCGCCCTGGAGCAGCCCACATCTGGTGGCTGATGTTGGGAGCTGGGGGTACCATGGAGTCCATTGCCATGACCCAGAGTTCCTCAACTTGTCACTCTGGGCTCCCCAGGTTCTCGGTCATGGAGGACAAGGGCCTTGTTTGTGTGTGGAAGAAGTTTAACAGCCTCTACCCACTAGATGCCAGTAGCGACCCCCAGTTGTGACAACTGAAACTGTTTCCAGACCTTGCCAAATGTCCCCCAAGAGGCAGAGTTGCTCCCACATGAGAACCACCGCCACCCTAACGGATTAAAAGTCCCTGGGGCCACCGCTGGGGGAGACCCCAGTCTGGGCCCTTCCCAGGCCTCTTCCCTCCCAAGGAACTGGGGATCCAACCCAGGGCCAGGAGTGGTATGGGACAGTGGAAAGAGCCCACACAGTGGGCCAGAGACACCGTCTCAACCCCAGCGACTCTGTGTGCGACCTGGCAAAGGGCTGCCCTTCCCCTGTCTCAGTGTCCTCCTAGGAAACACAGAGATCTCAGCTCTGCGCCTTTCGACCTCCCAGGGATTGACAGGTGTGAGGGTATTTTGACAAAATAAAAGAATCATGGGCAAGTACAATAGAAGTGATTCATATCTATGGCTAGCTGTCTTACCCAAATTCCGCGAAGTGAGCTCAGCCAGACAGAGCGACAGCAAAACAGGCACACAGACAGAGGGGCCTTTGTTCACGCTGTCACCCTTCCTTGCTCCCACCCCCCGCCGGGAAAGGGAAGCCACAGCTAAACAGCCCAAGAAACAAAATTAATTAAATTCTCAGGACCTACTAGACTCCAATCGTTTACAGGATCTTCGAGGTAAATTTTACTCGGTAAAATGCACGGGCGATTTTGCCTTATTTGGCCACTTTCCTAACCTGGAGCAGCACGTGACTTGGCTTTTCTATTTCTTACTCTAAAAAAGTGAATAAAAAGCCTATCCGAGAAAGTTATGCTCATGCGACAAGCCCATTCCGCCAGCAGTGGGCAGCAGAAACAGGGGAAGAAAAGTTTGCCTCCGAAAAACACCTGGCGGGAGCAGACACTCTAGCTCCGCCTTCCTCCGCTGCCCGCCCTCCATCCTTCCCGCCCTGAACAGAAGGGAAGCAGCGAGATCCTGAAATAGCCTCGCTCCCAACGGCGATGCAGGAAGCCACCAGCCCCACGACTGAAAGCCATCATGCAGTTGACACAGGGAGCCCGCCACTGCCCGCGTCATTTTGCTTCGGGGCACGCGCAGCCGCCCACGCAGCCGGGGAGGGGAGGCCGGCGGGGGTCCGCCAGGGGCGCGCTTCCCCGTGCCTCGCCCCCCGCCCCCGGAGACCTCGCCGAGAAGGCAGGGTGGACGGGGGCGACTGGCTTCCTCGCACCCACCCTGAAACCCCTCCAGCCGGCTCTCCCATCCCAGACCCGCGGGCTCAGCTGGCTTTGCCCTGGGGTAAGCGGTGGAGTCCGCGGCTTTCTCTGGGACCAGTAAACGTGCGTGAGATCCAAACGAACAAACAAACAGAACTAGGGTATGGAGTAAAACACGAAAAGAGAATTAGGAAATCCAAACCACTGATAATCGAATAATGTCAAAAGTAAGACTCTAAAACCCTTCTAACGTTTTTAAAGCAAAGTAATTATACAAAATAATTTCGTTCAATGGAAGCTGATTTTGATCATGGATGGGTTGATACAATATAGAAGAGGTCTTCAATCCGCCCCCAAAACGTGCTCCTGTCACCTCCTGGGGTACAAATTCTCTTACCCAGATGTACCTAAATGGGACACGAAGGCAGAAAGTCTCTGAGCCCGCAAAGCAGCCTTCTTGAATCTGCACTATGATAACCCAGAGAGCCCAGGGGGCACAAACACAGTGAGAGCCCCTGTTCTGAAGCGAGGGAGGGTTTCACACAGATCTGAGTCCCTGGGAGCCGCCAGTGTTAAGCACCTGCTTTCATTTCAGCAAGTTTGGTGGAAGGTTCTAGGCCATGAGTTAGGAGCAGGGTTCTGGGCCGAACCTTGCCGTCTGACTTATGGACAAAGGAAATGCAGTACTTTCTGCATCGATGTTGCTACAAAAATAGAGAAAAGCATGATAGATGGAGGGGGCCGTTTTTACTCAGAAATAAAAACGGGGAAAGGCAGATTTCCTTGTGAGAGAGGCCCAGTTCTTTGTGAAAGAAGGACTCTCTTCTCACTGATTTCCAGATGCAAATAAAGCTTGCCTGCCTATCCATCTCAGCGTCCCATTCCCCTTACCGGCTGGCCCCCCGGGTGGGGCAGGGGTGGGGGCACCTGACTTTGCAAGCCCCAAAATGAGTGCTTCCGCCCTCTGACACGGTGATCTTCCCAGACCCTGATGTCCTCCAGGACATCACAGGCGGCCAGGGGCGGCAACCTCTGCCACTGCCTCCTGGCTACCCAGGTTGGCAAAATCTCTCTCCACAGTTGGTGGGCAGGGTTGTGTTTATTTTGCAATTAACAAAGAACAAAGGAATTGGCAGGGGGCTGGAGGGATGGTGCTCAAGGCCTGCTTTTGGAGACCAGAATTCCTGCCCTGCCCCTGGTTCTGTTGACTGCAGGTCCGGGGGTGCTAGAGGGATGTCAAGGCCCTCAACGATTTCATAGCCATCTCTTTTGGCCAGGTCACCAGCTGTGCCAATGGGCCTGTTCTCCAAAAGAGGCGAGGGGCAAAGCACAGCTCTGACAGGCCACCAGGCCTGCACGGGTCTGGGGTGATGAGTCCAGGTGCCCCTTTGCCCATTGGGGGTGACTTCTGGAGACCAACAACCAAGGGATTCTGGCCGGGCAAGTTTCAGAGAACAGCCCCTGCTGTTTCTTTGTTGGACCATCTTCAGAGAGGGCACCGGGTCCCCATGACCCAATGAGGATGCAGCAGACCCCTGGTAATGACAGCAGAGAAATTTGGGGGACACGAGCGGTGCTGATACAGAAGACAGGGCTCCAAATTACCCACAGTAAACAAAGCAAATTATATTTACTTCCACGGGAGCCTGAGATTTTGACAGCAAAGAGAGACTTATGCTGGAGTTGTTGCTGCATTTATATTTAATAAATTTAAGAGAGAGATGAAATAGACTTTAGCAAGGCTAGTGAAATATTTATAAAAGCACACCGAAGCCATGTAAGGGAGAGAGAGGGAAATAAAACAGCTCACATGTGGGATCAAATCGAGCAAGCCAGCTTTTAACCTGACAGCTCCCTAGCACTGCGGGCAAGAAAGCTGCCAGTGGGCCACAGATGCACCACACCTGAGCTAGCCGGGAAGCAGAGGGAGGTTTGGAGAGGGGAGGTGGAATGGGACGGTGGTGTGTGCACAAGGCATAGCCAGCTCCATGTGGTCCAGGGCATCTGTCACACCTGCCTGGCTGCTCAGGTGCGCCTGGCACCTCGCAATGCCAGCCAGAGCAGGTTCTCCTGCCGCTGGCCTACGTCCAGTCCAGCCTATGGCCTGGTAGGAGCATGCAAGGCCCCTGGGAAGCCTCACAGACAGATGGAGGCTGGACACCCCTGGGCTTCCATCTCGCAGGGAGAGCCGGTCTGTCTTCCAGCGACTGTCCCAGGAAGGTCTGGTCTTGAAGGGAAACAGGGTAGGTTTGTTGGTTTGCAGATTCATAACATTTTTTTTTTAAATACACAAGTAATATACACTCTTGGTGGAAAAATCACTAGAAAACACGTTAACAAAAAAGCAAAACCTATCACCCATAATCCCAACCACTGTTGGCATTTCCAACCTGGCTGCATACCATTTATCAAGGGGTGGTTTTAATATTATGCAGGATCATTTGGAAGGGAATTCTACCTGATACTGACATGATGCAGAACATGCTGGTCATTGCACCTCTCGTCTCTTAGCCTCACTCCGAGCCTTTCCCTTCACCTGGAATATCCTTCTTTCCTGTCCATCCAAATCTAAATTCATCTTGCAGGCCGATGTTGACCCTGTCTCCCCAAAAGGATGTTCACAGTCACCTGCTGCCCCTGTGGCCCAGTTTTTCCTCTGCTGAACCCCTGTATCATCTTTTATGTTACCCCATTGTCATTCATTCTTAGACCATCTTGTTTGCTGACCGTGTTCGATATTGATTTTTCTTGTCTTCCTTGTCCCATGCAAGATCCTGCTTGCCCTTTTCCCTCTCTCTGCCTTCATCGGGCACCCCCAGCACAGCCTAGGCCCACAGTGGATTCCAGATAACACCCCACTCACAACCCTGTCCGGGGGATCACATCACATCACTGTTTGCTGGTTCCTCCTAGGGGCAGCATGCTGATTCACAAAAATCAGGCTGGGGGAAATCAGCCCACCAAATGATCAGCTGACCTAGCTACTGAGGGGTGTTTTAGAAGTTTCAGTTCCCCCATTCTACTCTTTGCCCTGTTAGGGCCAGTTCTCCTGCAAATGCATGGGCTTTCTCAAACTCTGCCTGCCCAGTGCCCTGCCTCCCCACCCAGCCTTGCATTTGACACAGCTGCAGAGAACAAGGCTAGACGGGAAGTGTGTCTGACTATTCATTCAGCAAACCAGACTTGGTTATACAAATCCTCTGCACATTGGCTTTTGTGAACAGGCTGGGAAGGAGGCTCTGAGGGAACTCTGGGACATGGTCTGGGGCCCAATCTCCCTGCCCATCCCCAGGCCACCTCCTCTAGCTTCTGAACTCATAATACTGAGCACCTCCCACCCTCTCCTTCCAGTTGACAACCCCCTTCCTTCGAGCCCTGCCTAATTATTCGGAGCCCCGAACCCAGGAGAGGGCTCACTTGAATGGAATGGCTGAGTGTCACCGGGCCCTGCAAGAAGAAAAAACAGGATCGCGGTGGGGCAGGCCTGGGCACTGTCCAAAGCTTCCCAGAGATCCTGAAGGAGGCACAAAACAAACTATAAGCACATCACAAGGGACCAATAATCAGTTTCATGCCTCCCTACTCTCAACTTCCTGCCATGTTCTCCAATCATGCAGAAACTTCTCGCTTCTTAGAACCCCTTGTATCCTCCTCTCCAGACCTCTGTAACCTCCACCTGGAGCACGTTCCCATCCCTTCACCTTCATTACCCTCTTTTAAAAAAAAAACAAAACAAAACAACAACAACAGCAGCAAACAGTTTTATTGAGGTGTAATGAGAGGCAATAAATCACACATATTTGAAGAGCACATTGTGCTAAGTTTGGACCCACATAAATAATCCAGAAACCATCACCGCAGTCAAGGTAGTGAGCCCATCCATCGCGTCCCCAAATCGCCAAATTTCCTCCTGATTCTATACTCCCTCCTCCACACCCCTTGCCCTCGGTCCCCAGGCAACCACTGATCTGCTTTCTGTCCCCACAGATTAGTTTACCGTTTCTAGAATTTTATATACATTGACTCATATCACTCATACGCCTTTTATGTCGGGCATCATTCACTTGGCATAAGGATTTTATGATTCACCCACGTCCTCGTGTGCATCAGCAACTCATTCCTTTCTTTTGCTAAGCGTTATCCGGTCGTTAAACATAAAGCTGCTATGCACATTCATGTTCAAGTTTTTGGATGGACACGTGCTTTTATTTCCCCAGGAGTGGAATGGCTGGATTGTACAACAGGTGCACGTTTAAATTTTTTAAGAAACCGTTCAACTGTTTCTCGAATCAGCAGTCTAGTAAGTATTCTGGTTTAACAGCGTCCTCACCAACACTGGGTATGGTCAGTCTTATTCATTTTAACTATTTCATTTTATTTTAATTTTTTTGAAGATTTTCTTTATTTTTAGAGAGAGCATGCATGAGGCAGGAGAGGGGCAGAAGGAGAGGGAGAGAGAATCTGAAGCAGACTCTGTGCTGAGCTCCAAGCCCGACACAGGGCTCATCTCAGGAGCCTGAGATCATGACCTGAGCCGAAATCAAGAGTTGGTTGCTTAACTGACTGAGCCTCCCAGGCGCCCCCCTTTTAACCATTTTAATAGGTGATTAGAGGTAACTTGTTGTGGGATTACGTTGCATTTCCCTAATGCCTAATGATTCTGAGCATTTTTTCACATGCTTATATGCCAGGTGTCTTCTTTGGTGAAGGGTTTCTTCCAGTCTTCTGCATTTTCTATTGGTTTATTTGTGTTCTTATTATTAAATTTTGAAAGCTCTTTATATATTCTAGAAACAAAGCCTTTATCAGATATGTGAGTGAAAACTGTCTATCATGTTCTGTAGTTTGTCTTTTTATCTCTAATAATATCCTTTCAAAGAATAGAAGTTTTTAACACTGAGGAAGTCCAATTTACTGATTTTTTTTTTTTTTTTTTTTTTTGCTTCTAGGGTTTTGATGTCATGTCTAAGAAATCTTTGCCAAACACAAGCTCAAAATTTGTCTCCTGTGTTTCTTTCATGTTGTCTTTGGAATTTATTTGGCTTCATATTTTACGTTAGGTGTATGATCCATTCTGAGTTACATTTTGTATATGATGAGGGTTATAAATCAGAGTTCATTTTTTGCACATGGATATCCAATTGTTTCAACACTACTTGTTAAAACAACTATCTTTTCTCCATCTTTGCCCTTCTGTCAAAAGTCGGTTGTCCACATATATGGTAAGAGCCCCATTTCGGGGTTTTCTATTCTGTTCCATTCATCCCTGGATCTTTACATCAGTACCACACTCTCTTGATTACTGCGGCTTTTTGTAAGGCTTGAAATCATCCTAATCCCTAAATGTGTCTTTTGCAAAGTTGTTTTGGCTCTTGTACTTCCCCCTTTCCACTTCTGAATGAATTTCAGAATTAGCCTGTCAATTTCAACAACAAAAAAAAGACCTCAGGGATTTTGATTGGGGTTGCTTTGATCTGTAGATAAATTTGGGAAGACATCTTAAAAATACTGAGTTTTCTGACCCATGAACAAGGCAGAGCTCTCTATTTCTCTCAGCAACGTTTTGTAGTTTTCAGCTCTCACTCATCTTTTGCCAGATTTATTCCTAAGTATTTTTTTCATATTAGCATAAATGGTATTTTTAATTTTAATTTCTATTGTTCCTTGCTAGTATATAAAAATATAATTAATTTCTCTGTATTGATCTTATAACCTGCCACCCTTCCAGTCTTATTAATTCTAGTGGTTGTTTTAAAGATTCCATCAGATTTTCTACATAGACAATCATGTCATCTGCGAATTAAGATATTTTTAGTTCTTTTTCGATATGGATGCCCTTTCTTCTTTCTTTCTTCCTTCCTCCTCCCTCCCTCCTTCTCTGCTTCCTCCTTCTCTTCTTCTCTCTCTCTTTCTCTCATTGCCCATTCTCTTTTCCCCATTTCACTGGCTAGAACCTCCAATATAGAACTAAATGGTAGCATGAGAGTAGACATTCTTGTCTTCTTCCTTATCTCAGGAGGAATGCATTCAGTCTTCCACCATTAAATGTGATATCACCCATACGTTTCTCAAGTTAAAGAAGTTCCCTTTCTAGGACTAATTAGTGGAAAGTGTTTTTGTATCAGGAAAGGATATTGAATTTTAGCGAGTGCTTTTTCTGTGTCAGTTAAAGTGATCTTATAGGGTTTTGTGCCTTGTTCTCAAATATGGTCAATCGCATTGATTAATTTTCAAATGTTAAACCATCTTGGTCATGATATATCATCTTTCTTAAATGTTATCGGATTCAGTTTCCTAAGACTTGGTTAAAATTTTTTACATCTAAACATGAAGGATATTAGTCTATAGCTTTTGCATGTCTGAAAAAGTCTCTTTGCCTTCATTTTTTTGTTGTTGTAGTAAAATACACATAATTCATGAAGGAATTGGTCTGTAGCCTCCTTTTATTGTAGTGCTTTTCTCTGGTTTTGATATCAGGGTAATGCTAACCTCATAGGTGGTAATATTCCCTCCTCTTCAATTTTCTAGAAAAGATGTGTAAAATTGGTGTTATTTCTTTTTTTAATGTTTGATAGAATTCACTAAAAGGCACCAGGGCCTGCAGTTTTCTTTGTGGGACTGTTTTTAACTACAAATTCAATTATTTTAAAAGACATAGAGAAATTCAGGTTACCTACTTCTTCTTGGATGAGATTTGATAGTTTATGACTTTCAAGGATTTTGTTCATTTCATCTAAAATATTGAATGTATTGACATAGAGTCGTTCATAAGATTCTCTTACCTTTTTTTAAGATTTATTTATTTATTTTAGAGAAAGAGAGAGTGGAGGAGGCGGAGAGGGAGAGAATCTCAAGCAGACTCCACACTGAGCACAGAATCTGTCACAAGGCTCGGTACCCCTCAACCCTGAGACCATGACCTGAGCCAAAACCAAGAGTCAAATACTCAACCAACCGTGCCACCCAAGTACCCTGAGATTCTCTTATTATCTTTTTAGTATCTCTAAAGTCTCAGAATGCCTGGGTGGCTCAGTGGGTTAAGCCTCTGCCTTCCGCTCAGGTCATGATCTCAGGGTCCTGGGATCGAGCCCCGCATCGAGCTGTCTGCTCAGCAGGGAGTCTGCTTCCCTCTCTCTCTGCCTGCCTCTCTGCCTACTTGTGATCTGTCTCTCTCTCTGTCAAATAAATAAATAAAATCTTTTTTAAAAAAATCTCTAAAGTCTTTAGTGATGTTGGCACTCTCATTGCTGGGGAGGCTGGGTGGCTGAGTCAGTTGAATGTCCAGCTCTTGGTTTCAGCTCAGGTCATGGTCTCAGGGTCGGGGGATCAAGCCCTGCGACAGGCTCCAGGCTCCATGTGGAGTCTGCTTGAGATTCTCTCCCTCTTCCTCTGCCCCTCCCCATCCCACTCTCTCTCTAAAATAAATAAATAAATCGTCAAAAAACAACAAAAAGCTACTCTCATTACTGATATTAGAAATCACTGTACCCCCTCTTTTTTAATCAGTCCATTTAGAGGTTAACTATTTTTTTTAAGATCTTATTTTGTTTATCTCACACAGAAAGAGAGAGAGTAGGGAGAGCAGCTGACAGAGGGAGAAGAAGGCAGAGGTAGAAGGAGAAGCAGGCTTCCCATTGAGCAAGGAGTTCAATGCAGAGCTCAATCCCAGGAGACCCTGATCATGACCTGAGCCAAAGGCAGATGCTTAATCAACAGAGCCATCCAGGTGTCCCGGAATTTACTATACTTATTGATCTCCTAAAGGAACTAGGTTTTGACTTCATTCATTTCCTCTACTTCTAGTTCATTGATTTCCACTGTGGTTTTTATATTTGTTTTATTCTGCTTACTTTCTGCTTAATTTGCTCTTCTGTTTCTAGTTTTTTAAGGCAAGAAAGGAGATCATTGGTTTGGGAATGCTCTTCCTTTCTAATGGAAGCCTCTAGTGCTATGAATATCCCTGTGAGTACTGCTTTGGAGTGTCCCACAAGTTGTTGTGTAGTGTTTCATCATTTTCATTCAAAAAAATACCTTATAACTTTTTCCCTTTTGATTTCTTCTTAGAGCCATGGGTGACTTAGAAGTATGTCTTTTTGTTCCCAAGTATTTGTGGTCTTCCCAAAGATCTTTCTGTTACTCCTTCCTAATTTAATTCCAATGTGAGCAGATTTAAATCCTTTCAAGTTTATGGAGACTCACCCTATGGTCCAGAATATAGTCCAGCTTGGCCAATATCCCATGTGCCCTTGCATCTGCAAAGCATCTGTATTCTGCCCTTGTTGGATAGAGTCATTTGTAGATGGCAGGTAGAGTTGGTTGGTAGTGCTATTCCAGACTTCCATACTTTTTAAAAAGATTTTATTTATTTATTTGAGAGAAAGAGAGAGAGAGATCACAAGCATGGGAAGGAGCAGAAGGAGAAGGAGAGAGAGAATCTCGCTGAGTTTGGAGACCAATGTGGGGTTTGATCTCATGGGATCATGAGATCCATGATCATGACCTGAGCCAAAATCAAGAGTCAGAAGCTTAACTGACTGAGCCACCCAGGCACCCCAAGCCTTCTACACTCTTAACTAATTTTCTGTGTATATATTTTATTAAGTATTGACAGAAAGATATTGAAACCTCTGGCTATAACTGTAGATTTTTTCCATTTCTCCTTGTAGTTCTATTAGTTTTTGCTTCACATAATTCGAATCTCAGTTAATAGGTATATAAAAATTTATAGTGGTTATATCCTCTTGATGTACTGAACCTTTTCTGATTATAAAATAACCTTCTTGTAACTGTACTACTTTTTTGGTGTAAAGCTTTACCTTGTCTACTTTCTTTTATTAGTGTTAGCACGGTTTACCTTTTCCCATCTTTTTATATGTAAACTATTTGTGTCTTTGTATCTAAAATGGAGTTCTTATGCTTTTGTATGTCTAAAGAAAGTCATTATTTTTGCCTCCATTCTTTTTATTGTGGTGAAATACACACAACATGAAATTTACCATCTTAACAATTTTAACCGGACAGTTCAGTGACATTGAGTACATTCATAGGTTGTGCAATTGTACCACCATCTATCTCCAGAATTCTTTCATCTTGGGAAAATGAAACTCTACACCATTAAACAATAACCTCCCATTCCATTCCCTCCAGCACCTGGCAACCACCATTCTACTTTCCACTTCGTGATTTTGACAGAGTAAGTACCTCATATAAGTGGAATCATACAGTTTTAGTCTTTTTGTGACTGGCTTATTCCATTTAGGATAATGTCCTTGAGGTTCATCCATGCTGTGGAATATATCAGAATTTCCTTCCTTTTTAAAGCTGAATAATATTCCATTATATGTATATACCATATTTTGCTTATCCATTCATCCACTGATAGACACTTGGATTGCCTCCATGTTTTAGATGTTGTGAATAATACTGCTATGAACCTGAGTGTACAAATGTCTCTTTGAGACCCTGCTTTCAATTCTTTTGAATATTTGCCAGAAATAGAAGTGGTGGATCATATGGTAATTCTATTTTTAATTTTTTTTTTTTACGAATTGTCATACTGTTTTCCATAGTAGCTGAAACATTTTACATTCTTACCAATGTGCCCAAACGTTACAACTTCTCCACATTCTCACCCATACTTGTCATTTACTTTCATTCTTTTACAAAACCATCCTAATGGGCATGAGGTGGTATCTCATTGTAGTTTTGATTTGCATCTCCCTAATGATTAGTAATCTTGAAACATCTTCTTATGCACTTATTGGCTATTTGAATATCTTCTTTGGAGAAACAGCTATTTGAGTCCTTTGCCCGTTTTTTAAATCGGTTCTTTGATTTGGGGTGCTGAGTTCTCTTTTCTGAATATATTAATCCCTATCAGTCATATTTTCTCCCTTGTGTGGGTTGTCTTTTTACTCTGTTGACACTGTCTTTTTTTGTGTGGGATCAATTTCCAAAGAGAAGCATCATTTTATTTATTTTGGGTTATTTTTATGTCTTGATCCCAGTTAGTTAACATACAGTGTTGTGTTAGTTTCACGTGTGCAACATAGTGACTCAACACTTCCATGCATCACCCAGTGCCCCCCACAACAAGCACCCTCCTTCAACCCCTGCTGACAGTGTCTTTCAGTGTACACAAATTTGTAAACTTTTATAAAGCCCAGCCTGTCTATTTTTTCTTTTGTTACTTATTCCTTTGGTGTGATATCCAAGAAATCATTGCCAAATGCAATGCTGTGAAGGTTTGATGCTGTGTTCTTCTAAGAGTTTTATTGATTTTGGTCTTTCAGTTTTGTCCTTCCTCCATTTCGAGGTCATTTTTTTATATGGTGTTAGGTAGATGTCCAACTGCATTCTTTTACATGTGAATAAACAGTTTTTCCAGGACTATTTGTTGAAAAGAGTGTTTTTCCCCATTGAATAGTCTTGGCTCCCTTGTCAAAACTTATCTGAGTATGCATGTGCAGATTTATTTCTGAGTTTTTTATTCTATTTCATTGTCTACATGAATCTCTATGTCAACACCACACTGTTTTAACTACCATAGCTTTGTAGTAAGTTTTGAAATAAGGAACTGTGAGTCTTTTAGTTTCATTTTTCTTTTTTAAGATTATTCTGGCTACTTAAGATTCTGCATAAATTTTAGGATGAATATTTCTTCCTGCTAAAAACATAATTGGGGGATGCCTGGGTGGCTCAGTTGGTTGGACGACTGCCTTTGACTCAGGTCATGATCCGGGAGTCCCATGATCGAGTCCTGCATTGGGGTCCCAGCTCCCCGGGGAGTCTGCTTCTCCCTCTGACCTTCTCCTCGCTCGTGCTCTCTCTCACTGTCTCTCTCTCAAATAAATAAATAAAATATTTAAAAACATCATCAGGATTTTGATATGGATTGCACTGACTCTGTAGATCATTTTGGTTAATATTGACATTTTAATAATATTAAGTCTTCCAACCATGAATACAAGATGTGTTTCAATGTGTTTATATTTAATATCTATCAGCAAAGCTTTACAGTTTTCAGCAGTGTTTGTAACAGTGTTTTGTACCTCCCAAGTATTTTATTCTTTTTTTTTATTTTTTTTTATTTTTATTTTTTTTTTATTATTCTTTTTTTTTAAAGAAAGATTTTATTTAATTATTTGAGAGAGAGAGCATGAGTGAGAGAGCACAAGTAGGGGGAGCAGCAGAGGGAGAGGGAGAAGCAGACTCCCCACTGAGCAGGAAGCCTGATGAAGGGCCTCACCCCAGGACCCCGGGATCATGACCTGAGCCAAAGACAGCTGCTTAACTGAACGACCCAAGTGCCCCTATTTTATTCCTTTTGATGCTATTATAAATGGAATTGTTTTCATAACTCCTTTTTTGAATTGTTCATTGATTGTGTATAGAAAAGCAACTGATTTTTGTGTGTTGATTTTGTATGTTGCTACTTTGTTGAATTCATTTATTAGTTTTATCATTTTTGTGGAATTTTTAGTTTTCTACATAGAAGATCATATCATCTGTACACAGAGATCATTTTACTTCTTCCTTACCAATTTGGATGTCTTTTTCTTGTCTAATTTCTCTGGCTAGAACTCCAGTACTGTATTAAACAGAAGTGGCAAAAGTGAACATCTTTGGCTTGTTTCTGATTCTAGAGGAAAAGCTTTCAGTCTTTCACCATGAATTAAGATGTGCACTATGGGGGCACCTGGGTGGCTCAGTGGGTTAAGCCACTGCCTTCAGCTCAGGTCAGGATCCCAGGGTCCTGGGATCGAGCCCCACATCGGGCTTTCTGCTCAGCAGGAAGCCTGCTTTCCTTCCTCTCTCTGCCTGCCTCTCTGCCTACTTGTGATCTCTGTCTGTCAAATAAATAAATAAAATCTTTAAAAAAAAAAAAAAAAAGATGTGCACTATGGATTTTCATATAAGGCTTTTATTATGTTGAGATAGTATTCCTAGTATGTTGAAAGTTTTAATCCAGAAATGGTGTTGAAATTTTCTTTAAAGATTTTATTTATTCATTTGACAGAGAGAGAGAGAGTGCACGCACAAGCAGGGGGAGGAGCAGGCGAGGGAGAGCGAGAAGCAGGCTCCCTGTTTGGCAGGGAGCCTGATGTGGCTCCATCCCAGGACCCTGGAATCATGACCCAAACCTAAGGCAGATGCGTAGCCAACTGAGCCACCCCAGATGCCCCGCTGTGTTGAATTTTATTAAATATTTTTTTCAGCATCAATTGAAATGATCATGCAACTTTTCCCCTTCATTCTGTCAATGCCTGTATTCCATTGTTCAATTGCCATATGTTGGATCATCCTTGCAATCCCAAAAAATAAATTCTACTTGGTCATAGTGTATAATCCTTTTAATATGTTGTTAGTATTGATTTGCTAGTATTATGCTGAGGATTTTTGCATCAGTGTTCATGAGGAATATTGGCCAGTAGTTTTCTTTTCTTGCAGTGTCTGCCTTATTCTGGTATCAGAGTAATATTAGCTTCATAAGATGAGTTATGAAAGTGTTCCTCACCTCTTTAATTTTTGGAAAAGTGTGAGAACATTGTTATTAGTTTTTCTTTAAGCATTTGGTGGAATTCACCAGTGAAACCATCAGGTCCAAGGTTCTAATTTGTCAAGAGATTTTTTTTTTTTTAAATTTGACAGACAGAGATCACAAGTAGGCAGAGAGGCAGGCGGGGGGGGGGGGGGGGAAGCAGGCTCCCTGCTGAGCAGAGAGCCCGAAGTCAAGAGATTTTTGATTACTGATTCAATCTCCTCACTAACTCACTAGTTACAGGTCCATTCAAAATTTCTCTTTCTTCATGATTTCCTCTTGGGAGGTTTGTGTTTATTGGAATTTTTCCCTTTCATCTAGATTATCCAATTTTTTATTGTACAATTATTCATAGATCTCTTATAATCATTTTATTTCTGTAAAGTCAGTAATAATGTTCTCATTTTCATTTCCGATTTTAGTAATTTGAGTCTTCTCCCTTTTTTATTAGTTTCTCAGTCTAAAGTTTTATCAATTTGTCGATCTTCTCCAAGATCTAACTTTTGGTGTCATTGATTTTCTCTATTGTTTTTCCATTTTCTAGTTCATTTGTCTCTGCTCCAATCTTTATTCTTTCCTCTCTCCTAGCTTTGGATTTAATTTGTTCTTCTTTTTCTAGTTCCTTAAGTTATAAAGCTGGCTTGTTAATTTGAGATCTTTCTTGATTTTTAATGTAAGCATTTATAGTTACAAATCCTCCCTTTATACTGCTTTCCTTGTGTTCCATACCTTTTTATCTTTTGTGTTTTTCTTTTCATTCACCTCTGTGTGTTTTCTCATTCCCCCTACAATTTCTGCCTTGACCCATTGGTTGTTTAAGAGTGTGTTGCTTTAAGAAATAACAGGAAGGACATTAGCGAAAGAAAGGAAAGTGAATTGGGGTAACCAGAGGGGAAGATGAAGCATGAGAGACTGTGGACTCTGGAAACAAACTGAGGGTTTTGGAGGTGTTGGGGAGGGATGGGTGAGCCTGGTGGTGGGTATTAAGGAGGGCACGTATTGCATGGAGCACTGGGAGTGGTGCATAAACAATGAACAAAATGAACACTGAAAAAAAAATTAAATTAAGATATAAAAAATAAATAAATAAATAAATAAAAAGAGTGTGCTGCTTAATTTCCGCAAGTTTGTGAATGTTCCAGTTTGACTTCTGTTGTGGATTTATAACTTCATCCTGTTGTGGTCAGAGAAAATGATTGGTATAATATTGACCTTTTTAACTCTACATGCTCTACATGTAATTTGTGACCTAACATATGGGCTATCCTAGAGAATTTCCCATGTGCACTTGACAAAGTTTGGTTTACTCTAGTTGTTAGGAAATGTGTTCTGTACGTGTCTATTATACCTTGTTGGTTTATTGCATTAAGCTCTTCATTTCTTTACTTATCTTTAATTTGGTTGTTCTGTCCATTATTGAGTGTAGGGTATTGAGGTCTCCAACTGTCTATTGTGGAACTCTCTACTTTTCCTTCAGTTCTGTCAGTTTTTGCTTTATGTATTTTGATGGTCTGTCATTAGTTGCACATGTGTTTATAATTGTTTATCTTCCTAATGTTTTGAACATTTTATTAATATAAAATGTCCTTCTTCCTCTCTTATAACCTTTTTTGTTTTAAAATCTATTTTGTCCAACATTAGGATAGCCACTACTGCTCTTTTGTTTACTGTTTTCAAAGAATATCTATTTCCATCCTTTCACTTCAACTTGTTTCTATCTTTGGATCTAAAGTGTGACTCTTATAAACAGTATACAGTTGGATCATGTTTTTATCCATACTACCAATTTATGTCTTTTGATTGGACAGTTCAGTTCATTTATATTTACAGTAATTACTGATAATGAAGGACTATTCTGATTTTGCTATTTTTTCCCATATGACTCATAACTTTTGTGCCTCATTTCCTGAACTACTGTCTTCTTTTGTTGATTTTTTTTTTGTAGTGAAATGTTTAAACTCCTTTCTCAATTCCTTTTGTTTATGTTCTATAGCTCTTTTTTTATGGTTATCAATGGGATTACATTTAATATCCTAAAGTAATAACACTCTAATTTTAATTTATACCAACTTAATTTCAATCACATACAAAAACTGCTCCTTTCCAACTCAGTCCTCACCCCCTTTCAGTTTTTGGTTTCACAAAATTAGATCTTTAAACATTGTGTCTCAAAACATAAATTAATAATTTTTTAACTACATTTGTCTCTCAAGTTATGCAGAAGACAAAATGAGGCGTTATAAACCAAAGTTACAATAGTTTTTAATGACTGATCTTTTAAATCATGTAGAAAACAAAATAGAGTTATAAACCATTGTTTATAGGCTTTTATAATTTCTCATATATTTACCTTCGTTGAGATCTTTATTTCTTCATATGGCTTCAAGTTATTGTTTTGTGTTCTTTCTTTTCACCTTGAAGGACTATCTTAAGCATTCCTTGCAGGACAGGCCTAGTGGTCTCAGTTTTTGTTCATCTGGGTATTTCTCCCTCAGATTGAAAGAATAGTTTTGCCAGATACAGATTCTTGGTTCACAGTTTTTTTTAGCCTTTTGATTACATTGGCCCATTGCTTACTGACTTCCAAAGTTTCCGATGAGAAGTATGCTGCCATTCTTATTGAGGATCCCTTGTATGTGATGATTCACTACTTTCTTGCTGCTTTCAAGATTTTCTGTTTGTCTTTAGGTTTTTGTAAGTTTGAATACAATGTGTCTTTGTGTGGGTCTCTTTAAATTCATCTTACTTGGAGTTTGTTGAGCTTCTTGGATGTTTTTATTCATGTAGTTCATGAATTTGGAAAGTTTTCAGCCATTATTTCCTCATGTGTTCTCTCGGCCCCTCTTTCTTTCTGGGAATCCCACCCACAATGCTTATGCTTCCATTTGATGGTGTCCCACAGGTTCCTTAAACTCTGTTCACTTTCCTGGATTCTTTCATTTTTCAGTTCCTCAGATTCAATAATTTCCTCTGTCCAATTTCAAGTTTGCTAATTCTTTCTCCTGCCTGTTCAAATATGCCTTTGAATCCCACCAGTGAATTTTTCATTTCAGTTATTGTACTTTTCAGCTCCACAATTTCTTTTTGGTTTTCTTTTTTATGATTTCTATCTCTTCTTGGCATTTCTTTTTTTTCATACACCATTTCCTTGACTTTCTGCACATCTTACTTTAGTTCTTTGGACAACTTTATGACAGTTGCTTTAAACTCTTTGGGAGATCTGCCTTCAGATCTTTTTCAAAGACAGTTTCTGCCAATTATTCATTTTTTCCTTTTGAATGGTCCTACCTTCCTGATTTGTCTGTCTTTCTTTCTTTCTTTCCTTCTTTCTACCTTCTGCTGTTTTCACTGAAAACTGGGCATAAATCTAAGAATGTGATAACACTAGAAATCAGATTCTCTCCCTTCCTTATGGTTTAATGTTTGTTGTCATTGTTTTTGTTTTTGTTTTTTTTAATTATTATTTAGACTATCTCTATACGAAGGATTAGCCTGACATGGAAATTTGAGGTCTTTCCAGTTTTATTCTGAGCCTATGCCTTTCCCTAGGCATGTGTGGTCATATCCTATTTGTTCCTGTATATGCAGTAGCTTATGGTTGTCCTAGACTTTAATGTCTGGTTCCCAAAAGAGGGAAAGTAGAAAAATGAAGAGGTGGGGAAAGTCACCTGGAAGTCACTTCAGCTAGAGAAGAAGGTGCTTGTCACAATAGGGAGAGGTGCAATAAAAAATGGCTGCCCACCTCTTGGCTGTACCTCCGTGAATAGAACCTGCAATTAGCAATAGGAGCACAGATTCCCAGTATTTGGAGGACAAAGTCCTTTCTGCCCACCCTGGCTCCCATAAGCTGCACTCAAGCTGCTTCAAAAACATGGGTATGACTGCCTGCCACAGGGCTTTGGGTGAGAGATGGAGAGCTGCTACCATGCTACAAGCTTAAATTGACCAAAATTCACTATAATTTACCATCCAACCCTCCCCTTGGAAGTTGCAAGGTTTCATTAGACTTCAGAGTTCCAAAATAGATCAGAAAGATTCTGCCCAGCATTATTATTGTCTAGGTGGGGAGACAAATTCCTGGTGCTTCATCATATTTTCAGGATCCTCTCTCTATTTACGTTTTTTTTTTTTTTAGAAAGTATTTTATTTTATTTATTTATTTATTTTAGAGATTTTATTTATTTATTTGACAGAGATGAGAAGTAGGCAGAAAGGCAGGCAGAGAGAGATAGGAAGGGATGCAGGCCTCCTGCTGAGCAGAGAGCCCAATATGGGGCTCGATCCCAGGACCCTGGGATCATGACCCGAGCTGAAGGCAGAGGCTTTCACCCACTGAGCCACCCAGGCGCCCCTCTATTTACCTTCTTTACCTTTCACTAGGTATAGAACTCCGAGTTGACAATTCTTTCAACTTTCTTTCAATATTGGCATCCCTTGTCTTATTGCATTTCTCTGTATTGCACTATGCAGATGTTGCCATTTACAAATTCAAGGTCTGTGGCAACCCCGCACTGAGCACCATTTTTCCAGCAGCATTTGCTCACTTTGTGTGTCTGTGTCACATGTGACAATATCTCACACTTTTTCATTATTATTAAGTTTGTTATGGCAATCCATGATCAGTGATTATGGCTTGCTGAAAGTTCAGATGACAGTTAGCAATTTTTAGCAATAAAGTATTTTTAAATCAAGGTATATACAGTTTTCTGCACCTAGTGCTATTACACACTTCATAGACTATGATAGAGTATAAACAAATTTCCATATGTACTGAGAGACCACAACATTCCTTTGACTTCCTTTGCTGTGATATCTGTTTTATTGCAGTGGTCTGGAACCAAACCCATGGCACCTGTGAGTTGTGCCTGTATTTTAAAATACGTTGTTCCACTGTCTTCTCATTTGCACTACTTCTTGTGAGAAATCTTTTTCATCCTTTGTTCCTCTACACATCATGTCTTTTTTCTTTCTTTTCCTTCTTTAAAATTTTTTCTCTTCATGACTGGTTTTGAACCATTGGTTAAGATGGGTTTGGAGGTAGTTTCTTTTATGTTTCCTGTGCTTAGAGTTCATTGAATTTCTTGGAACCATGGGTTTATATTTCTCAGAAAGTTTGTAGAAATTTGGGCCACTATGACTTCAAATACGTTTACGGCACGCACCTTCTCCTTAAGGCACTCTCATGACAGGAATATTTGGCCACTGAATATTGTCCCATGATTCACTTATGCTATTTACTGTCTTGCTTTCTTTGTATTGTTTTTTCCCCTCTTCATGTCATTTTGAATGTTACTATTGCTTGTTTTGAAGTCCACTCGTCTTTTGTGCTGCAACATGTAATCTCCTATTAATCCTATCCAGTGCGCTTTTCAGTCTCCATTACGGGAGCCTTCATTTCTCCTAGTTTGATCTGGGTCTTTTTCATGTCTTCTGTGTCTCTAATTAACTTTTTGAACATATGGAATAGGGTCATGAGAACTGTTTTAACGTCCTTGTCTGCTCATTCTAACATCTGCATCAGTTCTAGGTCAGTTTTGATTGAGTCATTTTCCTTCATCCTGGCTCACATTTTGCTGCTTCTTCACATGCCTGGTAATTTGTAAATGGATGCCAGACATAATGCATTTGACCTCTCTGGGTGCTGGGTATTTTTGTATTCCTGTAAACATTCTTGTGCTTTATTCTGGGTGCACTTACTCTTCACTCTGACCCTTTGGGTGGTTCATTGCCTGGCCTCAGTTACCTTCCCCACACATATGGGCTGGCTGATATTCTCTTGAATATTTGAGTATTCTCCAGAGTTCTCTCTGTGTTGGACTTTCTCCTGTCAGATCCCCTTCCCTGCAAACTTTAGCCACCTTGGTCTCCCACCTCTCAGCTCTGTCACCTCAACACAAGGAGTCTCCCAGTCTCCCCCTAAATTCCCCTCCCTGCTGTGACTTGGAGACTCCCGCAAGGCAGACAGCTGGAGCAGACGCGGGGCTCACCTCCTTAGATTTCCATCTCTCAGGGAACACAGCCCTTCATTTCTTAATGGCCAATGTCTTGCAAACCATCGTTTCATGATTTGTTGTTTCTTGGTTGTTTCAGGCAGGAAGGTAAACCTGATCCACGCTGCTCCATGTTGGTTAGAAGTAGCATCCCCCTCACTGGCAGCTAATGACTCTTCACAACTCAACTCAAGCGTCACCTCCTCAGGTAGGTTTCCTTGACGGTCCATAGACCAGGTTAAGCAGCCACCACAGCCACAAGGCTTCCTTTGTCATAGTTCTTATCAGCCTGCCTTGTTATTATTTGCTCAGCTCCCCGTCTAGACTAGAAGTTCCTAAACACAGGGATCTAGGTCTTGCTCACTAGGGCTTTATCTGGCACGTAATAGATGCTTGCTTGATTACTGTTGACAATTATGAACAGGTTTTAGTTCCAGAAGACTGAAACAATGTGATCAGGAATGTTCCTCTGCATCCAGTCAGATAGCGGGAACGGGAAGTGTCATCTGGAATGAGTGTGGGTGTAAGGTGCACGTGGGCCCCCCTGGGGCAGGATGCTAACTCACCTGTTCTCATCCTTAAGATGGCAGCAATCACCACTGGTCGCAAGGGGAGCAGGCCGAAGCAGCCAGGAGGTGACCAGGAACTCTGCTTCACAAGACAGCAGGGAGCCTGTCTCAGAATGAAATGCCTGTGCAGAAACAGCCCCGCGTTCCCTCCAAAACTCCCAGCGACCCCCGCCCCCCGCCCCCAGGTTCTGGAGAGGATCCCCAGCCCCAGGGAAGTCAGGGACTGAAGCAAGTTTGCAAATACAAGAGATTTCACATGATATTCAAGTCTGCACTTGGTTGGAGGGGGAGGGGGAAAAAAAAACCTCCCTCTTTTCAAAGAATGAAAAGGCTTCCCCCACCGTCCCCTCCCTTTCTCTTCAATGATGGCATTTCCATAAGAGAAACTGCTTGATGGGCCTGTTCCCTTTAAATTATTTTCTAACGATCCAGGCTGTCACACAGGCCGGCCGCCTCTCCTTGCCTCACCTTTCCTTTCAATTACTTTCCTTCTTAAGCGGAACAATGGCGGCGGCACAGCCTCTCCTCGCTGGGACCGCTCGCGGCAGCTCGGCGCCTCTGCGGCCAGGTGCCCGGGCCGGGCTCCGGCTTTGTTCCCCTGGCCAGACGGCCGCTGTTTCATCTTCCCGGCTCCCCTTTCTGTGCCATTTAAACTTTAACCTGGTAGTAACTTTGCCCGCCTTGATTCCCAATTCAAAGGCTGGCAGATGAAAAGCCCTCCCCTTGGATGTGGCTTGAAAACTTCATCCCCAGTCTCTCTCTTCTTTGAACTGCCTTGGAGCCTTTTGCCCAGACTCTTTTATTCGCCCTGGGCCTCTAGCTTTCAGGCCTGGGGGCTTGGGAAAGACAGCCGGGGAGGCTTCTCGGTAGGGGCCCGAGAGGACCCCAAGTGCCCAGGGTGGGTGACTCTTGTGCCCCCCACAGACACACAAACACACACAGTCCGGAGCTGGGGGTCTGCATTAGGAGACCATCTCTGGCCTTCGGGGCCAGTCTTCTGCCCTCCCCCACCCTCCCCCATCTCAGCTTCCCTTCACAAGCCCCAGACCCACAGCACTTCAAGGCTTCTGGCCCCAGGTGCGTCCTCCAGAAACTTTTTCCTTTTCAATGCCAGGCAGGCTGCTTGCTGTTTCGGATGGCGGGCAAGGCACAATGAGAGAATTCTGTGATCCCAGAAAAATTCCGGTAATCAAGACCAAATGGGACAGTGGGGAAATGAACCAGGGAGAGGGGAGAAGTAAACCCCAAACCAGACCCAACTTCTCCTCCCTCTCCAGGGAGGTCCTGCACAGCCGAGCCACTCAGCCACCTCGCCTGCCTGGGGCTCCTAGGGATCCCGCTTTGTTAGATGCTCGGTGTCTTGCCTGTCTCCCAAGATGAGCTCCCCCACCACCCTCATCTCTGCTGACAGAAGGAAAGAATACTGAAGTGGGTCGAACGTGTCCACATCCCAACCTCTAAATCTGTTAATTGACCTTATTCAGGAAAGGGTCTTTACACACATAACTAAGTTCAGGAGCTTGAGATGTGGAGACCATCCTGGATTATCCAGGTGGACCTAAATGCAATGACTAGCGTCTTCATGAGACACAGAGGAGAGGAGGAGGCAGAGAGTGGAGCAATGTGGCCACAGGCCACAGACCACCTGCAGCGGCCGGAAGCTGGAGGAAGCAAAAACAGATTGTTCCCTAGAGCCTTTGGAGAAAGCGTGTCCCCACTGTCACCTTAATTCCGGACTTCTGGCCCCCAGAACTGTGCAAGAATAAATCTCTGTTGTTCTAAGTCATGAAGTTTACAGTAATTTGTTACAGCAGCCTAAGGAAGTTCATGCAAGTATGCAAAGGTGTGGAAGGGAGTTTTTGTGGGTATTCACACTCCGCCCCAGTGCCTGGTTCTGGTTGGGGGGGAGGGCAATGCTCAGCCCCTCCCCAGCCTCAGAATATGGGTCCCCATAGGTGTCAGCCAATCATAATTGTCCTAGGACCCTCACCAGTGACTTAAATGTGGGTGTGTGACCTTATGCTAGCCAATGAGGTGGGAGGGGAAATTATGCTGGGAGGAAGGTATGCTGGGGACAACCTCTTCTTCCCTGGTGTGATCTGCTCTACCAGTGAGTCCACACAGCCAGCCTGAGGATTGCAGGATGGAGAGCCAGAAAGGGCCTGCAGAAGGTAGGGCAGGAGCAGGCAATGATACAACCTAGACAGGGATCCTGGAAGGACAGCTAGGAACAGGCTCGGGGTAGACCAGAAGTCTACCTGCCTGATTTGAGAAGACCATTAAAGAGAACTCCTTCCAAAGGCAGAGCCAGACAAGCCAGCTTAGCTTTATAGCAAAGGTTTGAACTTGGGGGCCAAAATTCTAGTGTCTGGAAGATAGATTTCTCTCCTGACCACACCTCATAGATTCATGTTCCAAGTCCTTGTGAAAGAGAAAAGCTATCAACAAAAATTGAAAGGCCGGTCTGCATTGAAACTCAGAAGACATCAGGACCTATGACAGCAGCAGGAATTAAGGGAGAGGAGAGCTCTCTCCCCCACAGCTCAGTGCAGGGAGGACTCCAAGACGGGGGGAGCCACTGGCTGCTAGAGAGCACCAGCCCCTCAGCGTCAGAAGCGTGAGGCTCAGAGGCAGCCGCGAGGCCAGGAGACAGAATGGCCCACCTGGGCAGCAGGACCCAATAGAGGGTCTTGGGCGTGTCCAGCGGACACACGGTGCCGAGAAGGGACCGGATCCAGTGGAGGCACAGAGAGCAAGGGACTGAAGGACAGGCTACAGATGCGGGACGGCGCTACGGCAAGCAGCCTCACAAGCGGGCATATCTGAGGGACACCGGAGCAGAATAGGAAGGCCTGTCCCCTTGCCACTTGGTAGCTAACAGGTTTGTTTATGAGCCCACAGGAGACAAGCCTAGAGAGTCCCCCAAACCCCTGAGTGATGGTTTGGGGGGGTTTCAGGAGTCAGCAATATCGAGGAGTCACACAAATACACATCACTGTTGTTGCTGCCCCTCGTGGCCTTGGGCTGTGTGGCCCGTGGACGCAGGTCACATCATTCAGCAGCAGCACGCTTCCAGACTGAAGCGCTCCACTGCCCACGCTGTGTAACCTCCCCGTGCATATCAGAGTCCTTGGAGGCCTGCAAAAGACGCCCGTGCCCAGGCCCCACCTGGGTCCCGTCCCAGGCTCATACTTGTTCAAGGCTGCCCAGGGGAGGCTGATGCCCACCCAGGCAGGAAGCAGGACAGAATCCTGACCTTCTTCGAAACCAGGGAGCCTCAGTTTCCCCAGCTCTAATGTGGGAGGTTGAGCTCAGTGGCTTCCCGGGACATTCTCAGCTCAGCTCTACTGTGGGCTGAAGGGCTGCTGAGCATGAGAGGTGCCCCACCCCCAGCTGAGCCAGAGAGGAGGGAGGGGCAGGCAGGGACTGTACACCCCCCTCCTCCCAGACTCTATGGCAGTCACTCCCCATGTCTTCTGACTGAAGGTTGGGCCTTCAGCGGTGTCCAGCCCTGGGTGGGTGTGAGGGAGGAAGATCCTCTCCCCGCAGGAGGCAAGAGTCACCCCGAAGCATGACTGTGCTAATGGGTCTGCACAGTCGTTAGGCAGAGGACGGACCTAGTGGGGCCATCTAAACCACATTTAACTCCTCATTTAAATTTACTAACAGATGTAAACTACCTTCAATGAGAGAGATGGGCCATAAGCACCCTTCCTCTGACCCACTCTGAGGAGCCTGGGCTTTCATTTCAGGGTGGATGGCCTTCTGGAGAGCTCTGGGCCCTATAATGGCCATTGGTTAGTGATGATGACAGGCAAAATAGAGGGCAGGAGACCCCAAGCTCTCCTCGTGGGAGGCATCCACCATCCAAAAGCTCCCTTGCCCCCTGCAAAGGTCCCAGTGTCCTTCACCGCCCCACATTTGTGCCTCCTCATGCATCACAGAGACCCCAGGCTCAGCAGCTTGGAAAGTTCTCCAGTCGTGAGTCAGAGATAGTGGCATCCAGCCCTCTGAAGCAAAAGCCATACCCTCCCCGATGGGAGAAGTGGAGGTCCAAGGGAGGCCCAGGGAGCCCACCAGCTGTGTCTTCAAGAGGCCTACTCACTTGGGGACCGGGCCTGTAGCTCCAGGACCTGCTCAGGCAGAACTTTAAGAAGGAGCTTTTTGCAAACTGCTGAGGTGCTTCTCCGTCAAGGCAGAGCCATTAGCCATCTTCAAGCAAATCTTCTCTGTTCACAAAAGGGCCTTTGGGTGGGCCAATGATACCCATGACATGGGGAAGAATGTGGCCACACTTCTGGGGACCTGACCAAGTCTACCTCTCCACAGCCCTCACCCCTGCTCCCCACCTCCCATGCTGTGGATGCATTTGCCCTGGAGCCCAGGAACCTCGTGGAAGAAGTGACTCTTGCCCCCTTGCTTGCTAAAGCATAGGGCTTTGTGAATTAGCAGGGTCCTGACCACAAACCCTGGCTGGAAGGGACCCAAGGAAAGGGGAAGTCTGGACTGGGGAAGAGGCTCTTCCCTGTCTTGATTGTCAGGAGGGGAGATGGCTCTGACACAGCCTGGGCCCCCTCCTGGCCCAGCCACTTGGCTTGGAGCTTGGACCTTTGGGAAGCATGGTTGGCCATGTGGGTGTGAGCTCAGATTCTGGAACATACAGAGGCCAAACATAGGACAAAGGCAAGTAGGAACCCTTCTTTGGAGAACCCTGTCCACCCGCTGGGGCTGAGAACTTGATCTTCCCCCAGTACCCCAGCAGCTCAGTAGCCCAGCCAACTTGTTCCCACCAGATTTATTTGTCCTTCTTACTGGGGTCCCATCAAGACAGGTACCTTGTCCTATTCACCAACACCTAGCACATAACTAATAATTCATAACTGTGGATTAAGCAAACAAATAAGAACACATCTGAATCCCATTTCATGTGTGGACACATCTTAGTATCCACATGCTTCCCCACTCTGTGGATTTTCCACAGCAAACACCTCCTCCTGGCTCCTAGCCCACTTTGGGCGTCCCACCCTCACTTTCTGTGAGCTCAAGGATTACAGACTAATCCTAATATATTTGCCTGAGCAAAACCTAATTAGGAAGGTAAATCTGAAAAAAAATAAAAGGTAAAACAATATAAAAACCCAAGGAGCGTGCCCCCTAGCCCCCAGAGCAGAAGAGAGCGTGGTTTGGACTTCCTCCTTCTGCAGCGTCCCTCCCTCAGTTTAGCGAGAAGACAGGTCCCCTCTCTCCACCAGGCAAGGGCAAAGGAAAGACAGAGGATAATTTGTTTAAAAAGGCAGCGGGGCCTGGAATCCCGCTGTGGAAGGGGCCTTAGGAAGGGGGGCAGTTGACCTGTCTTCCTGCTTCCAGGGCTTGGAATTTCAGATCGCCTGGAGGCTCTAGCAAATGGTTAGGTTATTTCTCTTGAAACAGATGAAAATCCAATTCCAAATGACTTTTAAAGCAGAAAGGTAGGGCTGCGTGTGTGTGTGTGTGTGTGTGTGCACGCATGCACGTGTCGGTGTTTGCGTGCGTACGCACATACGCAGCATTCATTGGTTCACATCACTGAAAGACCAAAAGTAGGACCGGCAGAATACAATGACTTAAACAAAGAACTCTGCATTCCCCCTTTGTCCATACTGCAAGCAGGCTGTGTCCCAACGCTAACCCGACACCTAGGTTCTTACGCCCGCCTCTCCAGGACCAAGAGCTGAAAGAGCCTCTTTTCTAGCCTATAGGGTGGCAGTGATTGAGCCTGATTGGCTTCTCTTCAGCCACGTGGGCATTCATGAGCCAATCACACGGTCTGAAGGATTTGATACTCTGATTGGTCAGCCGTGGTCACGTGTTCCACCTTTGACGTCTGGGTATGGTCCGAACTATGTAACTCACAAGGACTTAACATGAGGGAGGACGTGGTTCCCCAAAGAAGATAAGAGGCAGGAGTGTGTTCGATCCCACAAAGGGGAACTGAGGCACAGACAATAGGAGGCATCCACTGTCAACTTGAACCATGAAGAGGACGGGGAGGGTTTTAAAGTTGGAAGGGCAGGACAGATAAGGCCGGGAGGCGAGGGTTGCCGTGAAATGAGCAACCGGGGCCGGAGTGGGCCCTGAGCTGCTGGGCTGAGTGCAGAAGGGGCTTCCCAAAGGCAGACCCATAGGTATCAGGGGGTAGGCTCCATGGGCACATGCTGAGGTGCTCCTAGGGCTCCGGATGGTGGTGAAGGGCCTGAGCTGGCTATTGAAAGGAGCACCTGAAAAGCCTCACTTTGAGGAACACCAAAGCAATCTATTAGCTTTCTGTTCTGCTTGTAGGGGAATAACGGAATGCAAAAAGGGGAAAGAGAAGAGGAAGCAGCAGACAGGCCACCTGATGGCCAGGGAGCTGAGAAGTTGTTCCTGTGCAGCCCCTAAACCCAAACCAACTTCGGTTTTCCTGGGGCAGCTGAGCTTTTTTTTTTTTTTCTTAAGCGTCAAGATAGAGCAGAGAGCTGCCTTCAGGCTACAGGGCACTGGGGATTGGCAAAGTTGAGTGGCAGCCCAACCCGGGGCGACTTTCAAGAGATGGGCTTCTAAAGATCACTTTTAATTCATTTCAGAGTATTTACCAGGCGTGTAGTGTGTGTGGAACACGGGCTGTGTCCTGCAGAGTCAGTGGACAAGAGAAACTCCATATGGCTTCTGAACCTCCACTCAGGCCCATTGCTGCCATGACCTGGAACATCATCACTCTGTCTAGGGATCCATCTTATCCGTGAACCCCTGCAATGGCAGAGATACTGCCCATTCCTCTGGAGCTCTCTTGTGCCTGACCTGGTGCCATGTATACAGGAGGCACTCCACATTTGCATCTTGTCATGAATAAGCGAATGTTTCTCTATAATAACGGGCATAACAAAGAGGATTGCCATCTACTGAGCACTGTTTATATGCCAAGTAGTTAAGAATCCTATCAACCCAATGGTCATCATTTCTGGTAACTTACTTGTTGAGAACCTGCTGTGTTCTCCTGCCATAAATAGGGCAGAGCATAAGAAACAGAAAGCCACTCTCTCACGGAGCCTACACTATGGAACATACAGCCATCCCCATCTCCAGATGAAGGAACTGAGGCTCGCAGGGAGTAAGGAGTATGCTCACCGTTACACAGACAGGAAATGGGGATGCTAGCTTCCCCTGCTTCCAAAGTAAAATAAAAACCAGTCTTACAAAATTCAGTCTTACAACCACTGAAGAAGGTGTGACTAATTTTTCTTTGCATTGAGGGAGGTGAAGAAAGCTGTCCCAGAGTAGGCAGCACTGAGCTGACCCTTGAAGGATGGAGGAGACTTTCAGCTTGAGGAGGAAGCGTGAAAGAGGGACTGAGGGAAGGAGAGCGGGACCAACGAAGATTCAGAGTTGGGAAGGTCGTGCCACCAGGCTGGGCTTGGTGGACAGCAGGTGTTTCATGTAGCTGATGAAGCTGCGTGAGAGTTGAGGACCAGCTCTGGGAGACCAAGGCTTGCCTTCTTGTGATCGGTGCCATTTATTAGTTCTTCATTATGCACCAGGCACTGTGCTTGCCACTCTCCATGGATCATCTTCCAGTACTCTTATTTATACTATCTCTTTGTAAGTACTTATTAAGTACTTATCACTACTACATTCAAATCCAATGGCTATTCCCACTGTACAGATGGAACAGCTGAGGCCCAGAGAGTCCAAGTACCTGCCCAAGGCTGGAACGCAGGCAGCCTGCCTCCCACCATGAGGTCTCCTGCTGCGTGGAGGGTGGGGAGTCTGGGGAAGGCAGGTGGTTGAGAGCCCTGTCTTCCTCCATCTGTGCTGGCCCAGCCAGAGGAGGACTGAAAAGGCCTCTGCTCCGAGGGCCCAACCCCTTCCAAGCCGGCGAGCAGAGCAAGGAGCAGATGGGAAGTCGCCCACCCAGGGACCGGCTCCAAACCTTCCAGAAACCTGCAAACATGAAACAATCACAGATGAGAGGAGGCTTGAAAGCCACCGTTTTTAAAATAAAAGGAAATCGCATTGTAAAAGCCCTGGCAAAGATGACAAAAAAAAAAAAAAAAAGAAAAAGAAAAAGAAAAAAAAAACTTGTTAAGATCAAAAATGCAGCCAAACCTCAAAAAAGAGGCTTGGGATAAAGGAAGGGAGCGGGGGTTTACCTGGGGGCTTCCAAGGGGGCTTCTGAAGCGGGTGAGGGCGGGGCTGTCCCCAGCCTGAGCTGGGGCAGGGCTGCTCCTCATCCTCCCCTGTGAAGGCCCCTTTCATGTACCCCCCGACCAGGCCTGCAAGGCTGGATGGTGGCGCAGAGACATCGGACACCCATCAACTTTTCCAACTTGAAACTCATTTCTTTCCTTTTAAACTGAGCAAACTTGGAGTCCTTTTAAGACACAGAGAATGGCAGGGATTCAAACGGTACCTTCTCCCAGCCTTCTCACCCCACCTTCCCCGATGGAGGTGGAGGGGCTTTCTGGCCCCACCTGGGAGAAAGTTAACTCTTCACCCAGGTGACCAAGGGCAGGCCTGGGGGACAGTCTGAGGCCAGAGTCAATTAGCTGCCCCTCAGAAGTTTCATCTTATCCTCAGGCCCCCAAGGAACAGATGACCAGACAAGCCCCCAGCACAGCTCTGACTGACAGCAGGTATTCTATGGGGATTTATGGAATAACATTTCTCGAAAATAATTTTATCCTGCCACACAGCAAAGGGGGAGTGGGAAAGAAAGAAAGACCTCAAGGATCCCCAAGACTCGGCTCAACCTTTCAGCGTCTCCTCAGCCCTGCCAGAGGGCTGGAGGGGTGGGCAGGGGCTCCTGTGGCCTCTGGCTCTGATGGCGGACACTCTTCCTAAGACTTCCGTGTCCCTCAGCTCAGACAGGAGCTCATGCAATAACCAGTCTGGGCCAGACCCCGTGGAGCAGGCCAGAGGGGTCCCAGAGGACCTAGGCGGAGTTGGGGGAGGTCTTTGTGTGTCTGACCTGACTGTGGGCAAGCTGCCACTCAGTGGCAGGGTAGGGGCTGGAAAGGTGTGGCGGGCTCCCCCACCTCAGGGCACACTGGGCCCCAAGCACAGGGACAGAGGCACCCACCCACTCTCATACAGGCCGCATGGGCTGGGGTCCTTCCCAGGCTCCCTCCCTCGCCAGCCAGTGACAGCCTGCATGGTACTACATGTCTCTGGGCCTCAGCCTTCCCCTCCAGGGTGGGGACAGGGCCCTGGCCCTGCCTGCCACACGCGGGGATGTGAGGGTCACAAGCGGCCAAGTGGGCCATACCATGCCGGGCTTCCCGAGACCATGGACAATACACACTCTGACAGAGCTGGGGGGAGGGGGGGGACAGAGATGGGCCAAAAGTGACAAACAGGAGCTGAGAGGACATCAGAGGAAGAAAAGGAGGGGGGCAGACAAAAAGAGATGGGGTGAGCGAGACAGTGAAACAGACACAGCCTGAAGCGGAGACAGAGAGGATCGGAGACCAAGGCAGAGGGACAAAGGCTGCGGTTGGGGGGTGTCGGGGCAGGGGGGCGGAGAGTGAGAGAGTGAGACAGACTGGCAGGAGCTGAGAGAAGGATCCGGGTGGAAATACCCCCCAATCCCAGACACACACACTCAGGAGCAACACACACGTGTGCTCAGAGCCTGTCCGCCCATCTGTCCATCTGTCCGTGCAGCCACTCAGGGGATCCTGGTACAGCCCTCAGGCCTTCAGGGAGTCAGTACTGGTCTGACAGGCCTGCAGCCGGTGAGGCTGTGGAAACAGAAGCTGCAGCAGCTGAGGGCTACAGGCCCTGGGGGCAGGCTGCCCTGGTGGAACACTAGCCAGGAGCCTCGGTTTCCTCATCTGCAGAATGGGAATTGTATTACAACCCACTTCATGGGGTCACCATGAGCTTCCGTAAGTAGACACTGAAAAGCGCTCAGCACCAGCCGGTCGCCTATGAACACAGCCTCCTTCCTCAGGGGCCTTTGTCGGCCGCTCCTCCCCCTCGGGTCCTCCCTTTCTCCATCTCTTCTCCTCTTCACTAAGACACCCTCTGGCTCTGGGACCCCCCTCTGCCGGCCCGAGGGGCACGGTAGCACCCAGATTAGCCGCAATGTCCACTCAGATGGACACCTGCCCGCTGCCCAAGAACACCAAAGCCCCCCACGGGGAGCCTCACGGGGACCCGGCCCTCCCAGCAGGGGACCTCATGCGCGGAACAGACACTGGCCCCGCTGGTGACACACTCCACAGGACCAGCCTCTCAGAGGTCAAGGAAATAAATGCCAAGATTCATCTTCCTTCCCTTTAAAGAAATTCCTATATTAAGTGCCAGGAAGCTGGGTGGGTGGGGGTGGGCTGGGGTGGGGGGTGTATGGCACAGGTGGGTCTCACCGAAGCTGATGAGCTGCTTTTGCTCAGAGATTTCAATGCTCCAGTTCCGGACAGTTGTCAGCCTCGTGACTAAAACCTCCCAGGACCCACGGCCAAGGAAAAGGCCAAGAGGTCAGCATGGCACAAAAAGCACAGACTCGAAAAAGCAAGGTAGGTGGTAAGGGGCCTGCAGAAGGTGGCAGCTTAAATGTCACCCCCTCAGAGAGTCCTCCCCCGTCCACTTCCCCCGAAAAGGCCCATCCACAGGCACATCCTTCCCTGACTCTTACTGTTCAAAGTGCATACATTTAGTTACCTACCTGGGAACTCGACTAGACCCTGAGCAGACCGTGCCTGGGAAGCCCCTCTGCTGCGGTCAGTCTGCTGCGGCCATGCTCTGTGCCTGGGACAACATGGGTCCTCTTGTGACAGTTTTTTAAGGAAATAGGAAGTACTTTGAGTTCACGGAGAAGCTGGGCCAGGGCTGGGAAGGGAGAAGATGTGGAAGTCGGAGGGGAGCTGCATTCCAGGCAGGGAGCTTCAGCCCCAGGAGGGCAGGTCACCAGGGTCTCAGCCCTCTGTCCCCACCTGTGCAGCCTGGGAAGGTCCCCTCATTGCCTTCCACCTGTGTCTCCCCTCCTGGAGAATGAGGGGACGGCACGGAAATGACTGGTAATGCTCCCAGAGCGCGGAGGTTGGAGGTACTGTACAATAAAAAAGTAGTATCACGTTGAACCAACAAAAACGGATTTTCTTGTAGATCAGAAAAGGCTAAATATTAGCAATTTCATATGGTTTGACCTAACAGTAATACGAATCACAATAATAATAATTGAGTTTTACAGGGACCCTGATATCAGAGTGGATCTGAGGTCCTTTTAGGACAAAGAAATGACAGGTTGGTAAAAGGATTGCACGTGGGTGGCTCAGTCGGTTAAGCGGTTGCCTTCCACGCACGTCATGATTCGGGGTCCTGGGGTCGAGCTCCGTGTCGGGCTCCCTGCTCAGCGGGGAGTCTGCTTCTCCCTCTGCTCCTTGACCTGCTCATGCACCTGTTAGCCTGGTCTATTTTGAGCCAGCCATGTGTGACGTTAAACAAGTCACTCTTCCCTCAGAGCCAAGCAGAGATGGTCAGCACACCCAGCCTGGTCCACAGGACTGCTCCCAGGAAGTGTCTGGAAATTAGAAGAATGGTCCAAATGTAAGGCAAAGTCACCTTTGTTAAAGGTGAACACCCCTAACTCCACCTCAGGGCAAAGCAAAAATCCTGGGGTGCAGCCCAAACGGTTGAGAAACATCCATACTGTGGAGGAGAAGAAAGCAAAGCTTCCACCATTACCCCAGGACACTGTAGCCAACCCCAGCTGTGCCTGCCAAACAGCACTAATTATTACCAAATACACACACACACACACACACACACACACACACACACACCCCAATAATAAATAAAGTAAGAAAGGACAAATGTGAACAGAATTTTAATGGAAAGAACATTGGGGAATTTCTGTTTCCCCACCTGCCTGCTCTGTGACTTTGGACAACTTATTAACCTCTCTGACCCCTAGCTCCCTTACCTGGGACGTGAGAGTAAGACCATTCCTTTGGCAGGACTGTCCAATACCTTCCAGCCAAACATCACCAAGAACACAGCCTTAGCCTAACAAAGCTGGGTTCACTGGCAGCTTGCATGGGTAGAGAAGGCACACTCATCGGCTCCCCAGGAAAAGGATGCGAGAAAGATTATTCTCGGACTCTGGCTTGTGTTAAGTGATGTTGTGGGCTTTTCCTCTGAATCAGAGGCTGTCAGGAAGCAGGGGTAATTCCAGGGTTGGACATCTTAAGGATTCTTATCTAGAAGGCAGGAGGAACCAAGTGAGGCCGCAGCTACAACTAGTAAACATTTTAGCCAGGATGAGGATATTTGGGTAGTTCTGTGGTTTGGGTTCACATTCTGCCAGCGCTCACACATGATTATGGAGGGGCCTGGTTTGTGTTTGCTTTGTAGTCTTGCCTGATGGCGGTGTTCTGTGGAACTGTTTATGCCCACGGGCCCAGCTGACTGGGTCAGGTTTTACATTACTCTCTGAGGCTCAGAGGGTCTGTCGATGGCTCTTCCCTTCCGTGGTTTTTAGGAAGCTAACATGCCCATACTCCATGAACCTTAGGCCTAGTTTCAGCTTTGCCAGCCATAGTGGTCCAGAGGCTGACACGTTACGCGGCTCAGACCGTCTATAGCACAGACTCAAAGGAGTATGAGGCGGGAGTGCACTGGGACACTTCTGGCTGTAGTAGGGCTTGAGCTGGGTTTTTAAGGATGATTAGGAGATGCAGAGGGAGGGTGGTCGACTGCAAAAGAATCAGAGAGCAGAGGCTAGATTAGTCCAGTGTGGTGCCCAGAGCCAGTCTCCCCTCCCCCTCTCCCCTGTAGTCAACGGGGCTCAACCCCTCCCCCAGCTCAGACCACAGGATTTGGGCTGCGCTGCACCTGGTGGTGGGAGGAGCACGTGACCTGTTCCCGCCAACCAGCACATCACATGCCATGGCCACGTGACTGTTGAGGGCCGGCCTGTGAGCGGGCTGGTCCAATCAGAGAGCCTCTCAGAGCTTTCCTGCGGGATGCTGGGCAGGGCTTCTGGTCCTTTCCTGTGTGCAAGCCTGGAGTCTTTTCTTTCTTTCTTTCTTTCTTTTTTTTTTTTTCTCCAAAAGGACAGTCTTTTTAATATAGGGTACTGTGAAAATTGGACAGCCACCTGTAAAAGGACGATACTGGACCCCTGTCTTACACCACATACAAAAATTAACTCAAAATGCATTGAAGACTGGAAGGTAAGACCTGAAACCGTACAATTCCTAGAAGAAAAATAGGGGGTAAGTTCCTTGGCATTGGTCTTGGAAATGATTTTTTGTCGTTGACACTAAAAGGCAACAAGAGCAAAAATAAACAAGCAGGACTACATCAAAATAAAAAGCTTCCGGGCAGGGAAGGGTAACAACAGCAAGAGGAAAAGGCGCCGATGTGTTGGGAGAAAACATCTGCAAACCACGTGTCTGATAAGGGGTTAAAAAATATATAAGGAACTCATACAACTGGGTAGCAAAAGAAATCTCAAATGACCCTATCAAAAATGGACAAAAAGCCTGAGCCGCTGGTGGTTATTCGGTAAGCTTGAGAGGAACACATAAAAGCTGGGCTCCAGCCCAAGGAGAAGGGCAGAAAAGAGCAAAGAAAGAGAAAGAAGCAGAGGCTTTGGGGCCGTCTGTGCCCTGTGTTGAGCTGTTCCCGAGCAGATCATCTTGGGACATTTCCATTCCAGGAGCCGGTGAATTTCCTCTGGGCTGAAAGCAGCTGGAATTGTGTTTCTGTCACCAAATACAGGCAACCGAAAAAGCCTGACTGACTGACTGTGCATTTCAGTTCCAGCCTCCATGCAAGACTAGGGCCCCAGCATCCTGTTCCGGACCCAGTTTCACAACTGGAACTTCCTCCTGTACCAGGTCTCCTTCCCCTCCCAGTCTCCCACCCTCTTGGCCACTCTTGCTGACTCCAGGTCTCTGGAGTTAGTTCCTTTCCTGCAGGGGAGGAGCGACGAACCCATTTCACAGATGAAAAAGCAGAGGCTTACAGGTCCAAGGTCCCACAGCCCATGCTGTAATGGGGCTACACCCGGCTGAGTTCAGCAGTCTGTTCATCTATGCCAGGCCCCTCTCAAACGCTGCCTTCTGACCAAGTTATCCACAAGTTATCCACAAATATTTGTCAGTACACGTGATTACACACAGCTTTAGGCCAACCTCTGACACAATCCCTAGGTGAAGGAGCATCTGTGAGACCAACTCAGCCACCACAGGACCCCCTTCAGCCTACCGCTCATGCCCAGGTTCTGTGGTGCCCATAGCAATGGAAGGAGAGGTTCAGTAAGGCCAATACCCAGGCTTCCACCTCACAGAGAGGCACCTGAAGAACAGTTAGGGTCTGGGAAAGGACAGAAGGATGAGAGTCTGGGCCTCACAGTGGAAATGGTGCTGGCCTTGGAGTCAGGCAGCTGTGGGCTCAAGCCCACCCTTTCCTAGCTGCGTGACTGCCTGGTTGAGTCTCAGAGAGTAATGGTTCCCCTTCCTCTGGGTTCCTCATCTCCCACCACCCCTAGGTCCCAGCGCCCTCTGCAGGCATTAACCTTCCAGTGGCTGGTGCCAAATCCTATAGGAGGAGTTTGCTGGCTCCTTCCTCAACCCCACTGGATGGACCCGGTAAGTCTGTAGGTGCTGAACTGAGGAAGCCAGGACCCAAAGTAAAGAAGCCTGACCGTGCTGGCCCCACGCCTATGTGAGCCTTCCCCTCCTGTCCAGGACAACTGGAACGGAAGCCCCAGAGTGCGGGCCGGGTCCTTCGGCTCATAGACCCATCCCAGCGCTAGGGGCAGGATCTGACAAAGAGTAGAGGCTCCATGTACATTTGCTGCGTGAATGAAGGAGTGACCCTCCACTCTGGCGGGAAGGGGCTTCTTTAGTAAGATCAAGAGAAGAGAACGTTATTAGCATAGCTGCACACCAGAGTTTTCCCGTGAGAGACCGTCACGAGGTTTGTTTGCATGGAGAAGATTCTTCTGTGAAGAACTTGAAGTTGCTAAAGCAAAGAGCTCAAAAGCAAATGCCTTCCAGGTAACGGCAAGGGGGTGGGGGATGGGACCAGGTGTAACCCGAGCGGGGTGGGCGGGCCCTGTGACCAAACAGGAAAGACCTAGACCACGGGAGATAAGCCCCACCCATGCAGGCCAGTGAGAGGCCCCCTGAGGGCCACATCCAGCTCAGGGCCTCCGGTGTGGGGTTCCTGAATCCTGCCCACCTGGAAGCCTAGAGGGAGGCCTTCTGGGATAATGCCTTTCAAGGGCAGGGCAGGTTTTCCGGGGAATATTCTGCTCTGTCGGTATCCTTCCTGCTCCCTAAAAATCCTCCAACTTCTGAGGAGGGAAGGGCCCCCTCTTTACTCCTCTTGCTGCCTTCAGAGCCTCGGCTGGGTCCCTGGGACACCTGGTAACGTTGGACCCATGAGCCCTGCCTCCAGGTCCATACGCACGTGCCCTGACTCTCAGGACTGATGTGCACACACATGTACAGGGATGATGAGTGTCCAAGAGCCTGCCCCAAACACATGCAAACGGACTGCTGGGCACCTGCTGCTCTGTTCAGAGACCCTCTACTCCAGGAAGTCCTCCCTGACCAACTGCTCCCCATCGCCCTGCAGGCCAGGTCAGCCCTTCCTTCTCCAGACCTCCATCTTGAGAGGGTTATCCTGGGGGGAGGACTTATATAGAACTCACCTCTGCGGTGCCCTCTGCACAGGCAGGACACAGGGCGAGTGTTGGCTGAGCAGTGAGGGAGGGTTGGGGTGCATTTCAGATATAAGCTCGGGCCCTGGGTTCTCATCTCAGCACCACGACCGCCCGGGTGCATTGCTTTGACGTGAGCAAGGTTTGAAACCTCTCTGGCTTCAGTTTCCCCATGTGTGAGATGCGGGTGATCATCGAGGCTACGATGCTAGTCTGCTGAGAACGGCCGCAGGGGAGTTTCTGTAGCGTGGCCGGAACTTGGCTGTGCGGGGGAGTGTTTGCCCTTCTTGCCGCACTGGTTCTAGCTGGGCAGGGGAGGACCGCAGGGGAGGACCAAGCTAAGACATGCAGTACTCCCCCAGGTCTTTTCAGAGAGATACTCCAGCAGTGGGGCAAGACCGCGACCTCCCAGGTGTGCTGGCCTGGCCCGCCAGGCTCCTCCGGACTCGGTATTGACCCGCCTGTCCTGGGGCATGTGGCCTCTTCCCCGATCAGCGCGTGTGGCGAGGATGGGCAGGCCCCACAGGCCAGATTGATTTTGAAATCTTGTCTCTTACACAGGAAAAGGTCATGTTTGCAGGTGGGCATCCCAAGGCCTCTTTCCGGCAGGGTGCCGTGGCCGAGCAGCAGGCCTTCCATTAGCATTAATGGGGGGCTTTCAGCAGGGGACTCTGAAGGCCGGACCAAGTGTCTATCGATGTGTGATCCCTCCTAAGGAAGCTGTGCAGAGAAAACCAGTCTCCGGGCCAGGCGGGACCATGGGGGCAGTCCCTGCCTCTTCTCCCTCAGCTTGCCAGGAGCAAGTGGGGCTCTGATGGGGGGGGGGGTCCCAGGCTTCAGCAAGTGCCCAACAGAGCTGGAGCAAAAGGCCCCTCCAGCCTCACATTCTCAGGCAGGGCTGCATTCAGATGGCTGGTGGACCCTGTCAGGCCCCAGAAAAACTGGGTCAGTGGACGAGGCAGAGGTCCCACGCTGGGAGCGGAACATAGCTCCCCGCCTCTCTGCCAGCCTCTGCTCCCCCTGGGGCCAGCCTGGGACAGGAGAGTTTGAACTGGCTCTCCAGGCCCTGCAGGCTCTCAAATCAGAGCCTCACCCCCTGAACACCTCAGGGCTCCATCTGACAGTCCTCTGGGGTCAGGACCCATGATTCAGAATCATGCCCAGTAGAAACCCCACAGAGAGCTGAATCCAGAGCTGCCAGCCAGTTGCTTACAGGCTGGATCTGGCCTGTAACTGAGTTTTGTTTGGTGTGAGCAGGATTTTTAAAAATATTTTCAAATTAGCTTCCAACACTTCAAAGTTGGAAGATTTCACATTTTAAAAGACAAAGATTTAAGCTTTGCTTGAAACGTGAGAAACTCTGGCTGTTCCAGGCCTGCATTTCCGTGTCACCAGCCTGCTGTTTCCTGCAGGTCTGCGTCCGCCACAGACCTCACCCCTCCCAATAGCCTCAGTAACGCATTTGCAATCACTCTCCTGCCTGGCTCACCTCTCCCATGAGCCAGCCAGGAGCCCTGGGTGCTGGAAGTCATGATCCTTCTTGTTTCAGTGACTGAGATCCATTCCTGTCTCAGAGTCTTTGCATGAGCTGTTCCCTCCATCGAGGATGTTCTTCTCCAGGATGGCCACACAGTCACTCTCATTTCATTCAGATCTCCACTCCAGTGTTGGAGAAGCCATTGCTTCCCGTTCCCAGCTCTCCCTTCGCCACGCCCTGCTTTGTCCTTCTTCATAACTCTGCTTCTCGCACACACGGAACAGACTCACCTGTTCATTTGCCCTTTGTCTCCACTCAACCCACCAAGAGAAGGTCAGCTCCTGTGTATTTTACGACACAGCAACTGTGAATTTTATTCACTGTCTATCCTCAGCCCCTGGACAGGACTTGGCACCTGATAGGTGCTCAATACATAATTAAATTAAATGAATGAGAAGGGGAAAAGGTCAGACGCAAGGCCGACACTGAAGAGCTCTGCAGGGCAGTCTCTGGAGTCGGAATGGGGGCCCCGCCATGGGCTGTAGGCAACAGAATAACAGGGCTGGATCTTGAAGATCTTCTCTGGGAACTGCCTTCTGGGCTTGTTTATGTGGCTCTGGAAGGAACTGCATTTCCGTCTTAGCCACATGATCTGCATAAGGGGAGCCACTAGGTGGCTACCTCCTTAGGGAGACAAAGGCTATGGCTCCTGCCCTCAGGGGGCTTCAGTGTGACTGGGAAGCAAAATATGGCAAAGGACCCAACAGCAAGGGTGGAAGGGAGGGAGCAAGAGGGAGAGATTTCCCACTGGACTGTACTCTTTGTAAGGGCAGGATCCCCTAAATCAGTCAACAAAGATTTATTGAGCATCTACTGTGTTCCAGGACCACCCCCCCCTCCACCGAGTGGAGCTCAGTCTGGTGACGGAGGTAGGCATTTGTTCAGCAAGCACACACCTTTCTAAATATGAGCTGGCGGGGGCTTTGAAGGAAAGGAAAGAGGCTTTGAGTGCCTCCGTCTTCCTCCTCACTGTTTGTCACATAGTACGTGCTCACAGCTGTCTTCTGGACGAACGCAGAACTTTCCTGTGGTCCAGCTGAGGGAAGAGGGAGACGAGCTTGGAGAGCTACAGAAAGGGTGCTTGGAGGTGAAGGAAAGAGGTGGAGCAGCAGGCAGGGTGGCCTTCCTAGAATCAGGTTTTGCTGTGCTTGCCGCAGACACACTGTTGGGTGCTGGGTGCCGGGCGCTGGGCAGGACACTCCTTGGGAGAAGAAGGGGGCTCCTTCTTCTTTTTTGGGATTGTGCACTCCCCTTCCCCCGCCCCGGGTGGGCCAGGCGCCACTTGGTCTGCCATTTTGATGCTCTCGGCGGGACCAGGATGCTGTAAACACCCATACGCGAGTCTCCTGCAGGGTCTCCGGGTTGCCAACAATCACGGCCATCTGCTCGCATGGCATCGGGCCCGAGCCCAGCGCCCAGGGAACCGTGCCAGGCAGCGATTGGTTCTGAGGCGTGCCCCTTAAACCGGGCGGGGGGCCTCCTCTTCTGAGAGGGGCCCCTGGGGGAGCAGGAGAACAAAAGACAGATTTCTCTTTCCTTTAAAAAAAAAAAAAAAGATCAATTTCACTTAAGACTCAGCACAAAACGAGGAGCAGGAGAAGAAACAGAGAACAGAGTCTTTGGGGTCCTGAATATTCACGAGCTGGCTTTGCACAGCTCAGAGTCCTGGGTGATGGGGGAGGAACGAGGGCGCGCTCCATATTTAAAACATCCTTCTAAAGTCGCAGTTTCTTCCTGCAGGCACCCCCTTCTCCAGCCTGAGGCTCAAGGCACCAGGGGGAGGCAGGCCAGGAGGCCTCCTGGAGAGAAGCCACAGCTAGCCCAGCCTGGGAATCAGGGCGATCCCACCCAGCTGGGCTATTCAGGAGCTCTGTGGCTTTGGGCGTCTACTTAGCCTCTCTGAGACCCCATAAAATGGAGGTGGAGGTGACGGAGAGCTGGGCAGATCAGATGGCATGGGGGACATGGCAGCATGTCTCCCTGGAGCAAGGAAATGTCCCAGCAGCAGGAGGTCTCTCCGTGCTATGTGTGTGCCTTGCATGTACGCACACAGTTGTGTGTGTCTAGCGAGCTCGGGTCCATCTGCATCTCTCTGGGCGTGCGTGCGCTTGACCATGTCCCCATGCGGGGCCATCTGGGTCTGCACATGAGACTCCGAGAAACCACAGAGGCGAGTCCTGGCTACTATTCAGGCGCGCTTGTGCCTGTGGGTTCATGGAGGTTCAGGCACGCTGCAGTGTATGTGTATGTGTACAGACAAAGGGGCTCAGCCCTGGCCCTGGCCTCCCCACCTCTGGGAGCCAGGCACACGGGGGGGGGGGGGGAGGTGCAGACGGGAGCCGGCCCCGTGTGAGCACTGGACTGAGAGCTCTTACCTGGTCACAGGCGGCCCTGGAGCTGGCAGGGGCCCCAGCACCTTCTGAGTGGCTTAGCCTCAACCTACCCTACCCACTGTCCAGCTGACACAGCCCGGGGCTGGCACCTGCTTCAGAGTCCACGATGGAAAGGCTGTGCAGGGTGACATTATTCTGGATGCCCTGGCCCCAGCTGAGCCTAGGTCAAGGACTCTGGGGTTCTTTCCACCAGGTCCTCACTACTGGGGTAGGTGACCTGCACAGAGGGGCCTGGCTGGACTTTGAGCCGAATGGCAGCCCCATCTCTGTGCTCCTTGGAGCAGGCTTTAGAGGAGAGGAGGTTATGGCTCATATCCCAAAGGGAGGCCTCCATAAGAGTGGTGGGGAAGAGGAGGCCGAGCTGCCCTCGCTCACAGCACCCAGCAGTTTCGCACAGTCTTTCCCCTGCAGTAGCCCATTCCATCCCTGCCGCCCTGCCAGGCCAGAGTGAGTGGCAACCCCTGTCCATAGATGAGGGAGTCTGGGGACAGAGGGAGACTGTGACTGCAGAGTGATGTCACTGCCCTGGATCCAAGACCTCCCCATTGGTACATGAGGAGACACAGCCCAGGGCAGCTCTGTGGGGTAGGACCTCACCCGCAGGGGATGGTTAACCATCAGGCCGGTCCGGGTAGCTGCTAGTGTTTCTGAGCAGATACTGTTTTAGGGACCGATTTGATCCCCCAGCAGTCCCAGGAGATGAGTCCGCCTGTTAGCCCTAGTTTACCCACGAGGACACTGAGCACACAGAGGTGAAGTAACTTGCCCTGTCACCACCATACTGGGCTGCCTTCCCCAGAGGCCAGAGGAAGTCATAGACCCATTTTAAAGAACAGAGAGCAGGCCAAGTGGGAGGACTTCTTGCCTCCCCTGCCCAGAAGAGGGGAGTACTGTGGCCACTCTGCTGGACAGACGGGCTCCCCAGCACCCAGATGCCCTCCTCTGCCCCCGAGACCCAGATGGGCATTTCACCCCTGCAGAAGTGACTCCCACGCCACAGGACAGCACAGGGGTCTCCCCAGACCACCGCCCAGCCTCCATCCCCCCGTCAAGTTCTGACCAAGTGACCCTGTGGCCAAGGATGCCTCCGCTCCAAAGTCCTGGGCAAGGGGGTGGCTGGAGAATGGTGGACAGGAAAGGTGCAGGACTGAGCTAGGCTCCAGGCCCCTTGGCCCCCGGCCCACCGTAGCTGCTTCTGCCACCACTGAGCCTGCGCTGGATTATTCAATGTAACATTTAATTACACCGAGCGTCTAACGAACACAAGGAAAGTCAGATGTGGAACTTGCACCCCCCACTGAGCCTCCTGGAAACCATGGGGGAAGGCAGGGTTGCTCCATATGCTGCTGTGTGGGTGTGTGTCGTTCATGCATGTGTGTGCATGTGTGTCTGGGGGGGGGCGCTGTCTCCACGTGTGTGTGTGTGTGTCCGAGTAGGCAGCCTCTGTATCTGCCTGGTGGCTGCTTCTGTGGGTGTGTGCTCATGTGCGTGCACGTGCATCTGGCTGCGTCTGGGCTGTTCGTCTCTGCACGCCTGCCTGTCTTTGTCATGGCTGCTAGAAACCATTTGCTTCTAATAATAAATACTGTTTACAGGCCCCTAGCAAGAGTGGACTGGTCCTATTCCTTTCTCTGATATTGCACTGCTGTGTAACCTAGTCCAGCAGGAGCCCTCTTGGAATTGCCAGGACCCAGAGTAATTCCTTCCAGCTCCAATTTCCTGTGCAAGCCTTTGCCGGTGACCAGGCATGTGCAGTTGCCGTCCCTCTACATGTTCATTCCAGAACGTTACTTTGGACCAGAACTCTTCTGCTAACTTCAGAAGAGTCAGGCCCCCAGCAACCGAGCTCTGTGTCTGCCCTCCCTGGTGTGTGACCTTGGATAAGTCACTTCACTTTGCTGAACAGGCCTTCCCACACGGTAGAGTGCCAAAGGAGAGGCTGGGTAGGGAGCGTGCTGTGTGCTGCATGGTGCGGTCAGGGGAGGTCCATCATGATGGGAAGGAAGCACCATGAAGGAGGACACCCTTCAGCCCTTATCAGAGCCGTGGGCAAGAAGAGAAGGTTACATAGTCTCCAAAACCGACCTCAGGGAAAGATGGCAGTCAGAGGTTCGTGCCTCCCAGACAGCAGGAGCAGGCTGATCCAGAACCCGCTAGGAGTTTGCCAGAGACCTGGGCAACACCCCTGACATAAACTGGGGTGGTCCCCTGGATGATCGGTCCCAGTCCCCCCACCACCACTCACTCCTGTTCTCTCACTGACCTTCTGTCTGCTCCGCACCCAAGTCTTACACATGGAGAACCAGCTCACCAAATGAAATCCAATCTGCTCAGCCACCACATTCCAGAATTGTCATATACTCCTACAAAGGCACAGAGACCTGTGTATCAAAGTGTTCATGGTAGCACTGTTTATAACACAAAGGCTCAAAACAACAGAAATGCCCAATGACAAAAGGGGGTCCGTTCAATCGATTATTATTTGATTTTCTAATGGGATCCATTGTGGCCATCATAAAAGAAATAGAACTGGGGGGACCCCCAGCAGGGTGGTGAAAACGTTTTTTCCTTATTTCTCCTAAGTACAACAATGACAACAAAATCCGTGGATGTTATATATTTTAAAAATAGGAAGAATCAGAAAGGTGACAAAGGCAGACTGGCTAGGGACCTCAGGACCTGAGGAACAATGTGATGGGGAACTCACAGGGTTTTCTTTCTGCTTCATATATCCCAGACTTGGAGCTGGAAAAAGCCAGAGACCAGGAAACACTGATAGGCACCAAAAAAGCCTCCCAGCAAAAGATTGGCCTCCGTAGTGAAAGAATCAGTAAAGGGGCAGCCTGTTAAGACAGAAAGCTTTTAAACAACAGCTGCTCTACTCCAAGCTAAACACCATGGAAAAAACTGTGGCCCCACCCCCATAGTCTGGGGTCAAGCTTCAACCCTCACCAGTCCGTAGTGACTCTCCCTGGTGCTCCTGATCAGGTGGGGAACTGGAGAAAGCTGAATAGGAAGTCAGACTTTCATCTTTACTGTCCAGTAACAAAGCCCTCCTCTACGGTGCCGGGGACACCTGGACTTCCACTGCCCAGCCAGCAGAACTGAGGCACCCTGCTCCCTCCCTTCCCACTGGGGTGGTATCAGAGGAGGCCGCCTGGGGAGGCAGGACTTGCGTCCTGCTCATTGGTAACAAGGCCACCCACTCCTGTGTTACCAGTGGAGACTACATGGGAAGCAGTAACTAGACACTCCTACCCTTTCCATTCAGAGGTATCATTGCACACCTAGTGGGGAGCCAGATCTCTACCCTCACCCTCTGTAATAAAGAACCCCCGCAGGTGTCAATAAAGGTGAAGTGGGGAACTTGGCATTCCAATCCCACCTGGCATTAATGAGGCAGTGACCCACACTTCCACCTTCCCCTGCTGAGGCAGTATCAGAGGAAGGCACCTAAGAGAGAAGACTTAAATAAGATTCAGAGTCTCATTACTTAATATACAAAATACAGACACTTCAGTAGGAATCAGTTGTCTTACCAAGAATTAGGAAGACCCCAAACAGGATGAAAAAAGACAATCAATAGATGGAAAATTAAAATGACAGAGATATTAGAATTATCTGCTTTAGTGTGCACTTACAACCTGCTTAAAATAAGTGAATAAAGTAGAATATCTTAGCAAGGAAATCAAAGATATAAAGAAAAACTAAGTGGAGAAATTTTAGAACTGAGAAATACAATAAGTGAAATAAAGCATTCAATCAATGGGCTCAATAGCGGAATGGAAATGGCAGGGGGGAAAATAGTGAGCTGGAATGTACAGCAATAAAAATTACTCAGTCTGAACCAAAAATTTGTTGGGGGGGGGGAGAATAGAGCCTTAGAGACCTCTGGGATTATAACAAAAGATCTAACATTGGTGTTATCAAAATCTGGAAAAAAGAGGAGAAAGGGAGTAGGGTCTAAAAATATTTGGCTGAAAAAAAATCTGAAATTTTGCAAGTATATATATGAGCCTACAGATTCAAGAGGCTGAACAAATCTAAAATAGGATAAACCCAAGGAAATCCACACCAAGACATATTATAGCCAAATTTCTAAAAATTAAGGACAAAGGAGAAATCTGGAATGCAGTAAGACAGGAACATTTTACTTACATGGGGGAAAGAATTTGAATAAAACTGGATTTCTCATCAGAAATCATAAAGGTCAGAAGAAAGTGGCACAACAGTTTTTAGGTTCTAAAAGAAAAGAACTGTCACTCCAGAATCCTATATCCAGTGAAAATATTCTTCAGGGATATAGGAAGAGGAAATCCAAATATTCTTAGATGAAAAAAGCTAAAAGAATTGGTAGCCAGCCAAGCTACCCTAAGAGAATGACCAAAGGAAACTCTTGAAAGAAGTAATTAAAAAAAAAAAAAAAAAAAAGAATCCTGGGACATGAGGAAGGATCGGGCAACACCTCAGTAAAAATATGAATAAAAAATACATTTTCCTTATTCTCTTGAATTGTCTAAATTATACTTACTGATTGAAGCAAATTTTGGTGTTGTCTGATATGGTTCTAAATGTATGCAAAAGAAGATTTAAGACAATTACAAACAGAAGATGATAAAGGGGCATAAAGGGAGGTAAGGTTTCTATACATCACTATACATCACTGAACTGGTAAAATGATGACACCAGTTGATTTAATAACCTTTGTAAATCTACAGTTATGCCTAGAGTCACTACTTTAAAGTATCCAAGGATACTTTATATCCAAGGATAGATACACAAAATTACCATATGTAAACCAAAATGAAATTCTTTAAAAAAAAAATGTTGAAGGTAGGAAGGCAAGAAAAAGAAATCAGAAAAATGAAAAACAGAGCACACAGGGGGGAAAAAAGGCAAACGTCATAAACAATTGCATTAACTGTAAATGATATAATACTTCAGTTAAAAGGAAAATGTTGCAGCCAAATGTTTCAACCACATGCTGTCTACTAGAAGCTCATTTCAAGAATGACATAAACAGGTTGAAAGTAAAAAGATGGAAAAATATATATGATACAAACATTAATAAAAAGAAAACATAAGTGGCTATATTAGTATTACATAAAGCAGATTTGAGGGCAAAGAAAATTACCAGAAACAGAGAGAGCTATTACATGATAATTTAAGGATCAATCCACTTCTGCCTTTAAAACACAGAATCTTAAGTGTGTGTATTTACCAAACAACAAGCTGCAAAGTATGTGAAGCAAAACAAATAGAACCAAAAGCAGAAATAGACATGTCCACAATTATATTGGGCTACTTCAACATTCTCTCAACAATTGATAGAACGACTAGACAGAAAGTCGTCATGTAGGACTCAACTATACCATCAACCAACGGGACCTAACAGACATTTATAAAACACTCCATAAAATGATGCAGAATATACACTATTTTCAAATGCTCATGGAACAGATACTAGGATAGACCATATTATGGGCCATAAAACACATTTCAACAAGTTGAAAATAACTTAAATTACAGAGTGTGTTCTCCAATCACAATGGAGTCAAGCCAGAAATCAATAACAAAAACATAACAGGGAAATCCCCAAGCATTTGAAAAGTAAACAACACTTCCAAATAATCCCCAGGTCAAAAAGGAAGTCTTGAGAAATTTTAAAAATACATTCAACTGAATGAAAATGAAAAAAACAAAAATCAGGGAACACAGCCAAAGCAGTACTAAGAGGGAAACTTATAGCACTTAGCATATATATTAGAAAAGAGGGAAAGTCTCAAATCAATACTCTAAGCTTCCATCTCAATAATCAAGAAAAACAAGAACAAACAGAATCTAAAGTGAGCAGAAGGAAGGAAATAAGAGCAGAAAGGAAGGAGATTGAAAAGAGAAAATCAACAAAGAAAAACGGTGAAAGATAGAGTTGGTTCTTTGAAAGGATCAACAAAATTGATGAAACTCTAACCAGAGTGACAAAGGAAAGCAGAAGACCCAGTGTACCAATATGAGGAATCAAATAGGGTATCACTAGAGATCCTACAGACATCCAGCATATACTAAGGAACCCTCCACACACACACACACACACACACACACACACAAACACGTTTTACAAATTAGATCAAGCGAATCAGTTCCTTGAAAAACACAGATGACCACAATGCACCCAATATGAAATAGATCATTTGAATAGCCTTATAGAAAATTTATAACTATTTAGGAAACTGAACGTGTAATTGAAAAACTTCCCCCAAAAGAATGAGCTCTGCAAGTGCTAACACGAAGAGAAAGGATAATATATTGATAAAGGAATGAAAAATGTCTCTGAAGACAATGTGCCCAATATCATGTTTTTGTGAAAGAAAGAATAGAGATATATACCAATGTATGATTTCATGTGCACAGATCAGCTCCAGAAGAAATGAGGTTGGAAAATACAAGAATAGTTGATTATTTTAATAATTTTTATTTTATATTCTTTTGAATGAATATTTTAAATGTTTTTCCTATTTTAATTTAATCACTGTATTTTTTTTAAAGATTTTATTTATTTATTTGACAGAGATCATAGGTAGACAGAGAGGCAGGCAGAGAGAGAGGAAGGGAAGCAGGCTCCCTGCTGAGTGGAGACCCTGATGCGGGGCTCAATCCCAGGACCCTGAGATCATGACCCAAGCCGAAGGCAGAAGCTTTAACTCACTGAGCCACCCAGGCACCCCTAATCACTGTATTTTTAAAAATCCTTTTATTTTAAGCATCCACATGGTGTCTGGTTAGAGCTGAGCCTTAGATCAGATCACCTGGTTTCCCGTCTCAGCTTTATCACTGATAGAGCCCAGTCCCATCGTCCCCAGCTGCAAAACGAGAATAAAGAAAGTGAGGAATAACAGTCAGGACTGCGAAGCAACACTCATGTGCCCTCCACTTCTCTGGCCGTTGTGGGGATTTAGGAGCGAGGGCCAATCCAGGCAGGTGCCTGAGGGGCAGTTAGTGGAGGCGTCCAAGGTAAGCCGTGAGGAAGCTGTAGGCTCTGTTTGGGCCCAGGAGAAGGAAGAAAAAGATTGCAGAGATGCCAGGAGGTAGCACAAACCCACAATACCTGGAGACACAGCGGCCAGGGTGCAGGGCAGAGCCAGGAGCCCTCAGGGTGCCAGGAAAGAAGCTTTCCTAGAACAGGGAAAATTGTGTTCTACTTTGTTAAGAGGACAGAAGGTCCAGTGTAACTTCCTCCTCATGTTCTCCGAGCTGATTTTCCCCCATATTTCCACGGGACTTTAAGAACCATCAGCTAATAAAGCTGTCCCTTGGTGCAAAGCACTGCCAAGTGAACGTGTCCCCAGATCCTCTCCTTGGCCTCGAGTAGAGGCATCTTTGTCCCCATTTATAGCTTCAGAAGCCATCCTTGAGCCCCCTGCTCAAGGCCTCAGGCCTCCCAAGGGAGCCTCAGAAGCACGGGGAGCTCTAAAGCCAAGATCAACTCCTAGAGCTTCCGATTCAACACTCTCATTTTACAGATGGGAAAACTGAGGCCCAGGGTAGGGAAGGAACATGCCCAAAGTCACCCTGGGAGATGGTGTCAGAGGAGAGCGTGGACTCCCAGCCCAGGGTTTGCAGCCCTGCATGAGAAGCACACAGCCAAGCCCCAGTCCATGTGTGCTGTTATGAAGCAGGGGGTATCAACCCAGAGCTCTGAAATTCCCTGTTTCTGGGGTCATCAGTTCCAAATCAGCAGCCAGATCATCCCTTGGAAATTCAGGGACAGAAACTAGTTTCCACATGGCCTCGCTCCTTCTTTGAGAGTCTTCTTGTCTCAGAAGCACTCAGCCTATCCATAGGAATGAGATGATCACCCACTTTTTAAAAAAGATTTTATTTATTTATTTGACAGACAGAGATCACAAGTAGGCAGAGAGGCAGGCAGAGAGAGAGAGGAAGGGAAGCAGGCTCCCCGCTGAGCAGAGAGCCAGATGCCAGGCTTGATCCCAGGACCCTGAGACCATGACCCAAGCCAAAGGCAGAGGCTTAACCCACTGAGCCACCCAGGTGCCCTGATCACCCATTTTTATATTCACCTTACGCATGCCAGCCAGGAACTCTGCTACGTGCCCACTATGTCATCTCATCAGATCTCTCACAGCTCCAGGAGAGTTTATGTATCCCTGTTTTACAGATGAGGAAACTGAGGCAAAGAGAAACCCGAGAATCCAGCTCTTACTGTCTCCAGGCCCTCACATTAGAAAGGAAAACAGACAAATCCATCTGGTACGGAGAGAAGCAGGGTGCGTCCTTCTGATTCCACCTGCAGCCCACAACCCAGGAGAGGGGCAGAATCCCCCAGCCCCAGAGCCAATTGCTCGGCTCTTTCTGGCTGCTCAGTCTCTCCGTCATCTAAAATGGTGATGGTCGAACGCTCCCCTCTCTCTTATTTGGTGCCCAAAGATGCAGCCTCTGTGGCATTATACCAGGTGACCTCACAAGGCCCCCAACTTGCGGCCCCGCGACCAAAGGCAACCCCCAGAAATGTTTTCCTTGGCACACCTGGATTTTGTGGGGGTTTGTGCTTTTTTAGATTAAACTCTAAAGTAATTACCAGCAGGAAAAAAAACCTGAGATGTTTTCACAACAAAAGCTGGATTTCTGCCTCCTGAAAAATCAGAACATCTTAGCAACCTGTTTCTGCATTCTCGCAGGGCAGCAAGCAGCTGGACCTCCTTGAGGAGGACCTTGACAGCCCAGCGCGTCACCCGGGACCCTCCCCCTGCCCCTCATTTCACTTGTCAACCTGGCCTGCCCCATCCTTCGTCCCCGCCCTGAGTCTGTGGCTCCTGCTGCGCACTGAGCCCTTACAAGATGCAAGATGGTGATTTTGAAGGGACTGGTGGAAGGGAATCTTTCCCTCCAGGTGATCCTATCAGAATCTTCAGGGTGTGATGAGCAGAGCATGCAAGTGTAGTCCGAAAAACAATTTTATCATGTCCTAATTTTATATTGGGGAAATTTTAAAAATTCCTGTTGCAAGAAAACTACTAGTAATAATAATGAGACAACCGAGGTAGTCCCCACTCCCTCTTCCCCCTGCCCCCGCCCCATCCACGGTTTCTCTTTCCCTAGTTTGAGTTACCTGTGGTCGGTGGACTGGTCTGGAAGCAGAGGATCCTCCTCAGCACAGTCAGGTAGCCTAACGCTAGGTCAGAATGCCTACGTCATTCACCTCCCTTCATGTCATCACCTCGGCGTTTTATGGCCTCACATCATCACAAGAAGAGGCCTGAGTATAATATAATAAGATATTCTGAGAGAGAGAGGCCACATTCACAAACTCTTATTACAGTTATATCATTGTCCTATTTTATTAGTTATTGTTAATCTCTTACTGTGCTTAATTTATAAATTAAGATTTGTCATAGCTTTGTACATACAGGAGATAACCTAGAATATATCACGTTCAGTACTATTCTTGATTTCAGGCACCCACTGGGTGGGTCTTGGAATATATACCCTGGAGATAAGGTGGGGGGTGTGGCTGTACTGGGTTCGGCACTTTTAATCCTCTCATTAAGTCAATAAATATTCATGGTGCATCAGCTATGCTCAGGCACTGTTTTAGGTGCTGGGAATACAGCAGAGACAGAAAGACAAGACACTGCCCGGAAGCAAATATTCCAGGATCCTCCCTCCATCTCCACAGCAACTTACAAGGAGCACAGTCTCCATATTCAGAAGGGGTAACCCAGGTCCAGGGAGGCTGAATGGCCCGCCCAAACTCACACTGTCCCTAAAGGCAGGTCTGGAAACTGACCACAGCTCCAGTGGCCCCAGGGCTCTGCCCCTAAGCCCAGACTCCAGGCAGACCCCTTGGGCCCGCCCTCCACATAAGTGCAGCAGATGTCTGGGCTGTGGGGTAGGGATTTGGTCTACAACACGGGCTCAGCTGAATGTTCTGGAGACTGCCATCCTGGGAATCCCTCAAGGGTGCAGAGGTGGGCGGTTAGAGAGCGGTAAGGAAGGGAAGGTTGGGGGGTGGTTTGTTGCTGGAGACCCTTTCTAAGTCACCCAAGAATCCCCATGCCGTCCCACTAGGGAGCTGTCCCTCTCCTCCCAGTGACCTTGATCCAGGCTGGGCTGGTCCCTCAAAGACTACCTTGTCCTCTACCCTCCGCGCCGTTTCCCAAGATGATGAAAGGGGTGGGCTGGGGAGCAGACTGATGGGCACGGGCAGGACAGGGCCTTTGCAAGGATCTGTTTTTGTTCTTTCTGGGCCTGGGGCTGGGTAGGGCCCTTGACTGGGCTTGGCGTTAAACTAGGAGCGGCCAGGGCAGGTGTAAATTATGCATAGCTATTTCTGGAAACTTCTCAGATTTCTCAAGAGAGAGAAATTAATTTGCCTGTTTGGGCAAATAACACCAATTTTTTTTTCCCTGCTTAAGGTCATTTTGTTAAGATAAAATTGATTAACGTTCCCTTTAAAGTTTAAGTAGAAACTGCTCAAACATATTTTTATGCACAGAAGCACGGTTTGCGCCCTTCAGTAATTAATAACTCTACAAATAAGTTCACAGCGCACCGCTCGCGCTCCGCGCGCGGCCCGAGGCGGACGCCGGGTGGGCGGGGCTGGAGCCCAGTCTGGCCAATCAGGGATCGGGGGAGGGAGGGGGCGGGCCGAGCCGCCGCGTCCCCACGGCAGATCCTGGACCCGGCGCGAGCACAGGCCACGCGCGCCGACCAGCCGAGTCCGACTCCGCCGAAGCTGGCGAGGTTTATCCAGGCAGAGGCAGACCCAGGTGGACCAACACCCAGAATCCGCCCCAGGGATGAGGGTACGAGGTGCCACCATTCCCCTGCGCTCTGCTGAAGTGCTTCTGGGGCTGAAAACAGGGCTCTGGAGCCAGACTGCCCTGGTGAGAATGGGAGCTAGCAAGTGACTTAGGCTCTCTGCCTCGGTTTCCTCTGTAAGGAGGAGATAACGGTACCCACGTGATAATGTTGTGTGGATTGAATGATTAATACCTGGGCCGGTGCTTAGTAATAAGGCCGGGCACAGAGTGGATGCTCACGTGGTAGATTTTAAAGTCATCGTCATTCTCCTCTCCTTTCAACTTCACATTAGTTCGTGACCTAAGGCTATTTGCTATCTGCCCCATTTTGCCATTGAAAACTCTGAGTCTCAGAGAAGTTAAGTTCCCTGCTTGAGCTCACACAGCTAAGTGATCAAGATGAGGGTTCACGGTGCCTTCACTTACACGCTTCTCTTCCCCTAGGCCTTTTTAAGTGTCATTTATTCACTTTCGCAATTTCTGCATACATTCAGTAAATATTTATCCCCTCCAGGTCCTGTGTATTCTGCTGGATATACCCAGATGTAGGAAGAGTCAGCGGCTGCCCTCAGATTATAGTGAGGGATGGGTACAGAGGAGGACAATCGTGGTAGTCATTAGTGCAATTTGCCAAACTTTGCTTGTTCTCAGTTCTCACAGGCACAGGCAGGGTTGCACTTTCTGGAGAGAGACCGAGCAAAACTGTGTTGTAAATGTTCAGTCTCTGTTGAGTGTTGTGAGTTTTCTTCCATTCCATGAAATGGAGAGGGCCATGCAGAGTGTATAATCCTTGGTCAGTCTCTTAGGAAGCCTGAGTGAACCAAATTCAACTGTAAATTGTAAGAACAGTGGCCCCGTGAACCTTTGAATGCTTTGACAGCCAACAAGCATTTGGGGGTGCCTCTCTTCTCCGAAAGCCAGGGCCAAGCCATCAAGGCTATGTGGGACCACCACAATTTGCCCATTTCCAAAACTGTGGTCACAGATGGCACCCATGAATTACCAGGCTTTGCCTTGGGAGGAAGTGAAGGAGGCCTTTCAGCTCTGTGGTAATGAGTACTTACAGTAATGACCCTAATTCTCCACCCTTCCCTGAGTCCAGCTCTTTCTCCTGAGTTTTTGCAGCTCCTCCCATGAGGAAGTGAAGGGTACTTCTCTGACCTTGAGCCTAAGTTTGGCCATGCGACTTCCTTTTGTCAATGGGACATGAGCAAACATGATGCACACAAGCAGAGGCTTGAAGACCACTCCTGGTTCTGTTCTTGCCCTTGGCCAATGCCCTGAGAACATGCTCTGACTGCCCTAAATGTGTCCCCATCATCCCAGCCAAGGCCATCCTACAGTAACCAACAGCCAACCAACCCTGCTCAGATCAGCTATGCTAAGCCTAGACCAGCCCAGATTAGCCCAACGCAATGTACTTATTGGTCAAATAGATATCAATCACAGTATGTCATTAAAGTATATCTCTTAACCTTCAGATATTTTTAACCATCCCATCCCCATTCCTCAAACCTTGTAAATTCACTCTTGTTTGGAAGCCATATACGTATATATTTTAATTTGTAGTAGTTAAGAACTGACTCAGTTATAATAGAAAAAAAACAAATAATAATGGCTTAAACAAGAAAGTTCATTTCTCTTTCAGGTTCAAGAAACCTGTTGGGAAGCAGGACGGAGCTAGTAGGCATTTGGCACAGTTGGAGACCCAGGCTCCTGCTAAACTGTTCCTCAACCCGTACGTGTCTTCCGTTTCCAGGTTACCTTGTGGTTCAAAGTGGCTTCTGGAACTCCAGCTATTGCATCTACATTCCAGCCATCAGGAAGGGAAAGGGATAAGCTCATTTCACTTAAGGAAAATTCTTAGAATTTACACATACTGCTTCTTTTTATATCCCACTGTCAGAATGAGTATAGCTTCCAACAGCAATATGGACACACCTAACTTCTAGGAGTGGTAGGGTATATAATCTGACCCTCTCCAAGGTAACATTTTCTCAAATAAAAATCAGTTAATTTATTAAGGAAAAGGAAGAGAGCTAGCAGTCTTTCCTACACAGTATGCCATTTTATTCATAATAATAATAATAGTTATTATTCACTTTGCCCTTCAACAAATAGGTGGTGGCCACAGAGGAAATCAGACACTGAGACTAGAAGGCAGGACACCCAGATTATAGTGTCAATTCTATCCTAAATTGTATGACCTTGGAAAAGACTGAATTTCTCTGGGCTTGTTTCAAACTATCTGAAATGGAAACCCAGTAAAACAGAGACCCCTAGGAGACTTCCAGTTCGTTTTCAACACAAAACTTCTCCCTGGTGCCCTTCCTTCTCCAGTCTCAGCTGACGTCACTTCCTCAGCAAGGCCTTGCTCCCTGCACTCCCACCTCTGACGTGGTCCCCATCCATCTCACACAGCTCCTTGTCCACCATAACGTTGGGACTGTGTGTGACTGGGTATTTACTGACAGGCTTGTCTGCTAAAGGCATGTCATGTGACTGTGAGCTCCCATGAGGGCGGGGGCCACATTGCCTGTCCATCTCTATAACACCAGTGATCCCCAGTAGATATCTGCTGGGTTGGATGGCTGATGGCTTGAGGTCTTGGTCCCACCTACGAAATGTTTGTTAAGTACAGAAAGCACCCCTAAGAATGCACATTCTAGAAGGGAATAAAAAAAAAAAAAGGTGGAAAGTTAAATATTAAACATACTGTGAGTTTAGGAGGAGCACTGTCTGTGGCTGGGGGACTTTGAAAAGGTTCTTCCTACGGCAGCTTCTCTGTTGAGACCAAAACCCTTATCCACCTGCTTCCAATGACAGGAGTCTATGGCCCAGGTGTCCGAGTCCATTTTTTTAGCCTGGGCAAAATTCCTGCGCCCACAGAGTCACTAGAAACTGATCATTTGTACATGCAAACATAGCAGCGATGAACCCTAGGCTTCCAGTCACTTTGCCCACTCCAGCATCCAAACTACTAGAGACTGATTCCATTGTACCTTCCAGGCTGAAAAGGGACCCCTCCTGTGCTGGAGGCCTGGCTTCATCGTCTTCCTAATAAGCACCATGCCGCTTTAGTCCCCAGCCCTTCAGCGGGCAGCATGGCTTCGAAGCCCCCCCAGTGACCCTGCAAGGTCCCTCAGGCCTCAGAGGTAAAGTGGCTCATCCCAGCATCAGATCCTCTGACTGGAGAGGGGGAGGGCTGGCTGGTCCCCAAAGCACAGGCATATGGCCCTGCACTATCCCCACCCCAATACTGTCTGATGGGGACACACACCAGTCCCTGTAAGGGCCCCCGTGTCCCCCATAGAGCCCCCCTCCCCACATGAAGGCACAAGGGGTTCTGAGCAGAAGGGCGGGGGCAGAGGCAGCCAGAGAACAATGGGCCCAGGCGAGGGGGGAGTCGGTGGGGTTCCCTGGCTGCCTTGTCATCGCCATAAACCTCATTACCTCGCGGTCCCCTAGGCCGCCTCTCTCCTTACCCAAGGCATCCGCCGGCTTCGCTGCTGATTCCCACATGGCGTGAAAAGCTCTTAAACCCCCCGCTGTATTTTTAATGGGGGCAGTGACTAATTTAGCCCTACGCCACCAACCGTCAAATCAAATCTTCTGTTGGTACTTACCGAGGACTCACCTGGGCTCCATGGGGTTCAGGATAAATCTGGAGCTGGAGAGGGCCCAGAGACGGTGATGTGGCAAGCCCCAGGACATGCTGGTCCTGCCCACAGCCTTTGGTGCCGTCTCGAAGGCAAGCCTGTCTGTGGATGCGGGGCGGACTGTGGCTGGCCACGCTTGGGGAACACGAATGTCTACCCTGAGGTCTTCCCCCGTAAATGGCCAAGTCTCCAGGGGGCTAAAAATCGAAGTTCACTGCCTTCGACTTCTTGGAGGCAAGAACCCTGAATTCTAAGGGTGACGGCTCAATTTTGCCCAGCCCTGGCTAGGGTCTGCTCTGATTTGCAGGGGTGATGTGCGTTTTGTAAAACTAAATGTCCCGCCCACGTGAGACCCTTACATGAGGTGGCCCAAAGGGGAACTCTGACAGGTTGCCATCAGCCCCTCGATATGGGAGTCAGAAGATGCTGGGTATAATTGCTACAAATTCCACGCCCGTGACTTAGTATTACATTGTAATTAGGCACAATCTGTCTGCCTGTTTCATTTCCGCTCTGCAGAGGGTAATAACCAATTTTCTTGCCCCTTGTGAAAAGTTAACAAGGAAGGGCTTCCCCACGCAGGTTCTGAAGTCCTGGCTTCGTATTGGCAAGTCACCCAGGCACCGGCATGACGGCAAGGTGGGAGGACTTGTGAGACTAAGTTTGCTGAGTGGGCCCTGGGGTGCCAGCAAGGCTGGGGGCGGGGTGAGGAAAGGAAGGCAACTAGGATGTGAAATGTCAGGAAACCTCTTCTTGGCATTTACAGGTGCGGGTGGGTGGGTGGGGGCTGTGCTGTAGGCACCTCACTTGCCCCACTAGAGTGTGGCCCTGGCCATGGGTCTCAGCATGCCCATGTCCCACTGATCTCTGTGATTGGGAACGTACTGCTCCCACCTGGCTCTGCTCTGCAGCTCCCCCAGCCCTGAATCTCACGGGGTGGGGAGTTAGCCCCGGTTCCTGTCATGTCCTCTTGCCTCAGCCACAACTAGAATCCAACTCCTACCTGACGTCCTGGCCAGGTAAGGGTTAACCACTCAACCATCTGCATCCAGAACGTGGGAAAGCCAATCCCAAGGGGAGAAACAAGGAATCATCATGGATAAGCCTGCTTACCCTGGAGCTTCAGGGTCCCCCATCCACAAATGAAATGATCAGAGCATAAGGTTCCTTCTATTTTGACTTCTGTGGCCACCGCCCACCTGATCCAGACTGGGTGTGTTAGGCTACTATGTGTCCTCTTTCCCAAGGGAGGCTGGGTCTGTCCTGTGCAGGTCCCCACCCTATGGGTGACGACAGCCCCCCACGGAGCCGCAGGCTGGGGAGGAGAGAACCAGGCAGCCGATGCTAATCGCATGGATTCCCTTTATTGAACTGTACTAGTAACTGCAGTCAGATTAAGTCACATTTAAAAGCAGACCATCCAGTTGCACTGAAACCGATTATATTCATTACATAGTTTTAATCACTGTCCGGTGAACTGGCAAATCCAATCAAAGCATTAGTCTTTAATTAAAAAATTAAAAGGAAATATTCAGACAATAGCCAAGCAATCACATCACGATGCACAATTACCTAGAATTGCAATTAAAAAGTAGTTAACCGAAGGGGGGGAAAGAAAAACAAGAAAGAAAAAAAAAAAAAGAAGCAAAGGAAAAAAAATCACACTAATCCTTTTTTAAAAACTATCAATATAATACATGAAGGAACAAAGGACAATAGCCTCAAAAAGCGGGTTTCTCTAACTCTAGAAATGTAGTCTTCGGCGGAAACTCTAAAAGCACACTAGCTGTAGCAGGACAATAAAAAATACTGAGCATGGAATACTTTTAATCTCTCCCATTAATATTCATTTCCAGCTGCTTATAATAGCAGCGCCTCATGGCCAAATCATTAGAGTTTTACATCTGGGTTGCAAATGACACTTTGATTGGATGTAATGTTCAAATGGCCCTCCCCACGGCGTCTCCGGCAAGCCTTCTGCGGAGAGGTGTCCTGTCGAGCGGTCCCTCACTGTGCGTGCTGGCTCATCGTGTGGTTCTGCAAAGGCGAAGAAAGGAGACACGCATGAGGGCAGAAGAATGGAGAGCAGGCCCGTCCCCTCCCACTCAGTGCATTTACGCCGGGAGCCACAGAAAAGCATCTCGATTATTACAACACAAAATGCAACCAGGAAAAAGTGCTTGGGGGACAGAGCTGCCAAGACGCCACGTTGATCTGGGGTTCGGGGATGGGTTCCTGTTGCCGCCAACCTGGGCTCTCTAGAAATTGTGTTTTTGAAGACCGTTCAGGTCTTATCACGGGGACTGGCTATTGGGAAGGCAAGGGGGACATGCCAGGAGGTGGGCGAGGGGAGGGTGGCAGGAATTAAAAACATCCTTGCTCACCTCTCCCATCCCCCTTTCGCTCTGATGATTAGGAGGAAATTATATCCGATCGCCTGCAGGCTCTCCCCAGACCCCCCTCTTGGTCCTTCCCGGGAGCTGCTCTGAGCCTCGAGGAGGAGACAGCAGATGTGCTACGTAGCTCTCTGGCCAAGAAACACCCGAGTGGCACAGACGTGCGGAGGCAGTGGGCGGCAGCGGGGGCCTGCGGCCGAGGACTGGTCACCCAGAGGGGAGGGCGCTGAAGGAGGCGCCCTGCCAGTCCAGTCACGTGACCGTGCTCCAGCCAGAGGACCGTGTGGTTCCTCCTGAATCCACCCGGACAGCTGGGACCCAGGTGGGACCCCTCCTGGCCAAGCACTTCCCTCTCACCACAGCCCACGGCATCTCTTCCCTCGTGCCAGCCCGAGCAGACCAGCGGGGCTGATCTGTTTTTAGATGAGCCAGTGGCCTGGGGCTGGGGGTGGGATTTGGCCTCCAAGAGTGATTCTGTTTCTTTTCAGTGGTCCCTGTTCTAAATCTGGACCCATCTCATCAAAGCCTCAGGTAACATTCAGCCTCATGCCACCTGGAAGAAGGAAGCAAAATCCACCCAGGGTAGAGGAGCCCTGCTTGGAAGCAGCACAGAACCTCCAGTCATGAGGAGCGAGGTCCCCAGGGTGCTCTGGCCGTCCCCCCAACACCCTGGGTGCCCCAGCTGGGGCAGTGACTCCTCGGGGGCTGGGAGCTGCCGGCCTGCAGCTCTGCCCATGACCACCAGAGGTCAGACGTGGCGCTGTGTCTCTCTCCTGGGCTCTCAGAGGATGCCCGATGCCTGTGGCTTTGGGTGGGGGGGCTGGAGCCACCCCCACTCCGTGGCCCAGGGCCCCGATGGCAGCCTCTTCCCACTGTGGGCACTGCTGCCGCCTCCGTGGTGATGTCACCACCCCCTGCGGCAAGCTCATCACCCTGTCCCCACATAGCAGATGCCTGCTGATGCCCGCAGCACAGACAGCCAACCACCGCTGTCCCCTTTCCTTGGGCTCCTGGGTACAAGCCCCCACAGCTGGGGCTTGGCCAGCACATGCGCTGTGTGCTGTTAGAGGGACATCTCTTTCAATCCCCACAATAGCCTTACAAGGTAGGCCACGGGAAGATGAAGAAATGAGGCTCAGAGAGGCTGGATTCTGGTTCAAGGTCATCCAGCTGGGAACCAGGTGGGGCGGAACCAGGCAACTGGAATCCAAGAAAGCCAGGGCTTCAGGCGAGAAGGCAGGCTTCCCAGCACCCTGCAACTCATGGAGATCCCAGTCCACAGATCATCCACACTCCACACCGGGCATGAGGACAAACTCTGCCAGCGTGGCCTGGCACCTCGGTGGGGGTGCCATGGACCCAGAGGCACAAGGCAGGTTGTCTGAGGCCACAGATGGGATGCGGCGGTTTCCATGGGAACACCCACCCTCCAGCCGAGGCACCTCTCCCCGCACTTGTGCGAGCACAGGCAGCCAGGCCTGTGGGGAGCCAGACCCACCCTGCAGCCAAGCATCCACCTAGCTTCCAAGCCTTTGGTGAGTCAGTTGTCACCTCCTCTCACCTCCCTCCCAACTGAGCCATGCCTGAAGTCCAAGGGGCCTCCCTGTCCCTTGCCATTCCTCCCTGCAGCCCCTCGAGGCATGTCCAACCCCCCTCCCACACATCTATGTGCCTCCCAAGTACAAGATGAGCGTCCGGTGCTGAGATGCAGACAGGAGGACATCACCTCCTTTCTCAGCCCCACAGCGCTTGGCCTCGGGCTAGGCCCACGACGCCCTGCGGTGACATGGCAGGCACAGCTGCCCGGGAATGACTGGGGGTCTCACTCTGCCACCCTGCCAACAGCCAATTAACAGTGCCACGTGGCTGGTGCTCTCTGAGTGTGGTCAGGTCCGTCTTTATGCAGGGGGGAATGGGGAGGAGGGAGGTTAGGAGGATAAACATGTACAGTTCTTTTTATGTCCTCAAATGATGGTTCCTGGCACAACATAGACACCCGGTAAATATTTTTTAGTGAATCAATGGAAGAGTAAATAAACGACTCTGTGTACGGGTAGGCTGTGGGGCAAGGGGAGGGGGCGTTCTGAGCTGAAGGCCCAGCACAAAGGTATGGAGGCTCGGATGAGCCGGGCAAAGGCAGGCCCCCATGGGATGATTTCAGCAGGGGTCACATGGCAGACTGGGAGGGGGTTCGACCCGGCCGGCAGAGGCTCTGGGTGCCCCTGAGTGTGGACCGTTCCCCAAGCAGCAGAAGGCCAGAGATGATATTTGATCTCCAAAAAACCCTCAAGGACCACCCACCGCCAATGTGGGTAAAGGCGGCGGGGGGGGGGGGGGCGGTGGCGGATCCAGGGATCTCTGGATAATGAAACAGCCTCTTGCCAGGACACCAAGAACAGGGCCAGTATAACACGAGGTTCACACTGGCTCTTCCATGGGCTGCTGGCACAGAAACCCAGGAGGCGGGAACCTATGCTTAGGACCACTGGTCAGGAAAATAGGAGAATAAACGCCACTTCTCTGGTGGAAACCACAGTGGGCCTTTCCTCTCACAGAGCAGCAGGTAGCTCTTCAGTTAGACTCAAGAAAGAACCTCCCCAAAGAGAGCTCTGAGACAGAAGGCTAAAACTTCCTTCCCTGAAGTTCTACAAGAACAAAAGCCCAGGATGTCACAGCAGATGGGAATGTCGAAACTTGATGCCCCGAGGGGCCCGGGCACCAGGATGCATTCAGCACTGCGTTATTAACTACCTGCTGGATGCCCTGCTCTGGGCCGGGCACAGTGAGGGGTAGGGGAGGACTCCGGCTGGGCCCGCCCCCTCAAGGGGCTTGATGGGAGGGGGGGCAGGGGAAACTCAAGACACACGGACACCCAAACGTGTGTGCAGGATTAGTGGTGCAGATGGCGGCTCAGCGAGAGAGAAGGGTCTGTGCCACCCAGTGAGCGTGCGTGTGGCAGGGGGCGCTGAGGAGGCCAGGTGTTCGGTGGGGGGCCGGCCTCAGCTCCCCCACAGGCTGAGGGTACAGGAGCTGGAAGGACAGAGCGGGTGGCAGGGACCCGACACCAGGACTCACCCATCACCCCACGCACCTGTGCGCCGAGCGGCTCCTGGCAGAGCCACGGCCGATCGGCACAGTTGAATAAAGCCGGAGACCCGCAGCTCGGAGCTGCGGCTGGAGGGGCAGGGGCCTTCGTCGAGCTGTCTTCAAGAGCCCTGTCCACCCGCACGGCTCTCACAAGGGCATTTGGCTTAATGTCTAGTTCTCTATTTGTGCCTGTGCTATATTTAGCCCCTTCGGAGAAGGAAGAAAATCGTTTTTTAAAGATACTACCAACCCTGCAGATAAACACTTCCCAGCACCATAAAGGCCGGGGGTGGGGTGGAGGTGGGAGCCAGGAAGGCCTGGAAGACGCCCAGAGGGGAGGTCTGGCTTCCGCAAGGGCCTCTCTGCCTGCCAGGGAGACGCAGGTGTGGGCCGAGAAGCAGGTGAGAAAAATAAAACGGGGGGGGGGGGAAGGGAGGGAGGGGACAAAGGGGGGTGGGCACTGGTTTGTGGCTGAGCTGCACCCACTCAACAGAGTGCACACGGCTCTTGTGGAGAGAGGTTTCTGCTAGGACCTGTTTCGAGGGCCTAGTCCTGGCATGCTGGGCCACCTGCCCCTGGGACACAAGTTAGTGATGGGCGGGTGTGGTGGGTCAGGGGTCCTGTGGCGACCTCTCTCTGTGCAAGTTGTCTGCAGAGCGCTCAAGCCAAGAAACCCTTTGTGGCAGGTCTGCATTCATTCATGTGACCGTTCATTCATTCAACAAACCTTCACTGCATCCCTGCTGGGTGACAGCCACCATGCTTGTCGCTGGGCACGCAGCAGCAACGTGACCCTGATCTAGAGCCCAAGCCAGGGGTGTGCTGGGCACAGAGGAAACACTCAAGGAGCAGGGAGCCGGGCGCTGGACCTTCCTTCCCGAATCACAGACGCACACTTGAATGGGCCTGCCGGAGGTTCTGGCCTGGTCCCACTCTTCAGCCAAACCAGGACCATCCCTGGCTCAACCCAGTCTGTGCCTCGGCCCATCACGTGCCCCTCCCTCGTCCCCTACAGGGCTTTCTTCTCGAGGTCCTGGCTCTGTGTTCCGTCCCTTGATCCGGGACCCTGCTCGCTCTCCCTTTGACACCACCCGCCTCAGTGTCAAGGAGACCAGAGGTGCTGGCACCTGTCGGCCTGGCAGATACGGCCTGTGAAGCAAGAGGAGGCTTCTCTGCACATGCCAAGAGGCACAGACCCAGACTGGAGAGGGGGCTGCCTGCACTGCACGCCCCTCGTGGATAGCACTCTTAGCTGCCCCTCCTGGGCTCCAGCTCCTTTGAGGACAAAATGCCTGTAAAGTCCCCAGCACCATCCCTGGCCCTGAGCCTGGTCACCCCTGCCTGGGGTGACCACAGGGAGGCAGCAAGCCTCAGCGGGCTGGGAGGAGTGGAGTCCTGGGTGTGAAGCCCGACTCTGCCGCTGAACAGCCATGGGGCCTTGAGCAAGCGCCCTGCCCTCTGGGGGCTGGGGGGAGGGGCCTCTTCCTCAGAGGCCCTGAGGGCTCAGGAAATAGTGTGCATGGACTCCTCCCTGCCCGGCCAAGAGAAAGTGCTCCACAAGTGGCGTCCCCGAGAGTCTTCCTGAGCAGACAGGGAGCTCTGTGAGGGAAGGGCTGTTTGTCCCCTCCTTGGGTCCGGGACCCCCTTGGCACCACACGTGGTTCCGGGCTTGCAGTGGGAGCCACACGGAGGTCTGATGCTCTGAGCACTGCGCCTTTTACCGGCTACTCCTCCAAGGGCTGGCGAGATCTCAGGAATGCTCCCGATGTTATCGCCTCCCCACAAGCCCCGGGCCACAGCCTCAGTACCCACAAGGCACTGCTCTCCCTGCCCCCCAGGGGACAGAGTCGGGTATCCCGTGAGGAGGGGAGGCTCGTGGAGACTCCGTGGGGAAGGGAGGTGCGCACTCACCCGTGTGTTCACACACGCATTCACCTCTTCCTTCCGCGGCTGTTCACCGAGTCCCCAGATGCAGGCCCCGGGTGGGCACTGGCACGCAAAGTTCGCGGCTCCAGCCCTCTCTCTAGAGGAGCTCACAGTTCCAGGGGAGACCCTCACTCTCAAGGGGCACCAGAGAAGGGCTGGTCCCAGGGCTTGGCCCTTGCATCCCTGACAACTTAAGGATGCAGGAACATTTAGCCCCCACCGCTCGAACGTTCCACCTGTCTTCCCCTGCAGAACCCACCTGGCTTTACCTTGACCCCACATCCCCTCCCTCTGGTTCAAGGTGGGGAAGGAGGCTGCGGCCAATGCCCTTTCTCCCCACTGCCCACCACTAGGCCACTCCCGGTGGCTCTCTCGAGGCTGGCTTTACAAAGAGCTGTCTCCAGGAGCAGGGACCAAGTCCAAGAACCCGCCTTAACCACAGGAAAATGTTCCCTCTGCTTCTAGGGGAAAAGGTAGACACTCAGGCTAAATGCAGCCACATCCCAGCTAAGCGCAATTCTGTTGTTTGACCATTTAACAGACACGGAGTCTGGCCCCGTGTAACATAGTGGGCATCCAACAGGGAGAGAATAAGGCCCATCCTGGCCATTTACAAGCTCCTGGCCATAGGAGCGGGTGACATTTTATAAAAAGGGACTATGGAGAGAGGACTTCTGACGGGCAGGTGTTTAAGGAAGAAGCTGGCCTTCTAGCTGCCCATGGAGGATGGCTTGGTTTAGGGTGTGCCCTGCGGTGTGTGTGTGTGTGTGTGTGTACACATGTGTGTGCACATGAGCACAGAGAAAGTTCTCCAAGGAGAACTTGGAGGCATGGAGGTGTCAATGACACTGAAAATGATCAGAGCTACCATTTCTCCTATGCTCACTGTGCACCAGGCACTATTCTTAACCCTTAATTACACCAACTCACCGAAACCCCACAACCACTCCAGGAGTGAAGTACGATGGTTATCCCCATTTTACAGATGAGAAAAGTGAGGCAGGCCAGTGCAGAGTGTTGGGGTCCTGCAGCTGCTGACGGCTGCGCCAGGCCTGCACCCATGCAGCCTGTGTGTAGAGCACACTCTTACCCACGGCGCCGTTCTGCTTGTGAAATGCGGAGAGCACAGCATATGCTGAGGGAACAATGAATAATTCAGCTTGGCAGAAGCACAGGGTATGTGCCATGGAGACAAGCCTGGAAAGGAAGGTGGGGGCCTTATTGATGAGACTCCGTGATGCGAGACGCGGCAGCTCGCCCTTAAATCTGGGCCATGGGGAGCCATCGAAGGTATTTGAGCTGTAGAGTTACACGAAAGGCAAGGAACGGGGAGACGCTCGCACCTCCAGCCAAAAAGTTGTACCAGCAGGGCCCCCATGCTCCCCACCTCCCTCGGCTCCTTTCCTGCGTTCAGCCTCCCTTTTGCCTCCCAACACTCAAGTTATACATTTCCCTTTGGGGAGGGTACAGACGCAGGCAGCCCTGCTTCCCTCTCGGCTGTGTATCACCTGGGCAGCCCCTCTCTGCTAGTGAGCACTTATTTTTAGAAGCGTTTGACAATCGTCCAAAGGTCTAAGACGAACAGATGGCCTGTCTTAAAGGCTCGTATGTTCGCTAGTTTGCACTTCTGACAAACGGTAAGCGCACTCGAGAGCACGCCATAAACAGCACTGAATGAATACTCAGAACACAATTTAGCTAATGCACGTCATTAAAATTAGGAGTGAGTGATGGCCAAGCTTTCCTCTAAATGCCTGCCTGGTGATGCAGCTGCTCCCCTGGGGGCCGAGGCGATGACGTGTATGCACCCTGTGTCCACCCCCCCCACGGCGACCCCCCCCCCCACCAAGCCAGCATGGACACAGAGGGCACGGAAAGCTGGGCCGTGTGGAGTGACTACCTCTCCTTGGCATCGGGGTCCCTCACCCACTGGCCCGGGACACAGCCCTGGAATGTTCTCAGAGTCAAAAGCAACTCCTTCCATGCTCCGGGATGTGTGCAAGGCTTCCCCAGTCCTGTCTCCCAGACAGCGAGACAGGCTGTCGTCTGCCACTCTCGAGCAGCGGGAAGTGAGCGTCGCACCCGCTTAGCCGGGGAAGTCTGTCTCTCGGGTGAGAGCCTCTATTCATCCGGATCTCCTGGCCTGCAGGGAGATTCCAACTTCCAGGGTTGGCTTTGGGGGGATTCGCTGCTTTCTTGCAGAACCGAGAACAGCAGCAGACTCAGGGCCCTCGGAGTCCCCTGGGGGCACGTAAGGAGGAGCTATAGGACCCAGACTGCCTCTGACGGAGGTGTCCCCAGAGGGGCTGACCACTGGGTTTCTGGGGCCCCTCTCCAACACCTCTCTCGCCAGTGCCCTGCAGCACCCAGGACGCAAAAGACCCCAGCAGGTGGCCTGGCCAAAAGACCTGTTCCATGAGTGCAAAAACATCTTCCTTCGAGGGAAAATTGAGAGAAAAGTTGTCGTAGGAAAAAAAAAAAAAAAAAAAGCCCAAAGAATTCCCAAAGGGGCCGGTTTTGTACGGCTGTGCTTTGGAAATAAAAGCCACCCGAGAATAGATAATAAGGAGGGAACCTGCAGCCTTCCACTGGGAGCCCAGGCCGTAAACAGGCTCCTATTCGGAGTCACCCAACAAGAAAGGGAAACGAATAATACCCGTCTACAGGGACAGTGGACCCCCCGGGGTGGGGGCACACTTCAGAATACAAATGCGCCCAGTCGCTTTCTGGGTGGACAGCATCACAGGCCAGCAAACGGGCGACTTCAGGTAGCGGCCGCATGAAAGAGAGCGGGAATTTTGTGGCTATGTCACACCAGGGTCGCTGAGAGATTTGCCCCACCTGGGCAACAGACGCACCCTGAGTGTCACCGAGTCCTCAATAATTTGCTGCCACCATTGCCATTTCTCTTAAGGGAGGCGGGGGTCCCCAGTGGCCAGGACCCTCTAGGTCTGGGTACCTAGCACGCTTGGGACTCAAGGATTCTGGCCGTGGTGTGCAAGGTGACCGTAAGCCCCAGTGTCTGGTCCTTGGTTCCTTCCCGGTGGGGACACCTCCTGTGTCACTGGAAGGTCTATTCCAATCACATCAGCCAAGCGCCTGCTCAGAACCAGGCCCCTGGGGTATAGTTCATCTCAAATACGAATTCTGGTATGGCCTCAAAGAGCCCGAGTCAGACCCCTTAGAGATATGATTGCAGCCTGAGGCAGCGGGGCAGGAATCCAGGGCACGCACCACCTCAGAGCCTGAGGAGAGATAAACCGGACATCCTGAGACTCCACTGAAATGGCCCCTGGGCCAGAGAGGTGTCTTTGCCCGCACCTCACAGCGCACCTGTGAATCAAAGACCACACACAGAACAGTCTGGGAGGACTGAGGCATCCCATCCGTGGAGACACCAAGCTCACAGCAAAGGCAGCCGTATGGAAGAAGAGCAGGTGATATATAGGAGACCTGGCTGCGGTGGGCAGGGCTCCTCCGACCGTGTGTGGCCAGTCCTGACAGAGGCCTCCCGCTCAGGGGGCCGCGCCGTCTGTCCACCCTGCAAGCCAGTGCGGCCCAGGCTGGTGGCGAGGCAGTAAGGCGTGGTGGGGACTGTGTCATCCCACGAACCCAAGCCTTGTTGGAAAGGGGCAGGCGTCCTCATATGCGGTCTAGAAAACTAGATTAAAATATATATTTTTAATTTATTTTTTATATTTATAAATATATAATATACAAATTATAAATATTATATATAAATACATATTTTTTATATCTATCTATCTATCTAAAGATATAAAAAATATGTATTTTGTAGGGGCAGTGACACCACACTGACCATTGTGTTGGGTCCTCACCCCAGGGATAGGGCTGGGGGTCTTGCACGGTTACATTCCAAAGAAGAGGAAGGAGAGTAGACGATGAAGTTGAGGCCGCCCTGCCTGCCCGGCATGTCCTAGGTGGGTCCCCACGTGCAGCTGAATGCTCCCCGGTGAGCCAGGTGTGAGCGAGCCAGGGAACTCTCCCTCCCCAGAGCCACAAAGGAGCCCTCAAAATGGTGAGTTCAGAGAGGGACCAGGGAGCTCTCCCTCGAGCACGCCGAGAGGCCAGGCCAGGGGCGCCTCCCCACCCACTGAAGGGTCTAGATAATTACCCCGTCATGCCTTCCTTTCTCCCAAAGAACTGAGGAAGCCTCCCACCCATCACCCACAGACCGTATCTCAGGCATTGTGGGGGGACTGCCCCTTGGGGAGCTTGTGAATGCCACATGATACACAGAAGCCCCTCTTACTTCCCGCACTTGCACACACACACAGTCACACACACTCACTCACTCACTGATACCCCACAACCACATGTACACACATGCACACACTCATGGATAACTCACAATCACACACGCGTATACGATGCATACACACGCACACACTCATGGATATCCCAGGTACAGATTCCCTCACTCACGGATACCCCACAATCACATGTTCATACACACTAACGGATACCCCACAAACCCAGACACATACCTGTACACAGACACACTCACAGACATACACACACACAGATCTTATACTGACAACGTGCTACAAAGTGGTTCAGGGTTGGTTGTTATTTTTGGTGTTGTCTCTCCTCGGTGTGTAGCGGGCCTGTCCCCCGCACTCACACTGTCACCAGGACTCCTCCAGAAACCCCACCTGCCCATGACACGGGTTCCCTCCAGGGCTCCCTCTCCCTGGTTGTGGGAGCTGAGAAACTAAATTCCCCTGAGAGGCAAAGCCTGGTTCTCTCCTCAAGGGGCAGGGAAGGGGGAGAGTTCTGTTTAATCCCCTAAAGGGTCCCCAGCACACCCAGAACCCTCGACCAAGGCCACAGCCCTGCCAGAGGTCCCCAGACCTCCTTCTTCCAGCTCCCCAGATGCTCCAGACACTTCCTCAGCCTCTCAGGGCCATTCTTGCCGCCCGGCATGCCCCCCCCAACTGATCTCCATCCCCTCAGAAAGGCCTTCCCACTTACTCAACAAGGGGCCCCCCATCACAGCGCAGCTCCCCATCTGCACGGCTGTCCTTCTAGCACTTTCCTCCACCTGCAAGGTCCCGGCTATGTCTCCCGGCCGTGGTAATGCCCTCACCAGGCAGGCTGTGCGCGGCAGGCAGAGACCCCATCTCTCAGTTCTCTGCCGATGCCCCCACGTCGGCTCAGAGCCTGCGCTTGCAAACTCCGCGAGCATTTCTGAGATAACAGCCAGCAAGCAACGGTGGCGAAGCAAAGCCTCCCCTGACAGGGTCAGGGAGAGAAGAAGAAACAGAGCTGCCCCCTCCTCCGCGTCCCTTGCCCCGCCCTGCCCAGGGCAGGTTACGCTTTTTTCTTAAAAGCCAGGAGATCCTTTGAAGACATTATGCTAAGTGCACCGAGCCAGTCACAGAAGGACTAATACTGTATAATTCCACTTCTGTGAGGTTCCTAGAGTAGTCAAATCCAGAGAGACAGAAAGTAGACTGGTGGTTTCCAGGAGCTGAGGGGAAGGGGGAGTTAAGTGTTCAGTGGGGACAGAGTCGCAGTTCTGCACAACACTTTCCTGGATGGTGGGGATGGCTGCCTAAGGGTGCAAATGGACTTAGAGCCACTGATGTGTTCCCTCGAAATGCTTTCAATCGCAAATTTTTCCTTCTGTGTATTTTTCCACAATTAGAAAAACCAAAACTGGGGCGCTTGGGTGGCTCAGTGGGTTAAGCCCCTGCCTTCGGCTCAGGTCATGATCCCAGGGTCCTGGGATTGAGCCCCACATCGGGCTCTCTGCTCAGCAGGGAGCCTGCTTCCCGCTCTCTCTCTGCCTGCCTTTCTGCCTACTTGTGATCACTCTCTGTCAAATAAATAAAATCTTAAAAAAAAAAAACAACTGATTGGGATCCTACAGGCTTGGTGGGCAGGTGGGCAGGTGGGCAGGAGAGGGGTCACACTATAAAGAGACAGCCAACGTGCCCAGGGCCGATCCTCAGTGTTGCCCCCACAGCTCTGGCTGGAGGCTTGGAAGTCGGAAGTTGCACAGACCGTAGTAGTGAGATGCAGCCTGTGGGGGCCTCGGCTGGACGGAGGGGGCTGGAAGCTACGGCAGCATCCAGGGGACACATCGCCTGCCAAGCTGGCTGGCAGTGGTTGCCTTTTCTGCCTCCGTGCTGTACCAGGCTTCCCCTGCAGTGACTGAGCCCATGTGGCTGTCAATGGCATGGCTTCCAGGGCCCGGCTGCATTAGAATGGAGGACCTCAGGAGACTGCACAATGGGGCTCTTGCCCCTGAGCACAGGGGTCTGAGGCCTCCCCCGAAATCATCTCGAGAGGACTGGAGCTCCGACAGCTTTCAAACTGTGCTGCCCCGTGCTTGGGGAGATAGGAAGGTGATCATGAGGCACACCTAAGGGCATTAAATATTTTGCCATGTTGGAAAAAAAAAAAAAAAAGCGGGGGGAGACAATTGTTCCCTTGAATGTTACTGAAATCTTTCCAGGCCTTTGCAACTTGAAATTTTTATTCATTAAAATTGGATGAGAAAATCCAGCTCTACATATAGTCGTCGCATTTCACAAGCCAAAAATCAGGACAAATAGCCAATAGCTGCAACAGACTACTTGAAAATCAAAGCTGTCCTGGAAAATCTAGGTCACACGGTCACTAATTATACAGAACACATATGTTCAGGTCCCTAAACTAACCCAGTGCTTTTAGGTTTTATAAATGATATTTTAGGACTTTGATCATATCCATTTCTACTTTCCTCTAAATTTTTGCTACAAGGGAAACTTTCCTGCATCATCGAAATTTCTAGAAAATTAACCGCCGGGGATGGAGAGCTGTTCTGGCAGGCATTCTGAGGGTCCTCTCAGAAAACATGGCCCATCACCACCCCCCAAAACGGCTTTCCAGAGCCCACATGGCCCAGCTCCCCTCACTGACGGACCCCCCAGGCTGTGGGGCCGGCAGTTCTGAAGGTGGACCTAATTTGCTATGATGAATTGTGTGCATGCCCCAGCGATCAAAACTGCAGCTGAGACCGATTATATTTAATGATTGCGACGGTTCTTGTGGAAACACGTGGGTGTATACCTTTGCCCGCTCGAAGAAGTCCAGCCTGGCACCAAGCAAGGGGCAAATGTGATCCCTGGCACGCAGAAGGCAGGGGCTGCCCACTTCTCAGGAGCTGGGCCCACTGAGGGGCAGAAGAATACGGGGGCCCAGCCTGCAATGTCTCGTCTGCCCTTCTCGTCTGCGCTCGGCTTCCAAACTGTGGGGGCCTCCTCACTGCCCACACACTTGCCCCACCGGACCCCATGGGTCTGCTCTATACCTTCCCTCCCACCACCAGGCAGAGCTCGCTGGCTTCCGGGAGGCAAATCAAGAATCATCTATATCATCTATATCCCCAGTCTGTCCCATCCCTCTCCATTCCCTGGAAGGGTGTGTGTGTGTGTGTGTGTGTGTGTGTGTGTGTACACTCATATGCAGTTTTAAGATGGAGGGAGGCATGGGTAGCAGGCAAGCATGGAATTAAGAGTATATGAGGAAGGGGTCATGAGAACAGTATAGTTCCTGGCGCTTTCTTGGTACTCGATACTAATGGATGTGTAGCTAGCTGTCTGGCTGGCTGAATGGGTGAATGGGGGGGTGGATGGAAGATGAATGGATGGTAGGTGATGGATGGATGTGACGGATGGATGGGTAGATGACGGATGGATGGAAGGACAGACAAATGGATAGATGGGTAGGAGGGCAGCAGACAGGTGGACAAAGGAGAGCGTGAATATACAAGTAGGTAGGAAGGTAGATAGATTGGTGGAAAGACAATGGGCTTTAAAGTCCAAATCCTACTTTAGTCACTTACTGTATCTGTAATCCCAGGATAAGTCACTTCACTTCTCTAAGTTCCTGTTTCCTCTCCTGAAAAGTGGGGTGAATAATGCCTACCTCAGAGTCTTGTCAGGAGCCCCAAATTAGATAACACATGTAAAAGTTTTCACAACATGTGCAATGACATACTGACGTTTAATATTGACCTAATGAATACCAACCATGAGGTTCTGCCATCACTGTCCACTCGAAAGCCCACACTTTCAATGTGGCACCTTCAGAAGGAAGGATGGGGGAGACTAAGGCAGTGTCCCGGGTCAGGGATGCAGCTGTTGGACTGGGCATCCAGGTCTGGCTTCAGGATGGGGGCGGGGGGGACCAGCCGTTGAGGCACACTTGCCTCCCCTGGTCAGACACACAAACCATGTGGGTGGAAAATACTCCCCATTTCCCCCCGGGGCCCTCTCCTCCCTGCAAGCGTCCTACTTCGTCTTTTCCCAGCCTCAGCTTTCTGGTCTGCAAAATGGTGAGAGTAAAGGGCACTTCAAGTGGTCCCAAGTTGTTGAGGCACCAACACGATAGTCTTTGCAAAACTGTGACGTGTTGCAGGAGAGGCCTGAGACTCAGAGCCCAGGTTGGTAAGGAACCAGGCGGGGCAGACCAGCTGGGGTTGTGCTGAACCGGGGAGCACATCCTTGTGTCTAAAGGGGGCAGCACACGGCTGCCACACAGAAGTATGGTCCAGTGATTTCTAGGTGTGATTTGCCAAAAAATCAAGAACTCCAGCCAGTTAGTGTGGTGGTCAAGAGGATGGAATCTGGTGCTGGGTGCCTGGGTCCAGCACTGACCAACTCTGTGGCCTAGGGATATAGTTAGCCTCCCTGTGCCTCAGTTTCCCTACTTTCATAGTAGAGGCCTTATGAGAATGAATATCTTGAATGTTTAAAAGTGCTGAGAACACTGTCTGATGCTCAATAAGCACTATATGTGGGGCGCCTGGGTGGCTCAGCGGGTTAAAGCTTCTGCCTTTGGCTCAGGTCATGATCCCAGGGTCCTGGGATCGAGCCCCGCATCGGGCTCCCTGCTCAGCGGGGAGCCTGCTTCCTCCTCTTTCTGCCTGCTTCTCTGCCTACTTGTGATCTCTCTCTCTCTCTCTCTCTCTCTGTCAAATAAATAAATAAATAAATCTTTTAAAAAAAAGGCACTATATGTTAGCCCCTATAATTATAGGAAATCTCCATTTTGAAACACAGATCACCATTTAAAGAGTCCAATATCCCCAGTCACACACTGTAAATTTTCACCCTCCACGTGGCAAAAATGTGCATTGTTACTATGATAATAACTTTTCTTTGTGCGTCTCTCCTCCCCCCGACGTGAGAGGAGACTGGCAAGGGGGCCTTCTCCATCACTCTGGAGCACCTGACGGGAGGGAAGGAGTCACCACACCCCTTGCCCCAGTCCCTGCCCCAGACAATTTCAGCATCTTGTGTCCCCCTCACCTTCTCCCATACCTCCTATCGATGCCATATTTTATCCCAGACCCAAAGAAATATAAGAAGCTCCAACATTTGATGTATCAGGGGGAACAAAAGAAATGACCAGTTAAAGTGTAACTCACGTGAGCTATTCTTGTTCATGAGATGTTACAATCAGGAGTTGTGTATCAGGGCAACATGGAAACACCTAACAATATATTGAGCTCCTACTCGGTGCTCAAACTGGGCCGACGGTTCTTCCTACATCATCTTTACATCTCCCCATTGTCCCCATTTTACTGACGAAGCAACTGAGTCAAGAAAAGAGAAGAAGCTTGATACGTCCTACGACTAGTGAGAGGTGGTACTTGGATCCGCACCCAAATGGCCCAGCCTTCAGGCTGCTTCCTCCCCTCTGGTTGTCCCCTGCCCACCCCTCCACCTCCTGGTGTCACGAAACCAAACCTGTCACCTGCCTCCGCCCAGATCCCAGTACACAGGGAATCTCATTGCAACGCTGGACCAGCCCCAGCCCCCCGTGTTTGATTTTGTCTGAACTCCAGAAGCAGAGCGAGTGGGGCCATGTTCATTATTGACACAGCAAAATTAATTTCTGCCATCTCCTCCCTCTCCCCTCCCGTGCCCGGCCCCCACCCCTCGCCTCTCCTGTGAGTGCGGACGCACGGCTGCTGACTGGTGCTCCTGAAATGCCAACTTGCATTTCTCATCATTAATTTCTTTCTAAATGTCATTAGTAATTGTTCCTGCTCGACCAAAGAGTGCAACGCAGGCTTCCGCCAAGAGCGCCCGGGTCTCGTCTCTCAGCTGGCGGGGGAGAAGCACCCCCCCCACCCCGCAGCCATGCCAGACCCTGCACCCTTGCGGGAAGCAGCCAGCCTCGCTCCCAACAAGTTGGGGAGGCAGACGGCTGCATCGAGAGACAAAGCAGGCCTCGTGCTTCCCGTGAATGGGCTCACCGACAGAAAAAAGCCTGCCCACGCCATTAGCAGTGTGGTTCAGCACTCGGGCTCTGCAGCCAACCAGGCTGTCCGGGTTCGAGTCCCACCTCTGCCACTGCCCAGCTGTGCCTCAGGCTCCCCCCTCTGCAAAATGGGGAGAATGACAGCATGGGCTTCACAGGATTATCCTGAGGATGAATCAGGATAATCAATGCTGAGGGCCCCCCACAGTGCCTGGGAGTTTGTTTCTGTTACTATTCTCCCCATGCTGGGGTGAAGTCTGCTCTTACTAGCTGTGTGGCATGGCGTGATAGCAAGTCTCCCACCTGTGACAGTGGGACAACCACATCACATCAACTCTATCCCAGTGCCACTGTACGCCCCCCATGGGCTGGGCACTATGTTCATGTTTCACAAACGCTATGTGGCACCTCCACGGGGAGCCTCTGGGAGAGACAGCACTGGCCCAACAGCCAGGAGACAATGGTCTCAGAAGGGAGGTCACATGCCCAAGGTCACAATGACAGCAAGAAGCAACTCTGAGATTCGTCCCCGCCAGACCTCAAGGCCTGTGTGTGTCTTTCCTGTCCATCCAGCTGCCTCTTTGTCTAGGTTGGTGGGGGTTGGGGGGTGGAGGCAGGGCTTTGCACAGTGTCAGCCCCTGGGAGCCTTGGGCCAACCCGGCACCCATTGATTATGTAGTATTATTGTTTCCAAGAAACTGAAGGCATTTGGTCTGGGTTGGGATGGCGCCCACAAGGGGCTGGGCTCCCGGCACACACAATGGCCGCTGGCTGGAGGCTCCTGGCAGCTCCCCCGTGCCCATCTGTCGCAATGGCATGGTGCCCCTCTTAAGTCGGTTGGCCCCCCGCCCCAGGGCATGAATGACAGGCTCTGATGGGCAGACAGGCAGCCCGAGGCTGATTCCAAGTGCCATCTCTGCCCGGAGCTGGGCCGTGGGGGGAGTCCCCCCAGTCCCCACCTGGGCCTCCACACACTTCATTGCTCAGGCGGGCAGAGCCCTGGGTCTCGTGAGGGCATCTGGGCACATTCAGGCAGAGGGTCCTCCCGGGGCCTGTTCCTCCCTTGCTCCTCTTGTGGTGACCACAGTAGCTAATGCTCGCTCTGCCTGCCCAGAGTGGGACAGTCTCATGCCCTGAAGCTGTGTCACTCTCCTGGGAGGGAAGACCTGCTTGCTCCCAGCACCCGGCCGCCAGCACCCAGAGGCCTGTCCTTGGCTCCTAAGGGATTGAGAGTCCCACTGCCTCGGCCCTTGGGGCTAAGAACACAGACTTAGGGGCGCTTGGGTGGCTCAGTGGGTTAAGCCTCTGCCTTCGGCTCAGGTCATGATCTCCGGATCCTGGGATCGAGCCCCACATCAAGTTCTCTGTTTGGTGGGGAGCCTGCTTCCCCCTCTCTCTCTGCCTGCCTCTGCCTACTTGAGATCTCTGTCAAATAAATAAATAAAATCTCTTGAAAAAAAAAAAAAAAAAAAGAAGGAACACAGACTTCATGTCAGGCCGCCTTGTTCACACCTCTGCAGCTCTAGCAGCTGTGTGACCCTGGGGAGCCTCAGTTTACCCAGCTGTGACATGGAGATCTCTGGAGGCCACACCTGTGGGGTCAGCATGAGGTCTCCAAACACTACACATGTGAAGAGAGGCAGTCAGGCTCCTAGTAAGCACTCAGGAAATGCTGTCTCATTGTAACTATGTTGGGGTGAGTGGCCCAGGCCCAGGCCCTGGGCTCAGGACAACGAGGGGCCCTCTACGACCACCCCTCAGTCTCCTCCAGATACGGACCCAAAACAGCCACACATGGCCCCTCAGCCGACTCAGCCACCCAGTGGTCACAGAGGTACGAGACGACGACATTGGTAATACACTTTAGGGTGAGCTGGGAAGGCCGTGCCCCACAGATGGAGAGACCCAGCTAGATGGCGTCTGGGGACACAGCTAGGAGGAGGGGAGGCCCGGCTCCCCCAGGCCTCCTGTGACATCGTACGGTCATGTAGGGTTCCGGCAGGCTATGTGTGGTATACAACACAGCTGGGGGACACATTACACTGTGTTACGTCACAAACATACAATAAGCGTTTGTTCCGTGTGTTCTCACCTGCTTACCGTCCCTCTCCCCGCAACACCTGAGAGATCTGGGCCTCCGTGCGTCCCCAGCACCTGCACACCTCTGCACAGAGATGGTGCTCGGTGAATACCCGTGGGCTCCCCGGAGCACATCCACACCCGGCAGACTGAAGGAGTGAGTGAACGAAGGTGTGAACCACGGGCACCGTGGTCGTGACATTGACAACGGCAATGTTGTGGCTGGGCCTGACCGAACCTCCACCCAGTGCTGGGGGCTCTTTGGGGATCACTGCCTTTCGTCTCCCCGATACCCTCAGGAAGGGGCTGTCATGACCCCCCATTTGCCAGGGCCTATTGAACATCAGTGACTTGCTCAAGGTCACAGAGCTGCTCCCAGGCTGCCGGTCCACAGTGTGGGCTGGGCACCACCATGTTGTGGCGCCCATCACACGGACTAGAATCCGGTCCGTGGAAGGTGCTGGCGTCCTTCCACAAAGCCATCCTAGCCTGGAATAGGCCATGGGTTACCCGCAGGAAGCCTTAGATGCTAAGTGCTTTTCACACACAGCCTCTCCACCCTCACACCCCCCCTGAGGCAGTGGGTCTCACCCCATCTTACAGACGAGGAAACTGAGGCCAGAGAAGGATCTCTGTTTAAGATGGAAATGTCTAAGACGGAAATCATGGAATGGAAATAATGATCTAATGTCTAAGATGGAAGAGAATGGAACAGACTGGGGGTAACTTCAAGGAAGCAACAGGTTCTCAGTCCCTGGAACCATGGCTGGGTGTCACCAGACACCTCCCTGACACTTCCCCAGGCCCAGCCCAGCCCGGCCCGGCCCGGCCCAGCTCTCCCGGCAGCAGTGGGGTAGCAGGGACGGGGCTATCTTTAAAGTGGAATGGAGGGAGAGGCTCCTACTCACGGAAAACTCAGCCAAAGAGTCAAATGCTAAGTATGTGCCTAGAGCACTTTTAATTTTTAATTATTATTAGTTGTAATTATCTGGCTGGATCTGACGGCAGGAGCGCGCAGGCAAGGAAACTGGTTCCTCGGTTACCCATCTTCTAAGGACCAGGAACTTCAAAACGGGGCCCCTAGAACCTGCAACCCTCCCTCTTTGTCTCCCTTCCTGGTTATGTTCTTCCCCTTATTTTCCTCCTTTCTAGAAGGTCAAGAAATGTGGTAAAACATATGGGGGTAGTTGGGTGGATGGCAGAAGGGGGCTTCACTGGCCCCAAACGCATATTTGGGTGGGAAGTCAGGTGTAGACACAGTTATTACAATCTGGATTGGCAAGGGATCGAGGGGTTCAGCCCAGGGCCAGAGAAACCAAAGGAGGGAAAATCCGGGAGTGAGTGCTTCTAGAAGGGACGGCTTGAGCTGAGCCCTGAAGTCGGAGAGGAATGGAAGGGCTTTGGAGCAGAGGGAATCCGCAAGAACAGAGCAGCCAAGAAGCACCCACCTTACGGAATCGACCCGATGAATGAAGCAAGACGGTGTTCACCACCCCCCCAGGCCCACTGCCCTTTTCTCTGGACCTTGGACACCCCAAATCTGTCCATGCCTCTGAGTCTCTGTATTGGCTGTCTCCTCTCCCAGAAGTTTCCCTTGCTCTTCCCCACATGGGCTCCTTCTCAACCTTCAGGGCTCTGTTGAAATGCTAGCCTTCCTTCACTACCCAACCCAATTTTTCATCCTCAACATCCCCTCACCCTTGCTGTGACACATACACGCGCACGCACACACACACACACACTTTCTCTCTCTCTCTCTCTCACACACACATCATTTTCCATCACCAAACAGTGTTTTACTGTTCTCAAAATTCTACAGTCTGAAATGACCTAGTTCATGTATTTACTGACTTACTCTCATGCCTCGCAAAGACTGACAGCTGGGTGAGAACAGGGACCGTGTCGACCTGTTCACAGTCGAGCCTGGGGCCCCGGCGATGGCGCCCACCTATAATAGGTAGTCAGTAAATATTCTTAAATGAAAATGGAATGAGGGGAAGGGTCAACCCAAATGTTCTTTAGAGCTCAGAAGGAAGGGTCCCCGTGGAGCTCGAGCCACACCTCTGGCTCACAGACACCTCCCCCTGGCTGGGTACCAGGATTCAGCCTGGCAGGGTCCAGCTCACCCCATTGGAAGGGCTCCAGGTTGCTTGTTAGAATACCTAGCTCTGCTTTTAATCAATTGTAATCATTTAGCTGGAAGCGGCATGATTAGGCACACACAAGCAAACAGCGTGAGCTAATCCTTTAAATGCGCCCGCTCAACGCAGGGCTGGCCGCTTTGCCGCTGCAGGCCCGGCTCGGGGAGCGCTTCCCGCGGCCCCTCGCTTTGTCAATAAGGGAGTCTAGATTCCAGGGCACAGGGCCGACCCACCGCTGCCCCCAGCCCAGCCCGGCCCTCTCCCGGAGCTCCGAGGAATGCCAGAACGTCCCCCATCGGAGAGACACGTCCTCAGACTCGAGGCTCCCTGCGACAGCACGCCGCCAGGCTGCTGTCACGGGGGCAAGTGGCAACACCAAGAAGCTTGTGGTCTTCTGAGGCCCCTGACTCCATGCCCAGACTGAGCCCATCCTCTGCCCAAGCCTCGCCTGAGCTGAACTCACCCCCTTGCTCGTCACAAGGTTTGCAGGCTCCAGGCCCCGAGCTCCAGCCTAGCAAACATTGGGCTCGGATTTGACACCGCAACTCGGGCCCCAGCACGCTTCCACCCGGGCCCACCCGCGAGCAGGCTCCTTTGCCTCCCCTGTTCCTGCCACTTGTGCTACCTGCTTGGCCCAACTACTAAAATAGTTTCTGGGTCCCCTGACATGAAGGCTTTTTATAGTTCAGCACTGCAGGCCTCATTTAAATCTATTAGCTCATATAAATGGCAATTCATTTAAACTTTGGAGGGTTTCTGTTCGCCTCGGTGGCAGAGACAATTTGGCAATGCAGGTGGCTCTGCCTTTCGCTCGTGACCCCTGGACACACCACTTAAGCTCCTGGAGTCTCGGTTTCCGTATCTGAAAATGAGCATGAGAGGACCTACTTCAGGGGGTTGGGCTGAGACAATCTGTGCCAAATGCTCAGGTCGGAGCGTGGTCCCCAGCAGGGAACCGCCCAGGGCAGGTGACTGTTCAGACTACTTGCTGTCCAACTTCACCGGGGAGGTTGTCCACCCTGTCAGAGGCCAGCCCTGCATGCATTCCCTCAGCGACAGCCAAGAACGGGACACCGTGAGCCTCAGGAAGGACAGAAGGACGTGCCCGGTGTCTGTGGCACAGAGGTGTCCACAGGGATTCTGAGACAGCTGGGCTGGGCAGCTGAGCCCGCCCCTTCCCTCAGGTCAGCTAACCCCTGGCAAGGGGCCCAGAGGGCCCCAGGCCTTCATCTGCTGAGGCCCGAGGCTGGAAATGCAAGGCCAACAGCCCTGACATTTTTGGGGTCTGTGGTTTACAGGGTTGTCTCGCAGGCCCCCCATCAAATCGGCATACTGCCCTCCACTGAGCCACGGGCAAGGCCGAGAGAAACAGTGCAGAGGAAAACCCGGGGCCAGAGACAGCCAAAGGTAAGAAGGAGTCTTGAAGCCCTGGCCTCTGCAGCCTTCCCACCTCTCCTCACCTCTCTGCACACCCAGCTCCTCCCTGAGCCCCAGGGTGGGTATCCCATGCCCATGGCCTTCCCACGTGGCTGGGCGCCCCAGATGGAGGGACTCAGCGTCTCACTGTGTTCACACTCAAGCCAGAAATCACGAAATTACAGCAAAGCCCTAGCGGAGGCCCCCCTCCGCCCGCCCCCCCCCCCCCCCCCCGCAAAGCCATCGGACCTCATGCTAATCATATGCTAATAACCACGGTCCCAGTAACGCCAGTACTGCGGGCCCAGGTTTCCTATGGGCCAGTCACAACGCCAAGGGCTCCTGTAACACAACTATAGGTGGGAACTGCTAATAATCCCATTATATAGATATGAAAACTCTGGCCTCGAGCTGGTAAGGGAGGGAGCCAGCTGCAAACACCAAGCTCGCCCACCCAGTGGGTGTTTGCGGTGTCTACCCCCTGGGCTCCCTTCCCCCACCTGGGCCACAGTTCAGTGGAGCAGGGCTGGACCGCCGACCATCAACCGTCAGAACTCAACCATCAGATTCCCTCTGCAGGCATCTAGAACCCGACGCCTGCGTGCTGTCTCTTTGCAGCAGTCACTATTTCCGGGTCGGCCGGGGGGTTCCATGTGGCTGCTTGCATCACCAAATCCCCACACTAGTCCCCTCTGCTAAAATATCCAGGTGTGTCTGTCGCAGCAGAAATGACGGAAGCCACGGCAGCCTGGGCACCTTTCTCCTGGTAAAGACGAGCCCAGAGAGTCAGGCTGCAGGAGGAGAACACAGTAAAAACCAGGAGGAGACAGAAGGCAGAGTGTTACCACCTCAAGAAAGGGGCCCTAGATTCTCAAACACCAGAAACACCACTGGTGTTTGAGAAAACATTCTGAAACACCACTGCCTGCTCTTGGCTACCAAAAGCCACCCTGTGTTGAGACAACTCCATTCCCCGTCCTGCTCGAGCTAAGCCCAGAGAGCAATGCCTGTGCACGCCCTGAGGGTTTGCCCACTGCCGCAAGTCTTGGGGCCTCGGGAAGCAAGCGCACAGAGCTGAAAATGCTTGAAGACATGTGTCCCCATACTACCACAGCAATCTGCCTGCATCTTCTCCCTGGTGAATGGTCCCCCAAAAGTTCTCTAGGGTCAGGCTGGACCCTCACAGCCTAGCAGGCTGCCTGAGCTCCCTGGGCAAACCTGTGTGCGTGGGTGTGTGTGCACGCGCGTGTGCCTGCATGCGTGTACACGCAGACCTTGCTGAGTCTCCCCATCTCCTCCCCCACCTCCAGCGCCTGGCAATCATTGGTGTTTTCTGTTCTAATAGTCTCGCCTTGTTCGGGAACACCAGGTAAATAGAGCCCTGTAGCATGGAACCTTTCAAATCTGGCTTCGTTCTCTTGGCACTCACAGATTCATCCAAGTGGCTGCGTGTTTACCAGTGGCTGCTTTTTATTGCCAAGGATTGCGCCACGGCAGGAATGTACCACACCTGTCCGTCCGTTCCCAGGTAAGGGACAGTTAAGGGGCTTCTAGTTGGGGATGGAGATTTTGGTGGGAGTGTGTTTCTCACTCTCCAGGATAAACACGTAGCAGGACGACTGCTTAGTCAAATGGCAAGTGTATGTTTAACTTGATAGGAACCCACGAATTGCTTTGCCTGCTGGCCCCACACTCCAGGCTCCTGCCAGCAGCATGCAGAGTCCTAGCTCCCCTCCACGCCCTGGACGGAGCTCGGCAGGGCCGGGCTGGGCTGTTTTGATCATTCTGGTGGGTGTGTGGTGGGACTGCACTGTGGTTTTTGTTTGTGATTCCCTATTATAAGCACGTTGAGCGTCCCCATATCCTCGGTGAAGTGCTGAAATGCTTCACTTGACTTACAGTGGATTTTCCCCTTCATTATTAAGTGGTGAGGGTTTTTTTTTTTTTTTTAACATGTCCTGGATACAAGTCCTTCATCAAATAGGTGATTTGCACATATTTTCTTCCTGTCTGTGACTTTTTGTTTTCTTAACAGTGTCTTTCAAAGACCAGATGTCTTATATTTTGATTCAGGATGGAAATAGGATAATACTTCTTCCTTATTTGAATTCCCAGCACAATGGGGATAAAATCCAAGCTCCTTCGCTGTCCTATAAACCCCGCCATGACTTGGTATCCACCTGCCAGCCCTTTCCACACCCCTCCTCTCTACTCGCTGGACTTTAGCCGCCTTTTGCCTACTATCGTCCCAGCAGCACACCCAGCTGACATGGCCACAGGGCCTTTGCACTGATAGCTGCCCCCTACACACTCTCTCCTTCTAACCAGCCAGGTCTTCGCTCAGATGCCACCTCCTCAGAGAGGCCCTCCCTGACCACACCCCAAGGTTACCCAACCTCACCCCCATCATGCTCTAGCCTATCACCTGGTTTTATTTTCCTTGTGGTGACCACAACAGGACACTGTCTATCAATCCCTCTCCAATGCAGGCCCTGTGGGTGTTTCTCTGTCTCATTCAGCACAGTCTTGTCAGTTCCTAGTTCTAGTGCCTGGCACACAGTGGGCTCTCCATGTACATGCTCTGAACAAATGCACAGAAAAGCTTAGTCCCCTCTCCTGCTCCTAATCACTCTGATACGAATGTGCTCCAGTCTGTCCGAAGTCCTTTAAATCAATGTCAGTCTTCGGGCAGAGCCAGAAGAGCTCAGAATCAGACAGGACATTCCCCTCCCTCATCCTGTCAATAGTGCTCCTGTTAATGTATCCTAAAAGAACATTCTTGTTGGAGGTAGACACATCACTGGGACACAGACCAAGCCTGCCAGGGTCAAATCCTATCTCTGTTACCTCTATAGCCACAGCAGGAATTTCTAGTTCTACAATGAGAAAAACCCTAAGCCCTGTATTTTAAGACCTCTCAGTTCGGAGTCACTTGTGCCAACAAACATTAGTTTCCCGGAGTCTCCCCACGGGACCTCAAATGACATATAGCCAGGAGAGCCAGTCAAGGCTCTGGCAAGGACCCTGCTTCCCGCTGTACACACAGACCCCCACAGGTCAGCCCTGGAAAATAACACACCTGCCCGCCAGCCCCAGGTTCTACGTAATGATGAGGAAAACTTCAATGCCTGAAAAACCCTCCTCTCTAAAAACCAGAAAATTACTATTCAAGTTACTTAAGGAAAGCCATTATTTGCCTAGATCTGGTGTTGCTACAACACTTCCACATTTAAATGGTCTGTAATTAAAATCATTAATTGCAGAAAATAGTCACTCGTTAAGGCTATAATTTAGCAAGGTTCTCGGCATTTGAGGATCTGCCGGAAAGGTTGACGGGATGACCCAGGAAAGCACCAGCTCACAGGAACCACTCTGATGTCTGGGACCCTCTGCAGCCCCAGGTGAGTGCAGCCGAAGCGGGTCCAGCTTGAAACCACAGCTCCCTGGGCCTCGGCATCAGGAGGCTGGCCTGTGGCGCTGGGACACCGGGATGCTCACAAAAGGCAGGACTGGGCGACTTCCCTGGGAGAAACCTTCAGGCCAACAAGGGGCCGGTACACATCTACCTCGGTCAGCTGGGAGAGGGGCTGCTAGCGGGCTTAGCTCAGGTTGTGGATCGAGGTGGGACAACGGTGCTCCCTGGCCAGTGTCACCACCTTGCTGGTGGCACTTGGCAGTGGAAGCCCGTCTCTGGGCCTGGATCCACAGAGTTATGTCCTTAACTCTGTCCCACAGTGTAACAGGTTGGAGTCAGCTCTGCCTGCGCGGCCCTGACCCGGGGCCAGCCCACAGGAAGGGACCCTGACCGTCGGAGGGTGAATCCTCACTGAGCCCTCCAGCGACCTGTTTGCGTTTCCTCTGGATGACCACCCAGGGTGGGCCATGTCACTGGGCTGCTTTACCCCTTCGACCCCAGAAAAGGGGCCCTCCACTGCTGCCCCTCAGTGACGTTAGGACTCAGCCCTGCCACTGTGGCCTCAGCCTCAGCCTCAGGGAAGGGCATGACTTCTGAGAGCCAGATCAGCAGTCGCCTGGGGCGGGGGGCGGGATGGGGGTGGCAGGCCCTGGGGGTCACAGTGTGCACAGTGCTTGGGGGTGTGACTAACACCAGCTCTCCTTTCCCTCTGGGCACAAGACAGCATTACCTTCCTCCTCCCCTTTGAAACTGGGCACGGCCACATGACTGCATCTGGCCAAGCCACCCCGAGAGAGGGAGATGTGTGTCACTATCTGGAGGAAGCTTCGAGAGCTGGTGTGTGACTCGCCTCCTCCCTCACTGTGTGTGTGGAAAGTGGTGTTATTCTCAGTGTATGGTATCGAGGCATGCCTGCGGGCATATGTGGCATTTGTGGGCACGTCCATGTGGTACTTCTTTTTCGGGTGCGGTGTTATGCTGTGTGAGTGGTATTCTGTGTGTGTGTGTGTGTGTGTGTATGTGTGTGTGCACAGTATTTCTGGGTGGACATGCGACCAATACAGGGTTGCAAGAATTTCATGCAAAAGCCAGTAGGCAAGGAGGCATTTCACCTGGACACAGAGGAGTCCTCAGAAACCAGTAACAGGTAGGACACCAAGAGGAGTGGCTCCAGGGGCCTGGGGAGGACGATCCACACCGCATCGCCTCACCAGGGCCCTCTCGGCTGCTGCAGGTGCTGCATGGGGATTGGAGGAAGCTGGCCGGGGCTGCTGTGCTGCCCCCGAGTGCCCCATCCGCCTCAGGACCCAGGGCGGGCACCCCTTCCTCGGAGATGGGGCCCAACCCGACTGCTCTCACTTTTCTGGCTTTCCCGGGCAGAGTTGGAGGCCCTAAGACCCCAGACCCACTTTTTGGCCGCACACAGCCCCAGGATTCAGCCACACAAGCTGCTGAGACCACCAGCCACAGATCCAAAGCTCTGCTGAACATCATCATGGTGAAGGACCGGTGCAGAAACAGGATCCCCAAGCGGGAAGGGGCCGGCACGGATATCCCAGCACCGAGAGCCTCTGACTCCTCACCAGGTCTGCTCCTCTGGGTCTGCTCGTCCGTGAGTGCTGGGCAACAGAGGCCGGGAGGCCACCCCATGCGAGCCTCCACGAGGACAGCCACTGGTGCCACAATAAGCACCTGTTCCTCTTTGGGTGGGGGTGAGGCTAAGAGCAAGACCCCACCATCTTGGCTTCACCCCACGACCCTCCGTGCCCATGGGGGCCCCAAAGAGCCCCAGGAGGGGCATGCAGTGGACAAAGGTACCCACCTGCAGCTCGGTCTGGAAGAAGAACTTCTGTGGGCACTGCGAGCAGTCGTAGATCTTGTCCTCCTGCCCGTGCACGGCAAAGATGTGCTGCTGCAACTTGTTGGCCTGGACAAAAACTGGACACGGACACGGCCGTCAGGGCCAGACTCTGGAGACGCCAGCCCGGCCACCCCCACTCCATTCACAAGTAGGGAATCACACAACCACGGACATAGTCGGCCAAATATGGGGCTACTAGGAGACCACCGGCAGCTACTAGAGGGAGCAGAGCCAGTGGAGATGAGCTCTGCCACCAAGGGGCCGTGCAACGTTGGGTAAGTCACTGAGCCTCTCTGGGCTTCATTTCTTCTTCTGAAAAAAATGAGGATCGTTAAAGTATGTAGCTCAGTGGGTAGCTGGGAGGATCAAATAGGTTAATACTTGCAAAATGCTTAGAAGATGGCCTGGCGCATGATTTGTGCAAGGAATATCATCGCCATCACCATCGCCACTTGCCAGACACCGTCTGCATGTGGGCTCCTAACTCTAGCACAGGCCTGTAAGGCGAGCACTATCGTTACCCTCATTTTATGGACAAGGAAACTGAGGTACTGGGAACATTAAGTGACCCGTTCTAGGTCCCACTGCTAGCAGGCGGCAGAGCTGTGGGTTGAATTAAATAAATTTAACACATTGTCTGGTACAAGAAGGTGCTTGATAAACACAAATTACTATTCTTATTGAGGTTATATTCCTCAGATCCCCACGCAGAGGCCCCGTGTCCTGGGTCAGCAGACCTGGCAGCCAAAGCCCCTTGGTGCCAGTCTCCGCCTGGCCCATAGGGTATGATGGTAGCAGATGGGGGGGAGCTCCCAAGACTGAGGAGGATGTGGTCCCGGGGTGTTCCAAGACTCCTGAGCACCCCAGAGGCGTGTGAGTATGCAGGGACTCTCCCCGTAGCACAGCCCCTTCCTCAGGCCCGTCGTGGAGCGGGTCACAGCCCCGGCTCCCCGGTGGCAACTGTCCACGAGGCAGCCCCGGCCCTGGGCGCACACAGGAGGTGGCCCCGAGGCAGCTGTGTGTCTGGGAGGTGAGCGCTTCAGAAATCCTCTCCCGCCAGGAGCCCTCCCCGGGGTGGGCTTCCTGCCGTGGTAGACGACAGATGTCGGGGGAGGCAGGGGGAAGGCCAGGGCTCCCCCACGCACACCGGCTGCCATCTGGGCAGCAGGGGGGGGGGATGGCAGAGCCCCCGAGACTCGCCTCGGGCCGGGACAGCCGCTCGCCTGGGCGGGCAGCCAGGCTGGGGGTGGGGGCCAGGGGCTGGGGACTTGGCCAGCAGAGCTGCCCTTGACCCCTCCATCCTGGAGCATGGATGGAGCAGGGGCCCAGGCAGGCCCAGGAGGTGGGGAAGCCAGGAGATGTGTATAGAGAGCGCCCCACTGTTGCTGGACAGAGCTCGCAGCTCAGGGAGAGGAGCCTGGAGCCCACAGAAGGCAATAGAGGGGTGAGGCTGGGCTGGAAAAAGCAGTTAGGCAGAGCAGTGAGGGGTGAGCTAGGAAAGAAGGCCCTCAACCTGCCTAAGAGGAGGGGCCAGAGGTGGGGGGGCAGGCCAGCTCTGCGTGGGGCAGGCAGGGTGATGGGCAGTGGGTCCCTTGGGGACTCCAAGTCCACGTCAGGGCACAAGCATAGGCTGAGGTCCAATAATTAAAGGGTTAGGTCCTGCATCCCCTCCCCCACCCCAAGCACACTCACCTGTGAAGCACACGGGGCACTTGAAGGTACCACCCATGCCCTCGAAGCTATGCTCAATGAGGTGACACAAGAGCTTGGCTGGGGAGTCGAACATCTGGTTGCACAGCTTACACTCGTGGTTGATGCCTTCCTCTGCAAGGGAAACGGCAGCCGTCAGTGACCCTGTAAACCGTGTCCTCTAGGCATGAGCCCAGGGGCCCCCAGCATAGCCCAAGCCAGCCTCTCCCTGGTCCCCAGAACCAGGGCTGGTGCAGGGGCCACAGATGCCGAGACCCAACCCAGCTCCAGACGGCCCTGCCTCCAGAGGCCGACAGACCCCGGAGGCCGGCCCCACATTTCTGGCATCATTTGCTGTGATCTCTCTTGCTGGTCAAGCAAGAATGTGTGCGGGCCATGATCAACAGCTTGAATCTGAGACCATGTCACAGTGGAGAGAAGCCCAGGATGGGGTCTGCACAGAGGAAGGAGAAGAACCAGAATTTTTAAAAATCCAGGAGCATATTTACTGAGCACATGCTATGTGTCAGGCACCTTGAGCTGGGGATTCTGTGGGGACCTAAGCAGAGAACGTGCTTGTCCCCATTCTAGGGGTAAGAGAGACACATAATAAAGATGACCAACACATAACACAGTGTCAGGAGGTCACGAGAAAACACGGGGACTCCCTAGGTGACAGTCAAGGGCAAAGGCCCTGAGGTGAGCCTGCGATGCCCTAGCTTGCTGGTAGCAGGAAGGCAGAATGCCTGAAGCCTGGGAGCCGGGCGGGGAGTGGTGATACAGGTCAGAGGGGAAGCAGGGATGCCCATTGCCCAGGGCGTGCTGGCCACTCAAGCCGCCATCAGTAGATATCACTAAAACAACAACAAAATGATCTTTTTAAAAATTTTAGAACAGATCAGAACGTGGCTCCATCTACCCACCTAGGAGCTGCAATGACCTCAAACCTTCACTCAAAGGAGCCCAGGGAAGAGAGTGTGTCCCGGGGAACTGGCCTCTCACCAACACCCAGGGGAGCAGAGCCGAGGTCTGGCTCCCCAGCCCAGAGTCAGAGGGCAAAGTTTGAATCCTGGATGCTTCTCCACACCGTGGGGCCCAGGCATCAGTCCACTCAGAGTAAATGAGTGCCCCCGATCCCCCGTCCCATGAGGCTGTGTGAGGATGGAAGGGGCCAGCGTCTGCCACCAGTGTGGCCCGTGGTTCGGCAGGCAGCGTGGCGGGGAGTCACCCTGGCGTGAGGGTCACCTCATCCAGGCTTGGAAACCCGTGCTGCCGCTCGCTGCATGATTTTGGGCAAATTATGTAACCTCTGTGTGCCTCGGTTTCCTCTTTTCTCAAATACATGGTAACTGCCTTCCTTCACGTACACACCCAGGAGAAGGGCCAAAATCCAGAACCCTGATGACAGCAAGTCCTGACAAAGATGTGGAGCCACAGCAATCCCCACCCCCTGCTGCTGGGAACGCAAAATGGCAGAACCGCCCTGGAAGACGGTTTGGCGGCTTGTCACAAATCGAAACACACTCTCACTATAGGATCCAGCCATCTCCCTCCCTGGAGATCTCCCTCCCACCCAAAGGAGCTGAAAACTTCTATCACACAAAAAGCTGCACGTGGATGGTTATAGCAACTTTATTCATAATTTCCGAGTCTCAGAAGCAACCAAGATGCCCTTCCGTGGGTGAATGGATATACCCAAACTGTGGTCCATCCAGAGGACGGAGTATTATTGGCGCTGAAGCGAACTGTGAGGTCAAAGCCGTGAAAAGACGCGGAGGAAGTGTCAGCGCGTGTTACTAAGTGCAAGAAGCCAACCCGAGAAGGCTCCGCGCCGTACGACTCCAACTATTCTGGAAAAGGCAAAACCATGAGGACGATAAAAAGATGAGTTGGTTGCCTAAGGTAGGGGAGGGGATGAACAGGCAGAGCAGAGATTTCGAGGCAGGGGAAACACTCTCTAGCATATTATAACGACGGATGTACGTCATGACACATTTGTCCACACCCCCAGAAGGTACCACAGCGAGGGGGAGCCCCAAGGCAAACTACGGACTTCAGGTGACTACGGTGTGTCACTCTAGGTTGGTCTTTGCAAAATACATGTACCCGGTCCTCGTGGTGAGTGGCCCGGGTGCGGGAGGCTATGCACGTGTGGGTCAGGGCCTAGAAGGGAAATTTGTATCTGACCTCTCGATTTTATTATAAACCTAAAATTGCTCTAAAAAAAGTAGTAAAAGTTGGGGTGCCTTGGTGGCTCAGTCGGTTGAGCGTCTGACTCTGGATGTCAGCTCGGGTCATAATCTCAGGGTCCTAGGATGGAGACCCGCATCAGGCTCCGTGCTCCGTGGGGTGTCTGCTTGTCCCTCTCCCCCCTCCCCCCCTGCCCCTCCCCACCACACATGCGCATACTCTCTCTTTCTCTCAAATACTTAATGAAATCTTTTTCAAAATAATAAATTTTAAAAAAAGTCTTCAAAAAAATGCCACCCCCCCCATTAGCACTCCTCTTATAGTTGATGTGACAATTCAACGAGTTAACACAGGGGCCCCTGGACGGCACAGTCCGTTGAGCGTCCGACCCTTGGTTTCGGCTCAGGTTCTGAGCTGAGGGTGGTAGGTTCAAGCCCCGCAGCAGGCTCTGAGCTCAGTGAGGAGTCTGCTAAAATCCCTCTCTCCTTCTTCCTTTGCCCCACCCCGGGCTCTTTCTCTCTCAAATAAATAATCTTTCCCCCCAAAAAGGTAAATGGGTTAATACCTAAAGAGGGTTTTAAGCAGCCCCGGCACACAGCAAGTGCTCAGTTAGTGTTTGTTGTCAAGCATGCCAGTATCAGTGAGAATATTATCTGGGACAGCCAAGGACACAGGCTCCCTCTCGGGCTCCCCCAGGGAACCAGCTGCCCCGAAGGTGCCAGGTGCTCTGATTTGCCCTCAAAGGCAAGAATTCGGTAGCAGAGGGGTTCTGCCAGTGGCAAGACATGCACGCAGATGGGCTGAGGCTCCTGGCGAGTCCCTGGGTCCCCAGGCCCTGGCAGGGGCTGACAGGGACAGCATGCCTCCCCCTGGCCCAGCCATCCCCCAGCCCCCCCAGGCACCCCCGCAGAGGCACACACACACGTGCACGTGCCGGTGGGCCTGCCCCACATAGCCCACTGGCTGGAATCTACCGGGTGTTTGTCGTGCCCCTGGAGCCCCGGCAACTAGGCCACACGCACCCGGCAGAGACTCAGGCAGAAAAGGAATTCATTGACAAGTTTGGGGACACGGGGCAGGCTCAGCACGCTTGCCGCACAGGCCCTACTCACGTCCTCCGCTTCCCTTGGGGAGACTCTCATCATAATTAGAGATGGCCTCCTGTGTGGGGGCTGCCTCAGAAGACCCCCAACACACCCCCGCCCCCCACACAAACAATGCTTCTCGGTGCCTGGCACCAAGTAAGGAATGGATGAACGAAAGGCAGAGAAGTACCACCCTTATGGACGGCCTCCCTGGTAGAACGTGGGCACCTCTTGGGCGTTAACAAGGCAGACGGGATGTGAAATGATGATTTTAAGCTGAGAACATAAATTAAATATCAGAATTAACCCTGCTGGCCGGTAAAGCCCCATTTCTAGGAAAGAGAATTTGACCACTTGCTAAGGTAACAGCCAACTGGGGGCAGTGCTCTGAATGGAATTCAAAGCCCTTCTCATCCATATGGATCCCACCTGCACACCACCTCCAGGCAGCCTCCCCTGACTATGCCAGCGTGCACGGCTGCACCTGGCTGGGCGCGGTGACCCTGGATTCCTCTAGCCATATCCTAGGAGTCTTTCTGATCCTGGCAACTAGGTGATGGGTACAGATAACGGCTCTCCCTCCTCCAGTCCCCAGAGCATCAGGCCCTGCCTGGACCCACAGAAGGAGCTTGGGAATACTCACAGAGGAAAGACGCCCCCGGCTGGGCCCTCTCCCCCTGCCCAGCCAGAGCCAGCTCCCCGGGCAGGGATGGCAAAAGAGGATTTACTGCTCTCTGCCGAGCGGGGCCTTGATCCACTTGGCTGTGAATGGAGACGTGCCGTCTGATGCACAAACACCAAGAGGACAAAGAAGGCTCCCGCAACTTATAAATCAGAGAAATCATGTCTGACAGTCACTTTCCGTTCTCTGGGTGCCAAGCAATTCATCAGCCAGTCCCCCCTGATTCATAGATGTCGCTACTCCCCGCACCCACATTCATGAATGTGTGCACAGTCAGGCAGCTCTGGTGCCGCCAGCCAGGTCCGGGACCCCAAACAGCTGCCATTCAGCACCTCACACCCCCAAACCAGTGTCGATGTGAGGCTGTGGGCTAATTAGATCAAGAGCCCGGTAGACAACCACGTGTCCCTCGCCCCCGGGCCCCCCAACATGTTAAAGAGACTCAAACCTGGGGAGACAGGGGAGGGAACATAAAACAAGCACCAAGTGAAAACGGAGCAAAAAATAAGAAAGCCAGAGGGGCTCCCGCAGACCCAAGAATCTCTCCCACTCGGGCTGGACCTTCAGGTCTGTAAACCTTCTTTCTGAAGGACACGCCCTCTCCCCACTGGAGGCAGTTGGAGGAGCTCCCTGGGGTGTCCATCCTGTGTACCTCTCCCTATCCAGCCATCCAGGAAAATGGGGGGGGGGCAGGGCACTGCCCTAGTTAGTGTGCCAACACTCCTGTGCGCGCCGGTGACCCGGTAGCAGCCAACCCACGGATACGGACCGAGTCCGACGCCACCCGTGGTTCCTTACGCCGCCGACACGGACGACCTCTCGTCCGTCCCAAGCCGTGGGCTCCTCGGAGAGCAGCACCCTCTGAGAGTAACTTTCCCGAATTATGTAAGATCGCACAGCCTTGGCAGACACCTTGGAGCAGAATGACAAAGCTGTCTGGGAGCCCGCAGGCCCCTGCGCCCCGGCACGGGGGGGCTGGAGGATTTTGTGAGTTAAGACGCAAAATCACTTCCTCTCCTTTTTATTCTTTTTCTTTCTTTTTTTTTTTTTTCGTAGCACATGACAGGCATCCATAAGAGAGACCCACACAACTCCAGTGAATTATGCAGCCCCGCTCATTTGTAAAGTGAAATGCAGATTTTTGCCTGCTCACTGTGCCAGATCTTTCCTTCCAGTCCCCATAAGTCGGGGCTGGCATGGGGAATCCATTGATTTCTTATGATTTTTTTTAAATAAAAATAAATAAAAACCGTAACTGCCAAAGAAACAACCCAGCAAGCACGAATATCCCAGAGTCCCCCCACACAGACCCCACCCCAACCCTCTCTCTCTCTCTTTTTTTTTTTTTTGCCTCTGCTCAGGAATAATAAGTGTTAATTTTACACTTCATTTCTCAAAAAAATAATAGGATGTGCTTTTGCTTAAAACCAAGTCATCCTGCTGGAACCTTTCAGGCTGAAACTGTGTCAGCCCAAAAGAGGGGCAGAGGGCTTTGTGGAAGAGTGTCGTGCCGAGATGATAGCTCCCTGTAATGTCCTCGGTACCGACTTTTGTCTCCAAAAGCATTTGATCCTGGCAGACACATACTTATTTCCATACAGGTCTTGGGGGAAGCCAGGAGGAGAGAGAGCTGATTATCAGAATCCTGAAGGTGAAGCTCAGGTGGACCCCACTGATGTCAAAGGCAGGCCCGGGCACACATTCGGAGGCCATAATTTGCTGCCTGGGAGGGAGGGGCAGGCGGCTGCGGCGGGGAGTGGACGGCGCATTGTTCTCGGGCTCTCGTGCACTGAGCACGACCTGCTCCCGCCATATCACAGGGCCCAGCCCTTCTCTGAGCAGGGACCCCACTCGGGGAAGCTGACCCGGGAGTGGTGTCATTATGGCACAGACCCCTCCCAGGGGAGAGGACCAGTGACTGGCGCCTGCGTCAACGGTGGGCATAATTAGCCACCTCCATGCGGGGAGCGGCAATTAAGGACACAGAAGGGAGAACGAGAAACGCTTAAGTTTGAGTCCCAGTTCCAGTCATTCGCTGTGTGTACTTGGGTAGTTACTGAGCCTCTCTGAGCCTCAGCTCCTTCTGCTAGAAAATGGGAAGCATCATCACAGGGTTTTTTTAAGGTTGCCAAGCCAGCGGCTTCTGGTGCAGGATGTCTGCTCTCAGTGAAACTCTTTTCCCCCAGACCACCTCCTAGTCCTCCTTCCCTCACTCCATTCGGGAGTCTGCTCAAATGCTACCTCCTCTGAGAGGCCTTTCTGGACGCCCCCCACTAAAGCAGCACACACCCCCACCCTTCCTAGCTCCTTACCCACATTTTATTTCCTTTATAGTGCTTATCACCACCTGGAGTATTACAAAGTTGACTGTTTTGGTTTCTTTAACTGACTCCCTCTCTCGCACATCTCTCTCTCTCTCTCTCTCTCTCACACACACACACACACACACACACACACACACGCCAGCACAGAGTAATGTAAGCTCCCTGAGAGGTATTTTGCTCATGCTATGTCACCAGTGCCTAGAATAGGGCCTGGCACATAGTAGGTGCTCAATAAATAGGAAATGAGCAACTCATGCAAAGCACTTAGTACAATGCTTGGAACATGGAGTATGGTTGCTGGGAAATGCTGGTTACCACACACCAATGGTCTCCCCGCCCCAACTGGAAGGACTGGTGGCTTCCAAAATGTGTGCTTGCCTTCAGAAACTCGCTAGTCAGATCCTAATAGAATGGCCTGCCCCAGGAGTACAGACCTGGAGGGTCCCCCTCAGTGGAGCGAAAAGGAAAAAAAGCCTTAAAGGGGCAGCACCCACGTCCCATGTCAGCAAGGTGGCCGAGGCCAGGGTAGGGGCACACGGTCACCCTAAGCAGCCCTCTATACCTTCAGAAAATACCAAAATGGGCCCAGGACTTGAGACCTGAGACCCAGCAAGCCACCCTCTGCTCCTTGATCGTCCAGAATTTGGGGGTGAGGAGGAGGACGGAGAGAAGTACCCTCCTGGCTTCCCCATTTGAGCCTGGAGGTCCCCTTGCCAGCACCAGCTCCAGCTGGCAGGAGGGCTAGGAACTGTCCCCAGGTAAGCCGGGAGGAGCCCACACAGTGACTGGCATGGGCCAGCCCAGGGCTGTGGCACTATCCCTGCAACGGCATTTCTGGGAGTGGAAGGGAGGCAGAGGACGCACAGGCTGCCTCATCGAGCTGAAACTCTCTGCACTCCGCTCAGGTGATAAATTCACCAGCCTTCAATTCCACAGCCCACCCCAAAGCTCAGGTCAAGTAAAAACCCCTGAGATCCCGGGGCCCGGGCTCAGACACACACAGAGCACAAAGAGATAAGGAGGAGGAAGAACAAGCAGCCCAGCATCCATCCAGGTAAATGAGCAGGCAAGAGGGAGACCCCAGGAGAGGACCCCTCTGATGCTGTCCTAGTAAAAAAGCAACCACAAACAAGCACCGAACAGGAAATAGAAACATAGGCCAATGGGGGACACAGTCCTTTGTTCTCTGTAAGGAACAAAGACCTTTGGGTGGAAGAGAAGAGGGCAGATACTAGTATCTGGACAGCCAGATTGGGCTGTTTATCTATTGATTCGTTATTAAATACCACAAGGAAATGAACCAGGGCAGGATGCAAGGGAAGGAGGGGCGGGGTATGTGACATTTGACCTGGGAGCTGACAAGGGACAAAGGAAGAAAACAGGGTCTGCGGGTGAGCCCTTCCCCAGAGGCCAGGCAGGAACTAGGGGAACATGGAAGTAGGGACAAGGGCTGATCTTGGGAACCCCAATACCTTAGGTCCTGACAGCTCTGAGTAACTACAGCCCTGCTAGGCAGGTTTTGGTCCCCAGACACGAAGCCCCCACACCTCCAGAAGCTGGTGAGAAATGTAGAAAATCTCAGGCCCCATCCCAGAACCACAGAATGAGAATCTGCATTTTTAAAGTGCCCTGTGATTCAGGAATGCCTTCAAGTTCGAGGAGTCCTGAGTCCTATAAAAGGCCTCTGGGGATGCCCATCTTATCAGAAGCCATGAAGACGTGCGTTCACAGCTGTAATCTTTCCCAGGATTGTATGCTTCTATCTCTAAAAGAGAGAAAAGTTTTCTACGGTCACTTGTTGTCGACATTTTACAGAAGACTGAGAAATACTCTCCTGTTATCACAACTGGAATGAAAATGACCTGGGGTGTCTTTGGAGGGCTGTTGGAGACTCTAGGGGCAGTGGCTGACAGTGTTTCGAGCATCCTGGAATCCCCGCAGCCCCAGACCCCAAATGCTGGCGTGCTCAGGGCCACTCAGTGCCTCCCCTCACTCAAGAACATTTAGGCATTGCTTGAAGGCACGCCCCGCCACCACCGCCCCCATTCTGGGCTCCCGTTTTCCTAATTAATCCTGGAGGATGGGCTGTGCCCTTCCTCCTCCCCTTGGGGGCACCTTCCCAGGCCTCTCTGGCCGTGAGGGACCCATCTCCTGGTCCCCCGTGTTTCAGAAAGGCTTATAAATGAGCTCTGGCAGCCTGAACCAGGGCCCCACGGGGGACCCGGAGCCTCTTCAAAACAGAGCCCTGACAATTAGGCAGTCTGAGTTTTGAAAGGCTTGGGATTGATGGCGTGGACAGTAAAAATATCACCTGGGGAGCTGGGTGTAGTCCTCTGAGGGTTGCCTGAGGTCAGTTGCCATGGCAACGGAGAATGAGCTCAACCTTGTAACTGACCCTTATCTTTTTTTGATCTGTGGGCCACTTGGGGCCAAGGCTTGAAATCAACTGGAAAATAATCCGGTCACATATCAGAAAGAAAACTATTTATACTTATTTACCCAGGTACCCACCAACATTCCCATTCGGCACTGACGAGGCCGCCACAATAAACCAGTGTCGCCCGTCCAAACGGAAGCTACCGGCCCGCTGAAGAGAGGGGGAGACGGAATCCCCCACCTCCGTAGAGTGCCGCTCTGCTCTGGCCTGTGGGCAGGTGCTCGGATGGAAAGGGCGTCCCTCCCCCACCCCACCCCTGGCATCTTTTCTGCCGGAAGCACTGGGCCCTCTCGCAGGCCAGCATCCGGTAGGAATCCATTGGAGGAGCTGGCCTTGGATCTCTCCTCTCATCTGCTGCTCAGGCGTGTCGGTCCAGCCTGGCCTCATCGCGAGGCTGCTTGGCTTTATTCCAGGGTCTGGGAAGGCTCCCCTCCGCCAGAGGCGTGTCCCCAGCCGAGAGGCTGGACTGGGATGCCAGGCAGATGTGCATCTCTGCACCTGTGGGAGGGGTCCCCATGGAGTCGGGGGAGGCCCGCTGAGCGGAGGGACACCTGCAGGCCCTCGTCCTCGTCCCACCCCCCAGCCCCCAGGGAAGGCCTGGCTGGCTCAGCCACCCCTCCCGCTCACCCTGGGGTTCCCATGGCAAGACAGCCATCTGGCCAAGGCGTGTCTCCAGGACCCTGCTATCCTGAGTTAGAAGGACTCGAGCATTCTCTTTTCCTCCGAAACTCAAGTCAGAAGACTCCAGATGGTTCCACTGACCGACTGCTCCCAAGAGCCACGTCACACAAATGTTAGCGAGGGGTCAGTTAAGCTTGAGGATGATTCCGGGGAAACTCCCCTGGAGATTTCCCATCACTGCAAACAGGACAGCTCAACTGACTGCCCCCCACTCACCCCTGTTCCATCAAGATGAGCTTCGTCTGGGAGCGGAGGGGGAAACGGGGCTGAAAACCAGGCAGCGTGGAGGCTGTTCTGGCTCCGCTGCAGATGCGCAGGGTGACTGCGCTGAGCCCGGCCCTGTGAGCTCAGTCTTCTCGCCTGTGAAATGGGGAGAACGCCGTCCCCTGACAGGGCTGTGAAGAAGGTAGAGAATGCTGACCGCAGTATTACTACCAAGCTGCCGTGATCTCGGGCCTGATTCTGCCCGGAAACTCCACGCCCACGGCCTGGAACACAGTGGGCACTGCGGGGGTCACCAGCAGAGCCCCCTGCCCCGGGAAATGTTTAAGGAGCTCTGACATGGCACCTGGCACACTGTGGGTACTCGATCTATGTTACGTCCATCTGGCCAAGGCATCTGTGTCGGCTTCCCTGGTCTCTCTCCTCCTCTACCTCCACACCACTCCCCATATTTGTGATGGCAAAAGTTGTCTCTGGCTTCAGACCCTTTGTTCAACCGGGGCTCACCTAGCTTCCTACTTCCAACCACAGCAGCCGACTCCGCCGCCCCTCAGATGCGCCTGAAGCCAACACTTCTTCTTGCTTCGCGGTTCTAAATCCCACTAAAACTCAGTGGGATTTCCACGGAGGTCCAAACCAGGGCTGGGGACAAGGGCGTGTCTCGGGCTCGCACAGCACCTATCCGGCCTGGGCCTGCCCTTCCCGCTAGCTTGGCCCATGCAGGGGCCTCCCCAAGGGCACCAGGGCTCTGAGAGTCTCAGACAGACACTGGCCTGGGGCAGAGATCCACGATGGAGTGCTTCCAAGTGCACGGCCTGCTTCCGCACAGCCCTGGGTGGTTTGCGAGGAAATGCACAGGCCTTTCGCACAGGCCTCTGCTTGCCAGCGGGCTGTGGTGGCTGACAAAGACGGGGGCCTCTCAGCAGTCTGAGCTGGACATAAGCGTTAGGATGTGCTGACTGGCTGTCTTTGGTGAAGACAAAGTCACCGACTAGGCCCCGGATAGGTCACTAAGAGATGAGAGGGGCCTCTCGGAGCCGCTTGATGGAAAAAGCAAATGCATCGGTGACTGACCAACTCACCCAGAGACGGACCTTCACGGGGGACTCGAAGGAGAGAGAGTGCTCCCGAATCCAAACCTCTGGAACTTGACCCTTTAGGGGCTCAACGCATCTTGCTGATGAAGACATTCCACTGCCCTCCTCACACACACCCCCTTCCACCTGACAGAGACAAAGGCCCTCAGGAAATGAAGACCTTACAGCATCCCCCAGGGGCCCCCAAGGCCAAACAAGCAGCTAATTCTCGCTTAACACACCAAACACCTACGGACGGAGATCCCTGATCTTCAGGTTCCGGTTTTCCCCAACAAGGCAACGGCTTAAAAATCCATGTTAATAATCATCAGATTAATGCCCCTCTAATAACATACAATTAACGTGACAGGCAGGCGGCAAAACCCTGATTGTCACCGACCCTGCCGGGGACACGTGAATGAGCCCCGCTTCCCCTACAAGGGTTTTTTCTGTCGCTGACATCATTTTCCCGTACCAAGAGCCCATTTTTAAAAGGAGCGCGGCAATGCGTCAAAAACCCGGAGCTCTCCACGTGCACAAACGCAGCGTGCCCGCGCAGAAGGCAGGGAGCGCCTGGTTTTCCAAAAGTTTCCCAACCAGAGAGACACAGAGCCCTCTCCTCAGTTCCTAACGGCAGAAGTTCAGACGGGAGGCAGCAATCCTCCCCTTCCTCCGCCCTGGCCACACTAATTGGACCCTGGGCATCCCCACTCCTCAGCAACATTCTGGCAATGGTAAGTGACAAGACTGGGCCGGGTTCTATCACAACATTTTCAGAAACGCATGCCTCTACAGGATCCACACGGTCCACTATGGCCCTTCCTAGCCACGTGTGACTCTTTAAATCTCAACTGGTGAACGTTAAATAAAAGTAAAAATTCAATTTCAAGTGCTCAACAGCAACGTGGCTAGTGGCTACTGATTTGGACGGCGCGCAACGTTTCCGTCACGGCGGAAAGTTCTAGGGGACGGCGCTGTGCTAGAATGCAGGCAGCATGAAGGCCGGGGCTCTCCCTGTCCTGACCAACACTGTACTCCCAACCATGCAATGGTGTGTGGTACGCAGCAGTGTTTTAAAGATACTCACTGATTTGGAGTGTATGTGTTCCAAAATGTTTTAAGGAACTTCTCATCTCTTTTACTTGTTAGCTCTTGTCGGGATTCCCCTTCACGGAAAACTGTCCGGATGGGAGCCTCCCTGACCTTCAACTTAAACGTCTACCCTAATCATTATGTGGCCACTCTGCCCAGGGCAGATAAGAATATGGGGGAATTCGGAACATTCAAGAGTAATAAAGCTTCTCTGAAAGGCATAACCCAAGGAAATGGGTAACTTTGGACCAATAGGCTCTGAAGTCGAGGGATAACAACTGGGTCCCTAGCTAGTTTGGAAGCCCACCTGCTATGCCACTGAGCCTCCTCTCACGAAGCAGCCCCTGTCCTCTGCTCCCTGAGAAGTATGGAATGTCAGCAAACAGGACGCCTGCCGGTGGTCAAGGCCAGGAGAGAGATTAACGGATGCCCCTTTAAACTGGCTTAGCCCGGATGCTGGTGAAGGAAGCAAACACTTGCATTCATAACGCTTAGCTAAGTGGTTTGTGGGGTTTCCTACTCCGCTTCTGCGGCCCACTCCTCAAAGAACTGGGGCTTTGCCGTGACACAAGTAAAATGAAAATGGAACTCAATTTGGAAATGCAAACGCAACATGGAAGACATGAATACACTCAAAGCAATGTTACATCCTTCAAGTCGTCACCCGATCCCGACCATCATGCCCACGCTGAGCCGACTCCGAGGGAGAAGCTCGTCCTTCAATTCGGCTCAAAAGCCACGAGACAGTGCATAGCTTAGAGTCGCACGCACGGCCCTCCGAGGCGGTCTCTGGGGTCAGACTTCCTCTCGTCCACTCTGGTCTCCACTCCCCCCCCAACCACCCATCGAAAATATCACTTGCCTGAGGGCAGAGGATCACGGTCTCCTCTCATCCTCCAACAGACCCAGGACCGAGCCTAAGTGAGGCCTATTGGATGCCTCGAGCTCGCAGTAGCAAGCATTTACTGACATGGTCAGCTTCCAGACCTATGTTCTCCCAGATGGTAGTCTGGGATCGTTTGGACCCAGCACTCAGAGACCAGATGCGGGGGTCTGCCAACTTGGGGCAGCTGAGGCCCCACGGCCCGGCTCCCAGAGGCTGGCCAGTCTGCCTCTGTTCACGGCCAGCTCCATTCATCACCTGCCACCAGTCCCCCCAAATCTGGGGCCCACTCCCACTCCACCCACCATTCCTAGCCCACGAAGGCAGTTCACAGACAGCTGTGGACAGCGTCCCTCCCTGTGCCCCCAGAGGAGTAAGGGACTAGCAGCCTGAGTCCAGAGGAGGGGGCAGGCTGACGGGGGAGAGGCTGGGAGGGGGCAGAGCTGCCCCCGTGTAGCCCTCCACGCTCCCTGCTGGCTCAGTGAGCAGAACAGCTGCCATTAGCTAGGGGGAAACGCGTGCAGCTCGAGACCCATGCGTTGTGGCAGAGGAAGGCCCCTCCGCACCGCTGTGGCTGGCACCTGCCTTTTTCCTTCTTGGAAGAGGCAGCTTCATATACCTTCATCAAAAAGTACATCGTACACCTAGCCATTTGTCCATCGCTACCCACCCTCCGGGCCCCTCCTCCCCACGCCCACTCCCACCTCCCGTCTTCAATCCCTAGAGCACACACTGACCGGAGGGTGCACCCGGGTTCTGTGCCCATCCCTTCGCTCTGCTCCTCGAGGACGGCTCCCGCACCCCCAGAGCAAAAGCTACATCCTTCTGCCACAGTGACTGACTCCCCTGCTTTCAGCCACACCCACTCCCTCCCTTAGCCCCAGGGCCTTATTCCTGACTCTGCCCCTTGATTTGAACAATCCTGCGAGCTTAGCTTCGGTCCTTCCAACCACGATGTTCTGAGAGATGGTCCTACACGGACCTTCAAGGCTCTGGTTCCGGCTGCACCTAACGCTCTCCAGAGTTATGTGAAATAAAAGGTACCTTTCAAAAATTCCCTTTGCTTAAGCTAACTTGACTTTCTCTCCCTGGCAACCCAAGCAGTCCTGCCTAATAAGTTCTCTGAGGAAACATAAAAGCAGTTCTTTCATTTGCAGCGTTACTAATAGGGCCAGACAAACACGAGGGGCTCAGTAAATGCTAACAGTTTGGTGGGTTCCTAGATGCACAGCCTCATCCCCAGGGCTCTAGACCCCACCCTGGGCATTCAGGAGGGTGAATGTCTGGTCTCGATGCTGTCCCAGATGCAGGAGCTCAGACACATGGCTCTGGGTCCACAGTTCCCCTCATAGGTCGGATGGTGACAGAACAGGACTGAGTCAGCCCTGGGACCCTGCCCCCCAAGCAAAACGCTCTTCTCAGGGCTGGACACAGACCCCCGCTCGTGTGCTCACTGCATTCAGCGAGTACAGCACAAGGAGAGAAGCAGAGCTTTCGAGTCGGGGTTCAAATCCCCCTCCTGCCAGCTACCAGCTGTGGGACCTTGGGTCAGGGGCTGTTCCCCAGCAGGTAAAATGAGGAGGGTCACAGCACCTGGGCCATCAGCCTGCTGTGGGTGAATTGGCCTCCTACCCTCCATGCTGGTGATGTCTGTCACGTTACTGGCTCTGTGTCAGGCACAGGGCGAGGCACCGGGTGGACAAACTAATAAGACACTGGCTGTCGCCCCCAAGTTGCCTAGAGGTGAGAAACCTGAGAGGCCAGGGGAAGGGACATGACATGTGTGAAAATGCAGTCACCCAGAAGCCTTGCCAATCCCCCAAACCAGGCCCATAAGGACACCCAGCTTTGGGGTGGCAAAGCTCTAGGGAAGACAGATGGTTGGGGACCCTTGTGGGTGGAGGAGGCGATGGGAGCCGGATGCCCAGCAGCCCCACCAGGCCCATGTGAGAGCCCTCGGTCCTCCTGGCATGCCACATTGCTGCTGGCCCAGGACCCGGGAGCCACTCCCCTGGAGGCCAAGCAGAAGGGCCAAGGCCTGGTGTGAAGACTCAGGGTCTATGCTGTCATCGGAAGGCTTGGTCTGAAAGGATGAACTCTAATCCCACGAGGGATGAGCAGGAGACACACACACTCTCTCTCTCTCTCTTTCTCACATACACTCTCCTCTAGAACTCATTTTGAGGTCCTGCAAATAAAGGAGCTTCTCAATACAGAATCTCCCATTACAGCAAAGACTGTGGCCCCCAAACCCAGCTATAAAGTTAACCTTAGATTCTGGGCAGGGGGGCATCCCAAGACATTTTCTCTGCCTCCTCTTTATATTTTCCTCACACCCTGAACACACAAGGGGCCGACATGAATGGTAATTCAGGAACCAGAAACCAGATCCTAGCGAATTACCTTGAATTCTGGTTCCAAAATCAAGAGCGTGTCTTGGCTTCCCTGGGCAGGGACAGTGCTCAGCCCTATCCTACCTCCACCCCTTCTCCCTGTCCAGAGCTGAGAAAGGCAGAAATCCCATGCACCTGCAGAGAGCCATGTACATGCTGATGGGACTGGGATCCCGCATGAAAATGGGAGGCGGGGTAGCCTTCTGCCAGCCTCACAACGGAGGACACCGGTGCCTCCCCGCAAGTCCCCACAGGGCCTTCCTGCCAACAGACGCATGTCTGCAGAGTACAGCTCAAACTCCTGTCTCAAGAGAAACACGTCCTGCCTTCCTGCCCCTCATCTCCAGCCCCAAGGGGGGACCTCGGCTCTTTTGCACCCAGAAACTATCCTCCCCACGCCTAGCACCCTCACACCTGCTCAGCACCTCTCTCTCCCCCAGCCCAGACATTGCCCAGCGCCCAAAGGGTGGACAAAGTGGGAATCAATGCTGGCTTCGGGGGAGGGGACTCTCTAGAGAGAAACAACATTTACTCCCTGCCCACAAGACCAGGCACCAGGGACAAACACCTTCTCTAAGACAACGTGTACAGCTTTTTTCCATTAGTCTCCCACCTCACACGAATGAAGGCAGAAATAAAACCAGGTACTCAACACAATCCTATTGTGTTGTTTTTTTTAAAGAGGAGTGTGTGTCACTACGTGTGTGTGCTTTTTGAAAGAATCAGTGAATGGACACACACGAAGGCATTAGAGGGTCACCTCTGGCTGGCAGGCAAGCTGCCGACCTCTCTGAACCCCAGGAGGACCAGACGAGGCAGCCTGCAAAGCACTGATTTGAATGCAACCATCAGCTATTAGTACAATCATCTCAGCATTATCCTGAGGTCACTCTCCTTGTGACTCGGCTATATTTTCTAGATTTCCTGTAAGGAGCATGGGCAGCTTTTGTAATAAATAGAATAACAGCTTTAATTTTGAAAAAATTAATGTCCTGATTAATGACGAAGACAATGACAGCAACGACGGCGTCCCCTCTCTGGTGTCCCCATCTGAAAGGCGAGGTGGTTGGACAGAGCCCTCCATGGCCTGGCTCAGCCCCTGCTCTGTGGTTCTCCCCATCAGAGCCTCTGGGTGGTGGCAGCAGGCCATACTCAGCTTCTCGTTGCCTGCCGGTGCGTGTCGGTCCCTGCCTGTCCCCTACCCTCAGTCCCTGTCAACGAGGCTCAGTTCTATCACCTGTCCAGTGGGATAGGCAGGTCACTTTCCAGGTCTGGATTCTGCCACTGTGTGTCCGGGAAAGTCAGCTCTCTGTGCCCCAGTCTCCCCATCTGTAAAATGGGGACAGGGGTGCAATGCAGAGGCACGCATACAGCTTGGAGTGCACCGGCCGGGCCCTCACCAGCTCCCAAGCATGGCTGGGAAGGCGCTCTGGGGAAGCGCGTGTGGCCGTCCCTCCCCACACTGGGCTGCCCAGGAGCCGATGGGCTTTGTTGCAGACTCAGGCTTCAGAGGCCAGTGGAGCATGGCTCACGGCCTCAAGACCAGAGGCCCGTGGAGCATGGCTCACGGCCTCAAGACCAGAGGCCCGAAGCATCAGGGAGATGGGAAGTGAGGTTCCAAGTGGGCGAGAGACGTCAGGGAGGCCATGACCCCTCCTAAGGAGGCTGGAGGCCCCACGACCCGGCCCAGCCATGCTAGGCCAGAGCTGCCTCTGGCTCTCCCCAACTCTCTCCCTCCTCGCGGGGGAGGCGACGGCTCCAACGGCTCGGCAGGCCAGATGCAGCCTGCCCAGATCTGCGCCCTCCGTGAGATTGAAGATGACAGGCTCCAGGGGCCGGGAGGAGCTGGGTCACAGGAAACTTGGCAACGACAAGGGCAGGGGCAACAGCTGGGCTCGCAGGACCTGGAGCCCCCCCCTCCCCCCAGAGGGCCCAGTGAAGCGCTCCCCCCCTCACCCCTTCAAGTCTTTAAGGGAGTTCTAAGTGCTCCCAGGCTGAGGCTGGGGTCTGACCACTGCCCCTTCCCACGCCACCGGCTTCCAAAGAGACAGTAGAAAAGTGGTCCAAAGACCCAATATTTGTATTTCGAATGCTAATTTGACATAGAGGAGTGGGCATGGGGGAGTGTTTACAATCAGCACTCCAATAAGCCCACAAATGACGCCAGTATTTTATAAGCTTGTTAGAGACAAATCACCCCTCAGCTGATATTTACTTACTGATGAATCATAAAAGGGCTCAATACACAAAGAGTACATCCAAAAAGAATGTCTTTCTCCAGGCCCATCTTCGGCAAGAATGTTGGGAGCCCAAGCCCACTGTGCCACCCCCACAGCACCTGTCCCCAGCCCCCCTGCTCCCAGCAGCCTCCCCGGGGGCAAATCATTGGCACCAGCCCCAGCTCCATGTCTCCCCACCCCCCACCCATCAACTGGCCTAATCGGAGACTCAACCCGGCACTCCGGAGGCAGCTCTGTCCTTCTGCCGCCCCCGGAGTCCTCTGCGGGAGCAGATCCAATCCAGCTAATTTGCATAATGATGAAGCCCTCCAGTGCGGGCTGGGTCTTAGGAGGGTTGGGAAGAAATATGCCCTGTCCTTTGGAGAGGCACACAGAAGGCTCGGTGCAGCCCGGGAGGAATGGGGCGCCTGGCGGGTGGGCGGACGCGGTGAGGAACCGGCAGCTCGCCCGCCAAGGACAGCTCAGCTCTGTCGCCCGCTGAGCCCATGTCCAGCTGGCCCAGCAAAGGAAGCGCTGCCCAGGGCTGTAAAGCAGCAGGAAGAAGGCTCAGAGTGCCAGCTCCAGACTCAGGCTGGATAGACCCAGGTCATAGCGACCGCCACTCACTGGCCGGCTGACCTTGGGCAAGCCACCGACCTCTCCGATCTCAGTAGGGCGGGACAAGGCAGCCCACAAAGTACTGCTTCCAAAGCACAGACAGAACGCAGGAAACGCCGGCCATTATCACGGTGACATTGTCATCTGTCCATTTGTTTATTCCGCAAATGCCAGGGATTGTGCTGGGGAGTCTGGGAGACTCGGGGACATGTATCCTGCCTCTAAATCACCTCTGGTGACAAGACCATTGCACAGATGCAAAGGTGAGGGCTGCACTTGCCCTTGAGGGGAGGCAGTGTGGAAAGGGGGTGTGTGGGAGCCACTGGAGGGCCGTCAGGTTCTGCTTCTCAGTCTGGATGTGTTCAGTTCTGCAAATTCATCAGACTGAACATTTATGATTTGTGCATTTTTCTGGACATACATCAGACTTCAATAAAGTTTGTGAAAAACCTCTCATCTACTTAAGGAGAGAGATCAGCCAGGTGGGTACATAACACCAGGCAGGAAAATCAGCTCCTTAAGAAGGGTGGATTTAAAAAAAAAATAAAATAAAAAGCAAAAATAAAAAATAAAAATAAAATAAATTTAAGAAAGAAAGATGAAATATTAGGGACAGGAACTGGGCAAGATGAAGAGGGAAGAAATTCCTTCTGTGTGCAGCGTGGGGATCACTTCAGCACGTGTCTGGTACATAATGGGTGCTTGGTAGATATCTGTTAAATGACTGAGCGAGTAAGTGACAAATGGCTTCCTGGAGGAGGCGGTCTTGGAGGAACAGGTTTGGATGAAAAAGCAGGGAGGGCATTTAGCAGGGGACTGTCTGCAGGGGCAAAGGCCCTGGAGCGGGGTGCCTGGATGGCTCAGTGGGTTGAGTCTCTGCCTCCGGCTCAAGTCATGATCTTGGGGTCCTGGATCGAGCCCCGCATTGGGCTCTCGAGTGCTCAGTGGGGAGCCTGCTTCCCCCTCTCTCTGCCTGCCTCTCTGCCCACTTGTGATCTCTCTCTCTCTGCCAAATAAATAAATAAAATATTTAAAAAAAAAAAAAAAAGGCCCTGGAGTGGCTTTGCTCTAATGACAAATGCTCCCTGGGCCAGGTGCCGCCTGCAGCAGTGATCCCGGGGCTGGGGCGTCGGCCTTTGCTGGGCTCACAGTCTGAGAGGAACCAGACATCCAAGAAGCAATTTCAGGGGGATCAATCCTTCCCTCATTCTACAGATACTGCCTGAGTGTCCAAATGCAGAGGACAGTGCTGGGGGCTGGGGACACGCAGGTGAACAGGACGGCAGGGCCCCTGACCTCACAGCCCTCGCTGCCTCTCGCAAGTAATTGCTTTTTTAAAAATCCAGTGTGAACAACACAACAAACTTGAAGCTAGGCCAGCTTTGCATGCAGTTAGTCACTAATTATCACAGTGGTGCCATGAGGCTGGCACTATTTTTATTCCCATTTTACAGATGCTGATACTGACACTAAATGAAGTTAAGCAACTGATCCAAGGTCACAACGTTTTCCGATGAGGTTGCCGCAGGACTGAGACATGGCTCTTACCCTCTGCACTGTCTCTGCTGGTCAAGGGACCAAAGATGGTTCTTTGGACTCTGTAGAACATTTTCAACCCATGTCTCTTTCACCGCCTTGGGAGAAAGCCAGACGGAAGCACCCAAAATGGGTTCTTAGACCCATTTTGCAGAGGTGAACCCTGGTTTTCTAAGCACTGGGCCCCCAAAGGTGGTAAGTGACAATGGAAATGATCCCCAGGGACTCAATTCCTTATCCTTGCACTCTCCCCAGTCCGATGCTGTTGAGCAGGCCCGTGGAGGATGTCCAGAAGAGGAGGGGCTGGGCAGCCGGGCAGGGGCACATCCAGCATGCTGGGACCCAACATGTGCAAGCCCGGGGCCCTGACCCCACAGGACCACCCCATCTCATCGACCCTGCTCAGAGCCCACGAACTCCGTGGGCAATCTTCACAGCCCTGCCCACCTTGCACCAGCCAGGGGGACCCCCCCAACTCCACCCACTCGCTGCCCGCAGCCCCAGTGAGAAAAGCAATCACAGCTGGAGCAATGGCTCATGCTGAAACAATTCTCCAAAGCTGCCTGTGAGCAGACGTTGCTGCTTTAAATGGCGATTTTGCAGTTTGGGGTGCAAAATTATTTTCCATGGCACATGGGGAGTGGGCAGAATGGATTTGCCGGTGCTGAGCTGAGGTCCTGCATCCCAAGCAAAACTACGCAGACGCTGACCACGACTGGGCTCGCGGAGCCTCAGCCGATAGAGCTCTGAGATAGGACTAATAATTATTACCATTTACTAAGTGCTGACTATGTGCCCCGCATTATGCTAAATGCTTTCCATCTGGGATGAGCTCATAAAATCTCTACGAGGAGGTAACAGTAAGCGATGGAGCCCAACATTCCAGCCACAGAGCTGTGCTCTTAACCCCTGGGCCGCACTGACTTCCTGAGCATTATTAATTACGACCATTGGTAGGAGAGGGATAAAGGCAATTAGAGTCAATACTTAATTTCTGTTATTTGCCAAGCACAGAGCCAGGTGTTAGGAATATAAGCACGACTACGAACTTAATTGTCTGCAAGAAGTCCCACGTGATTATACCTACAAATGCAGTAGTCTTATCGCTGAGACTATCTTTAACGATTAAGCACATGACCAGCACATAGTGAGTCCACAGTGTGTGTCTTTTGACTAAGAAAAAAAAAGTAATTTTTTTTAGAGGAGATCATATTTTCCTCCCCTACTCCACTCCATTTCAAACCATGGCCCTCAAATCACACACACACACACACACACACACACACTCAAATAGTTACTTCCCCACTTCCAAACAGTGACCCTTTAATGAAAAAAAAACAGAGAAGCGTGTCCATGGGTAAGTTGCTTTCCCTCTCTGAGCTCAGAGTCCTCATTTGTGAAAGGAGAAGGCGGGAACAGAGAACTCACAAGGTTCCTCGGGGACTAGACGATCAGGGGAAGGGCGAGACCCCATCCTAACTCTAAAATGCCTTGACAGATAGCTGGAGGATACAAAGGAATAAGCATGTGAGAATTTCATTGGAAATTTCAAGGTTCAAACTCAAGGGCCAGACCTCAGAAAGAGATGGGCATAGAGAGCACCCAGTAGCAGCTAAAGAAATGTTTCTCTGGAAGCTCAAGAGGTCATTGGGATACAGCAGTAAATGCCACAGCTGATAGGCTGAATTTTAATGCTTTTGGAATATTCCATGCAATCCCTATTCCTTCCTATTGATTATATGCAGACCCCCACCCTAGCCGCCTGATCCTCAAAGGCAACTGAGTTTCTGACGTTTGTTGAAGAAAATTTGTTCTTCCGAAGCAAGGCAAGAGGGAGGAAAGAGCATATTTTTAACTGGGAGGCATGGATACCTGATGCCTCTAAAGCTGTGTGACCTTGGGAAAGTCACCTAACTTCTCTGAGCCTCAGTTTCCTCCCTACCAATAGTGGGTACACATCTGTATCTACTTGGATGTTCTTTCTGGGGGAGGGGGGACGATATCGACCAGCCTCCTGGCCCTCGCAGCACCCTGAGGAAAATCATGAAGGGCAGGGGAACCAGCGGACACCTGTATCAGTCAGCGTAGGGAGGGAAGCATGTGGTAACAAGCAACCCCAAAGCGCGAGGGCTGCAGACAACAAAGATTCAGCTCTCATTCACCCTTCACGCCCATCGCAGGGGATCTGCCCATGGAAATCAGTCAGGCACCCACGGTATGGGAGCACCCGTATGTCTGGCCTCAACAGCTGCCGTAGACTCACACCTCTCAGGGCAGAATTAGCCACTCGGTCCAACCCAAGACCATGGGGCGGGGCTGTGTCACCCTACCACGTGGCAAAGGATGACAAGCCACACAGCCACATTCACAAGAGTGCTGAGGCTCACCGGGACCTCCAAGAATCTCGAGACAGGCAGGTGTCGGTCAGGAGTATAGGAAAGAAAATGCCACCTGAGCACCCCCAATAGTGACAGAGCCACTCAGAGAACGTTCCAGCACACCCAGGCCTGGAGTCTGGAGGGGCGAGAAGCCCACACCGTGCTTTCTGTCTCTCTGGGGCTGCTCCAGTGTGGCGAGTGGACCCCCACAGAGCATCTCCAGTCCCTGCACCCTCTCCTGAAGGCGGAGGTGACGCACTCCTCCCGGCCACCCGGCTCTCCGAAGAGCCCGCCAGGTAAATGCCATGTGCTGTCCTGGGGCTTCCCGCAAAAGTCGCTCCCGACGATAATGGCTTTCGGAGGCTATGCAACCGCACGCCTGGCATCTGAAACGTCGTCAGAGGCCAGGTGCTGCATCTCTAATTAGGACGGGGATTTTTTTTTCACCCCACACAGAATTTACATAATTGGGAAGGAGGTTACGAGGAGGACCCTCCCCACTGATGGTGCGTTTTCCAGGCCCTCCTTTCACTTCCCCTTGCACACTTAAATTTAAGGGAGAAATGAATCGATTTGAATTTTTTGAAATTAATTATCATCATCACCATGGAAAATGTATCCGCTGCCTTCCTCCGGGAGTTGAGAGAGGAGGGGGGCGATCTCCTGTGGAGAGGAGCCCTGGGAGGTGACACACGGTTCCTCCCCCGCCCCACCACCACCACCATTGCACTCTTAAAGAGAAACCTCACCTCACCCAGCCTCACCCAGCTGGTTCTCAGAGTACCTCCCAGATTGGTCTGAGCATTCTTCAGAATTTTTTTAGCAACCAAAATTAATGCTTTAAAATGTCACTTGCTACAGTAAAATTTATCAACATTATTATATACCATAGAAACTGCCATCCCAGACAAATGCACGACATTAAAATTTGGTCTAGAGCTCCCCAGAGGAAACGTTTGCTGCAATTTGTATAACAGTTTATATATTTATGCTATTTAATGGTACAAAGCAATAATTATGACTTCATTCACTGATAAGCAACGGCATTACATAAATCTGATGCGGATTTAGAACATGCCAGCCCTGACACCAGTGTACTAGTTGTAAATTATGTTGCCGTTAAAAAAAAAAAATCCAAGCAAATATGAAGGAGCAGCGGGAAACTAATAATGCATCTCCAGCTGTTCCAGTTAACCTGCAAATGTGGCCATCTGCACCTCGGGAGAAAGAGAAGGGGAAAGAGACGGGAAGGCGGAGTGGTGCAAAGGGAGAGGGGGAAGAAGCCGCCTTCTGGAAGCACAAAGCTTTCCCCCGACATCCAACCAATGACCTTGCTCCTCTCCACATGGCCGACTGCACCCGGATCGGAAAAAGTTCCCGAAGAGCGGAGGGTCCCCTCTCCGCTGTGCCTCTGACCCTCACACCCGGCCCCACGCGCTCTCGTCCCCTCGCCAAAAATACGACTCTGACGTCAACCTTCCTTTCCCTGCCCTTGCAGGACGCTGGGCCTCCGCCCCTGAGTCCCTACTTCCGGCAGCACGAACATCACCAGGCAGCTTCCTGGACAACTTATTTCATTCCTTGCCCTTTTCTTCCTTCCTTCCTTTCCTTTTTTTTTTTTTTTTTAAACACGCTTTCACGGACCCATTTTGCATTGTTAAGGAAAGGTGGGGTGGGGAAGGGTGGCAGGAGAAAAAGTCCTAATTGTCATAGATGTGTGCCCACTTCCCGGGGTTCAAAATGGAGCCGTGGGCCCGTACTAAAGGTCCGCACTAAGCAAAGACAGAAATGCTCAGACGGCTGCAGGTGACAGGTCCGGTGCCCAGGGACCGTCAGTCGGGTTCCCAGCTGCTGGGGCTCCGTGGCTCTCAGCTCTGCCCAGAGAGTGGCATGCCACAGAGGTGGTTCTGTGGGTGACAGAAAACTGCTCGGCCCATGTCTGACCCTGCCAGGGCCCTCTCCCCAGAGAGCATAGAAGATCTCTCCCCAAGACGGGCACGGGGTTCTGCTCAGGGACACATCTCCCCGTCAACCCCACATCAGCTGCGCCTCCCTGGGACGGTCCTTGGGCTGTGCAGGAGATCAAAGGCACCGCAGGCTCTTTTCTCTCCTCCCATCCAGAGGAGGAAGACCTAAAAGGTGATGGATCTGGCACCCCACCCCCACCCCCATGTCTAAGAGCGGATATACACCTGTATGTGCATACCAGCTAGCAAAAGCATGTACTGGGCCCTCGTGGGCTGACCACATCACACGGCACCCTCATTGAATCCTCCTAACAACCCTTTGTGTTGGACATTGAATGACTCTCACTGTATAGATGAGACAACTGAGTCATGGAGAGATAATTAGAACTTGCCCAAGGTCAACGCAGGTAGTGAACCACGCTTTTGAACCATAAGGTTTAGAAGAATGTTTTTAGGCCAACTCATGCGTGTTTTTTCACATTTTTAAACTGTAACCTATAGCAAAAAAATAGCTACGCATGACCTAGTCACACACTAACAGACATACGCGAAACCAAAAAAAAAAAAAAAAATTAAAAAAAAAATTTTAATGTAACTACACCTTAGCTTCCTAAGTATGATGTCTTCTGGCATTTTCTTTCCTTTTGCTTGTACTTTAGTTTGTATTTTTCCTTCCCCTTCCCTTCCCTCTCTTTCATTCCATTCTGTCCCATCCCATGCTCTGTGCTGCCTTACTAATTCCTTTTTCATTTCATTGAGTGTGACCGTCCCAAGTTGATTTCATGATTTGCTAGCGGGTTAGGCCCCACCACGGGAAAAACGTTGGCTGCTTCAACTCCCTCATTTTATAAAACGGAAGCTGAACTCAAAGAGCGCAGCCCATTTTCCAAAGATCACATAGGTTTGTAGGCCTTCCAGAAGCCAAACCCAGGCCTCCGGCCCCCTCTCCACCAAGCCTTGCAGCGCCCCTCATCCCTAAGCCCTCCCTGGGCTTGCCAGCACTCACTGCTGAGCACACCGAGGACAAGAGGGTCCCTGGCCCCTTCTTCGTACCTGGGCACAGGAAAGGGCACTGTGTGTGGATGAGGTGAGGCACGGGGACAACAAGGACACAGGGACAGGACAGGGCCCCACATAGAGCTCCATTCGGTCAACAATTTTGGAGCGAACTTGACCCAACCCGTCTCCCTGTGAGGGCCACCAACCCCTGCCCCACAGCCAGCTGGCAAGAGTCCACGTGATAGTCCACAGGCAGGGCTGGACACACCGACGGGCAGGGCATGTCCCCCACGATGGTCAGTGCTCCTCCGGGCTCCTGCGGGGAGCCCTCCATGGCGGGGGATGTGGGGACTCGATACACCGTCACAGACACACAGGGAGGACAGAGTGGGGTGCTTCTCACCGTGCCCCGGGCAGAATCAGCACAGCCTCCCCAAGGCTTGGGCTCCCCCTTGACATCTTTACGTACCCAACAGACTGGCCATCCCAGGCCCATGTCCAGGTGGGTCCCCACAAGGAAGGCCCGTCTGCCGGGACGATGCGTGAGAGGCTTGCTTCCCACCACCCTCCTTCCTGCTCACAACTTCCTACCATTTTGGCTAACTGATTTTGCAACTAAGAAAACGACATTTCTTGGCTGCTCCAATTTTCCCAGATCTCCGACAGCACCGGTTCAAACGTCCAGCCGTCGGCTTTCCCCCGTCACAGGCCTCTCCCTTCAAGTCCAGTCGCCTCAGTCACTCCGGCAAGCTGCGGGGCCTCGGTTCCTCTCAGGACCTCAAAACACAACCCCCTCCGTCCCCCAGCACATCCGCTCATTCACAAGACAGCTCGAAGTATCGAGGACACGGGCCTTTTATTTTTATGGTCTAAGCGGCATCAATTCCAAGAACTAGAAAAACAATCCCTCAGTGGGAACCTATTCAGTGGCTCGCCCAGAAGGTCCTGGAGGCCAGGCTAGTAGCTCTGTCTTCTTCACAGCACGGGGACAAAGGACAGCCAGGCCTGAAGGGCGGGGTCAAGCCTGCACACACTTCAAAACGCGCAGGGTGCGACGAGCCCGGATCCCAGAGGGCCGGCTCTTTCTCCACTGGAAGAGCAAGAAAGCCCTCAGGAGCACAGGGGGCTCGGGTAGGGGAAGGGGCTTGAACACAAGGCCCCGGAAGGAAGATGGGGTTGTGCCCCCGATTCTGGACCGGCAACGTGTTCTCACAAGGGGGTCAACCAAGCAGCTCCCAACTCTGGCTGGAACACAGGGTATGGCCACTCCAGCCCTCAACCCACAGCTATGGTTTTCTCTGAGGGTCACATTCTGTGAGTGTGGGGGGTGGTTGGTAATGAGTTCCCAACATTTAAAACAGCCAGAAATTTTATATTAAGATCTGGATTGGGGGCGTCTGTCAAAAACCCAGAACATCTGGACTCTTCAAGACGCGATCCCCAGGGCACCTGGGTGGCTCCGTGGCTTAAAGCCTCTGCCTTCAGCTCAGATCATGATCCCAGGGTTGTGGGATCGAGCCCCACATCGGGCTCTCTGCCCGGCAGGGAGCCTGCTTCCTCCTCTGTCTCTGCCTGCTTGTGATCTCTGTCTGTCAAATAAATAAATAAAATCTTTAAAAAAAAGAAAAAGAAAAAAAAAGACGCAATCCCCCAGGACCACAGTGGTGAGGCCCGGGCTCTCTGCTAGGATACAGGAGCCCCCACTGTCCTCAGGCAGGCCACCTCACTTGCTGTCGTTCATGCCTCACCCCTCGTAGATGCAGAGTCGGCAGCGCCTGAATAACCAGGTAGAAGAAAGGCAGAGGAGGCCCAGGTTCCAGCTCTGACTCACTGTGTGTCCTTGGACAAGCCCCTGGCCCTCTCTGGGCCTCAGAGAAAGCTGTGCATGGAAGGGGGTAGAAGTCCACCACTCACGCACACGGCGCCCCCATGATGCCACCTTGGGCTCCTTCAAATGGTGAGAAGACGGGCTGGAGCGAGTGGGAGGTGCCCGTGCGCCCCCGCCGCCAGCCCCGCCGCCGTCCCCAAGGCCGTGCTGACGCCACTCCTCGGCAGCCTGATATGAATATTGTGTCAGAGACTAGAGATATTAAGAATGACAATGCATTATTACTGCAGCAGGGAAATCTCCTGAGTCCTAGACACAGGATTTCGAAACCCTCAGCCAAAAATCAATAGTAATGCCCAAGAATTTATAAAAGAAGCACGTCAGTCTGCATTTGAGAAGACACACTTTCAATTTCTGGCTAAACCAAAGGGACAAGCGCAAGTGTGTCATTCCGGAAGGGCAGGAAGAAAAAGAGAAAACCACATGCGTGATCCCAGGTGATGGAAGGCACCTCGCAGCCAGCCTCTCATCCGGAAGGAAGCCAGGCTGGGAGCCCTCAAGGTGAAAGAGACCCTCGGGGCAGCCCCCTGCCAGGGTTCCCTCTGACCCATCTAGGAGGGGATAGGGATGCAGGAGAACCCATTTCCCTGGCCACTCCGGGGCCCACTGTTGTCCTGGAGATCAGTGTTGACAGGGTGAGCTAGAACATACTGTCCTTAGACCTGAAACACCATTAGGTCTATCCTCAGCTCTAAAATTGGCACAAAATAGTGGCTCTCTCGGGATTGTTATGACGACTGAAATTCATTTTACAAAACCAAAGGCGCTTTTGGGAGCATGAAGACCAAACACAAAGGGCATGAGCTGTGAAGGCTGAAGGAGCTGGGCTCAAATTCCGACTCCACTGTGGGAAAATGACAACAGTGACACTTACCTTACCTTGCAGGGACATTATAAGGGTTAGGGGTGACGTGTGCCTGGTGTCTGGACCAATCGTGCGTCTCAATAATGGACTGCAGCTCCAAGATCATGGTCATTAAAAATACAAACAAATAGAAGGTATTACGACCTTCAATCTAATACGTATTTCCTCATAACAATCGCTCTTAGATCAGCTGATGGTTTTTAAAGTCTTCGTGAATTATGGTTTTTCGTGGGTACAAAGCTCTCCAGTTTCCGAAATGCTTCCACAGCCCTTTTCTTGAGTGATGACACTCACAAGATGAAGTGAGGGAAAGATTCCCCATTTGAAAGAAAACGGAAGCCCTCAAGGGTGATATGATGGGACGAGAGCTCAAAGTCGTGTTCCCAACAGTGACAGGGGAAGGGTGCGTCTCCTCCTAGCACAGTCCCTCCCTGGGGGCAGGACAACCCACACCCTATTCCTAGCACCCATTCTGTTTCTGGGCTTCCTGGTCCCCCCAAAACGATGACTTCTTTTCTCTCCTCTGTAAGTACTGAGACTATGGCATGTCTACGCTGACAGAGCACCAAAGACCATCCTATGTGACTCCCAAACCCAAGGCCACAAGTGAGCAGGACACATATCACCATAGCTGACGCCTCCAGATTCTCAGCGGAAGGACAGGAAGTTCCAGGGCTTGCTAGAACACTTCCCCACCTTCCGCACTCTTAGACCCCCTCCGGTGATGAAGCCCAGCACAGCAGTGCCCCTCAGCTCCCAGCAAGCGTCGTCTTCTGTATATCCGCCAGACCCGAAAGGCAGGACCCCTGCCACTGCCAACTCCCACAGCCTGCCTTGATGGCCATGTTCACTCAACATCTTCAAATAGGTGACAGAGGGCAGAACTCCCCAAATCCCAGTCACTCCCCAAACAGGCTGGCTGAACCCCCTCTCCCTGCCTGGTCCTAGACAATTTAACTGAATTTGGATGGGGTGCTCTAAGCACCAGGAATCGACTAGGCAATGGCTGATGTGTGCCCAGGTGCCCCGAGGGCCAGCCATTCAGAAGAATTCCACTTGTTTTCAGAGAGTGTAGTCACATTAGTATAATCCTACAATCCTACGTCACCACTTCGGCATAAATGGTTGTTTTCCTGCTTGGCCATCAGTTCTGTGAGGCTAGGGGCTCAGACTTTACCGGATTGTTTTTACTTGGACTTTCTGCTGATATGAAAACACTGTGTGGTTGTTCTAGAAAATTCGCAAAGTACTAAAACAGATAAAGATCACCCTCGATTCCCCTCTCTTTGAAAGCTACTGTCAGTGTTTTGGTCTATTTCGCTCTGCAGACATAGATCTTACGTGAAGTTACATGAGATCTTAAAGACAAAACCACCTGGCACGATGCCTGGTATACAGCTGGTGCTCAACACGTATATGCTGAAGAACGATGTGAGACAACAGTCTAAGAATAAATGAATTAGAACGTAGGGGTATTGAGTCTGTGCAGTCCAAATGGCATCTTCAAATTAAGGGCTTTGTCAAGATGGCAGTTGGGATCTTAGACACCACACCAAGGAGTTTCCTTTCTTTGGTATTTTGTATGTTTATTTCATAATTAATTGCTAAAAAAAATTTTAAGACATCTCATGGATGGGGGCAAACACACCTACACTAAACACAGGGTAGGGTTGGATATATGAGATGGGAATTCTCCTCCAAACAGCAATAAAAATAAAATATACTGGCCATTCCTTAACAGTCCTTCATGTTCATGTCACAGGTCTCTCCTGCTCGAATGCCAGCCCTTGCTATGAGGCAGAAGCCCCTGGTTCCCAGGGGGAACCTCTCCAGTCTATGCCTGGAGCACTAAGGAGTTCACTCCAGGCTGTGGAACACCGCCTGGCACTTGGTGTCACTCGGCAAACAAAACCAGCACTCAATGGAGGTCTTATTATGTGCTGGGTTCTGTGCCAGGCACCTTGCACGTAGTATCTCATTTAATTTCTGCAACACGCTTGTGCTAGCCTCCATTATTTTTCCCCGTGGTACAGACTAAAAGGGTTAACTCACAGGTTAAGTAGCTTGCTTGCCCAAGGACATAATACTAGTAAGTGACAGGGATTGGATTTGAATTCAAGAAACCGGATTACAGTACTTCTGCTTTTAATTCCTGAGCTATAATGTTTCAGGGATTACAGACGGATGGGTGGACGGAAAGGATGGTGGGTGAGCGGTTATGTGGACGGTAGATGCAAGGATGAACTAGTAGACGGACAATGAGTGTCGAGGTGACTAGATGGGCTGGTGGGTGGAGGGATGGATGGATGAGAAGATAAGGATGATAATGAACGGATGGGGGAGGGAGTGGAGGAATACATCACGGGTTGATGGCGGATGGATTGTAGTCATGCACCTGTCCCTTAACCCAGTGCCTTAGCACTGGGGCATAACCAAGGGGATGGCCCAAAGGTCACTCCCATCAAAACTACAACAACGTGACAGCTGCAGGCTGACTCCCCTCTCCTCTCATCTACGAATTCTTTTCACCCGACTCTCCCAAGGGCTGAGTTTTCAAGCCCACCAGGCAGGAACATCTCCCTGGCCCCTTAGAGCTTCTGAGTTGTAGAGTGTGGGGAACTTCTGGGGCCTCAGGGACAGAGTCACGGCGGCGGGTGAAGGCTGCTCAGAGCATCTGCTTGCACACCGAAGACAGACTTGGCTTTTGTTCGCTTCATTCCCTGTGGCTCTTCTCACCCTTCAAGGCAGAGCGAGGCATCCCCCCTTCTCCAAAGCCCTGCCCTTCCCCTAGAACCTTCTGTCCGTTCGCTGTCAGCAGAATCAGATGGCCCTTCCTTAGCACTCTCATGCCCATCTTCTTACTCTGGCGGCTCTCACATTGCTTTGCTGGCTTGTCCTCTCCTACAGGCTGATCAACGTGAGGGTGCACGTTTTGGCCCGTCACTGAGGCCCCCAGAGCCCTCGGCGCAGGACTCTGTACATCAGGGGCTCGATCCTTACGTGTGCAATGGATCCCAATGCCCAGAACACAGACCTCCAAGGACTCCTCCCCCACCCCTCCCAGCCAGGAGCAAACAGGGGTCCAGCCACCCCCACACCCCACCCAGGAGGTGCAGACACCGTCCGCATGCAGTTACTTCTTTATCCACAAGAGAGCACCGTGTCTTGGAGCACCACACAAGTCCTTTTGTAAATGCCTAGTGTACTTACAGAACACTGTATAACTCAAAAATTATAATTAAAATGTCTTAGCTCCTGTATTTATAGTAACATTTAAACTACTGTGCTTTCTTGAAGTCAGTCATTTACTTGAGAACAGCACACTTTATGGTGAACAGATCTTTGAAACAGTACCGCGGGGATCTAGCCCAGGCACATGCAACTCAATATATGTCAACAGCTGTAAAAATATTGGTGGGAGAAGCCAGGGAAAAAAAGCCAGGAGCCCAGATCAAGTGCCCTGTCTCTCACATCTGACTGTTTTCAGCTGCTCCCTCCTCCTCCAAATAATTGGGCCATTTTGGTGCCCGCTGTCATACAAGGCGGGCCCTCTTTGAGGCTGGATGATCAAAAAGGTTATAAATGAGAATGATTTCGATGTCGGCGGCCTGGAGAGTGACCAGGGCGTGTGCGGCAGCAGAAGGGCCCGTTCTAATCTTACCAACTGCACACCGCCTCGGAGAGCATTCCTAGGGCGCGAGCAGCTCCCCAGGGTGAGGCCACGGTAAATTCCGCCTAATCCCTTCTGCATACAAATGAGCGCCTGGCAGGAGGATGGGGGCCAGACACAGCAGCCCAGTGCCTGCTCCTCCTCCCTGGGTTGGCTGTCTTCGCTGCACAAACAATCAGTGACAGAGGAGAGGGCTGTAGGCCTAGCGGAAGGAGGCGGAGGCACCCAGGAGCTGGGGCGGGCGGTGCCAGGGCAGTGCATGGGCCCTCAGACCCCGCCCCAGCCCTCGGACCCCGTAGTCCTGCAGTGGGCACACCGGAGCCCAGGAAGCCAAGGACGGCATGGCCAGAGGCTGGATCTGGTGAGGGAACGAGATATTCCTTCACCTAAGGGCAACGGGAGGCATGTCTGTTGCAGGATCGGGTGAGCTGTACGGCGATGGGGCGGCTGGGCAGGCATCCAGTCCTTACCGACGCCTGGCATTGGACGCAGCTCCTCTCCCAGGCAGGCACACAGTGTTAGAGGGGCCCCTCTGGGATGAACGGAGTCCAGCAAGCAGGGAAGATCAGGAGGGAAGAGGTTCTACCCTGCCATCTCTCAGGAGAGCCCCAGCTCCTCATTACCCCCCAGACTGTGCTAGCAAGGCAGCAGAGGGCTGGAAGCTAGGTTTGAGGAGAGGGCCTGAGGCTGGGAACCCCAGGGGCCCTGAAGCAGTAGAGTGATGGGAACCAGCCCAAGGACCAAGGAGGGAAGGGATGCGCGTCTGGCCGCAGAGTAAGAGAAACAGACCAGCTGGGACCAGAGTCACGGTGTCACTCAAAGCACAGGGTCTCTGAAGTCAGGTTTGTCTTCCGTAAAGTGGAAACAAGGATTGTTTTTTAAATCAATTCGGAGCCCCCACAGTCAACTTTCTAAGGCAGGTGTTCCTAACTTGGGCTCATGGATAGATCCTGAGGGCCCCTGGAATAGTGGGCAAAGCTCAGAGCTGCTTAGCATTTGAGCCCTGTAACCTCTGAGTAGAGCTAAAGGGTGATTTAAATGAGCTAATATATATGTAAAGCACTGAAACTGTTCTAGGCCCATCACTCAAGCAGTATTAACTAGTGTCATGGTGTTCACTCTGGTGGGGAAGAAAGTCCTACGGCGTGAGCAAAGGTTCATGGTCACCACTCCAGGCTGGCCTGGCAGAAGTCCCAAGTCACTTCCCAACTTGGATGATCCAGGAGAAGGGGAGTCAGGCCAGAAGTGGCTGAGGGGACCACCCCATATGGAGGGGAAATCATGCCCTTTGCTCAACAGGGGACCTATCCACAGATCCAGGCACATGAGCACATCTACATACCTCAAAAGTTATCATTTGCCCAATTCTCCCAGAGATACACACACACACACACACACACACACACACACACACACACATGCACGCACCTACCTTCCATGAACGTCAGCAGGAACTGCACATTTTGAGGACCCAATTAGGCTCAGTGTGTATTTGACAACCTTTCAACTTCCAAAAGACATTTATTTTTACAACGCTCCCCAGCTGAGAAATTACTAGGTTCCTGACGTTCCCTGAATCGTCTTGGCATCGGGAAGCACCAAGGTGTATCTAGGAGTGAGGAAGGGGGACCCCCTTGGCCAGGCCCCGCAATGCCTGTCATGACCACTTGGAAAGTGGGTCTCGGAGGTGGGGGCTGTTCAAAGTGGGGCCACACCCTGAGCTGCTGAGGGGCCTCTGGAAGTCCCTCCCAGCCCAGGCTGCCCCCATGGTGGAGAACTCTGGGCTCTAAGCACACCTCCCACTGTCTATCCTCCCCTATGTCACTCAGCTCCCAAATGCCACTGGGGGAGGCTGGAGTGCATTTGAGTGAGCCTGCTTTCTATCTTACACATAGGGAAATTGAGACCCACACATCGGGAAAGTGAGATCTACCGACCTCACCTGTAACCTCACAACGCAAAACAGCCAAAGCCAGGGCTGCACCTCTGGGTGTTTCCACTTCCGGCTTCCGTCCTCCCCACTCAGCGCACAGAGCCACACTCTGTCCAGTCACCTGAGAAAACTAGGCCAGATGAGGTCAGGGGACCAAGCAGAGCACGGGAAATAAAAAGAAAAAAGGAAAAGAGAAGGTTCTTTTGGTAAGTAAGGGAAGGTGGGTGCAATTATCAGCCTGGGGACAAAGGGCAAGAGCTGCCCCTCCCCCCCACCCCAGTATTACTGACAGAAATTACTCCAACCCAATCCTGTCTCGACATCTCTGACGTCTCTCTCTCTCTCCCAAGAGCCTGCATCGTCACGATGTCCCAGGCAATGACAGTGGAGATCCTTGACTTTCACGGGTACGTCATGTCAGTGTCCCTCGTTCCCGAACATCTTCAGACAAAGATGAGTGCCATCCAGCACCATTCCGGTTCAGCGAAGCAGCGGACCCTCCCCCAGCAGAGGCAGTGCTGCCGCTTGTGGGTTTGCCAAGTGCATGGCCACAATTTCAAGGTCAGCCTCTCTTCGGCCTTTGGGGCCCCTAAATGGCATGATGGCTTAGCTGGGGGGGAGAGACATACCCAAAAACACACCTCCCCATCACAGCAGGCTGGGGTCCCAGAAGAGCGCATGCTCTGTGCAGCTGTGTGTGCTTCTCAGACTCCACTAGCTCACGAGCAGCAGGTTGGCGATTAGCAAAACAGCAATAGCATCAGAGCCAGTGACAATGCCACGGTCGTGACAGTGACAGTAGCCGTCACCGGGAGCCGTCAAGCCTGCTTCTCTCCCCCCCACGAGCGTCCCCACGTAGGCAGGAGCTCTGAACATTTTAGGGAAACTTGGCCGATCATTTCCGTGAATCTTCACTGCCTGGACAGATTAAACCCAGGCCCCAAGTGGCTCTCCCAGTGGACAATTTTTCTTTCAAAAAGGCAGAAGTTGCTGCGAGCCAAGTTCTTGCAGCCGAATTCCTGGACACAGTTTCCAACTATTCCAATCAGCCGGCTCTGCGGTGGGGCTGGGATTTCAAGCTTGCCACAGTATGAAGTCCAGTTTGGGTTATATTCCCTTCCCTCTCCCAGCGTGATGAAGGTTTCCCCGCAAAATCAAAAGGCTTACTGTCAAGTTTTCGATTGGTCTGGGCTCTGTGCTATCATGTGTGCGGTGATGGGAAGGAATATGAATGCGGTACCGGCTCTACCATGGGGCCTTGAGGCCTCGTCCGAGCCGTCCAGGGACCTTATGAAAGTGGAGCGGAACTCTTTTCATGTATATTCCAACTGCTGAAATTCCCCCGACGCGCCACAGTGTGCAAACGCGGTGCAGAAAAGAACAATGGCTGGATAGAAACCGAGGCCAGTCCGTCGGGCGTCCTGAAGACGCGCAGCGCTGCTAATGCGAGGGGAAGCGGGGCCCGGAGCCCGCCCCCTCCTCCTTCACCTCCGCTCTCCCTGCGTCCTCCCTTTCTCCTCGGGAACCTCATGAACATAAAGTCACCGTGCTTCCAGGGGAGGAGGCCGGCTCTTTTCCTCGCATCACGTATCCGTGCAAATTCACCAAAGGAGGTTGACGCTCAGCAAAAACACACAGATGACACTCAGGGCTCCAGCGGATGGAGGCAAGTCACACCTCCTTTCTTTTTTGCCTTCACCACCCATACGCTGTGACTCTGTAGGTGTATGAAATCACGGTGCAGCGAGGACGGGCTCCTGAGAGCAGGCGGTGGGCCTCCCATCCAAGCCTCACGCTCCATGAAATCACATCAGGAGCTCAACATCGGCCATGGTGGGAGTATTTACACCACAGAAATCGGCAAATGCTGCAAATCAGAATTCTTTCTTTTTTTTTCCTCCCCCAGACAGCTAGTTGTTAAATATCTACCAGCAGGATGCCTGGGTGCCTTGACATTCTCTCTCTCCCTCTCCCTCGCCCCACCACCCCACTTGCAGGTGCACACTCTCTCTCTCTCTCTCAAAGTACATCAATAAAATCTTTAATAAATAAATAAATATTTACCAGTACATGCATCACTCTGCGTGCGTGTATGTGTGTGTTACCGATGTACGGAGAAATGATGTGTGCGTCACCGACGTACGGAGAAATAAAAATACCGGTTTATATACAAATCTTACAGATAACGCATATATTGTATGTCTAGGTATAGACAGACATTACGCACACAAGTTATTCATATTTGTACATACCCCCTAATTCATACCTTTGCATTAATTATGTCTTTGAAAGCAAGACTAGAAGCAGGGATCCAAGTGAACCTGTATGCTTTTATAATTTAAAAAAAAAAAAAAAGAAAAACCAACCTCCTGTCCCCAAATATAATAGCAATAGCTAAATTGATTTCTTTTTGCCAGGCATTAACTTTCTCCTATTACTGCAAATTTGCTGCACTTGTATTTTCTTCCAACCCCAGAATTAAACACACTTCTAATTTCTCACTTCAGGTGCATTAAGTGCGGTATAAGGCACAAATGAATAATTTTATTGATAATAAATTTTATAATCCATGCAGCACTTGCTGAAAATGGATGTGTTCTGGATGCATTCATTATTTCTCCTAATTTGAAGACCACAGGACTGCAGCAGCCCTGCTCGCTGAGCCTCTGGTAATTGCTGGCTATTTTCTACCAGTTTGAGGCCCATCTGACAATTCAGGCACATGGCTCTGCTTTATGTGGATAAATTATAATAACCAGTTTATCAGATTATTGCCTTTATTAATTTAAGAGACTATATAACAGTGGTGAGTGGCTTCTGTCTCCTGCAGACAGGAGTTATCTGACCAGCTTCACGATGCTGTGAGATGCCGGATAGACAGCATCTTGCTCAAGGTAACAGCTGTACACACTTTCCCCAAATCATGCAACGAAAACAGCAATGAGAAGAGACCACTGTGGGAAGGTAGGCTCACTGGGCTTGAGAGGGAAGACGCAGAGAAAAAGATCAAAGGAGTGTTGGTGGGTTTTGAGCTTGCTTGGAAAGGATAATGGTTAAGAACAAGGGTTTGGACATCAGACAGACCCGATCTCAGTCCCAGCTGGCCCACCTAGATCCATGTGACCCTTGCATAAGTCAACTCTCTGACCGTCTGCTTATCAGTAAAATGGAGGTGAAATAATACCTTCCCCTAAGATGACTGAGGTAATGTATGGACAGTGCATGGCATGGCACTTGGCCCCTAGTAAGCACCCAGTGGGTGACAGCTATTAACTCTTCTTGGGCATATACCTGAAAGTCAGGAAAGTCTTTGTAGCAGGTGAGAACTTAAAAAAAAAAAAAAAAAAAAAGTACAGAGTTTGGAAACTGGGTCCAAGAAATCTGTCTATGATTGTAATGGCAGTCTGAGGGTGAGCTCCCCATCATGGCAGGTATGCAAGGAAATCTGGGTATTTGTGGAAGAGACTGGTAAATGGACTCCAGATGCATTAAGTTTCTAAATTTCTTAGCAAACTCGTCTAGTTTAAACAGGACTGTGACCAAACTGCTCACATTCACTGGGTACTTAACAACGCCCAGATAAAGTCACAAGCATTCTACATGTTACCGCTTTTAATGTTTGTGACAGCCCTACGAGACCATTGCTATCCTTACTCTCAGTTTATAGAGGAAGAAACAGGCACAGGGAGGTTACATAGCCTGCCCAAGGTCATGCAGGCCACCAGGGGCGGAGCTAGGACTCAAAGGTAGGTCTACAACCTGCTTCCCAGAGCTCTGTCCTTGGCCGCTTTCACCCGTCTGAATGCTCTCACCCACATCCTTGGGCCACGGTGGCCCAAGCCAATCACACGGGTCTATGGCCATTGCCTCCGCCCAGCCTGCCACAAGCTTCCACCCATCCCACCAGCAGGGCCAGCTCAGGAATCCAAGCAAACACCTCCAACACCTCCAATCTGATTGCACATCAGGAAACAAGCCATCACCCCCACATTTGCTCAGGAGCCTCAAATCATGCCACTGACAAGCTGAGCTCATTTCCCACCATCTGATGGGCAGAGGGCACGCATGGTGGCTTTGGAAAGCAGACTTCTTCCTGACATGAGAGTGTCCCAGTAGATGTGTGCCACCACAAGCATTTATCTGTGGGCTCTTTGCCTGGGCTTGTGCCTCCTCAAAGACCAAGTGACCCCGACCCTTACAGATCTCCCGCACGCGTGGCTGATGGGCTGCCCGAAGACGAGAGCAACCCACGCTCATGAAATGAATTCACTGTCATCCGCATACACAATTACTACTGAATTTTGGGCCTGTGCTCTACTGTTTATAATCATGATAATAGTACCAAGTTAGTTGACTTGAGTCCTCCCCCCTCCCCCCAGTAAAGACTCACCTGGCCCTTTTGGTGGGAAATATTTTGGTTTTTGTAAAACTAACAACATATCTCCCCAAAAAGCCACACCCAAATTTCTCCCTTGGCATTGCGGTTTTTCTAAGAATGGGGAGGTCTAGATGGGCGCTCAGGTGGCATCTATGACAAGGAGAAGTACCCTCGCCTCATCCTCAAGTCAGACTCACGGGCCAAAGCCAGACCCCTGCCAAGAGCCTTTCTCATCCTGAGAGGAAATGACATCCCTTAAAAAAAAAAAAAAAAAAAACCTCAAAATTGAAGTTGAAAAGCCTGGACCTCTGTGCTGCAGCCAGTGGGAAATTAAGGTCAGCTGGTAGCAGGTGACGGACAGCTAATTTTTCCTGGGCACAGGTAGACCTGGGCAGTCCCCCAATCTAGGGGCCACCCTGTTATTTTAGTCTGGGAGCCCTCAGCTCTTGGGGCCCTGTGGAGAGGACATGGAAACACCTAGATGTCTTTCTTATTCACCCGACTCCCAGGTCAGCTGTCTGGAGCAAAGCACTGAGAGGGGCCAGGACACTGAGCCTGCCACGGGGCCCACGCTGGCAGCAGCCTCCTTGTTCCTGGCCTCAGAGGCCCCAGTTCAGTACAAAGATCCCAGTCCAGGCGGGACACCCCCAACCAATCTCCTCCCTCCTCCTCCTCACCTTCTAAATCCCCCGCATTCCCCAGGTCCCTCTGCCCACCCCCCCTCCCGATGAACAGCCGGCCACCTCATTTAGAAAGCTAACTTTTCTCAGAGTTCCAGCCTGTTCTTGAGGTTTCGGTTGGAAACTTGGCCTAGATGACAGCTGTGTGGGCCTCTCCCCAGCTCGGCCCAGCAGGAGTTCTAATACACTCCATTCTGGGGCTGGTTGCTGCTTTTAATCTATCAGCACGGCGCCGCAGCTGCTGTAAGCTAGCTGAAAATTGTGTGCATACGGGGCAAACCGTTTGTAACCCTTTTCAGTGCAAACGGGCGCTTCTGCCCATGCCCGGGAAACGTGCGGGCCAGGAGCAGCCGGGGCCCTCCCCTGCACCGGGAGGCTCCCCACTCCCAGACACTTTGAGAAGCCTAAACTGCTCCATGGCTTGCAAATTTTACCCTCCTGACAACTTATTCACACCACAACACGGCAGGCCCCAGTCACTAGGTCTTGGCCCCAGGACCCCTCTACCTGGCGCTTCGCTTCGATTCTTGAGCGGGGAGGGACCTTACCCCCCGAGGAAGTGGGCTCAGGTTTGCAGAGCACCTCCTAAGGGCTGCCATTCCCAGACCAGAGGAAGGCCGGGCCCAAGGCAAGGCCACCTGCTTCGCACGTGGGCCGGTGCCATCAACCAGAGGGGAACTCCAGGGACCCACGCCGCAGTGTCAGCCCCGACAGGGCTCCTCCAACATGGTGGGGAGGGGGGAGCTGAAACTCTGGCGAAAGAGGAACAGTCCCAGTTCTTACAAAATAACCAGTATCCTTCAGGCATTAAACACAAGTTTAGATGTCAATGGGGAAAGAGAGAAAAAGGGAGAATAATAAGAAAACAAAAAGGAAAGGAAATGGATGGAAGGAGAGAGGGGAAAGGAAAGGCAGAGGCGGGGAGGGGAGGAGAGACAGGAACCAGAAAGCACCACGCACCCACCCCTCCCTGATCTGGACCTGCAAACCCCTTGGTGGTCCGTGGGAGGGGGCCCAGGCCTCTCTCCATCCTCAGCGGAGATGCTCAGAGAAGTCTCTCCCCACGCCTCGCCCCCAGACATCCATCACTGGGGGAGAGAGGTTCTCCGGCTCTCCACCTGCCACGGCGGCCCAGACCACATTCCCCGCCTCCGGTGCCCCCTAGGGCGGGCACAGAGAAGGCGCTCGCCCTCGACCACCCAAGGAGGCCCTAGAGTCCTCCCTCCCTGCCCACCAGCCAGCAGATTCCAGTCTGCCAGGACGCGGGGTCACCAGCCAGGGCAGGCCCGGCACCCTGCTGCCGCTCGGACAGGAGCAGGTTCCTGGCCTCAGCACTGCTTCGGGGAGGAGGGGCTGCGCAGCCCAGAGCAAAGGCAGGGGGCACCTCCCCAAAAACAGTCCAACTCCACACCCAGTCTTCCCTCGGCATTGATCCGGCAGCAGCTGTATCTCTTTCATTTGAGTAATTATCATATAATTAAGTGCATGAATTACAAGAGAGCCAAGGCATTAAATTAAAATATTTAATGCTTGTAAATCTGAAAATGATTACTGTGCTGATGTGCAGCCAGTGAGAAGTGAGGCTAATGGCTCGGCGGCCAGCATGCGGAGGTGGCAGCGGGGACCAGCGTCACCTCATAAGGCAGGGAGGGTGAGGGGAGGGCTGGGGGGGGGCTGAGGGGGCAGCAACCTTGAGGGAGGCAGCCAGTCGACGGATCCCCAGCAGACTCTCCCAGCGGAGTGGTGTACGTCCCAGAATGAGGGCCACGTGTTCCAAGTGCCGCCCACCCCAACAAGGGGACAGAAAGGGGCAGAGACAGAGTCAGCTCCCTGGGAAACATCCCAGGCTGTTTCCAAGGCTCTAGGGACCGGACGGAACAGTGTTGAAGCTGATAACAGCACTCTGCACACACTTTGACCCTTTGGGAGGCATTCACGTTCCTGTGACAAATGAGGAAACCGAGGCACAGAGAGGCCAGCAAACTCGAGGCATCGAGTTGAAGCAGAGCTGGGACTAGGGCCAAGGCCTCCGACAACCTGGACTTCCCACGCCTGGGCGGCTGTGGCGCACCAGCTCACCTGGCGGGGGCTGGCTTTGATGTGACCCTGACCGCTATTAGCCGAGCCTTTCATTTCCCAAACCAAGCTGTCTCCCTCTTGGGACAAAAAGGAGGTACACAGCTCCCAGAGCGATCCCCCGTGATGCCGACAAAGTGGCTCCACAAAGCAGGAACGAGGGTGAGCTTTGGGTTTCGGCCCAGAAAACACCACACACTACCCAGACAGAGGCAGGCCAGACAGATGCCGGGAGGGTTCAAAAGGAAAAGCAAGAGCCGCCATCTCCATCATCATTTGTGGAGGCCGAATAGGAATCAAACCACGGGGGGCCTGAAGCAAAAAGGCCCCATTCCCATCCTGGAATGTTCTCCACGGGGACAGCTGGGGAGGGTGCAAAGAGCGAACATCCAGTCCAGGGGTAAGAAAATCAAGCGCAGGAGATGCCAGGAAACCAGAGAGGATGAGGGCCCCCCTTTGCCCATTCCAGCCTCCACCAGGATTCATCATCTCTTGACCTGGAAGAGCTCCTCTCGCCACAGACCCACCTCTCTGTGGAGGCCAGCTTCCGCCCTGCAGGCGAGAGCTGTTCCTTACTCCCGAGGCTTTCATTCTCTTTCACTGAGGCTCATTCTTGAGGGCATCTAGTCTCCCTTCTTTGGGGGCCAACCACCCAGATGTCCTTTGGGGGACTTCCATAGGTGGACACCCCTCCCCGCCTTGCCCCAGGTGAACACGTGACCCACGCCTGGCCCCTCGAACCCCATCTCCAGACTGGAGATAAAAGACTCTTCCCCCGCGTTTGTTGAGCTTGAGGGAATGTGAGCCTGGAGGGGCTGGTGGCCATTTTCCAGAGGGGAGGCCACGTCCTAATGCTGTGCCCACCTGGGCCTCGACAACGTCCATTTCAGGCCCGGTGAACCTGTTCCCTAAGCCAGTTTGAGGCAGAGTCTGAGTTCCTGGAACTCCAAACGTTCTGACAACGGAGTCCCTCCTAAATCTTTGGTCCCTCGCAGGGATGGGAGGGCTTTGTCCCTTACTGTCCATCTGTCGGTCTCTCTTTCTCCCTCTCTCCCTCCCCCTGCTCTCCTGCCCTACACTATTGCAAATGCATGAATGAATGACAAATGACCCCTGCTTAGGCCAGGGTCCCGGGAGGGTTCCCCATCACCTCCCACCCCCACTCGGGTTTCTGGCAGCCTCTCCTGAGCATTACAATTCACAGCCCACCCAACTCTGTGGAATAGCTCGATGTTGAATGTCACTCTGCCTGAGCCACTCCGGGCCACAGTCCCCAAAACACACACCCCTTGAAGGTAGGGGCCTCATCACAGCCTCCTCGTACAGTCTCCACAGCTGGTCACAGGGCTTCCCGCCTCCAAACCTTTGCTCTCCATGTCGCTTCTGTCTGAAGCGACCTGGCCTTTCTTAGGGAATCAAATCAAGCCCCAGCAACCCCTCCTAGGCAGTCTTCCAGAACGTTATTCCTCCAAAGACATACCCCCCCTCCTCTGGCACCTACTGTGTGCACCATTGGTGATCCCGAGTTCTCCAGGATACACCCACTGCTTTCCACCTATGCCACCAGCTCCCCCCCTCAGGCCGCCATCTTTTCTTGTCCCCGTGACAACAACTTCCCAATGAGCTTCCCGTCTTCCGGGGAGTGTGTCCTGAGTGAGACTTTTCCAGATGCCCAGGAAAAGGGAGGTGAGGATCAGACTGGTCCACCAGGGGTACCCACAGAGATGCTCCAAGACTTGCAGATAATCCAGTAGAGACCGTGGATAGGAAATGGTCTACACAGAGCAGACACCCAATGAGGGCCCAGTTCACAAGCTGTGTCTCCCTGGTTGGTGGCACGGCAAGGAGAAGAGTGTGGCTTTGGAATCCCACAGTCTTGGGGACCAAGCCCAGCCCTCCAGCTGTCTAGTGGCCCATATGGCTCCTGCAAGGTGACTTTAAGAGCCTCTGTGTCTTCGCCTGAATGTGAAGGTGACAGCAAGCTCATTGACAAATCCTAACCCGGGCTGTGAAGCGCCTCCACCAGGTCTTTGGGGACACGCAGGGCACCTGACTGAGTGGCACCCGCTACCACGGATGCTGGCCGTGACCAGCCCTGACCCGAGGAGTCCAGCGCCCGCAGAAAACAACTGGCCGCTGAAACAGGCCATTCTGAATTGAAAATGCAAATAAATGAATAACAGAACACGTAGCGGGAGCTCACTGTGGGCCAGGCCCTGTGGAAGAGCTCGCCGTCGATGAAGCTCATTTAACACTAGGAGGTCTGCAGTCATTCTTACCATCCCCGTTTTACAGAACAAAAATCTGTGCAGCAAGAGCTTCAACAACTGCCCCAGGGACCCAGCGCCGCGGAGGGGCAGGCCAGGAACCGTAGCCAGAGTCCGCGCACGCTGGCCCTCCTCTCCTCCAGAGCGGCCCTGAGCCATGCATAACGGATAAGGAAGTGAAATAAGGCAGGAGGCGCCTCATCCCTGCTCCCAGAACCAGACAAACATGCTAGGGAGAAAGAACACTCTGAGATGCATTTCAGCCCCGGCCCGCCTGAAAGAGGACTTCTGATCGGGCCCTGACTGACAGGACAGAAGTCATGCAGCCTCAGTGGACCTCGGTACCGTCGTGGCCCTTGCATGACAGGCCATTGTGTGCCAGAAGCTGTGCGTGTTCATTCACTGCATCAGTCTTCACAGCAGAGCTGTGAGAAGGGGACTATGCGCCCCACTTTACAGACCAGATGGCTGAGGCTCAGAGAGGTTAAGTGACTTCACTGTGGTCACGTAGCATGAGAGAGCTGGAAATCCAAGCCCGTGATGGTGGGCGTAAATCACGCTGAGTGGGGGGCATTCAACTACTTCCCCCTCCCTTGTCCCTTCCTACTCTCCCTCCCTCCTTCCCCCCAACTCTCTCTCCCTCTCTCCCTCTCTCTCTCTCTCGGCTCATGGGGAGTCAAGAGAGGTGTCTATTAATGAAGAATGAACTAGTTTGCTACAATTTGCCCCAAAACAGTATGTTTAATTACCACAAACCCTTTCCCAACCAAATCACTTAATTGAATTCGGATAGCATGTTTGATGTTATATATAATATTTTGCAAGTCGGCCCTCTTTGGGGAGCGTATTGATTGAGGAGGAAAACAGATGTTCTCGAAGAGGTTTCCAGATCGGGGCTGGACCGGATGGCTGCGGAGTTGAAAGAATTATGTAGACAGTTGTGACACCAGGAGCCAGAGGCCAGGACAGGCTCCATCCTGCTCCTCACCGAAAGACTGCCCCGACCCCAGCGCCCACACCTGACCCCGGCACAGCTGCCTCGAGCACAGGCTTCTGGGGTCACTGTCTCACCCTCACCCAGCGCCTGGTTGTGAGTGTGTGTGAGAAGCAGGCACAGGGGAGAGAGGTCTGGAAGAGCCAGGTCTCCTGCAGCTGATGGGGTGAGCCCGGGGCCTGAAGGGACGGATGGACAGAGAGTCTCCCTGGTCTGAAGGAACTGGCCAGAGCTCTTCCCAAAAAGCCCTAAACACCCTTCCCTATTCCCTCGTTTGTTGGTTTATTCAACAGATACTTGCCAGGCCCCGCCTCTGTGCCACTCATGTATTCATTCAATAAAATATACTAAGTACCTACTGTGTATCTTTTTAATTTATTCATTCATTCATTTACTTAAAAAAATGTATGGGAAACCTGCCATGTGCAGAGCCCCGGGCTTTCAGGACGCCCACCCACCTGGAGCTCGCAGCCCGGCACTGGGAGGAAGAAGATGTTCACAGCTGGGCCCAGCCCGGAGCGGGGAGTGGATGCACATCAGGGCAGAGAAAGGGCATCGAGCCCATGTCATCAGAACAGGGAGGGCAAACGTCACATGGGGGGCAGGTGCCCGGGGCAGAGGGAGCAGCAGGACCAGAGGTGTGAGCCTAGGAAAGGAAAGAGGCCAGTATGGCTGGAATTCGGAAGGTGAAGGGCAAATGCTGGAGACAAAGCCAGTGGGGAGGAGTGGGGGATGGGGTGGTGGGGCCACACCCCTGACTTTGCAGGCCATCTGGGCTGCACTGAGGACTCCTCCCTAAGGTTGATGGGGAGACACTGGGGTTCTGAATGGGGGAGACACACTCAGAAAGGCACTTGGAGTCCCACATAGACAGCAGATTAGGGGGGAGGGGAACAGAGTAGGTTCTGGAAAAGCAGGAAGGATGCCAGGTTCTGCACCAGACCCTGGGGGTTCAGAAATGAGTAAGACACAGCCCTGCCCAGTAGAATCCATAGTTCACTCCAAAGGCATAAAAATGAGCAGGTAGCTGCGATCCTAGGTGACCAGCACCTCATGGGGCAAGTTGATTTTTGAATTTTTAATATTATTCCTGCTTTATTTGGTCAATATTTTTATGAAATTATAAAGAACATTAAAGGGGAGAGTGAGTTTTATTGTTCACTCTTTCATCCACAAAAGACTCGTTAACCACCTGCTATGTGCCAGGTCCTGTGTGTTCCGAGGGGGAAACAACAACGCGCAAGGCCAGAGCCCAACAGGCCTTTCTCGGTGGCTCGCTTGTGGCATGCGTGTTAGACACGTGTAACTAAGCCCTGAACTTGCCCACTTCAAGAGCAGCACCTACTGCACGCCAGGCGCTGGGTAGTGAGCTACCCTGCAGCGGGCACGGACCTCCCGCTGTCTACAATGTGAGCATAAGCCTTGTACACGAGAGCCAGACGCATGATAACGTGGAACCCGAGATGTCACAGGCTTCTGCAGGAGGACGTCCCATCCCAGTGGGAGACAAAAGCAGAGGTCACGCATAAGGTTGGGGGTGCTGGAACAGACCCACGGAGCAGGCTTTCAGCTGGAAGAGTGAGGAGGGTAGAGGGAAGGCATTTGGGACAGGAGGACCACACGTCCAAGGAACGAGCAAAAACATCTGGGAACAGCAAATCACCTGCTCGAGCCGGCGCTTCGGCTGGGAGCCACAGGGTCATGAGGGTTGATAAATAGGCTGGGAACGAGCCCGGACTGCCTCAGATGGCAGAACAAAATTGCAGGCTTTGTCCTGAAGGCAATGAGGAGCCACTGGAGTCTAAGCCGTGAAATGGCACGCTCAAGCCCTACTCACTTCCAGAATGTGAATTACGGCCCCCGGGCTGGGGGAGGCTGGGGGGGGGGCGGCCAAGTGATAGGCCACTACCATAGCTCGGAGGAACAGGGATGAAAGTGTGGCTGCAGGCACACTGGGGAGGGAGCCTGGTGCTGGGGAGCCAGGCAGGAGGGCCTAGCCAGAGCACAGGCAGGGCCAGCTCACGTGACCTGGGTAGTTTAAGCTCCTGTCCATTGAGAAGGATGTAAAAATGCCTGGTATGTAGTAGGTTGTTCATAGGGGTGGGAGGGAAAGGGGGAAGGTTTTGTTAACAAGTGGAGGGGGAAATGAGTCAAGAAATAGGTAGAGGGATGCATGGGTTGGGGGGGATGAGCAGATAGTGAGTAATGGCCATTTGAATATTTGGATGGATACACAACGTTGTGGACAAAAAGGGGAATAAGTGTGAGTGGACTGATGGAAGGTGGGAGTGAGCAATAGAAGGATACAAGGATGGATAGATGGCTGGCTGGCTGGCTGGTTGGGTGGATGGGTGGATGGATGGATGGATGGGTGGGTGGATGGGTGGATGGATGGGTGGGTGGATGGATGGGTGGGTGAATGGGTGTGTGGATGGGTGAGTGGATGGATGGATGGATGGGTGGGTGGGTGGGTGGATGGGTGGATGGATGGATGGGTGGGTGGGTGGATGGGTGGATGGGTGGGTGGATGGATGGGTGGATGGATGGGTGGATGGGTGGGTGGATGGGTGGGTGGATGAATGGGTGGATGGGTGGGTGGATGGCTGGATGGATGGATGGGTGGGTGGATGGATGGATGGATGGATGAGTAGGTGGATAGGTGGGTGGATGGCTGGATGGTTGAGTGGAGAGGTGGGTAGATAAGTGGATGAGTGGGTGGGTGGGTAGATGGCTACATGCATTGGCAATATCTCCCAGCAGAACATGACTAGAGAACGCTGGCTGATTCTGTGCAGGTAAATATATGCTGAGTTGATACACTGTTGGCCTTCTCCTTGGCTTATCTCATCACTTCCAACTGAAACCTCTTCTTTCCCAGGCTTGCCCTTAGTATTCAGAAAGATTGTCTCACAGAAAGATCTGCAGTCAGGAGACCTGGCTGATTCTAATTCCAGTTTTGCTCTCATTTGCTGTGTGGCCTTAGCTAAGCCACTTTCCCTCTCTGGGCCTCTCTTTGCCATCCATCACAATGACAGAATAGGACTAGATCAGGGATATTCACGTGCTATCCATCCCCACATCCTCACCCACGCCTTACTAGCCAAGCTCTACCGATGTCTGAGGGTTCGTTTTCCAGGTGACCTGAAAGGACGGTGGTTCTGCAGTTTAGCAAGCATCAGAATCAGCTAGACGATCCATCAGAACACAGACTGCTTGCTGGTCCTCACCACAAGTTTCCGATTCAGTAGGTTAGGTGGGGACCAAGAACTGGAATCTCTAACAAATTCCCAGCTGATGAAAATGCTGCTGGTCCTGGGACCCCACTTTGAGAACTACCGACACAGGGAATCCCGGTCTGCTATTTCTCTGACAGTTTGCGCCCACACCTGTTAAAGGTCCCCGCATGTGGGCGGCAGCTCACCCCATCCCAGACAGGGGGTCCCCAGAGCAACCCCAGACCTGGCTAGAGCGGGACCTTCACGCCCCTGCCACCAGCCCTGCTCCGAGGCCCACTGTCCACCTTCCCTGCATGGGGTGCTCCCCGCCTGCTTTCTTCTTCCCGGAGCCTGTGAGAGCACCGTGCCTTCTGCCGCCCGCCGCCCTCGGAACAGCTGTGGGCTTAATTATCAAAATAACATTTTAATAGTCTCATAACTGAACTCCCTTCAAAACATGCCAGCGGAGGAGGCAGGAAGGATTCTTTTTAGCACCTCTTCCCACCCGACGTGCTAATCGGAGGCATTTAAGCTGCCAGGAGGTCCCGACGCCCTGCCCTGCCCACGGAGCACCTCCTCCCGCCCTCCGTGTCCGCGGCTTCCCCACGAGGAGTGGCAGGACCCAAGCCAGAGCCCGGGATCACCGTGGGGGACCCAGCACCCCCTCCTCACAGAAGGAGAAGCCATTCATTCCTGCAAACCCTGTCATCGCTCCGGAAAGTGGATCTGCTAAGAGAACTTAGGCAATTCATTTGCGATCACCAGGGGTTTTACTTGCTTTTAACACGTTTTTTTTTTTTCTAATTTAAAAAAAAATTGCTATCACATGCATTAACTCTGGCTCCCCCTTCCCCTACTACTCCATGTAATAATTCTACAGGGAGTCCTAGCTGGTATTTAGCTCCTGAGTTAAGCTCCACTAAACGAGCCGCGTGCAAAACTAGCTGCACAAATCAGTGTTCTTCCCTCCCACTCGCTGAAGCCCCCCTCACTCTGCCGTTCTTAAAGTGAGCTAACATCGCATTTATCCGGGGCTCGCTCTGCCTGGGCCGTGCGCTGAGTGAGGAACATCTGTTCTACGTTAGTACATCTAATCCTCGTTCGGCAGCCCAAGGAGAAAGGCCCGACGGTTTCCGGGATCCCGCTTCACCCAGGAGGAGACTCAAGCCAGACAGGCTACACCCACCCTGAAGTGTTACCTATGGTGGAAACTGAGATGGGAGGCCAGGCTGCTGTGTTTTCAGCAAGCGTACTTGGTGTTTGCCCCCTGGAGAAACTGTCTTTGAGGCAACGGCTTCTCAAACTTCAACAAGCACGTGCATCCCCTGGGGCTGTCTTTAAAATGCAGATTCTGGGGGCACCTGGGTGGCTCAAGTCAGTTAAGTGTCCCCACTCACGGTGGGGCACACAACAAGCAGACAAGAAAGACGTGTTGCCATTTAAGGCAGCTCGTGGTGGAATGGTGAGGACACCCGGGTGGGAGCAGACGCTGAGCTGGGCTGGGTTCTGTAGTTACCCCAAGCCCTGGGGAACTCAAGTCTATTTGATACTAATCCAAATGCAACTAAATTGACCAACAATAAAAAAGGAGGTCCTCAAGCCACCCCTGCACACTGGCTGAGGGCAGGCACTGTGTGCTAGACTTGGCGACTCATTAGCCCACCCAGGTTTGGGATAAAGGGGTTTGGGCACGGCCCAACCCTTAACTAAACCGACTGCCGCCCATCAGAAAATCAGTCCCGTTGGAGAATGTCCAGAGACCACACATGCCACTGGCCACAGGCCCTCGCTAGTGTACTCAAGAGTCCCGAATTCAAGTCCTGCCTCTGCCCTTCAGGTCACATAACCCTGAGCAAGTCAGTTTTCTTCTCTGAGCCTGACATCTGCATCAGGAATACGAACGTAACACAGCACGTGACGGGCTTCGCGGGGTCAAACAGAGAAGACCATGTATGTATACATGTTTTATTATCTATTTTCTTCATTGACGTAAAAGGCCTTAAACTCGTTTCTTAATATAGTTTCATACCCTTCAACTAAGTGAACACTTCCTAAGCATTTGCTAAGGCCAGAACGGTGGGACGTGGGGGGCGGCACAGATTAGGAGGCGGGCAAGCCCTCTTCTCAGAGAATTCAGAACTTACCTGAGAAGGTGTGCCTAATGCGTACGGTGTCATGCATTAGAGACAGAGGACGGACAATATGGGAATAAGTGATTAGGTGGGTCACATGACTCAGGGCAGACCGTAAAAGACCCAGGGACAGGCCAGCTGGGAAGGCTCTGTCTGCAGGAGGGGCGCTGGGAACTGTCCCCAGGAACGGGGAAGATTTGTAGAAGAAAAGCAACAACCACAGCAATAATAATCTCAAACCTGTACCCACTCATTACTCCTCTGTGCCTGTGTTGTTCTAACGTCATTTTATTCTCACAACCACTGTTGTGGTCAGCACCATTTCACCGAGGAGGAAACAGTCGCAGAGGATCCATGACTTGCCCACAGTCCCCCAGCTCCTTGGGAGCGATGCTAGCCTAAAGTGCGGATTCTGGACCACTTTGTTCTACGGAGGCCAGGACTCCGGGGAGGCCAGTGGGGGCCAGCATCTCCCCACACAGGGGCGGAGGGGTTTGTACCCCACATGGGACATCACATGTAGAGAGCAAAGTGGGGTAGGGGCCAATACTAGAAATATAGGAAAGGTCCTGGTGGGCCTGTCCAGTTGCTGCTAGAACAGGGAGTGAGTCAGTGCAGGGGGGCCAAGACCCCAGAGTAACTTGGAGGCCCAGCAGAAAGCCTTGTCAGCTGCCTCCCCGGCAGCCCCTGGCCCTCCTTGCTTGGGGAGGAGGCTCTCTTTCTGCCCTACTGTCCCCCCAACACCGCATTGTCCTTCCACCATGCAGACACAAGAGGCCCCTCTAAGGAATATCGACGCATCTGGTTTCTAGAGAACCAGCCCCTGGATTTCCTGGACCAAGGCTGGTTCTGAAACTCTGTGCTCACTTTGCGGTTAGGATCCGTCCCTGCTTGGCCTGGGCACGTGGCAGCCACACACACCATCGGGGGCAGAGAACAGGAGGGGAGAAGCGGCCAGCGCCCGCATTTGGAGGAAAGGCCGCAGCTCAGGGAGCTCTGGGAGGGCAGGAACTGCAGAGACATTATAACAGAATTCCAAAACCACAGCCTCGCCATTGTCCGTGGCCTTCAATGCCACCCAGGGGGCACTAGTCCCAGCAAACACCCCCAGAGACAGGACAGGAGCCTGAATCTTTGTCCTCGAGCGGCCGCCAGCCCGGGACGCCCTTGGGCAGCAAGGTCCTCTCTCCAGCCTCCCCAGCCAGCCCCACTGAGGCTCCCCCATCCCACTGCTTCCGGCTGGGGAAGGGCCTCCTTCCACTTGTTACGATCTTCATTTCCTCCGCTTCTTGCAACTGCACTTTTCAGAACAGGATATTAAGGGCAGAGAAACCGAGGGCTTTCGGGGTTTTTAGTCTCCGCTCCAGGGAAAAACAGACACTCATCCCTGTCTGAAATTGCTTCACTCTGCGAGCGTGTGGGCCGCAGGAGCCCTCCCACCACAGACGAGCAGAAAATAGAGTTTGTTTCTCCATCTCCCAGCCCCCCTGCCCCAGCCTCTCGCTGGCTCTCCCTCCTCCCGTTCTCCCTCCTCCAGCCTTCTCCCTCCTTTCTGCCTGGTGCGCGGCTGGAGGCTGGGGCCTCGCGGTGCCACGCGGCTGCCTGGTACCGGGGAGCAGGACCCGCGCTCGCTCTGCACACAGCTCTGGGGGTGGGGGGGAAGCAGCAGAAGCCCTTCCCACTGCCTGTCATGCCCCCTGGACCACGCGGCCTTCAAATAACCCTGCACCGAGGCCCTTCTCGGGAAAGCAGACCCGAGGACCTTTTGTTCCCTGAAATATTCAGGTTTTCAGGTCATTCTGGCCTTGCCAGCAATGCAGTGTGCTCCTGGCTTGAACAAAATCCTCGGGTGTTAAAATATTCATCTGGTTTTGGTTGGGATGGAGGTGAGGTGTGTGCGTGTGTGTGTCAAAGGCACACACGTACACACCGCTTTCCCCTCTTCCTCTGCTCCCTGGTACACCTGCCTGGTTCTACCTTGATTTTTGCGACTTTTTTTTTAAACGTTCCTTGATGGTTCCCCAGAATGCAGACAGCCAGGGACAAACACAGAGGGATGAATCCAACTAGTTGTTGCCTCTCCAAGGGAAAGAGGAGAGATAGGAGATGCTTTTTCAGATGTTGATTCAACCCAAAGCTGGACACACGAGGGATATTCCCTCCATGCAATTCGTTCCTGCACCCCTCCTTACCCATGGCCCCACCCCTGCATCAGCCAAAATCCTGCCTACTTTCCAGATGGACCGGGTGCACACACGCCCTCTGACCAGGCCCCACTGGGGAGGACCCCTCTTGGGCCAACTGGACCAGCCCGGGGCCCTCAGGATGCTTTAATTATCTATCACTCCACCTCCTTTCCCTTTGCTCCTCTGTCCCCATCACGGAAACCTGTCAAGCGTCCACCCTGAGGACTGGGGAAATCAGCTACCTACCGGCCCCGGTCTTTAAGTAAAGGCTCAAGCTCAATTATCCCACAGACCTTGGGGATCTCCGGAGCAGTGGCTGGAGGAAGGGCTGTCGGTGGGCGTGGGAGGAGGGGTCAGGCACGCCGAGCATGCTTCCGTCCCCTTTGCAGGAGGAGCTGGGGAAACCGAGGCTGGAGAATGAGTCCTATAATGTGTGGTGGCAGAGGAGGCAGGGAATCCAGCCATCCCCTCTGGATTCCACAGGGGACTGCCGTGACATGTTTCCAACAGCCTGAAGGGAGAGAAGACACACACACCCTAGGGGGGTTTAGTCCTGGGACGAGAGAGGGCCTCCGCCACAGGAGGACCCAGGTAGAGAAGGACCCACTGTAGGAACCCAACCCCTCTTCCTGTCTGGCATGCACTTGACCGGCGTGGATGTCCCTCTCCTTTCTAAAATGTGCCCCTCGCCCACTGCCCCCACCACGGACCACCATCTCTAGCCAGGATAACAGCCGTGGCTACCCACCAGACTCCGAGCTTCCACTCCTGCTACCCGATGGCATCACATCTGCCCAGCAGCAAGGGCGATCTTACAAGCTTCCAACAGGACAATGTCATAGGCGGCCTAAAGCTCCACACAGGTTTCTTATTGCAGAGAATAAAACCCCAGCTCTCGACGGGACGCTGCAAGACCGGACACGGCCAGGCCTCTCTTGCTTCATCGGAGCCATGGTGCTGGGTCCCTCCCACACCCCAGCCCCAGCCCCGCACACACTGGCGTTCAGCACCCAGATGGTGGCTGCAGCGTTTCCGGCCTCCAAGTGCTGGCTCGGCCCCAGCCTCTTCACGGGCCTGGCTCCTCCTCGCCCTTCAAAGCTCAGCTTAACCAACATCCTCCCCTCCTTCCTCCATCCTCACACTAGAAACACTCCTCTCCATCTGTGATAACCCATGGGCTCGTTCGCCTGCCCAGTCTCGGCTTCCTCCTCTAGACTGTCAGCCACATGGAGGCGGGGGGAAGGCTCTTGCTCAGAGAGTCACTCACCAGGGCCCAGCACAGTGCCTGGAACAGAGCAGTCTCTTACAGACGTCTGCTGAACAAATTAAGGACACACGGCTGCCAGTCAGCTCAGAAGCAGAACTTCCCTATAGTCACAGACGCAGACAGGAGGGCTTCACACACTAAAGACTAGCAGCAGCCAATATTCTTCCAACTTGCAATGAACATCAATCTTCCCCGCTCCCTCTTAATTCCCGATCACTTTCAGATTCGGATATGGAAACGGCCACAGAGGCAAATGTTCCACGACGCCCCAAGAAAGCCCCTGAGGTTCTGCGTTCCGGGGTAGAGAAGTTTCACCTCCATAAAGCATCATAAAATCTCATTCCAGGGAGCAGGCCGTGGAGCACACGCTCAGAGAGCCTCCAGGGGCCCGGGGATCCGGACGGCGTGCAAACCCAGCCTGCGAGCGGCATACACGGGGGTCGGGGGGAACACCAGGAGGAGGGCACGCCCCGAGAAAGGGCAGATTGCCGTGAGAGTCATACCAACAAGTGAATCCCCCCGGTCGCCCCGGCCCACGGCAGCCCCCCGGAAGGTCTGCAGACAAAAAGCAAACACGTACACACGGAAACACAAACACAAAACAAAAGGCAAGGCAAGGACGGCTATCTGCTCCTCCGGCCCCACGGATGCGGGCTTGCCCATGACTCTAATGTAATCAGAAGAACATTAAACATTTCTAAAGTCTCTTCTCTTTTCCATGGCTGATTAAGCAGTTGGGAACAGAGAGTTTACCGTGAAAAAAGCAAACAATTATGTGCTATCCGAGGTAAACATTACCTTAGGAATGGAAGCTGAGATGCACAGCTCCGTTGTCAGTGGGGATTATCATTATAATACTTAAAATAACATTTATAACACTTACTGAAATTACACGAATGAAGTCTGCCGAGACACGGAAATGAAATCAGCTCAATGTGTTTTTATAAGAATACTGAAATCTCTGTCCCTTGGAGGGAAGTTAGAGGCATTAGCAGTTTTTGCCTGGCCTCCATTAGCTGGTAAAATTTGAATACTGTTTCTTAGGTGAGCTCTAATCTTCTTTGAATCCTCCCAACACATTTTATCTGTAAAAAATTGTAGTTAAAAATTTAGTTTGATGGAATGATATTTAAGTGCTTTTCCTCATCTAACTCCCTGAAAGCACCCCAGAGAGTCTCCCTGTAATTTGTTCAAACGAAATAATATTTTCGTTTCCCCGTTTCTCTTTGTTGTCTTGTGTGATGAAAAGTAACATTTCTTTCCTTTCAATCCTATTAAGCAAGGCTCGAGGAATGCCAGCCACTCAATCCAAATGCGATCTGGCAGCCAGGCACTCGGCTTAAAAAACGGGGCCTGCCAAACCGGGTTTCCATCAGGAGTTGACATGTCACCGGCCGTGGGTCCCCAGCAACGCGGCCCGAGCAATAACTGGGAAACAAGCCGGGTGGGTCAGTTCCCTCGCTCCCACTTTCTCAGCTGACACGCTGGGGTCCTTGGCTCCAAGACTTGGTCATCTGCATGTTACTCTGTCTTCAGACCCCTCCAAGCAGGAAGGGGCGGAGCAAGATCCTGATCTGTCACCTTCCCAAACCCGCCGAGGTTCCCTTTCCCCTCTGAACCTGCACGACTTCCCTCCCTAGTGCAGCCATCAACGAAAACAGCGTCGCCGTACACAAAATTCCAACCACTCTCCAAAACCTATCACAAATGTCACCTCCTCTCTGAAGCCCTCCCCAGCATTCCAAGGTATCCGAGCTCTGGTTGGGAAAGTGGGGAAGGAGTCAAGAGGAAGGGAAAATGTATACACCTCTATGTTATTTGAATCTTTTCTGCATGCCAGGGATTAATTTTCTGATTAAAAAATAGTGAAATCCATGGATGCCTGGGTGGCTCAGTGGGTTAAGCATTGGCCTTTGGCTCAGGTCATGATCTCAGGGTCCTGGGATCGAGCCCCACATCAGGCTCCCAGCTCAGCGAGGAGCTTGCTTCTCCCTCTCCCTCTGCCCCTTCCTCTGCTTGTGCTCTCAATCTCTTTCTCTCTCTCTCTCAAATAAATAACTAAATAAAATCTTAAAAAAATAGTGAAATCCATTTACGTTGATCAAAAAGACTTAGTAGCACCATCTTGAATTTCTATATTAACTCACTGAAAAGAATGCCATCACAAGAGCCAACCGCCATCACTAGTTTTCAGTCTTATCAAACAACTTTCTCAATCATCCACACTCCAAATCTAGATCTGTATTGAATGACTTGCCAACATTCATCCATCGATTTACTGTAGAATGAGAAATCCTCTGAAGAGGAAATTCTCTTGGTGTCCTGCTCGAAACTAAGCTCTTACTTCCTCTTTCTATCCTCGGCTAACAACAACAGAAAGAGAGGCCAGCCAAGGGGAATTACAATGCGATTTCAGAGGCCATCCCTGGGCTATGATCTCAGGCAACAGCAAAAGAGCCTTACTTAGCTCCTTATTGGTGGATGGCGACAAACTGTCACATCTTGAGGACACCGTAGCCTACTCTAGGTGGTAGGTTTTCTCATTTCCCGTATGTTCCCATCTTTGGAGGCAGGAACAGCTAGAACAATGTGGCCAAGGCTACTGACAGCACACTCCTATTGGGTTCTGCTATTTGATATCAGAAAAACATACAGTGATTAGCCAGTAACTCCGCAAGTGGGAAAAAAGGTCACAGTGGCAACACCATTTCCATTCTGTACAAAATGTCAATGGATCCAAAATTTGAAAACAAATATACTTAGGCACAGAAACATTCACACCTCTCCATTTTATTCTAATGACATAATTGTCTTTACAAATACATGAGCCACCCACAAAAGTGCTCGCACACTATATGTACATTTTACACACACACGAACCCCATCATCAGACGGCTGGCCACCACCCAGAGAGTAAGGCACGCGAGAGCAGAGAATGAGCCAAATGAACACCCAGAGCGCCAAGCTGCCCAGCACAGTTGGGACTCGGCACCAGTGAATAATCAATAACATTTATTGGTCATGTTCAGGCGATTTGTCCCAGAACTATGTAAAGCAATGCTGGAAACAGCAACGATGTGCCCGGAAGTTGACAGTCCAAATGATTTGTGCTACTTTGTCTTCAAAGTTAAAAGCAAACGGAATTCCCTTAAGTTACAACCGGAGTAACAGGCAGGAGGAAGTCAGAGCCCGCGGGGCTAAGCACAGGGTCGGCCGCAGACCTGGCTTGTTCACTGGGCAGACACAAGGCCTAGAAATACGTTGGAATGAACTCAGATGCCCACAGGCGTTGTCTTCCGGGCTTAAAGAGTCCCTTTCTTTGACGCTGGTTTGTAGGTACCAACACTCAGATGCTCAGGGGAGGCAAACAGAGCCTCCCCCCAGCCCCGTGCCTGCCATGGGAATGGGGGGCAGGGAGGGAGCTAAGGAAGGCCGGTGCCAGAGGGCAAGAGGAGACGCCTCCCCCAGCAGCCCCTGTGTCCCCGAGTAAGCGGGGGCACATGGAACAAGGTCTCTCGGGGCCATCTTAGGACCTGGGCCTCGACTGTGGCATGAACTCTGGCCGCTAGCTGCAGCACCCGCCTGGGGCATCCTTTTCTTTGTCCTAACACTATTCTTCAAGCTTGACAGAGGGCAGCTCCCCTTTGGTTTTCGGGGACCTTTCCAACAAGGCCGTACCATGCCATTCCCACCTCATTCTGACAGAACGGCTGGGATCCTCTCCTTGGTTTGCTGGGGGCCACCATGACAAAATACCACAGCCTGAGTGGCTCACATGACAGGACTCTAGCTTCGCACAGTTCTGGAAGCCAGGAGGGTGAGATGGAGGTGTTGGCACCATCGCTTTCTTCTGAGGCTTCCCTCCCTGACAGACAGACAGCCTGTTTCCCACCACGTCCCACGTGGGCTCACCTCTTGTGGGCGTGCCTACCTGGGGTGTCCGTGTGTCTACACTTCCTCTTCTCAGAAGGACACCGGTTATCACGAATTAGTGCCCGCATCCTAATGGCCTCCTTCTAATTCACTCGCCTCTTCAAAGACGGCCCAGCCTCCAAATACAGTCACATTCTCAGGTCCTGTGGGGTTGGGGCTTCAACATACAAATTGGGGGGGGGGGAGAGATGCATGCGGGGGTCTCTAGCTTTCCAGAAGGAAGAAGTTCATCTGTCTCATCCGTGTCAGCCCCTCCACACTCCGCCATTATCACTTCGTTAGTGGCTCGTCCCTTCTCCAGGCCTGTCTGGGCGCTGGCACGCCTTTCTCAAGGCGGGGCGTCGGAAATGGTCATGGAATTCCTGGGAAGGACGACACACTCTTTTCCCCCCACCGCCCATGTCCAAATTACCCTTTGGCTATGGCAGAAGAGACTCGAAGCTGACCTCACCCCATCTCCTCCCAAGAACCCCTCCAGGGGACCAGGCCCAAACAGAAGACCCAGTGCAGAAATAATCGAATAATCTAATCTGATCAAAAGGCCAGAACCACGAGTGGTCCCCACAGACCACAGACAAGGGATGGGAGGGAGGTCACTCAGGACATAGGCAAGAGCTCGGCCTCTCAGCCCCCCCACGAGGAACAACCAGAACCTTCCCTCCCATTCCCGGATTTTCTCCCCTTCTCCTATCCTTCAGACTCACGAGCACACTACCAGCCCGTCGCCCTGAACAGCCCGCCATGGCTGCCTAGTGCTGGGGGCGAGAATTTGTTGTTGTTGTTGTTTAGTTGAATGCATTTTAAAAAATCTATTCACGTGTGAAGTGCAGCCTGCCTCAGCCACAGAGGGCATGCTTTGCGATCTGAATCGGCAAATTTGTTAACTGACTGTTGAGCCTAATGTTATACCACTATTCTGCCTCTCGTTAGCAACACAAATTACGGGCAATTAGCCGGCTGACTGTTCAAAGGCAGTTCAATTTCATGTATAAAGAGAACTATATAATGCTTAATGTATCTATCAAATGTAATAGCCCAAACAAAATTAATGATATGAATACAATGAGTGCTTATATGGGATAATTACAAGGTGTCCATCACGACACGCGTGCCATGAAGTCAGACACACAATTCAGGCAAACAGTCACCGAAGTTGTCGAGGCTGGCCCAGGCTATTTGGAGAGCAAAGTCCCCAGGCAGGAGAGTGTGGCTCAGCCTCTCCCAGCGACAGAGGCAGGCCCTGAGCGAAGCGAGGCCGTCCACAAGTCCCCGAGACTCCACTTCCTCATCTGTAAAATGGGAACAACGGCGCCTACCGCCCAGAGCCCTGATGTGGCATGACGCGAGCGAGGGACAGACGAAGAGCTTTGCAAATTCTGCGGGCCTTGACCAGAAGACGGCGGCGATACAGTCAAAGGTCCTGGGGTTACATAAGGATTTCCGAGGGGAGGCCCAGCAGACTTCTTCCCGCCCGCGTCGCTGACGGAGTCGCGTGGCATGGTACAAACGACACTTTGATTTAATTACCACCTTTTTTTTTTTCTTTCCCCCTCCCCGCCTCCGGTAACTAAACATTTTCCTCTGCTCGGTATCCCTGGAATGGCGGGGCCGTTCCCAGTGTATTACTTGCATATCTATAATTAAATAATTAAGAATTGTTCAAGCCCTTCCAAACACAACAAAAGGCGATGATTATTTCAAACCCACTTTAGGAAAAGTCAAGCCCCTCTCAGCTCCATTTTTTGCTAATAGTTATGCAAGGCTGCACCGGCAGCATTCCCTCTTGCATGCCAGCACACCAATAAATTAAGATATTCCTGGCCGCATCTGCACGAGGGAAATTAGAGCATTACCTGGTCCCCGCCAGTGTGCCAGCTCCGAGCGGCAGGCGCAGCCCACGCTGGGCGACCAGCTGTCTGAGAATGTGGTGTGCGGATCACAGCTCAGAGCCAGGGGATCTCTTAGGAGGCCTGCTCTGATAGCACAACCGCCTCGCTGCAGGACTGTTCCCTTCACAGCACAGTATTCAAACACTTCTTCCGCCTCTTTCTTTCCAGCTCCGGACCAGGGAGAACCAGGACCCGGGGCCTCCGGGCTGCTCCCCGACACCGAGACGTGCTTGGCTGAGTTTTCCTGCTCGCCCTGAGTCCTGACCGGCGAGGACAGCAGCGAGGCACTCTGTTTGTTGAAACCCGGGCCCCGGCTGCCCAGGAGGAGGGGCGACCTCATTCCTGGCGGGCGTAACATCGCCGGGCACGGCGTCTTTGGCTTCGGTGGGGACGAGTGGCCATGGCGGAGGTTCAGACGCCAAAATGATTCCCCAGATCCTTCCCACAAGCACAAACTGATGGTCTCAAAAGGAGGCAAAGACCTATTTCCCCAGAAACGGGATTGGGAGAGGAACAGGCCCAGGCTCCAAGGGTGTGTGCGTCTCGGGGTTCATAGGCAGCGTTGGACATGTTCCTTTGAGTCTGAATCCCACACACCTCCCCCCCACAGGGCTTCCAAGACCCTGACCACGACAGACAGGCCCTGGAAAGGGTCCCTGGCTGAACAAAAGCGAAGAATGGAGTATACCGCTGGCCCTGAGGTTGGCAAACACGCGAGGCCGCCAGGATGCAGCGTCTTTGGCAAACAGAGCCAGAGGCGCCACAGGCGTGGGCAGGAGCAGGAGGCTGGCTGGCCAGAGGCGTCAGTTTACAGGCAACGGGGGAGCAACGGGGGTCCAGCAACTGGGCGGGGGTCGTGGGGATGGGCGAGAGGAGCTGAGGCAGGGGCTGCCGCGGAGGCAGAGGACGGGGATGGGGGTCTCTGACACCAGGCTGCGGGGGAAAGTGAAGACATTCTCAGGGCACGCTGACTACTACTGCTAGTAGGCAGCTAGTCGTGAGGGTGACTGTGACAGAGAAGGAAGCCAGGGCCGGGGACCACCAGTTCAGGGGCGGTCAGATAGCCTGACAACAAGTGTGCAGAGAGAGCTCCACAGGCTCCAGGGGCCTGAAAGGACCCCAAAAGCCAGCACCTCCCACACTCAGGAGTCACTGGTGACCCTCGCAAGAAGAGTTTCAAGGGGCATCATGCTCTTTTTAGTGCCTCCGAGTTTCTGCTGTGCCCACCACCTAGCATTCTCTTTCTAATGAACTCCTATTCATCCTTCAGAGGCCCAGCTCAAATGCCCTTCTACTTTCAAACCTCCATTGACCACTCTGTAGCCTCCGGTATCTACCTATACATCACCAGGAGAGGCAGTCACGCCCTAACCCATTTGTACAAATTAGGCACAAGCACATCCACGTGGCTACCTCTCCCGTCGGACTGGGGAGTGGGGGCTTTGTCTGCCTTGGTTCAGGACCTACAACACTCAACGCAAGGCCGGGCACAGAGCCGCCCGGTAAAGACTAGAAGGCACACGGGGGGATCTATGCCAAGCCTGGGGCAGAGTCTGAGATCTGTGCATCTTCCCTGTGGCATAGCGGCTGCTTCAGGAGGTTGTGTCTGGCGTCAACTCCGCAAACCAAAGACACCAGTTACCAGAAGGCCGTGGGGGTCCTGCATGTTGTTCTCGTATTCGGTGCACCTGCGGCCTTCAGCCAGCTCCGAACTTACACACACAGAGCCTGAGCCCCATCTGCAAGGGACAGAACTCCCTTAGGGTCCATGAGGGCCACACAGAGTGAAAGCCGGACTCTTCTCCCCTTCTCTCCGTCTGGGCACCAGCTGTACATTGTGCTACATCCTTCTTGGCTTCAAGAGCAGGTTAAACGCCACCCAAGCTGGCCTCATCAGTGCCCAAAGTTGCTATATCCTTCTGGACATCTTTTTGGACAATTCCAGTCTCCCTATCTCTTTCCTGATGGGAAAGTGTACTCCAGCATTTAATCATATTTATAACATGAGATGTTTTCCATAGCCATGTTTGCCTCCCAAATACGCAGAAAGCTTCTACTGGGCAGAAACAAATCCTATACCTTTCCATATCTTCCTTAATCCAGAGCAAAGTACACGAGCTCAGTAAGCTTATTTGATAGACAAGTGTGGGCAAAGCACCCATTCACCAATTCACCACCCATGGCAGACATTGCCAATCAAGCACCTATCTGCTAGCCCTGTGATGGATGATTCACTCATGGAACCTGATGGCTCCTGCCCGTCGGATCTGGCCGCTGCTCCCCATGGGGGAAATGAAGTAGCTGGGAAATGCAAGACTTCCAGGAGGCCCCAAGACACAGTGTGCTTGGCTGGGGCTCCTTCCTGAGACTCTTCCCAGCCCTCTGCTGTGGAAAGCTGAAGAGGTCACAGATAATCAGGAGAAACAAAGAGGAGAACCACCATCCTAATTCTGTGTTTCTTCCAAGAGTCACGGCAAGCCCTCTTCCCACTCATGGCTCCAGTCACCGGCTGCCCAAAGTCCAGAGCCAAGGAGGGGAGCCCACTGCCCTACGCCGTGCCCTTCTCCAGGCTTCTGGATGCCCACGCCGTCAAACCAGACAAAGGGCTAAGACGAAAGGTGGGCAGTCCTGATGCCGTTCATTGGCTGCTTTTCATATTCCTTTATAAACATTCTTTCTTCCTCCTTTGCTACTTACTCTTCTCGGGGCTAAGAAACGTAGCTCAAGACCTGATCGGGGTATCACTTTTCAAATGCCCAAATCCCTGTAAAGGTTTAGTGTCTGGCTGTGTGCATTTTGCTCAGTATTAACATGTTCAATGGAGTACTTTGATTTTTTTTTTATCTAGACGCCAGAAGCTGGTGAATATATGCTTCATAGCTTCAGATAAACCTTTTGTTCTTCTGGGGCTGATCAGCTGGTAGAGCAGCGAGAGGGAGAAGGGGAGGGGAATTCACAGGGGCTCAGCGGTTTCAAAAAGTCAAATTACCTCTGAGCCATAGCAAGGCTGATAATTTAAATGAAAAAATATATATACAGGCTGCAGCACACAACACCGTCTCTGGTAGGACTTTTAATGAAGCCCCAGTTGTGATGACACTGAAGCCGGAACGCTACAGTGGGATAATTACTTGGCTCCCACACAGCTGAGTTCCATAGATGCATTATTAACGGCACATTCCTCGCCATAACGAGAGCTGAACAGAGGTAAGCTCCGCAGACCTGGGCGTCCGCCATTAGCGGCCTGGTGCAAACACAAATGAGTGTTTTCACAAAAGCATGCAAAGGTTGTGAAATTCCCATGAATCCAGTGCTGGGAGGCGGGGAGGGGGGAGGGGCAGGGAGGAAAGGGTATAACAGAAATATAAATATATAGTTATATAGGTATACCGGGTCCACGCAGACGTGACCAGAGATGTCACCTTTCCCTGCACCATGTACTTGGAGTAAAGCAACCTGGGAAATTATGGAGTCAGAACACATTGATTTTCCCGCAACAGATCCAGGCAGCAACCCTGATGAAGAATTACGGAGGAAACGCAGTAACCTAATTCTCCTCCAGCCTGGCCCGGCCGTGCCTGCTGCCCTGAGCTTACCTGGCAGGGGCTACGGGGCTGGTGCCCCCCGACCTGGGCACGCTGCACAGCTGGGCCCCCATTTGTCAATGCCAGGCTGCACGCCCCCCACCCCACCGCGACCCCGGTCCCACTCCCAAGCCCCAGCCTTCACTCAGGCCACATTGTCAGGACATTGTAGGGACCGCCAAGCTGGCTCAGAGTCCAAGGGTCTTCTGGAAAGGGGTGAACCACAGATATGGGTATTCTTGCTCCCAGTTCCCCCCAGTGAAAGCCAGGGACAAAGGCACACATAGCATTGTTATGTGGGGCTGGAGGGATCCTAGGCACGTCCCCTACAGAGGCTCCAGAGCACTGGGGTGACTTAGAGGAGACGGGTGGGAAGCCGGTGCCCCGGCCCTGTGCTTCCCCGTGGTCCTCTCCTTGGTTTCGCTTCCCCTGGAAGCGTCTGTTTCAAGGTGACCCTGTTTCACGAGTTAGCCCCAGCGTCCCCCGCCTGCTCACAGAACCAGGGGCCTCCCAGTAATTAACACCCGTACTTGATGAGGTCCAGCTGGCAAAGTGAAGCGATGCCAGCATCCTCCGCTCGACAACCTGGGCTCCGGCTGCCGGGCCCCAGCGAGGGCCCCTCCCGCCACGGCCATTCTGGACACCCTGTCCCCGGAGGAGAAGGCGAAAGTCACCCATCGAGCATGGATATTCGATAAGAAGCGGTTTATCACAGTGAAAAGCTAAAACGCTCCGACGGGGAACGTAAACGGTGGCACTTCGAGAATGAAACAGCAAGAAGCCGCTGGAAAAGGCGGTGTAGACGTGTGTGTGCTGACACGGGAAGCCGTCTCCATATACTGCGGGAGGGGAAAGGTCACAAAATAGCATGGATAGCATAACTCCACTTAAAACTCAACATGTGTGTAGGAAGCAACCCAAACAGGCACCACTGTCTTTGCTTTGATCACGGTTAGTCTGGGGTGGGTCTAGCAGAGGGGGTCCAAGGTGGTCCCCTGGGATGGAGATGAGGCCCGGTCATGGTCCGGCCCGGTCATGGTCCAGCCCCCTCTGCATGGATGGGTCCCGTACGGGAAAACTCAGCCAGCTTATGCTTCTGACTTTTGAGCTTTTCTGTATGTAAGTTATGCATCAATAACAAGTTATTCCACATTTATTGATATGTGGACTTTTCTGTATAAATATCAGACTTCAATAAAATGTTTTTTAAAACTGTGTTTACACGTGTATGAACACACAGAGTCAGGTAAGGTAAACACCAAATTGTTAACAGCAGTTTTCCCCAGGAGATGAGATTAAGGGTGATTTCTCTCTGTTCTTTTTATTTATCAGCATTTTTTTTCTTGCAAGGAAACTACATAAAGTTTAAAAAGATTTTTTTAAACAGAGAGGGCCGACTTGCCTGAAATTATAAGGAACACAACCAATTAGCAAGACAAATAATAACACCCACGACCACATCATCATCTAGTCAGCATATAAGATCGTTCAAAATGCAGTTTGGGAACCGCTCTGCCTGAGCCTACTCGATGCGGCTCTCCTAGAAAAACGGAGGCAGAATTCCTCTGCAGAAAAGTCCCTTGCGGAGTGAATTGTTTTTCCCCGGCCTGGTCCAGGAGCAGTGTGAACCAAAACGTAAATAAACAGCGGTGTACGGTAGTTCATCACTGCAGAGCTTACACTGGTCACCCACACCGGCCAGGAGCTAGCCATGTGCGCTCGGAGAAGAGTTAGACAAAAGAAAATCACGCGGGAATTTCCGACCCACTGGGCAAAGGTGTGCGATGCCCGCCCCCCGGCCACTCACCACCAACCTCAGCCAGAGCCCATCCGCCAGGGGAGGTCCCCTCCCCTCCCCCACGCCCCTCCTTGCTCATTTCAGATCACTTTGTAACACATCCCTCTAAACCCCTCCATTCCCTACTTCGAGCAATTTCCCGCTGATGCTCAAAAAACAGGTGAGAAGACATAAAAGGTTAAGCAAGATGTCAGAGAGAAACAGCTCATGGGGAAGAAGCTGGTCCTCCAGGCAAATTATTCACCTGCCCCCCCCACCCCAGCCCAAACCCTTATCTTTTAAATACCTAACCAAGATTCATTTAGAGGAGACAGGAAGGTTGTCAGGGGTAGCGAGTACAAGGGGGGACCCCTGGTGGCGGCTGCAGCCAGTTGGATTCTAACCCCAGCAATGCAGTTTGGACCCCAGACTCAGCCTCACCAGCAGAACAAAAGCTCTGCGGTTCACAGACCCCACGTAGAGGGTGACAATCAGCTCTGGGCCCTGCCCTCGCTGGGACATCCCGGGGACCCTCCCTTCCAAAAGTCTCGCCTGGAGATGCTTCCGGTGGGATTGTAGCACCTCCCAAAGGTGTGCTCCCAAATGCAACCAAGTCACCATCCCTCTGTGCTTTGCCTTTTTTGAAAAGTGGAAAATTTACATCTGGGCCCTAGCCTGTTCATGGAGGGAGGAATGGTCCTGAGACCACGGGCCGCTGGTGTGGCACCTGGAGGAAGGCTGCTTCCTTTGAAAAGGGGATAGATGTTATTTAGCAAAGCACCAGGAAAAAAATCATTTCCTACCAGAGGGGAGACCAAGAACTTTGCCAGGGGCTTAGAGACGGCAATTTCGGTCTGTGGTGCTCTCCCAGCTCCCTGCTGGAGGAGCGGTGAGCTCATCGCCAACCCAGCTGAGGAAGGCGTCCCAACAGTGCCCAAGGGACCCCAAGATGCAGCTCCCCACACCCCTGCAGGAGATCGGTATGAAATGCTGTCCTAGATTACTGGGGGTGGGCCCAACCAGCAGAAGAGAACCCAAAAACAAAACCACTAGCGGGGCAAGGCAAGTTCCTCCCCGCAGACAGTCTGGCCCTCAGCAGAGGGACAGGGGCCTCCAGGCAGAGGCCCCGGTACTGGCCTCCTCAAGCCATGAGAAAGGGATGTTTCCTGGTTTAAGAACCAAAAGAAGCAAACTTCTTCTTACAGATTGCTCTGGGTGTTTTGAGACCAGGGTCCAGTTGTCTCTTTCTTTATTAAAAATTCCACACTTCCCTTCCCTTTGGAACTTCCTTCCTACCTCCTCTCTCCTCCCCTTTCATCAGAAAGTTTGGTGGAAAGAAATGGCCACACACACCTGCACCAGCAAAACCAAAAATCTCTGTGCTGGGTGGGGGCAGGGGGGTCCCCTGGTCTCTCCCAACGAAGAGGCCAGTTCTACAGAGGGGTGCTTCTCTCTCTCACACACACACACCCCCATACACTCAGATTCAGAAACACAAAGACACACAGCAGAAGGGGCTGCCTGTCATTCACACACCCATGCAAGTCATAGAGACATACACAGACAGCACAAAACAGAGGAATAACCCTGGGGAGCCACATACGTAACATCAAACAAATATACAAGGGCCATGAACACACCCAGACCCAAAACACAGAAACACACCCACACACGTCACAGGCACTGACCCTCCCCCAAAACCACACACACACACGTAAATGGAAGATTCAGCAACAACCCCACAGGCGTGCACGTGTGGGGACCCTCTGCTGAACAACAACAGTAACAACAAATCCAGCCCCCAGGCTGGGGGACAAACCCTCGGTTAGGGTTTTCAAGCAGATTTCTCAGAAGAGCCAGGAGGGCAGAACAGGCTGGTTATGGCAAACTGGACTAAGCGTGCTGGCAAGGCCAGAAAAGGCTTTTCCAGAACTCCTTGGTTGCCTCTTTCTGGTTGGGGTCCTTAAACACCTGCCCCTCCCTCCCCACCGTGGCCACTTCCAGAAGCCCGGACATGCCCTTCCCTGCTGCCAGCCCGAGGGCAGGGAGTGATCCGGGTGGGTGGGAGTTGAGGGGGGCTCTCTCCTGCCTCCTAAATCTCATTTTCCTCCCAAATGAGGACTGCCCAAAAGAGGGGCTCAAGAAGTTAGGGTTTCCTTGCTCCCAAGCTACAGATGGGATCTCACAGGGACCAGCCAAGACTGGGACATGCCTCGCTGGCTGCAGACAGAAGTTGAGCACAGAAGTCAAATCTTTATAAACCCCAGGACTAAACTGACCTCCCGACAGCCCCCTTGGTCCTGCCGGAATCCCCATTCTGCAAAAGCGCTCGGTAGCATCTTCCTGCCACAGACCCCCGCTCAGCCCGTCTGACTTATACCCAGAGCAGAGACTCTAATATTCAGCGCTCCACTGGCCACGATTCACGGCCAAGAATCCTACTGAAAAAATACCGATCTACCAATACCTTCATCCAACAATGGGCTAACAAAATACTAATCTTTGCCCCTCTCCAGTCCTCAGCCAGTAAATTAGGGAATAAACTCCAAAACCAAACCCAGTTTCGCTCATCTTGAAACATCCACCAAAATAGCACCAAACTTTTACAGCCCACTCGCTTCCTGGAAAATAAACATATCAATTGTCTTTTTAAACCTCTATAGTATTTTGTCAATATTTTTTTATTACAGCAGAGAATGTATAAATATTTTATTATAAACCAAAGACCTAAAATAAACAGTTTAGTAAATAGTTATTACATTACAAGGAAAAACATCTGCGGAAACTGCTTTCCATGTAATTATTCTTGCTATTTTACATTAGCGCTCAACGTGAATTTCTTTGGCACTAATGTTTCACTTGTTCTAAATCTTCCTCCTTGTTGCTATTATTAAAATCTTAAAAAGGTGCCAAATCTTAAATGAAGAAAAAAAAATGATTCACTAGAAATTATTCATATCACAGTGAGTCGCTACTAAACCTGGCAGGGGTGCGGTATTTTCGGTGAAATTAACATAAAATATACAACTGCAAATTATCCAGGAAATAGCTATGTTCTTTACGGCATGCTTTTACATTCGGAAAAAAAAAAAAAAAATGCTCTCCTTCTCCATCTCACACAAAGCCACAGACAGCTCCACTCGGGCAAGTTTTAAAGGGAACGTAATAGATTTGTCAAAGGAGCACGGGCTTTGAGAAACAGACAAACAGCTCAGGGGTCGATCAGCCTTAGGTAATTACCAGAGACAACGTCAGAAACGTGGGGAAGGCAAGAAAAACAGCCGGCAGCTTTCTTCCCCCTCGATTTCAGAGAATGTATTTCCTCTTACAGGCCTCGGCTCTGTCTCCTAAACACAAGAAAAACTGTAACACCATGTAAAATGCAAATCTCGCTGTAAATATTTTATAAAATTGTTGCATACATCCCAAAAGCTATAGGTCTTAATTGAGAGCAGGCGATTTTTCTAGTCAATATATGGAAATGGAAAATGCTAATTTGTGTTTTTCTACTTATAAAACACCCTGGAGAACAGCAAGCCACAAATGCACTCACTTTAATATTATAAATATAATTTGGCTCCCTCTTTACCATCCCCACAGCCCTGGCTTTTATCTCCCTGTGGCTGCAGGAGGAGAGATGGAGAATCGCTTTCACAGCATCAGCCTGGGAAGGCGGCCTCGGATGATGACAGGGGGGACATGAGGCACAGAGCTGGGTGCCCCCACCTCTACCAGCTTCCCCTCCCCCTGGGTACTGGCAGACGAGGGCCGCCCAGTGTCGGTGCCCCTGAGGGCCAGAAGCAAGCATGAAGGCTGGAGCTCCTCCCTCCCCTGTTGGGCCCGTTTTGTCTCCGTGTTCCCTCTGGGCGGGGAGACTCCTGTAACGGCCATCCCTAGAGCGGCCATCCCTAGAGCAGCCGGGATGCACAGGGGTGACTAGCAAGATGGCCGGAGCACTCCAAGTTGGGAATGCCTGTTTCCAAACTCCCAAGAGAGATGAAGGCCTCTGCCAAGGCTCCTGAGAGCCTGCCCTTCCCAGCAAGGACAGCCCGGCTCCCTCAAGCGCCCACAACCCACCCACCCACCCCCAACGCACGGGCTTTCCCACCTGGAACTGTCCTGTCCTCGCCATGAGGGCTGCTGAGCCCTCGAAATGTGGCTGCTCCTCACGGAGACGTGCTGTTAGTGCAAAGCACACGGCAGATTCCACAAGCTTGGTGTGAGACCGCGAATGTAAAAAATGCTCATTGGGGCTCCTGGGTGGCTCAGTGGGTCAAAGCCTCTGCCTTCAGCTCAGGTCATGATCTCAGGGTCCTGGGATCGAGCCCCGCATCAGGCTCTCTGCTCAGCGGGGAGCCTGCCTCCCCCCTCTTCTCTACCTGCCTTTCTGCCTACTTGTGATCTTTGTCAAATAAATAAATAAAATCTTTAAAAAAATTTTTTTAATGCTCATTAATTACTTTTTAAGTTGAATGTAGAGTGCAATCACAATATTTTGGATATATCGGGTTAAATAAAAAATATTTCTTCTGTTTCCTTTTACTTTTTTTCAGTGCAGCTGGTAACACATTTAAAATTATACATGTGGCTCAAATCGAATCTCCCTCGGACAGCGTGCTCTAGAGAACACTCTGGTTTGCTGTATAAAGCCTAGGTTGTATGAGCGTGTGTGGAAACGGCTCTCCTAGAAATCGTACAAATGGGAGGTCCCCCGTATTATGATCCCAGAGCTTTACAGGCCTCGGAGTCTGGGATTCTCTGATTCCATAAATCCGTAGCTCTACAGTTCTAAGAAAGCACCAAATGCTAAAGAGGTTCTACACTGTTCCTTCCCAGCGTTTAACAAAGGCGTTACGATGGCAGTCGTGACCCTCTGGCCCTGGTCTTGGCTGCTCCTCCATCAGAGCGACCTCAAATACTCGGAGATCACACCCCGCCCCGCTCCTGAACCCAACACAGCTCAAGGCTCCATACCCCACCACCCCCACGAGGCTCCCCAGTGACTCCCACCCTCGCTGACTCTCCCCTGCCCAGAATTCCGAAGGGGCCTGTTGAGGAAGTGTGCCAATCACACACAGCCTTTCTCTGTGTGTTACCTTCTTTCTAGAAACTGTCCTCAACTTCTCAAATTCAAAGAAACACCAAGGAAGCAGAGGGGCTGGTGAGAAGGACCTGGTTAGAGTCAGGTAGCATGGATGTAACTCCAGACTGGGCCCCTTCCTAGTTGTGCGGGCTTAGGTAGGTTCCTGAGCCTCTCCTTGCCTCAATTTCCTCATCTGTCAAATGGGATCGAAAACACTGACTTTATACAATTTAGGGAGAAAGTTGAAATTAGGCATGTAAATGTCTGGATATAGTACACACTGTAAACAGTAGCTCTTATTATCATTTTTTTTTTTTAAGATTCATTTATTTGAGAGAGAGTGAGCGAGAGCATGAGCAGGAAGGACAAAGATCATCTCCAGCAGACCCCGCGTTGAGTGTGGAGCCCGACGCGGGGCTTGATCCCATGACCTAAGAGAACGACCTGAGCCGAAATCAAGAGTCAGATGCTTAACGGACTGCAGCACTCAAGCACACCCAGGTTCTCATGATTTTTCCTGTTACTGTCATTTTTGTCATTTCATTTTGTCATTCTGTAGTTGTCCCCTAACTCAAAGCTAAGTCCTGGGGTGCTTGGAACAGCATTCCTGGGGCAGAGGCAAGGTAGGGGAGCCGATCTCAAAGCCAGAATGTAGGGCTGCATAGAGACGCAAGGGGGAGTGCCCGGAGGGTGTTCCAGCCCGCTGCTAATGATAGACAAGGCAGCACCCAGACGCGGGCACGGAGCTAGGCTGCGCATCTCACGGCACAGTAAGCCAGGGAGTGGGGCTCGTGCTCTCCAGAGGTCCAGGCGCCTGCCTGGAAGCAAGGCTACGCTGTGGTTAAGGAAGCCCCAGCTTCTGACTCCACCCTGGGCACCTCAGGCTGAGAAGAAACCCCTCCCCAGACGGGCACATTGTGCTTGCACACACAGGAATGCACACATTCGGGCTTGTTTGCCTTTGAATTTGCTTACAGGTTAGAAAGAGAGCAAGAAAGGAAGGAGGGAGGAAAGGAAGTAAGAAGAGAAGAGAAATGGAGACACACACCCGTCGGACCCTGTGCAATGGCAAACTCCAATGATCCAAAGAAAAAGGCTGAGGATCACTAGGCAGTCTTTACAAATCAAGGGAGCACTTCCCCACTGTGTTTGGTGCACAGAAGTACATGTCCGGGGAAAATCAACTGATCGAAGAAGAAGGTCCAATCACGGAGAGCTGTTTGATGAGCTGCGCAGTTCTAGCAGACTCTCGAATCCCCTTGTTTCCACGGATAAGTCAATCAAGACTCAGAGAGGGCGATGAACCTGCACCAGGTCACACAGCAAAGGAGTGGCGGGATCAGATCTGAAGGCAGACTCTGAAACTTTTGAGCCGAGACTCAAACCCCATAGGCCCGGTGGAAGGCTGGGCTCAGGCCTGGAGTCTGGGGTCCTGGACTCACCTCTCGTTCAGGCCTCCCTGCCTTCATGACCACGACCCTGACCTCATCTTCCATACAGAGCTGTGGTTAGAGTGGAAAAACTGGATACATAGCACATGTGGGCTTGAAAATCTCCCGCACATTCATGCTTCTTCTCATTACCGACACCCACTAAGTGCCAGGCTCAGGTCCGGGCCCTGGGTGGACAGGCCGGGATGAGACAGAAAAGGGCCCTGGTCTACTCCAGCAGTAAAGGCAAACATGAAGCAGACATACAAGCAAGTAAGTGAGATGATGGCAGAGGACGAGAAGCGCCATGAAGGAGGGAAAACGGGAAGGCAGAAAGGAGTGCCGAGGTCGGAGTGGGAGTTGTCGGCCCGGCGAGGGGTGACACATGAATGGGAAGAAGGCAGCCACATGAGAGCTGGGGAACACTCCATGCGGAGGGCACGGCTAGGCAAAGGCCCTCCGTGTTCCGGCACAGCAGAAAGGAGCGGCTAGAGCGGGGCAGGAAGAGGGGTTGCGAGATGAGCCGGTGGGGTGGGCGGGTGAGCGGGCAGGTGGGACAGCCGCCCAGAAGGACCGCCAGGCACCTCCCCACCCACACACCCCCGAGCTGCACAGATTCCTCCCTCCTGGGCCCACAGTTCCCCTCCTGGCTCTGCAAGCAAGAGTGTGGGTGCAGACGACCACCGCAGACCCCGCGGCAGACGAGACCCTCCCTCAGAGGGTCCCCGACGCCCCGTTCGCCACGACCCCAGGCCAGGAACACCCGAAATAACCAGCCGCAAGGGAGCCCACGGCAAACCGGGATGCGTTTACCCAGGGGTCTGCAACACGGCAACGGAGAGGAACAGACCCCGGCACACAACGAAATGAACCTCACGGACCCAGCACGGAGCTAAAGAAGCCAGACACAAAGGCGACAGCCTGGAAGGTTGCCCGATGCGACACCCAGAAGCAGGGCACACTAATCTCTGGCGGCAGAGGTCGGAAGTGTGGCTCCCCTTGGGGGGGAGCTGGCTGGAAGGGAGCGTGAGGGGGTCCGCAGGGGCGGGGGAACGGGCTGCTTGTGGACACGGGTGCTCATTAGGCAGATACACACACGTGCAAGAGCCATCCACACACAGACCTACGTACGTACACACACACACACACACACACACACACACTCAGGGGCCCTTATGGTGTCCAAGCCCAAGTTCAGCCTCACTCTACAGGAGGCAAGGTGGGCAGATCATCCCCACCCCTCAGGTGGGGTGCTCCCACCCCGTCCCTGGGTCACGCGAGTCCCCCCTGTGGGGACATGCTGAGTTCATGAAACCCTGCAGGAAGACACCCCAAAGCGAGGCCAGCAGAACCCACAGCGCCCTAAACGAAACTCAGGCTTATAAAATCTGGGTCAGACGGACAAAATTCCGGGCAACTTCTTGGCCCCCCAGTTCTCTCAGCCAAGAAGTGGCACGAGAAGCCCCAGGGCGGTGGAGACGAGGCCAGGCTGGTCGGAGGCCCAGCAGGCAGTCGTGAGCCGAGGCCCCCCTCCCTCGCAGGGAGCAGGAAGGGAGCCGGTCGACGTTTATTACCCGCCGGCAGCGAGATTGACTGCAGGCCTCCTTTGCCCACACTGAGCCATTAGCTCGTAATGGCCCCGAAGGCTCCCTCGGCCACAGACCCAGGCCCGAGCGCTCGGGCTCTGACACCAAAGATACTAATGACTACCACATTGCCGAAATAAATCATCATCGCTCAGAAGGGGCTCCGGCCGGCCGGCGGCTTCCAAACTTCATTTCACGAATTTCCCCCTTTAATACTCAGCTGCCTCGGCGAGGGGGTTCTTAGGAGGACACACCATCAGCACGTTTCCCTGCCACGGTGTTTATAAAGAAAAGAAGGAGGAAAATGGGGGGGGGGGCATAATTAATCTGTGCAATGACATTGCACATTGGTGAGAATTTGGAGAAGGGAGCAAAATCCACCCGTCCCCCTCCATTGGGCTTTCCCTCAGAGTGTGATGGTCCAGACCTGGCAGCCAGAAGCACCCATGAAAGGCAGCTGGAAGGTGTGTTCCAGGGAATGCTCTAGAAGGATGCTCATGAATAAGGGGTCCTATGACCATGTGCAGGCAAGTTGGTGTGGTGGCTGAGTACTCGGGGTCCACAGCCAGACCTCCCGGGCTCTAACCCTGGCTCTGACTTCTGCTGGCTATGTGGCCTTGGGCAGGCTGCTCTGCCTCTGTGTTCCTCAATTTCCCCATCCATAAAATGGGCGAATAAGGGTATCCCTTGGGGGGTTGATGTGAGGATTAAGTGGGAGTGAAGTGCTGCTTGGAACAGGGCCCGGCACGCAGGTGAGTGATCCCTGTGATCCCCACGGTGACCGACAGAGTGTCCAAACTCCATAAAGACATACAGGAAGAAACCCAGTTAACATGGTGACAGGTCCACTTGCTCCCATTCAGACATGTTATAGCGGCGGTGACTCCTGGAAGGGGAAATGGTTTGCTCACGTCACAAAGCATGGTGGAGAACACTCTGGAATCCAGGCCTGCTGTCTCGCAGGCTGCATCCCTTCCCCCAAAGACCCTTACCCCACAGCCTCAAAAGGCAGCACTCTCTGCAAACATCAGCCGCACGGGGACCTGTCCAGAGCAGCTGTGAGCAGACCTCTGAGTCCCGGAGAAGGTTCCAGGCTTCTGTCTGGACCCAGCTGCTCTGTGGGTCTGCCCTCAGGCATTGAGAACTGAAGGTGACCCTTGGAATCCCAGAAGCATCTGGAGAGAATCCTTCCAGCCTGTCTGCCTTCTGGGAGGAGGGTGGAGCTGGAGTCTTGCTCCTCGACTCTGGGAGCTGCCCTAGACCAGACCTGGCCTGCCCTCTTCTCCCTCCTTGGCGGCCCTTCCCCTGGCATCCAACCCACCTCTCCAGCTAATCTAGAGTTATCACTCCACAAACCTGAGCTCTGGCCATGAAGTCTTGTGCTAGCTCTTAATCAACTCTGATCCTGCCAGTGGATCTTACACAGTTGGTGCTTAATTATTGTTTGGGTGGGATTACATTTCCAGGCCATAATGTGATCCCAGCATCGGCTTTCCCAGCTTCCTGCCCTGGAATAGAAATGTTCTGTTCTCAATCTTACTCCCTAGAGGCCCCAAAAATAATAGAGAGAAGGGCTAGAGTCCAGTTCATCGCTGCCTCTGCCAGGAAGCCCTCCCTGACTTCTCCAGGACACCTGCTTCAGCACCCCTTGAACACTGATCTCTGACCACCAATCCCACTAGCCAGCACGTGTCCCAACCACCCTCATGTGCAGTCCCACTGCCAGGCCCTTGAAGGCAGGGTCTGATGAGGACTTGCTCATCCTTCCCCCTCCCCTCCGGCACGGAGTATAGAGCTGGGCCCTGGGAGGTTGTCAAAATCCTAAACGCCCAGAACCACAGCAGCCCAGCTTGGGTAGGGGGCGGAGGTCAGGGGCGGTTGTGCAGGACCAGCTGGATGGGCTGGCAGGTCTCCAGACCACAGTGAACCCTGCGAGGCTCAGGTGGGTGCCAGTTTCAGCGGGACCTTCCACCTCACCTACGGGGAAGCAGCCCCAAGCCCCAGCAGCCCCACCCGAGAGCCACCTGCGCAGGAAAACAAGGCCCCAACCGGGAGGCTCCTCGGGTTGGGTTTGGACCAAATTCCTTCTCAGCGGCCGTACCTTTCCAGCATACAGAGATTGCTCCTGCCGATTCAAAACCAGGTCAGAGAAAACCGTCTCTCGTTTCCGGCAGGGGTGAGCGTTCCTCCCGGGGAAGGGCTCCGCAAAAGTCTCCAAACCGAGCACGAGAGACAAGTGGGAACCAAGCATCATTCCCTCGGTGGCCCCGCGGCTGCCAAAATTACTGACAAACTGACCTACAAAGAGAGTTTCTATTTTATGAGCAAACCCCAAAGGTTAACAGCGGAGCCGCCAGCAGGCGATGAGCACCGAGGAGCGGAAGCTTCCCCAGCAGCACCCGCATGGAGCCCGGGCACCTCGGTTTCGCAGAAAAACGTGTCCCTGAAATGCCAAGGAGAAAGGGAGGATGGAAGGGGGAGGTTCCAGAAACCTGGCTAGAGGGAAGAATGGGGACGTAAGGACGCTGCCCACTGCCAAGTGGCCTCCTCTCTGTCTCAAAGTTCTAGATGACTGCCACTGCCAGGGGCTGGCTGTAGTGACCTCTGCAGGGCTGCTCTCCAGGTCAGAGTGTGTGTGGTGTCCCCTAGAGTTGTGCAGTCTACAACCTGCACAGCCATACTCTGTGGACCTGAGTCTTGTGGGGTTCCTGCCCCTCAAAGCACCTTGCCCCTAGCCAGTACTGATTTCACGGGCATGCGACCTGTGTGGTGGTCTGAGGGCCTGAACTTAGAAGGGCCCGCACTGGGTTGGTATCCCGCAGTTGTTGAAATTGTTAATTTTCTAACATGGGCTCTGCATTCTCACTTTACACAAATTATGTACCTGGTCTTCCCTCCACGTTTGAGAGCACCACGGCAGTGCGGACATAGGAGAGATGAGCCATTATCCAGAGGATTCATCACTGAACAATTCATATAAAAAAGTAAGACAATGTCCAGCCCCCATCCTTCCTCATCCTCCAAGTTGTCCAGATGTGGGCAGAGGGAGGGCGAGAGGGGTTCCAGTGATGGGCCAGGGTAAGGGGCTGTCAGAAATCTCAAGGCTTGTACCCTAGTGCAGGAAGAAGCTTTTGATAGCAAGAAACCCATTGGAGACTAAAGGCCCTTGGGTTTTCTCGTATTATACTGATGTCAGAGCTGCAAGAAAATCTCCTGATTTTTGGCAGAGGGTGAGTAACAAAAAGCAGGTCAGAGAACACACGCAGGCAGGCAAGGAAACAGGGCCACCATCGGCCACCCGTGGACTGGGCACTCAGGTGCCTCACTGCTGACCCTCCAACCCGACCCGAGACACCAATCGCCAGGGACACTCATGAGATCTGCCAGTGACCTGGGACAGAGCATCTAACCCGTCTAGAAGACGATCCCAGGGTTCACAGAGGTCTGGAGACTGCCCAGAACCTCCCACCAGGCCAGGCCTGACACAGTTCTCCTAACTCCAGCAACAGCGCACAGTGTGAGGACAGACAGGACCAGGGCAGCGTCTTCTGCCTTCCCCCGTGAAATCTTACACAAACACCACCATACCAAGCAGAACTCAGCAGAGCTCCTCCCTAGCCCCACGTCCTACCCTCTGGGCCTCCCCCTGGTCCAGGCCCCCCAGGGGCACCTGCATGGGAGGCCAGGCTGCTCAGAAGGCTCTCTGAGGACCAGTGATGCATTGGCCTCTTTTCTGGCCTCCATCAATAGTGAATGCCCATGACAGCCCTGGAGGGGCCCCAAAGTTCACTGCATCCCTCCATCCATGCAAGGAGCATTCCAAATTTCTGCAGGGCTTTGGCTCCTTTGAAGGACACACGGCCACAGTTGGCAGCAATTAGAGCTGATCCTTCCATCCTCAAGCCTCAGAACACTATGCAGAGACTCCCCCGCGTCTGACCACCAGCACCACTGAGCACACGCATCCGCCCAGCTGCTTGCTGGGCGCCCATGACCACTGCACTCATTGCTGTGAGCACAGCAGGACACTCGCCCACCACGGTCCCCCCCAGCACCCCGGCTAGTCCGCATCACCAGCTCCTGGGAGGACACCATCCGAGTATGAAAGAGCCATGACAAATAAAGCCGAACAAAACCACACGGAGAGCAGGGATAAAGTATTATTAGTTTCCCAAAAAATGTATTATTTTTACCCTGGTTGTTGCCTGGCTTGATTTACGGGCCCCCAGTGCCCATAACAACCCACTCTTCTCTTCACAAGCCAGCAGGCTGGAGGGTTCCAGACACAGCCCTGGCCCTGGGGCCAGGCCACAGGCTCCCAGAGGCCCAGCTCCAGGGTTCCCACCAGGCTCCTGGACCCACCACCAGCAGAGGCAGTACAGACCAGAATTTCCCAAACTCCCAGACACGGTGTCAGGTTATCCAGAAGCTTCCAGTTCTGACCCTGTCTTGGCTTCTGCAGAGCAATGGGCTCCTCCAAGATACTGTTCCTAAAAAAGAACTGAGCCTGCCCCATCTCCTCCCAGTCCCAGAGCAGACCCTCACGGGCCGGGACAGAACATACCCTCGGGCCGGGACAGGACATACCCTCAGACCCCGCCTCTGGTGGCGGGGTGGGGCAGGACCACAGACCCTCCCTCGGGATAATTAAGGTATTTTTAAAATTTTAAAATAACTGAGGCCCGCTGCTCAGCACTGAACCCAGGAGCCTGGGAGCAGGGGCCAGGTGCCTTCCTGCCAACACTCGTCTGTTAAGAAATGGCCATATATCCTGCAGAAGAAAGTTCATGGCTAGGGCCAGTGGGGCTGCCCAGGGCAGGCGCTGCGGAGAGGCAGTGGAAACCGAGCCCACGGTGACAGGCGAGGGTCTGTGCTCAGCTCCCCGCTGCACACAGGCCTGCCTGGATGCGAAGTAAAGCAGAGAAGTGCTAATAACCCAACTTTCCAAACTGCCTCGCACCCCGACCGTGAGGAGCAGCGGAGTCCCCCCTGAAAGGACCGTTCTCGGCCTCGGCCTGGTCACAGGACGGCTCAGAGAAACACGGGCAGAACCTGGCATCACATGCCATGAGGGACGCAAGTAGGGGTCGAGTGGGGTCTGAATGCGGGAGACGGAGCGCTGCTGTCACAGCCGCGGGCCTGGGTGCCGGGACACCAGCACAGTTGTCACAGGGGAAACCTGGCAGCTCCTACTCAAGTTGTAAACAGAACGCAGACTGTGAACGGTCAACTGGGAGGGCACCCCCTTCCCTTGGGGGTCAGAATAGAGCCAGAGAAGGTCTTCTTTGGGATTCTGTCTTGTGCAGCAAGGGAGCACCAGTGATACTCAACCACACTACATCCAGGATGAGCGGGGGGGTGGGAAGGCAGGGGGACAGGCACAGAAGGGGCCTGGTCTGGGGTCTGATCAGGAAGAAATGAGGTGGACCAAGAGAAGCAGGCTAGAGCAGGAGGAAGTGGCCTGGTGGCAAGCACATGGCTAGAATCCCATAAACACTTGCCACGGGGTAGAAAGAAAAGGACTAAAAAATTCGGTAGTAAGCAGAGGAGCTGTGCAAAATGTATTAACGACAGGTGCATGGGGCCCCACTGAACGGGTTCATTTCCAGTGTCACCCGGTGGCCCCTGATGGACCAGGAGTTCTCTTCTTGCGCACTGGATCTAGGGGAAGGGTCCAGGCACCGGGGGAGGAGCTCTGGGCAGGGAATTCAAGGCAGAAACTCCTTGCCAGCCGCTTAGGAACATCTCAGTATTTTACCAAACAGTCTAGTTACAGTATTGGCACATGACAGCTAAGCATCTGCCCTCTACCAAGTGCCAGGACACAGGGTCATTTACGGGCCCCCGGTGCCATGAGAGCCCACCCTCTCTCCCTGTGCCAGCAGACTGGGCGTTCCACACACAGCCCGGGCCCTGGGGCCAGGCCACGGGCTCCCAGAGGTTCCTGCTGGGCTCCTGGACCTACCACCAGCAGAAGCAGCATAGACCAGAACTTCCCCAACTGCTCTGTGGATACAGATGTTGGAGCGGGGCACTCCGCGACTACACAGACTTCCAGGCCCCTCCTCTGGAAACCATCACTCCAGGGCCAGGTGGGGCGCTCCACGTGAGTGAGGGGAGGAATGAGAGGAGATGGAACTTGGGTGTGCACCAGCCTGGTCTGTGTTCACCCCAGTTTCTGGCCATCTGTGTGATGCCGGTCAAGTGTCTGCCCCTCTCTGAGCCTCAGCTTCCAAATGGGTCAGGTGGTCCAGAAGCTTCCAGGTTGAGAAAGGCTGAGGAATATCTTCTAAGTACCCTTTGATTCATTTGTTCATTTATCTTGAGGAGCCACACTGCCCCCATCCCAGAGACAAGATTCCCTAAGCCTCGAAACAGAGAAGTAGAGAGTGTGCATATTCTGCACACACCATTCGAACCCGAGCAGGATCCAGGTCGTGGGGGTCCTGCAAAGGGTACGGGCCCAGAGTCATGGGCAAAAAGCACTGAACCGCCCCGGGAGCAGGAGACAGACCCAGACGTCAGAAACCAGACGTTGATCCTGACACTGCAGATAGAAGCCCAAAAAATGTTTGGTTTTGGTTTTTTCTTAAGATTTTATTTTTCAGAGAGAGAGAACACAAGCAGAGGGAGCTGCAGAGCAAGAAGGAGAAGCAGGCTTCCCGCCGAGCAGGGAGCCCGATGTGGGACTGGATCCCAGGACCCTGGAATCATGACCTGAGCCGAAGGCAGAGGCTTGACCAAATGAGCCGCCCAGGCGCCCCTCCCAAAATGTTTTACACTGAGACGTTAATTTTTTTTATGTTTTTACTTTTTTGTAAAACATATCTTGAAGGCCCACACGGAGTTCTTCGCGTAGTCTACAGCTGAGGGGTGTACGTGTGTGTCTGTGTGGGGGTTGTTAAGGAGGGTACCCTTATGAGAAATCTTTCACGACATGCTCACCAGGTGAAGTGCTTTCGCCGCTCGTGTACACGTGGAAGGGACCTTTCGTGGCTCACCGCAGCCCCACGTGTGGTGAACAGGCCACAGAACTGTTGCACAGAGCAGGATCAACCAGGCCTGAAGAGGACCGGGGACCTCGACCTCCGAATCCTTTACAGATTCACAATACCATTAGAAACATTTCTCCCCCCTAAAGCTACAGGTCTTTGACAGTTACGTGTTAACATCGGATGGGAATCCAGCCCCAACCAAGATCATGGGTACAGTTTCTCAAAAACAAAGTAGCTTCGGGGAAGCTGGGTTTGTACTACAGTGTCCCTCCTCTCCACAAGCCCCTAAAACTTTAAAAGAGCAGCCCCTGAAATCCGCTTCCCAGAGCAGAAGGGCTGGGCAGAAGAGCTGCTTTAGTCGCTGAGAGGAAGACTAATTCTGCCTCTTAAGAGGTCTGTAATTAATTCACACTTTCAGCTGCTAGGTCCAGAAACATGTTTGTGTTGACAATTTCTATTTGATGCTTCGAAAACAATCTGTCGCGTTTTTATTTACCTCCTCATCCCAGAGACACCACCACTTTCCCGTATCCATCCAAGTGTTATGATGCCACTGCAGCTTCCCGAGCCCCTGGCCATGGCGATGAGAGAGGGGACGCAGAAGGCCCACATGGGAAAAGGGGTTGGCGCAGAAGCTGTCCTCCTCTGAAGGAACAAGACAATCAGGTGGCCAGTCAAATCTTGGCCTGCAGCCTCCCAACTCCCATGACAGCTTCTGGCCCTTAGCAACGCTAATCTAAGATCATTGTCCCAGAGTAACTCTCCAACACCGGACCTCAGTGTCTCTCCTCCACACCCAGGCCCCAATGGGACCCACGTGAGCCCAGCTCTTGGTCTTCCCTATCAGTGCCCGCTGATAAGGCAGGTAGGAACCCCCTCCTACCCTGGCTTGTTGACCTCATCGGTACTACGAGGATAAAATCAGAGCAACAAGCATCACTGGAGCGAAGGCAACAATGCTAGAAGCAGGGCAAAGGCATCGTTAGTATGAACTTTTTCATGGCCGGACGTGGTGGATGACTGTCACCAACGGGTGTGTTGGGGGTCTCACACCACCACTGTTCTCTCCCCTCGCAAAGGAAGAGGAGGGGAGGAAAGGAGGACAGTCCTCTAAATGGGCCTGGACCAGGTCTGGGCTGCAAATCTAAGCTCCAATTTCCCCACAAGCGCTTGAACCCAAATAGCATAGCAGTGGCTGCAGAATAAAACAATGCTTCCTACATGTGCCTGAGACCCTCAGATACCTATTCAGCTTGCAGATTTCTCCCTGGGACATAATTTTCCCTATTTCTCCAGCTAAGTACAACTCAAAACCCTGGATATTATATATGAAAGAAACATAAGATTCTGAAAGGTGAAGAGAAGAAGGTGGCATGGCCAGGGACCTCGGGACCCAAGAAGTGGCACACCTGTGAGAACTCTGGGTTTTCTTCTCCCTCCTATAACTCAGATTGGAGCTGAAGAAGCTGGTGACCAGGGAACACCAACAGGTGAGATTTTAGAAGCCCCAAGGAAAGCCTGCTCCCTCCAGCTGAAGGCCAGGAAAAGGGGCAGCCTGGCAAGGCAGAAGACCTTCAGACAATAAAGCTCTCCTCGAGCCAAACCACACTAAAAAAGCTGTGCCCCCCATTCCAGCAGAGGCTGAGTGGGGCACCTCGACTTCCATGCTCCCTAGGCTGTAACAAGGCACCAAACACCGACTCCCAAACCCCATGTTGAGGTGGTGTCAGAGAAAGTGTAGTAAGGAATCAGGACCTACATACTTGCTGAGCAGTAACACGGTCCTCCCCACGGTATCAGGAAAGACCATCTGGGAAGGTGGTCTCCCACTCTCACCCAGCAATAGCAAGGTATCCCTACCTCTCTGCCCGGTGTCAGTTGAGGCCATGTGGGGAACACAGATGAGACACCCCTCTCACCACTGAGAGAGGTATCAGTGGAGACTTGGGGGTGGGGGGAAGAAAAATCTGGAATTCTTCCCACTTCAATCCAAAATCATTCATCCCACCAAGAACCAGAGAGATCTCAGATTGAATTGGAAAGGGTAACCCATACATGCCCAGGCTGTAATAACAGAGATGTTAGAATTTTCTGTCAAAGGATCTAAAGGAGCCATCATAAAATACTTCAACCACCATGACCATGTGTGAAACAAATGAAAAAATAGAAAATCTCAACAAAGAAATAGAAGACATTTTTAAAAAGCACTAAATGTAAATTTTAGAAATTAAAAAAAAATCTTTTTTAAGATTTTATTTATGTATTTGAGCAAGAGAGAGAGCACAAGGAGGGAGGGGGCAGAGGGAGTGGGAGAAGCAGACTCCTTGCTGAGCAGGGCATCTGACTTGGGGCTTGATCCCAGGACCCCGGGATCATGACCTGAGCTGAAGGCATATGCTTAACTGACTGAGCCACCCAGGTGCCCCTAAATAAAAATTTTTTAAATAAGCAACGATGGGGGGACCTGGGTGGCTCAGGGAGGGGGAGTTAAATAAGCAATGATGGGCTCCACAGCAGAAAAGAATAGACAGAGGAATCAGTGCACTGAAAGATAAAACAATAAAAATTACCCAATCTGACAAAAGAAAAGAAATAGATGAAAATTTTAAAATAATAAAAAAGAATTTATAAAAGAACCTCAGGGGTTGGTGAGACTTTAACATTCATATGATCAAAGAGTCCTGGAAGGAGAAAAGAAAGATGACAGACTACAAACTACCAAGGAAGGAAGGAAGGAAGGAAGGAAGGAAGGATGGATGGAAGGAAAAAGGAAAAGAAACTTTTTGAGAGCAGTGAGAGAAAAATTGTACTTTACCATAGTGGGGGAAAAAATTCAAATGACAGTGGATTTCTCATCAGAAACCATGGAGGCCAAAAGAAAGTGGCATAAGTATGAAAGGGAAGAACTGGCAACATAGAACCTAAATCCAGTGAAAATATCCCTTAGGAATAAAGGGGAAAACAACATCCCATCCTCAGATGAAAAAAACTAAAAAGACTGTCACCAAGACCTGCCCTGAAAGAATGACTGAAGGAACTTCTCTAAACAGAAGGAATTGATAAAAGAATGAATCTTAAAAGATCAGGAAGAAAATACACAATAAGAACAATATGGTAAATACAGTAGTTTTTCTACCCCTTTGAGTTTTCTAAATTATGTTTGATGGTTGAAGCAAAAATCTAACATTATCTGATATGGCTCTTAATACATATCAAAGACCTATTTAAAACAATTAGATTATAAATGGAGGAGGATAAAGGAAGGTAAGTTTTCTATCTTTCACTGAAACTGGTAAAATGATGACACCAGAATATGTTGATATGTTTACTTAACATAATATCTAAATAATCTTTTAAAAAGTTGTACAAAAATAAACACGAAGGATAAACCAAAATGAAATTTTTAAAACTGTTCAAGTAACCCATAGAAAGGCAGAGAAAAGAAAACAGAAATTAAAAAAAAAAAAACAATAAAAATTAAAAAACAGAACCAAAAGAAACCAACATATAAAATAGCAGGCTTATGACCTACCATATCATGAATTACATTAAATATAAATGGCCTTAATATATAAATCAAAAGACAGAGATTAGCAGAATGGGGTTGTGGAGGCAAGGGAGAATGATCCACTTACATTCAATATCCAAGAAATTCACTTAAAATATAATCACACAGGCAAGTTAAAGGTAAAACAATGGAATAAGATATATCTTGCAAACAATAATCAAAAGAAAGAAGAAGGGCTCAATATTAGGTAAAGCAGGCTTCAGAGGAAATAATTATGAAATAGATAAGGACATCATATAATGATAAAGGAGTTGATTAACTAAGAAAACATAACAATCTTAAGTGTGTATGCACCAAAAAATAGAGCTACAAAATATGTGAAGCAAAGGCTGATAGAACTGAAAGAAACAGCCACTTCCACGAGTATAATAGAACATTTCAACACCTTCCACTCCATGTTTGATCAATCAAGTAGATAGAAAATCAGCAGGGACATAGAAGAACTCAACAATATCATCAACCAACAAAGTCTAATTGACATCGAATGAACACATCACCCCATAACAGCAGAATATGCATTTTTTCAAGTGCCTAAAGAACATCTACCAATATGGACCATATCATGGGGCATAAAACAAATCTTGACAAATGTAAAAGAATTTATATTTGAAGTCACACACAGTGTTTTCTCAATTACAACGGATTCAAACTAAAAGTTAATAACAAAAAACAAAACAGGAAAACCTCCAAACACTTGAAAACTAAGTAACACACTTCCAAACAATGAGTCAAAGTTCAAGTACAAAGTAAATATTTTATAAAATACAATACATTAAGTGAAAATAAAATGATAACATACAAAAATTTGTGGAATACAACTAAATCAATGCTTAGAGAGAGATTTATAGCACTAAATACATACATTAGGAAGAGTAAAATTTCAAATCAATAATTAAGCTTCCACCTCAAAGACAGAGAAAAACAACAAGATAAACCCAAATTAAGCAGAGGGGAGTGAATAATAAAAATAGAAACAGAAATCATGAAACTGAAAACAGAAAACCAATATTGAAAATCCATTTTTAAAAGTTGGTTCTTGGAAAAGATCAATAAAACTGACATATATCTAACAAGACTGACAAAGAAAAAAAGTGGGAAGGCATAAGTTACCAGTATCATAAATGAACCTGAGGTTATCCCTACAGACATCAAAAGAATAAAAAGAGAACATTACTATGAAAACTGTACACATATAAATTTGACAAATTAGATGAAATAACCAATTCCTCACAAAACACAACCTACCACAACTCAACCAACATGAATACACAATTTGAACAGTCCTAAAACTGTCAAGGAAATTAAATTCATAATTAAAAACTCTCTAAAGTGAAATCTCCAGACTCAAGTTATTTCACAGGAGAATTCCAACAAATGTTTAAAGAACAAACACCAATTCTACATAATTTCTTTCAAAATAGAGAAGAACCAGAGATGCTTGAGTGGGTCAGTCAGTTGAATGTCCGACTCATGATTTTTTTTTAAGATTTTATTTATTTATTTGACAGACAGAGATCACAAGTAGGCAGAGAAGCAGGCAGAGAGGGGGGGGGAACAGGGTCCCTGCTGAGCAGAGAGCCCAATGCGGGGCTTGATCCCAGGACCCAGGGATCAGGACCTGAGCCGAAGGCAGAGGCTTTAACCCATTGAGCCACCCAGGTGCCCTCTGACTCATGATTTTGACTCAGTCATGATCTCAGAGTCCTGAGAGCCAGCCCCACATGAGGGTCCCTGCTCAGCAAGGAGTCTGCTTGAGACTTCCTCCCTCTCCCCCTCTCTCTACCTTTTCCCCTGCTCATGTACTCTCTCCCTCTCTCAAATAAATGAATAAATAAATAAATCTTCCAAATACAGAAGAACCAGTTCTCAATCAAGTTATTATTAATATTAACATATATTAATTCATATTGGTTAATATGAATTAATATCAATATTGATCAAGTTAATATTGCCCAATATCAAAACCAGACACACAGGAGAAAACAAAAGAAAACTGTAGGCCAATATCCCTTATAAATTCAGGCCACATGTACACACACACACACACACACACATATGTAGCAAAATATCAGAAAGAAAATTTAGAAATATATAAAAAGAATTATATACCATGGCCATTTAGGGTATATATATCAAGGATGCAAGATTATTTCAATATTCAAAATTCAATCAATATAATCCACTGTATTACCAGAATAAAGAAGAAAAATCTCATGGTCTTATAAACAGATGTAGTTAAAATTTTTTTTACAAAATCCAGCACTCATTCATAATAAAAACACTTTAAAAAAAATAGAAATAGAGGGGTATTTCCTCAGCTTGATAGAGTTATCAACAAAAAACCCATACCTACTATTATACATAATGATAAAAGACTGAAACAAAACAAAAATGCCATCAGTCTTATTCGGCACAGTGCTGGAAGTACTAACCAGAGCAAAAAGCAAGAAAAGGAAATAAAAGGCTCATAGATAGAAAAGGAATGAATAAAACTGTCCTTATTTGCAGATGCCATGATTGTCTATACAGAAAATGCAATGGAATCTACAAGAACAAAAATAAAAATTCCTACAACTGAGTTAAACAAAGTCAAGGGCTATAAAACCAGCATTCAAAAACCAAATACATGTCTATATACCAGCAATGAACATGTGAACATCAAAATTAAAAATGCAATATCATCTGTAATTGCTAAAATAATTGAAATACTTCGATGTAAATTTATCAAAACATGTACAGACAACTTTGCCATAAACCACAATGAATCATAAAAAATCAAAGAAGGGGGGGCACCTGGGTGGCTCAGTGGGTTAAAGCCTCTGCCTTCAGCTCGGGTCATGGTCCCGGGGTCCTGGGATCAAGCCCCGCATCGGGCTCTCTGCTCAGCGGGGAGCCTGCTTCCCCCTCTCTCTGCCTGCCTCTCTGCCTACTTGTGATCTCTATCAAGTAAATAAATAAAATCTTAAAAAAAAAGATTTTAAAAAAATTTAAAAAAAATCAAAGAAGGGGTATCGGGGTGGCTCATTCAGTTGGGGTTCCAACTCTTCATTTTGGCTCAGGTCATGATCTCAGTGTGGTGGGATGGAGTCTGACAGCAGACTCTATGCTCAGCAGGAGGTATGATTGAGATTCCTTCTCCTCTCCCTCTCCCCCTGCCCCCCCCATGCTCCCCTCTCTTTCTCTCTCTGTCTCAAATAAATAAATGAATAAATCTTAAAAAGAAAAAAAGAAATCACAGGTCCGGGGCCAAGATGGCAGAGGAGGAGCAGACTGAAATGACATCAGGTCCCAGGAGTTCAGCAAGATAGTTATCAAACCATTCCAAACACCTACAAACTCAACAGGAGATAGAAGAGAAGAAGAGCAGCAATTCTAGGAAGAGAACATTGACCACTTTCTGAAAGGTCAGACGTGCAGAGAAGTGAATCTGAAGCGAAAGGAAGATAGACTGCGAGGGGAGGGGACGGCTACTAGCAAGTGGTGGAGCAGCAGAGCACAAAATCAGAACTTTTAGAAGCCTGCTCCACTGAGGGACATCACTCCAGAGGCTAAACAGGGATGGAGTCCTCGTGGGGACAGTGTGGTCTCAGGACGCAAAGGGTCACAGAAAAATCAGGGGTGTCTGAGTGTGGCAGAGCTGCCAGGTATCAGAGTGGGGAAGCCAGATACAGAGATGGAGCCAAGGTGGGGATTTCAGCTCAGGGTTACCTTAAACCACAATCCAAGGCACAGTTGGGCCACTGCCCTTCAAGCAGGGACCCGACAAGTGGCAGATCCCAGGAGACTCCCTCCTTTCTCCACCAGGAGGAGCGGCACAAGATCTGCATGGGACCCAGGAATCTGCTGGGTCTGGAGACTCCAAACAGGGCTGTACACCACAGATAGAAATACTCAGTCACAGGCTGGCTGAGCACAGAGCGCAACCAGAGATTGATGGCATTTCTGAGGGCGCACTGAGGAGTGGGGCCCTGAGCTCTTGGCTCCTCTGGCCAGAGATTGGGAAACCGCCATCTTCATTCCTGTCCTCCAGAGCTCTACAGAAAGCGTTCACGGAACAAAAGCTCCTGAGAGCACACTGGAGTAGATTACTTAGCCCAGCCCCTGGCAAGGGCGTGGCAATTCCGCCTCAGGCAAAGACACTTGAGAATCACTGCAACAGGCCCCTCCCCCAGAAGAGCAAGAACGTCCAGCCAAGACAAATTTCACCAGTCAAGGAGAGGGGCAGAACTCCAGAGCTAGGGGAAAGCAACACGTAGAATTCATGGCCCTTTCCCCATGATATTTTAGTCTTGCAAAGTTAATTTTTTTATTTTATTTTTTTCTTATTCTATTTTTTTTATTTTCTCTTTCCTCTTTTAACATTTTACCTAGTTTATCTTAACAATACCATTCCTTAAAAAAAAAAAAAAACTTTTAAATCCTCATTGTTATAGTCATATTTTATCCCTTCATAGTATTTAACCTTATTTTTTGTATATATACAGGATTTTTTTTTCTTTAAAATTTTGGGATACAATTTCTTCTAATCAAATTATACCTAAATCTAGCACATGGCTTTGTTCTAGTCTGCAGCCTGAGCACATTCTCTCCTCTCTTTTCTTCTACCAACCAACTTATCAATTCCTTTTTTAGATTTTTTTAAAATTTTCATCTTTACAATCATATTCCATCCCTTCTTCATGTTTACCCTTATTTTTTATATACATATGTATTTCTATCAATAAAGCTTTGTGAGGTAGTATCTTCTGAGAGCAGATTACACCCAAAATCAACTTGGTGGCTCCATTCTATTCATCAGTCTAATATATTTTTTTTTCTTAATTTTTTATTTTTATTCTTTGTTCCCCCAATCTTTTTCCCCCAGTTTTAAGTCTCTTCTGATTTGGTTAGAGTACATTTTTCAGGGGTCTTTGCCACACTTTAAGTATTTTATTCTCGCATTCATATATTCTTATCTGGATAAAATGACAAGGCAGAAAAGCTCACCACAAAAAAAAAAAAAAGAAAGAAAGAAAGAAAGAAAGAAAGAAAGAAAGAAAGAAAAAGAAAAGAAAAGAAAAGAAAAGAAAAGAAAAAGAAAAAGAGGCAGTACCAATGGCTAAGGACCTAATCAATATGGACATTGGTAATGTGTCAGAACGAGAGTTCAGAATGACAATTCTCAAGGTACTAGCTGGGCTCAAAAAAAGGCATGTAAGATATTAGAGAAAGCCTTTTGGAGAAATAAAATCCTTTCTGGAGAAATAAAAGAACTAAAGTCTAATCAAGCTGAAATCAAAAAAGCTATTTAAATGGAGGCTCTTACTGCTAGGATAAATGAGGCAGAAGAGAGAATTAGCGATATAGAAGACCAAATGATGGAGCATAAAGAAACTGAGCAAAAGAGAGACAAACAACTACTAGACCACCAGGGAAGAATTCAAGAGATAAATGATACCACAAGGCGAAACAATATTAGAGTAATTGGAATTCCAGAAGAAGAAGAAAGAGAGAAGGGGGCATAAGGTATATTGGAGCAAATTATAGTAGAGAATTTCCCTAATATGGCAAAGGGAAAAAGCATCAAAATCCAGGAGGCACAGACAAACCCCCTCAAAATCAATAAAAATAGATCCACATGCTGTCATCTAGTAGTAAAACTTACAAGTCTTAGTGACAAAGAGAAAATGCTGAAAGCAGCAAGAAGACAAGAAGTTACAGACAAGAAGTCTGTAACATACAATGGTAAAAATATTAGATTGGCAGCAGACTTATCCACAGAGACCTGGCAGGCCAGAAAGAACTGGCATAAATAAATAAGCCCTAAATAAGAAAAAACAGGCAGCCAAGAATAGTACATCCAGCTAGGCTATCATTGAAAATAGAAGAAGAAATAAAAAGCTTCCAGGACAAACAAAAACTAAAAGAATTTGCAAACACCAAACCAGCCCTTCAGGAAATATTGAAAGGGGTCCTCTAAGCAAAGAGAGAGCCTGAAAGTAGTAGACCAGAAAGGACTAGAGACAATATACAGCAACAGTCACCTTTCAGACAATACAATGGCACTAAATTCAAATCTTTCAGTAGTTACCCTGAATGTAAATGGGCTAAATGCCCCAATCAAAAGACACAGAGTTTCAGAATGGATAAAAAAACAAGACCCATCAATATGCTGTCTATGAGAAACTCATTTCATACCCAAAGACACCTCCAGATTTAAAGTGAGGGGCTGGAAAACAATTTAGCATGCTAATGGACATCAAAAGAAAGCTGGGGTGGCAATCCTTATATCAGAACAATTATATTTTAAGCCAAAGACTATAACAAGAGATGAGGAAGGACACTATATCATACTCAAAGGGTCTGTCCAACAAGAAGTTCTAACAATTTTAAATATCTCTGTGCCTAACATGGGAGCAGCCAACTATATAAACCAATTAATAACAAAACCAAGAAACACATTGACAATAATACAACAATAGTAAGGGACTTTAACACCCTCTTACTGAAACGGACAGATCATCCAAGCAAAAGATCAACAAGGAAATAAAGGCCTTAAATGACAAACTGGACAAGATGGACATCACAGATATATTCAGAACATTCCATCCCAAAGCAACAGAATACATATTCTTCCCTAGTGCACATGGAACACTCTCCAGAATAGATCGTATCCTTGGTCATAAATCAGGTCACAACTGGTACCAAAAGATTGGGATCATTCCCGGCATCCCTGCATATTTTCAGACCACAATGCTCTGAAGCTAGAACTCAATCACAAGAAGAGAGTTGGAAAGAACTCAAATACATGTAGGCTAAGGAGCATCCTACTAAAGAATAAATGGGTCAACCAGGAAATTAAAGGAGAATTTTAAAAATTCATAGAAACAAATGAAAATGAAAACTCTGTGGGACACAGCAAAGGCAGTCCTGAGAAGAAAGTATATAGCAATACAAGCCTTTCTCAAGAAAAAAGAAATGTCTCCAGTATACAACTGAAGCTTACACCTAAAAGAGATGGAGAAAGAACACCAAATAAACTCTAAACCCAGCCAAAGAGAAATAATAAAGGGCAGAGCGGAAATCAATGAAATAGAAACCAAAAACAAACAAACAAAAAACCAATAGAACAAATCAACAAAACTAGGAGCTTGTTCTTTGAAAGAATTAATAAGATTGATAAACCACCGACCACACTTATCAAAAAGAAAAGAGAAAGGACCCAAATAAATAAAATCATGAATGAAAGAGGAGAGATCACAACCAACACTGAAGAAATGCAAACAATTATAAGAACATATTATGTGCAACTATATGCCAGCAAATTTGACATCTGGAAGAAATGGATTCATTCCTAGAGACATATAAACTACCAAAACTGAACCAGGAAGAAATAGAAAACATGAACAGACCCATAACCAGTAAGGATATTGAAGCAGTCATCAAAAATCTCCAAAAAAAAAAAAAAAAAAAACAAGAGCCCAAGGCCAGACGGCTTCCCAGGGGAATTCTACTAAACATTTAAGGAAAAATTAATACCTATTATCCTGAAACTGTTCTAAAAACTAGAAATGGAAGGAAAACTTCCAAACTCATTTTATGAGGCCAGCATTACCTTTATCCCAAAACCAGACAAAGGAGAATTACAAACCAATATCCTTGATGAACACAGATGAGAAAATTCTCACCAAATACTAGCCAATAGGATCCAACCGTACATTAAAAGGATTATTCACCATGACCAAGTGGGATTTATTCCTGGGCTGCAAGGTTGGTTCAACATCTGCAAATCAATCAGTGTGATACAATACATTAATATAAGAAAGAACAAGAACCATATGATACTCTCAATAGATGCTGAAAAAGCGTTTGACAAAGTACAGCATCCTTTCTTGATCAAAACTCTCCAAAGTGTAGGGATAGAGGGTACATATCTCAATACCATCAAAGCCATCTATGAAAAACCCACGGCGAATATCATTCTCAATGGGGAAAAACTGAGAGCTTTTCCCCTACGGTCAGGAACATGGCAAGGATGTCCATTATCACCACTGCTATTCAACATAGTACTAGAAGTTCCAGTCTCAGTAATCAGAAAACAACAATAAATAAATAAATAAATAAATAAATAAATAAATAACTTCCAAATCAGCAAAGAAGTCAAACTCTCACTCTTTGCAGATGATATGATACTTTATGTTGAAAACCCAAAAGACTCCACTCTAAAACTGCTAGAACTCATACAGGAATTCAGTAAAGTGTCAGGATATAAAATCAATGCACAGAAATCAGCTGAATTTCTATACACCAACAGCAAAACAGAAGAAAGAGAAATTAAGGAGTCGATCTCATTTACAATTGCACCCAAAACCATAAGATACATAGGAATAAACCTATCCAAAGAGGCAAAGAATCTGTACTCAGAAAACTATAAAGTACTCATGAAAGAAATTGAGGAAGACACAAAGAAATGGAAAAATGTTCCATGCTAATGGATTGGAAGAACAAATGTTGTGAAAATGTCTGTGCTACCTAAAGCAGTCTACATATTTAATGCAATCCCTATCAAAATACCATCAATTTTTTTCCACAAAATGGAACAAATCATCCTAAAATATATATGGAACCAGAAAAGACCCCAAATAGCCAGAGGAATGTTGAAAAAGAAAGCCAAAGTTGGTGGCATCACAATTCCAGACTTCAAGCTCTATTACAAAGCTGTCATCATCAAGACAGTATGGTACTGGCACAAAAACAGACACATAGATCAATAGAACAGAATAGAGAGACAAGAAATAGACCCTCAACTCTATGGTCAACTAATCTTTGACAAAGCAGGAAAGAATGTCCAATGGAAAAAAGACAGTCTTTTCAACAAATGGGGTTGGGAAAATTGGACAGTCACATGCAGAAGAATGAAACTGGATCATTTCCTTACACCACAAACAAAAATAGACTCAAAATGGATGAAAAACCTCAATGTGAGACAAGAATCCATCAAAATCCTTAAGGAGAACACAGGCAGCAACTTCTTCCTAGAAACATCACCAAAGGCAAGGGAAGCAAGGGCAAAAATGAACTATTGGGACCCCATCAAGATAAAAGCTTTTGCACAGCAAAAGAAACCTGACAGAATGGGAGAAGATATTCGCAAATGACATATCAGATAAAGGGCTGGTATCCAAAATCTATACAGAACTTATCAAACTCAACACCCAATGAACAAATAATCCAATCAAGAAATAGGCAGAGGACATGATCACACATTTCTGCAAAGAAGACATCCAGATGGCAGAGACACATGAAAAAGTGCTCCACATCACTCGTCATCAGGGAAATACAAATCAAAACTACAATGAGATACCACCTCACACCAGTCAGAATGGCTAAAATTAACTAGTCAGGAAACAACAGATATCAGTGAGGATGTGGAGGAAGGGGAACCCTCCTACACTGTTGGTGGGAATGCAAGCTGGTGCAGCCACTCTGGAAAACAGCATGGAGGTTCCTCAAAATTTGAAGATAGACCTACCCTATGACACAGCAATTGCACTACTGGGTATTTACCCTAAAGATACAAATGTAGTGATCCGAAGGGGCACATGCACCTGAATGTTTATAGCAGCAATGTCCACAAGAGCCAAAGTATGGAAAGAACCATAGTTTGCTGCCAGATTTATCTCCATCAACAGATGAATGGATAAAGAAGATGTGGTATATATATACATTATGTGTGTGTGTGTGTGTGTGTGTGTGTGTGTGTGTGTGTGTGTGTGTATGATGTACCTATATACAGTGGAATACTATGCAGCCATCAAAAGAAATGAAATCTTGCCATTTGCAACTACATAGATGGAACTAGAAGGTATCACGCTGAACAAAATAAGTCAATCAGAAAAAGACAATTATCGGGGCGCCTGGGTGGCTCAGTGGGTTAGAGGCTCTGCCTTCGGCTCGGGTCATGATCCCAGGGTCCTGAGATCGAGCCCCACGTCGGGCTCTCTGCTCAGCGGGGAGCCTGCTTTCTCCTCTCTCTGCCTGCTTCTCTGCCTACTTGTGATCTCTGTCTGTCAAATAAATAAATAAAATCTTAAAAAAAAAAAGAAAAAGAAAAAGACAATCATCATATGATCTCCCTGATAAGAGGAATTTGAGAGGCAAAGTTGGAGGTTTGGGGGTAGGTAAGGAAAAATGAAACAGGATGGGATCAAGAGGGAGACAAACCATAAGAGACTCTCAATCTCACAAAACAAACTGAGGTTTACCAGGGATGGGGGGTATGGAAAGGGTGCTTGGGTTATGGACATTGGGGAGGGTATGTGATATGGTGAGGGCTGTGAAATGTGTAAGCCTGACGATTCACAGACCTGTATCCTGGTGTAAATAAGACATTATATGTTAATAAAAATAATAAATAAGTAATTGAAGAAATAAATAAATAAATAATTTTTTAAAAAGGCATTCAAAGATCTAAGTACACTGAAAGATATACCATGTTCATGGATTAGAAGCCTTGACATAGTAGATATCAATTCTCCCCCAATCAATATGCAGGTTTATATAATTCTTATTAAAATGATAGGAAGAGGGGCACCTGGGTGATGCACTTTGTCAAGCTTCATACTCTTGGTTTCGGCTCAGGTCATGATCTCAAGGTCATGAGATCAAGCCCTGCACAGGCTCCATGCTCTGTGAGGAGTCTGCTTGAGTTTCTCTCTCCCTCTCCCTCTGCTGCATATAGCTACAGTAATGGAGACTGTGTCATACTGACAGAGGGATAGACATATAGATCAATGGAACCCAGAAATAGAGCCACACAAATATGCCTAGCTGGTATTTGGCAAAAACAACTCAGTGGTGGAATTATAGTGTTTTTAACAAATGATGCAAGAGCAACTGGACATTTGTAGGAGAAGAAGCAGCAGCTCAATCCAAGTCTTGCAGCTTATGTAAGTACTAACTCAAAATGGATCATGGACTTACCTGTGAAATATAAAATCATAAAATTTTTTGGAAAAAAGTAGGCAAAAAAATCTTTGGGGTCTAGGGTTAGATAAAGTGTTCTTAAACTGGGCATCAAAGGCATGAGCTATAAAAGGAAAAATTGACAAACTGACTTCCTCAAATTTTAATCACTTACTCTGCAAAATACTGTGTTAAGGAATCTGTTAAGATGAAAAGACTGAGAGGAAATTTATGCAAACCATGTAACCAACAAAGGACTAGTATCTAGACTATATAAAGAACTCTCAAAACCCAACAGTAAGGGTTGCCTGAGTGGCTCTGTTGTTAAGAGTTTGCCTTTGGCTTCAGTCATAATCCCAAAGTCCTGGGATCGAGCCCCACATCAGTCTCCTTGCTCAGCGGGAAGCCAGCTTCTCCCTCTCCCACACCCCCTGCTTGTGTTCTCACTCTCACTGTCTCTCTCTCTCGCTGTCAAATAAATAAATAAATAAACTTAAAAAAAAAAAAAGACTCAACGGTAAAAAAGCAAACAACCCAATTCGAAAATAAGCAAAAGATATGAAAATACATTTCATACAAGAGGGCAAACAGATGGCAAATAAGCCCATGAAAACACGTTCAATATCATTAGTTATTAGGGAAATGTAAGTTAAAAGACAGTAAGATATTACTACACACCTATCAGATTGCTAAAATATAAAATAGTGACAAACCAAATGCTGGCAAAGGATGTGAAGAAATTTGATGTCTCTCGACATAGAGAAACTTGACCTTGCTGGTAAAAATGTAAAAAGGCACAGCTGCTCTAGGAAACAGTGTGGCGGTGTCTTTAAAAGTCATACACACAAGCATTACAGACCTAGCCACAGCACACCTGGGCATTTATCCCAAAGACAATGAAAACTTATGCAGGACTCCATTTATGTAGCATTCTTGAAATGACAGAACTATAGAAATGGATAACAGATGCACAATTTCCAGGGTTAAGGCAGGAGCTGGGGCAGAATGGAAGTGGCTAAGACAGCATGAAGGATGCTGGTGGTAATGGAAATGTTCCATAGCCTAAATGCGTCCATGCCAATTTCATCCTTGTGATACCATACTGGCATTTTGTGAACTATTACCCTCGGGGGAAACTGAGTAACAGGTACAGAGGATCTATCTGTGAACTCCACGAGAACCCACGATTACCTCAAAATAAAAAGTTGAATACTTTTAAATTAAAAAAAAATATGGGGCGCCTGGGTGGCTCAGCGGATTAAGCCTCTGACTTCAGCTCAGGTCATGATCTCAGGGTCCTGGGATCAAGCCCCGCATCGGGCTCTCTGCTCAGCAGGGAGCCTGCATTCCCCCCCCACCCCCTCTGCCTGCCTCTCTGCCTACTTATGATCTCTGTCAAATAAATAAATAAAATCTTCAAAAAAAAAAATGTAAGGAAGGAATAAAGGACCACGAAGAGCTTTAAAAGAAGGAAAGATGGGTGGGAGCACCATTGTTCCCCAAGCTAAGGCGCTGGAGGCATGGGGACTGTGGGGAGGGAATAGGGCGGCCAGGTAAAATAAAGTACGGTCAGTTAAATTTAAATTTCAAATAAATAAATCATTCTTTATTATACGTATCTCCCATGCAATATTGGAGACACACTCAGACTAAAAAATTACATGTTCTTTATTTGGAATTCAAATTTAACTAGCCATTCTGTGTTTTTATTTGTGAATTCCAGACATCCTAGGAGGGAAGGCTTTGGACACGGGCGGCTGGAGCCACCCAAGGGCTGTGGCCCGGAAAAAGCAGGGTGGGCACTGAGAGACAGAATAGGAAGACGGTAGGAGAGTGGCCAGAGGGCCAGGAAAGGGATGGCAGGGACCACAGACACCACAGGCGGGGCAGTGCCTTAGGAGGGGGGAAGGCAGACGTTAGCTGGGGACATCCCCCAGCTGCTGCGGGTATGGGCCTCTGCTGGCAAAGTGACCCTCTGTGGGCGGTCCACATAAAATTCAGAAGAAGACCAAAAGAGTGACCGCTTGAGTTTTCAGGTGCTGCTCCAGGCTGGACGGCGCCTGATGCCATATCCAAGAAGGGGTGAGGATTTCTCATCTGTTTGCTTGTTTGACACCCACCTGCCCCCCACTAGCTCCAGGATCAGGGGATTTTGTTTTGCCGTGACATCCATGCTTAGAGCCTGGCGTGTACTCGGAGCGCAAGGAAGAAAAACAGTTCAGAATGAATAAAGGAGTAAATGAATCAATCATCCTGATTGGTGCTATTCTCTGGATCTATCCTGCAAGCGGACCCCCTTAGAGCTTGACAAAGGCAGAGGACAAGTCTTCCTCTTCCAGGAAGCCCGCAGCAGCACCCTCTGAGCTGCCATTGACTGGCACATGGGATGCAGGCTTAGCATGACCTCAAAAGGGCTGTTTATCCTCTCAAAATAAGGGTTCTAGTATCATCCTCATTATCTTAAGGATTATCTTTAATTAGTCCTTGCCACAGGGACTAATAATAATATTAATAATACTAATGTTAACAGCTACCATGGACAGAAAACTCACATGTGCCAGGCAGTGTGCTGGGTGATTTTCATACATTTTTTAGTTCATTTAATGCTCTAAGCAGCTCCCCTCAAAAGCAGGGGTAGGACCCTCTCTGTGCATCCCCGTTCTTGTGGAAATAGGTACTTCCTTGATTTTCAAGAATACCCTCCCTACTCCCATTTTAGGGGGTAAGTGGGTTGACAACAACCCACCCCAGCACTCCGGGAGGGCAAGTGGTGCTAATCTGAATAGTCAACTACTCCATCTCCCTGGCTACAGGAACTAATTCACGGGAAGCTTCAGGACCCTCCCAAGACAGAGAGACTTGGTCCTGAGATCTTTTCCACTGATGAGGAAGCACATGTCCCTCTCTGCTGGGACTGCTGGACCAAGAGCAGCTGGTTGTCATCATGCACCAGGGAAAGAAGGCAACAAAGAGGAGGCAGAGCTGAGAGGCAGAAGAGAGAGAGATGACTTTGCTGGAACCCCTGGATCCAGCCATGCCTGAAGCCTCTTACCCAAGGAATCCTGGGACTTTTCAGTTATACGAACCGATAATTCTCTTTTCTATGTGATAGTCAGTATGACCTGGGTCTGACTTGCCACTGGACGAGTCCTCCCTAAACTGCTGTGTACCATTAGCACGGGATTATATTATAGATGAGGAGCTGAACCAGACAAAGACAGATAACTTGGTTAGCCACGAAGTGACACGACCAGGAGCTGAGAGTGTTCTTAACCACTGTGACTGACTATAGAGCTCTACTTTCTGAATGTGCATGTGTGGGCCCACCTGCATACTCTCTTTCTCATTAATATTCATAGCTACAGCAGATGGAGCAAACAGTTGGTGCTCAATAAAGCTCTACTGGAGGGTAGGGAGATGAGGTGATTGGGTGATGGACATTAAGGAGGGCACTCCATGTAATGAGCACTGGGTATTATATGCAACTGATGAATCACTGAATTCTACCCCCAAACTAGTAAGACACTATATGTTAACTATATTGAATTTAAATTAAAAAATTAAAAAGAAAAAAAAAAGCTCTACTGAATGAAGTAAAATCAGTCACTTCCTTAAGAAGTCTTCATTTAGAAAAGGCTCCCAATCAGTGATGCTGGATTCTTACTCCAACACAGGCTCGCAGTGCGCCTGTGTACCTCTGGGGAACCGCCTCCCTTCTCTCCCCACCTCCCCTCCCGGGGCAGACGAGCTGGAAGCCAGAGCAGGAGGGACCTGTGAGACTCACTGGCCCGTGAGGACCACCCCAACTTCCTCGGGAGAGGAGGTCTCCCCTTTCTTCCCCATTGGACCCCAGAGACACATGAGGAAGGGCATCCAGTGTGAGGTTCTGCAAATTGCTAGAAGCCCAGGGCAGAGGGGACCAAGCCCCAGGGCCACCATGGACCATGGGACCTTTGTTTTCTGTCCTCAATTCCAGTAAGGCTCAGCCAGAAGCAGACGCAAGGGATGCTGCCCAAGCACTAGCGGCTCCCAGGCAGCCAAATGACCATAAAGGGCACTCAGGAAAGTCCGTCCCACAGTACAGGCCACCATGTCCATGGCAACGAAAAGCAAGAGAGAAGGCCATGCCTGTGGGCGGGCCCACACCAGAGGCTGCTGGGGCCCCGGTCCCTGCCTCTCCGGGCCTGGCACTATTGTGAGCTCCTCTCCCCCTTCCTCCTCCTCTCCCCACTGAGGCCCTCCCCATAGCCTAGAAATATACTCTGGTGTCCCCTCCTTAAAAAGCAAAAGCTTCCTGGGACCCTCGGACCCCTCCAGCTCCTGCCTCCCATCCTCCCTTCCCAGCCCGGAACCTGGCAAGTCGACGCGACCCTGCTGGTCTCCCCCGGGCCCCCAGCTCATTCCTCCATCTGATTCCATTGACCCTGCCCAGTACTCAGTCAGCCTCACCTGTAAGGTCATGGTTAGGGTCATCGTTGCCAGTCCCACAACAGCTAGCTCTTCCTCCGGCACTGTGTCATCTACCTGTCACCCGAAAACTTGGTCCCCTGAGACCCTGAAGTCATTCCTAACTTCTTCCCTTCCCATGTGCATTCAATTTTGCCACCCTTGCTGGTTTTGCCTCTTAAAGGTTTCTCAAACCCACACCCTCCTAACCAACACCCTCATCTCTCACGGACCGCACTGTACTGTCTCTACGACCCGCCCACCTCCTGCCTCGTGATTTTTCCTGAAGCGACATTGCTTTGTCTGTAATTTCCCCCTCATACTACATGGGCCTCTTCTTTATGAACTGGCTTCTGCTGTTCTCTGCCTGGAATGCCCCTTCCACCTTACTTCCCATCTTCTTAGGTGTCCTCTCCTCCAGGAAGTTTTCCTGGATGCCCAGACTCGGTAACACGCCTCTCCTTTCAGCTTCCATATCTCACGCTTGTGACATTACATAGAACTTTTCCTCTGGGGCTATTACCTCCCCAACTGGATGAGAGGAGACGTTCCTCATTGAGCACCCCCAAGGATCTCAATCACGTTTACTGAACAGAGGTTATTATTAGAGGAAACCCCACCTACAGAGGTCTTTCTCCCTCAAGAAGAAGAAGGAGGAGGAGGAGGAGAAGAAATCCATGAGAACCAGAACATTTCCACTATCTTAAAATCCAGAACTGACGGGTCCTTCATAAACCAAAGTGCTTGATCAACAGCTTCCTCAAACCAACCGATGAGGTTCAAAGTCAGGGAAATGGACTCTTCTCACCCTTGGGGGCTGCTAAGGGGATTTTGGAAAAATAAAAATTAAAAAATATATAAAAAGAATGGGATGCGATGCTGTCTGTCCAGGCTTGCTATTCTGACAGAGCAGTTCTGGAACATGAAATGTAATCTCCAGGGGGAGAGGGAGACGTTTTCATCACGTCTTCCGAGGGCACGGATGTTTTAGGTCTGGCATCCTCTGAATCAGAGCTCCGTGGAAGTGCCTCACACAGCCCTGGGTGGCAACACGTGTTCGCGGCAGAGAGTACGCAGAAACCTCTTCTCCTTGTCCTTTTCACGGGTTTTCCTCTTCAGTTACAGCTGAGGCGGTTTATATTTTCCCGGTGGGAGGGCGAGACACTGATTTCCACACCAGACCTTCCCTCCCCTCCCAAATGCTGCAGGCCAGGCCTTCAGCACAGGTCCTGGGCATGCAAGCAGCTGCAGAAAGAGGGAGGACCCAGACAGCAAGGGGGCTTGCTGTGCCTCTAGGGATGTGCTTCTTAAAGACTTAGAAGACACAAGCCCCCCCACACACACATACACACTCACGCCCTCCGCGTGGACCATAGCCCATCCTGCCACAGCGAGGGGAGGGCTAGGGAGGAGACGGCAGACAAGGACCACCAGCCCAGCCCGTGTGGGGGCAGGATTTTAAAGGTCCAAGCAGGAGGTGGGAGAAGCTTATCTTCCAGATGCCCCCAATTTCTTCACCCCCAATAGCAGAGCTTGGCCTTCACAGGCACCCAGGGAATGGGGCCGATGTGACCAGGAAAACAACATCCCCAGAATCCCTAATGCCCCACTGGGCCGAGGCTGACTCTGGCCTGGCTGGCTGCCTGCCAGAGAGTCCTCAGCCACTTTCCAAGGACATAGAGGGTGAACGTTCCTGTCGAGGTTCCCTGAGGACTGTCCCTTCCCAGCCCTGATCCTCCTCGGCGCTCCCCCCAGGGGCCCGTGAAGCTCTGGGTAAAGACGCCAGGGCCCAGAGGCTGAGTCACTCCCTTAGGGCCGACCTGGGTCAGAGCAAGTTCGTTATTTCAAGGACAAGTTCTCAGACCCCTTATCCAGCCACGCCTGGCAGGAACCGAGAGGAGAAACGTCCACGAGCAGTTGAGAAAAGGGTCGATCTGCTTCTTTGGGGTCTGAGGCCTCAGGTGCCCTAGGGGGGCTGGGCACGCTCTGTGCCCACGTGTTCAACACGCAGGCAAAGACACACCCCCTGCTCCAGCCACTGGAAGGGGACCTGCCTCTGGGCCAGGCCACAGGAAGCCCAAGGCAGGCCTCATACAGAGCCATTTTGGGGGGCGAGGAGGGGGCCATCCTTCCAGATGTGGGCAAGGGCAGCCGGGCAGGGCCAGGGCAGCCCTGTGGGAGGCCACAGAATGGGGCCCACTCCACATTTTTGATATGCCTGCTGGGGGAGGGGGTGTCTAAAACCATTTCAAAAGCTGGGGGTAACCCAGAGAAGGCAGGTTTGTTCCCTGTGGGGAGGGGGATTTCAAAGGCGACCCTGCCACTAAAAAGGTTTCAAAAAACCCCTTGCCTTTCTATGGGCTCCAAATCACTCCCTGGCCAGCAGCAGCCAGGAGAGGGTGCTGGGAAAATGTTCCCAAGGAGACGCATCCCTGAGTCACCCTAACTCCCAGGGTCTGGAGGCTGGAAAGCCACGAAGAGGCCCCCCGCTATAAAAGGGCCGGTTTAGCGTCCCCCAGGGGAGGTCTCCAGCAGTCTGGGTCCCTGGAGAGGCCTGCCTCAGACCCCCCCGTGCCCCACGTTTATGAGAAGGCCGTCAAGCTGAACGGTGCCGCTTCTACTCGCCAAGTCCCCCTGGTGCTGCTAAGGGCGGCTTTTGCCCCCACCAGCTGCAGGCATCCACTCTGGGCTCGGGCTCTTTAGCAGGGGAAGCTGTCCACAGGGACACTGGGCCCCAACAGTCTTACTGGGACTTCAGAGTCAGCCCCAGCTGGGGCTCTTGGGCCCACTACCATTCCATTCCTACCCCTACCATCCCCCGCCGCCACCTTCCCCAAGCCACCAGGGCCAAGTAGGCATGTCGCACAAACCAGGTACTGGTTCTCGTTCCTCCCTCCTCTCTTCTCTCCTGGCCTCATCCCTTCACCTCTGGACCAGGCCAGGCAGGTCTCTGTTCCCTTTCATCATCTTCTGCCTCAACACTGCTGCCAGATTCATCTCCCTCAAGCACTAAGCTACATCCAGGCTGTACTCTGCTCCCAAACCTTCAATGGCTCCCTAGTGCCTAAGTCCAAGGTTGCACATTCAGGTGCCCACGGGAACCAGGCAGGGGGCATAAATGAGCAAAGCAGCCCCCAGAATATAGTAGGCATGGGTGGGGACTGTGGTGCCTGGGAACACACAGTCCCAGCTGCTGCCGCACTCCTGTCAACTGCACCGTAGGGGAACTCAGGGCCCTGGCTGCTTTATCTTCTGGTTTATCAAGAGAAGCCTAATAAAATACCAGCCAAGGGACCTCCAGATTTGGACCCCAGCCCGCAGGGTCGAGTCTAAACCCAAACCCCTTAACCTGGCATTCAAGGCCCTCTGTGGCCTGGCCACAAGCTACCTCCCCACCCTCACTGCCCACGATGCTCCCACATGAGAGGCCTCCATCCCAATGAGGTCAGACTCCTCCAGCCCCCAAACTCCCTCCTCTGCTCCTGCCTCTGAGTCTGGCTCACCCCAGAGTCCTCCCATAGATGCTGCTCCCGCCTCCTCTGGCTACCAGCGTATCCTTCGAGGACCTCCTTCTGCTGAGCCCTCCAAGGCCGTTGTTCTCTGGTGACCCGCCTTCCTTGTCAAAGCTGCCCTCTCTGCCAGTGTTGGGCCTGCCACAGAGGAAACTCTTCTGCCTTCAACACCCAGGCCTTTCTGGTGGACCTCCTTGGATCCAGCAGTCTCATTCCAGGAGCATCAACCTCCCGGCACTGCGCATACCTGGATGCCAGATGCCATCAGCTTCCCCTGCAGGGTCCTTCTCGCCACTGACCCTGGCAGGGAGCCACACGCAATGGAGAGAGCCCAGCCTTACCCAGACCCTGCTTCTACTACTTTGTCTCTGGAAAAACTTGGAAGCGTCACTGAAACTCCCCGATGAGACGCAGGAGGCACCTGCATGGGTACCTGGCATGTGGCAGGGCTCAGCTCCCTCACCCAGGGAAACTTCCTTTCCTGGCATGATGTGTGTGCCATGGTGTCTCCTACGGGGTGCCGTAAGGTCCCTGAGGGCGGGGACTGGGTCCCTTTCTCCCTTGATTAGCTGAGACCACCCCAGCGCTCTGCAGGCAAGAGGTGCTCACTGTTCTTTGATGAATGGCCTCAATGAGGCCAGGGCAGGGCTGGCAGATGGGGAGGGCAGGTTAGAGCAAGAGATTTCACCCTGCCACCCAAGGCACGGCTCACATGGGTCCCCAGCCCAGGCCTTGCAGGGTGGGCACCGCACAGGGATACAGCATGGTGACACTTTCTGCAATCGCGTAAACATCTTACTCAGAAGCTCAGACTCTGAGACCAGCCCCTCCTTGCTGCCTTCTACCCAGGAACCAGGCCAGCTCACGGCACTGCTAAGCAAGCTCAGGTGAGGGGCCCTGCCCAGCGCCCAGCCAGGACTGCCTCCCTCGGGGGTCCGGCACTCTGCTCGCCCCAAGCCCCGGATGCCCCTCCAGCCCCCCTTACCCATCCCATCGCCCAGCCCACCTCTCTAGGTAGGAGCCCTTCCAGGCTTCCAGGCTCCATGCAGAAGGAAAGGTGGAAGGGGGGTGGGTGGGGGAAGCACCTTTGAAATCACTGTGGTCCAATTAGCCAGGCTCTCGCCCTTCGTGCTTACAAACATGCACACGCATTAACACCTGCTCCAAAAGCAAACATTTTTAGATATCTTCATCTTTACCTCCTTGACACTCCCATGAAAGCGCTCTCAGCAGCCGGTGACTGACAGGATAGTTTCCTTCTTCTGCTTCAGCAGGGGGCTTTCAAACAGAAGAAATTAAAAAGCCACCAATCTCCCTGTCAAGCTGAACTCCTGGGGCCTTCCCTGCCCCTCCTCAGCTTCCCGGGTCCCACTTGGCACACAGTTGGGGTCCGCGCCTCGAGGGGAACCTCTCTGAGTCAGGGGGACACTGGACACCCAGACCCGCTGAACATGCCAAGGCTGCCCCGGGCGGGGAGGGCACCATCGGCACCCTAAGCACGATTTCACTGAATAAGGGCCTTAGTAATCACTCCTTTTGCAGAGAGCGTGGACGGGGGCACAGATGTGGAGCAATTCTCCTGCACTGCCGGCGGGATGGTGGTTTCACACAAGTGCCTCGGAAATCTGTCCGTCTGTACCTACCGAAGGTGAACCCACTAGTGTCCTGTGACCCGCCAATTCCAGCCCCACCGATCTTCCCACCCAAACCGCGTGCACCTGCCCGCCAAAACCCGCACACGAGAATGCCCACAGCAGCCCACGATCAGAAACAACTGCAACGCGGACATGACCGAGAAGCCCATCAGGAGTCGGACAGACAAGATGAATGGTGAAGTGTCACAGGACGGAGCGGCACACATCCGGGAGAAGGGGCAACGTCCAAACTACGGGCACGAACCTGAATGAGCGAAAGCCGCCGGACATCAACGAGCAGAGACCATACGATCTCATTTAGACCAAGTACAAAATGGGCCAAAAAAGCCCTATGCCATTCAACATGGGGACGGTGACAACATATCGTTGTGCGGGGGGTGGGAGGGTCTGGAGGGGCCAGGAGGGGCTTCTGGGATGCGGACATGCTCTGCTTCCTCTCTGGGCTGTTGGCTACACGGGTGTGCTCCGTTCGTGAGAATTCACCAAGCTGCACAGTGAATGGATCTCTTCGAACGTACGCGGTTAAGCGTTTTCCAGAACAGTACTCTGTCGGCATGGCTCTTTTTCAGACTAAAATGGAGCGATACTAGGGGAAGTGAAGGGTCAGGATGCTCAACCCACACCTGAAACCTCCCTGCTCAGACTGCAGGGGTCCTGGAGAAGCAACCACACTTCCCCCAGAGACCCAGGGCACCAGGATTCCAGAAACTCCCAAAGCCCTCACTGCCAAGTCCTCCACCTCCCCCGGCCAAGCCCGCACGCTCACCGGAAGCTCGGCAGGGCTCCCTCTTGCACGGAGGGCATCTCCAGTGGCCGGGGAGAACGCACCCATCCACGGAAGGCACGGAAGAGCTCACGCCTCCCCTCCGAACCCCAGGCCAAGAGGGAACACGACGGCGCTTTGAAAGACCCCCCTCTTCTGGAAAGGCTGAATTTCCCAAAGTCCAAAAACCACTTGAAGAGGAATAGAAAAAGTACTGAAATAACTTTGTGAGCACTCTGTTTTGACAACGTGCCTGAGGAATTCATCACGTTTAGCAGGGAAACGTGAGCAGTTAAATCGATTCAATGTCATGACATACGGAATTGAGGCATAATTGCCCCTGAGTGCTTGACAACTGGAAAGCACTTCGTTTCAGAAATGGAGGGAAATTTATGCTGGGAAATGGAAGAGATTGTCAAAAGTTTGATTGTAATGTGAGTGAGGCTGCGACAGGAAGGCTGGATGGAGAAAATGCTCCAGCTCTCTCACATTTTACTCCCATTCGAAATGTCTCCGAAACAGCAACTGTGACTCCATCTTTTGCCCTAAAAGCAGTGAAATGATGACTGGAACCACAGATTTCAAACCCCGACGAGTGGTCCCGGCATGGGTGGGCGGAAGCGCTCTCTTACCAATCATGTGGTTGGCAACATGGATTTGGATCTCTCTCTCGTTCTCAAAGGTCATCTGGCACTTGATGCACTGGTATGTCTTTTTCTGTTTGGAAGCCAAAAAGAAAGGAATTAGATAGTTAGGAAGTAGAAAAGAGCATAAAGCAAAAAGTGCCCGGAGGTCCTAGCTCAAGAATTTTCAGAATGGCTTGTGGTCCCCTCCCAGGTGTCTCCAGGTCATTCTCTTCCCACCTGCCTCTGAGTCCAGCTCTCCAGCCTGGGGAAGGGGACTGAGCTACATTCTAAGGGAGCTGCTCCTCTGTTAGGTCTGGGGAGATGGCCATGGTGGGACTCACCATCCCAAGGTGAGAGCACACAGTATGACCATGGAAAGGAAGTCAAGGGAGGCTGCCCCACTTGGAGCATGCTCAAACCCATCTATGCAACTCCCAGCTATCCATCCATCCATCCATCTACCGACCCACTATCTACCCACCTACCCAACTACACACACACACACACACACATCCATCTGTCTACCCGTCAATCCATCTACCTATCTTATCATCCGTCTACATACACACCTACCCACCCACCAATTCATCCATCCGCCCTCCATCTACCCATCCACCTGCCTGTCTTCCCCTACATCCATCTACCTATCCTCACTCTAACAATCCACCCACCCATCCTCCTATCCAACCATACATCTATCTTTCCACCCATCCAACTACTGTCTCTCTTCACCCACCCTAAGGACCATGTGGCTGAGCAGGGGATACTGTTCCTGCCAATCCTGGTACTTAGAAGCAACTGAGGGATTCCTCATCTGCCTTAGGCACACAAGACCGTGGGCGATCCCACAGCTCACTTCCACACACAGGAAGCTGAGACCAGCTGCCTCGAGGGGGTGGGAGCAGGAACATGGAGATCATCGGAAGCTTCAGAACTTCTTGAAGTCCCATTCCAAAGAGCGGAGCTCATTCTCCACAGCTACACTTGGCTGGGTGACGGTGAAAGCAGGCCCTTGTGGACAGGGGCAGTATTGCCTGTGCAGGGGAAGGTCAGTGGCTGTGACTCTTTAGGAAGGGGACAGGGTGGTACTGGGATCCAAAATATCCAAGCTTTTTGAAGACCACCTCAGCTCCAGGACCACGGGGCCTCCCTCCACCCCTGGAAGAGGGAGCAGGACTTCGGAGTTCTTGGCTGAACACTCAGGCCCAACCCTCCACGATGCAGCCAGGATGAGCCACCAGGGGGCTCAGTTGTCTCAGGTCCCAGGGTGGCTCCAACCATGTCTGCAGGTCCCCTGGAGGGTCCCACCTCCAGGCCTTTGCCCACGCAGGGTCTTCCACTTGGAGTATACCCTTTCCATCCTCGAGGACTCCGTTCAAATGCTACCTCTGCTCAGAAGCCTCCTCTTCCCACCCAGGGGCTCTCCAGGCCCCCGAGCTTCTGCTTAAAGCATCCAGTCCCTCAGCACATGGATCTGTTGTGGCTAATTGACTTATTTACACCCCACCCCCCCCACTACACCGCGAGTGCCCAGAAGCCCAGGCTGTGTTTCGTCCACCTGTGAGGTCCCACAGCCAGCACAGACTCGTGCTGGGGAAACATTTGTTGAACAAAGGAGCAAAGTTGGAAATACCATGTTGCAGAGCACTCTACTAGGACAGAAGGAATGAACAGAACCAAAGCTGACTTCTATACGCTGGATCCTCAGCACCGGGCACAGGGCATAGGGCCAGGGCGAGTGTCTCATGATGACTTAACGTTATTACAATTGTTGCCGGTGCTGAGCAAATGCTGGTCAAACATGAGTGAAGAAATGACAGTCTTAGCTGGTGCCGGGAGCTTCGGTTCCAGAGGCAGCGTACCCACTCAAGCTCCAGGACCCGCTCCGATAAGACTGGGGTCCTTCCCCCAGTGTTGCAGAAGAGTGGCCGAGAAGCAGGCATTTAGCCTGGAAATGCCCTGGGAAGAACAGCTTGGGGGGCAGGACAGGGCTGGGGATTGTGGCTGCACAGGAGACAGAGGAGACAGCGGAGACTGAGGTCTTCTCGGGGACACAGGCCTAAAGCCCCCAGCTCAGTTCAACTTCACAGCTGTGCTCATGGAGGGCAATGATCTTGGGTCTCTTCACTGTCAAAATCATTCATTCCTTCCCATATATGTGCCCCACTCCCTTATGCAGGAAGGAAGGAAGGGAGGGAGGGAGGCAGTGGGGGGGAGGGAGAGGTTGAGGGAAAACGACACACCCCAGGCATATCCACACCAAGGAAGCCCAGAGCAGGCCTGCTGCACGAGGAAGGCCATGATCCCCTTCCGTGGTTCTGCTTGGGTAGAAGTCTGTGGAGATCGTACAGAGCCATGGCTAGTCCAGACCAGCGCGGGGGACGGTCCATGATCAAGGGGATTTGAGCTGTTCCTCCTACAAGCAGGTGAACAACGTGAGTTGCTGTGCTTGGTAAAAAAAAAAAAAAAAAAAAAAAAATCACCACGGGCCAGGCAGGATAAGAAGCTCTCCCCAGAGTGGAGAAAGAGTCCAGGGGATTCCCGTGGGAGGGGACATTGCTGACCAAAGAGCCTGTGGTCGCACACGCGCGCACACACGCGCACGCGGCCTGCATGCACGTGGTATGGATGTGCCCACAAGGACACACACGTACACGCAAGCGCACGTATGTACACTCCCTTGCCCCAACTCACTGTCAACACACAAGACCCCCCGCCCCCTCCCACACACAGCAGCCTCCTCCCTGTAACAGAGACACGCAGGTACAACACCCGCAGAGCACTGGGGGCGTCCTCATGACCACAAGCTCACACACGTTGATGTATACAAACTCATCCTGAGACACAAACGCCTTCAGCTCCTTCATTGGACCCCCGAGAGCGACATCCATCACGCCCAGGTGTGCCCACGGCCACACAAGCGCACGCACAGACCCCTTCCAGACACGCCCCTCTGGACCCACATGCAGACTCCTGAGGGTCCAGGTAAGCACTTGCACACACACGCATCCACGCTCAGCCACACACATAGGGTCACCAGCACCAAAACTCACTAAGCACGTGTATTATTCCCAGAGGCCCACGCGGACAGCCCTGCCAGCCTTGCCCGAAAAGCCAGGGGTGCCCAAGGCCCAGAGCCGCAGATACCTGGCCAGGGCCATCTGGGCCTCCCTGTTGGTGGAAGGGGAGTTCAGGGACAAACAGGTGAGGACCCTCTCACTCTCTCTCCCTCCTGCTGCAATGCTGGCCAGACCCTGCCCTCACCCCAATGCCTCCTCTTGGTCTGTCTCCCCTTCTCTATCCCCGGAGACCCCCTCCACCTCTGGAGCTTCAGGACCGACCAGGAGACATAATTATAGGGAGCGAGAACTTGGCATTCAAAGCCCCTCCTCTGTCTCAAGCTCCTTCCCCAGAGCCCAGCCCAGAAGAACCAAAGCTGAGCCCCGGGGCGCCTTCCCCTGCCTGGCCCCCAGCAACCTCAGAGAGGAGCCCAGGGCAGAGGGAGAACACGCGTGAGACCAGTAGAGACAAGAAGAGAGGGAGCGACAGGAACGACAGCCCCCAGCCGCTGAATTTCCATGGTCGTGATGGCAGCTCACATCTACTGAGCACCTACTGTGCGCAGGATCTGTTCATTCTGAAGACTCAAAATCCCTCGGTAAGCCCCACTTTAAGGTTGGAGAAAGTGGAGTTCAGAGAGGCTAAACCACTCGGCCAGAGCCCCGCCCAGCTAAGCAAGGGGATGGGGATTGGATCCCGGGCCGCTGCCCCCGGAACCGCTGTCTGAGCAACTCTTCTCAGCTCTACGTCCCAGAACACCACAGACGGCCCTGGGCTAGGGGACAGGGAGCCCGTGCGGCCTGGCCAAGCCCTCCGACCTGTGTGAGAGCACCCAGTCTGCCGCATCTGGCACTGTGAGGGCCTGGGGTGTCGATGGAGGGCTGGGGTCTCCCCACACTGGCCTAGAGTTGGGCTGATGTTGTTACTGCCCATTAACAGAGTGGGGGCGGAGGTGGGGGGCAGGGCGGGAACCGCCACGCTTCCCGCTCCAGCCGACAGCAGCCTCGGCCCCACAGCCCCACGGGAACCCAGTCCTCCGAGAGCTGGTTGCTATGGATACACTCCCGAGGGTCCCAGCCTGCCAGCCCCCAAGCCCTGGCTCGGCCCCCAGAGTCTGCTCTTACACACGTGAGTCCTAGGGGAACGAGGGGCAGGCGAACAGACAGCTGGGCCCCTGCCCCCAAGGCGTGCCCAGGCAGGGGGCAAGGCCCCAGAGGCTGGGCCTCCACTGGGCGAGGATCCACGCTTTGTCTAGCTCCTTTCCGCCAACGGCCCATCTGCGCAGGCCTCTAGATGTGATTGTCTGCTCACCTCCTCTCTCGTGGGGCCTGGGACAGGGAGAGGAAGGCCTGTCGGGCTCCAGAAAACAAGGCCCCTCAGGTTTGAATCCCTGAGCTGCCAGGCATAGCTGTGCATCCCTGGGTAGATGGCTTCCCCCTTTCTGGGCCTGGGTACCGTCCTTGCCAAAACAGAGGTCACGGCAAAGTTCCCGGGTTGTTGCCATGGAAATGGTATACGAGCCTTTGCCCACACAGTGGAGGCTTCATGAAGTGGTCCTTGATGCAGAATCCAGGGCAGAGCCTGGAGAGAGGCAGGCCCAGGAGCAGCCCCGTGGCTAGCAGGAACCCCCGCACCATGGGGGGCAGCGGGGAAAGGTAGGGCCGGGGTGCACCTGGGAGGAGGGCGTACGGGGCCCCAGCCCTGCTACACTATCCCACAGTCTGAACAAGAGGGGGGTGACCAACCCGGACCCCACCCCAGCCTGCCACCAGGATGGGCTCCAGAGCCAGGCAGAACGTGGGTCAAGAACTCACTCGGCTGTGGCCCCACACTCCCTGGGTTCACATCCCTTCTCTGCCTCTTGAAAGCTGGGGGCTAATAATGGCCAACTGTTCTGTGCCTCCGTTTCCTCACCCGAAAAGGGAGTGTTGTAGTGTAGACAGAAAGTGCTCTGCACGTCCTTGTCCCTCGGTAAGCGTCCGCTGTGACCACAAGCAAGAGAGACAACAAGTGATGTTTCCTGTGTGCCCAGCACTTCTTGACTCCCTTCAAGCTCAGGGCCAGACACTGCGGTCGTACAGTCTCAACACTCAGCCCCGGACGAGGCACCAGCACCCGCCAATCATGTCATCCATCAATCAGACGCTCGCTAAAAACCCAGAAGGGCCCCCCTGTGCCTCCCCGGTGATGTCAGCCCCGGAGACAGACCCTGTCGCTACATGTGGCTACCATTATCACCCTTACTCTCTGGCTTTATAGGTGAGGACAGAGGCCCGGAGAGATCAAAACCCTGCTGGGTCCCGGGAGAGGGAGAGTTTCATTGTAACCCCGCCCACCGGACTCTAGGGCCCACAGACTCCCCCCGTCCACCCACACCGACCAGCCGGCCCGCCTGCAGAGGCTGAGCAGAGCTGAGAGGTGGTAACCTGCAGTGGGTGTCTTGTGGGCCCCCTGCCCAGAGACATTCTCCGTACATTCTCCTTCCACTCTCTCCGGCCCTCCTTCTCTCTCATTCTCACCCTCAAGGTCCCAGAGTCACAGACCCCAGCTCTGATCCCACATCCGATCCCGGAGCCCAACACCCAGAGCTACCTCCCCGTCTTCCAGCAGGCACCTGCCACGGGTGGCCCTCCTCCAAATTCTGCCTTCCTGCCCGCGGCGCCAGCAGTGGCCCTCAAGGGAAAGATACTCCCGAGATCCGCTTGGCACCTCCTCGGTCTGGAAACAGACAACAGACTCAGCGGGAATCCCCGGGCCCGTACTGTCTGACACCCAAGAGCCACACAGGCTCCAGGCCCACCACCAAGTGCCCCTTGGCCACTGACCCCACTGACCCCACTGACCCCACGGCCCACTCCAGTAGCCCAAACTTGCCCTTCCTCCCTGAAACCTGCGGTACCCCCTTATCTGGGAGCACCCAAGGTGGGATCCGTTCCTGATTTTCCTTGACTGCCAAACAATGGGTGCTTGGGACAAATCTGATGAATGAATGAAAGGATCCATCAGTCACAAAGGAGAGCAGTCACTGGGACCATTCCTAGGGTCTCCCACGCACCAGCACCTACACTAAATACGCTGTGCACCGTGGACGAGAACAGATCCGCTGGTGTTTGCAGCTAACATGGTCGGCCCGAACTCAGTGTGGGCCCTGAGCCCTTTACGTGGAGATGATCTCCACAGATCATCAAAAGAGTCCCGAATCTGAAGCCCAGAGAGCAAAGGGACTCGCCCAAGGAGACTCAGCAAAGAAGCGAGCAAGTCCACCCTAGATCTGTAAGAAAGACGACATCATTTATAACCGGGTGTCAGCCACGGCATTCAGCCCTGTACTTATCTCACACCACCGGTTCCTAAAGGCAACCCTACAAAGTCCGGACGACCATCATTCCCCCTTTTGCACTTGACAAATGAGGCCCAGAGAGACAGATGACGTATGACAGTGTCACACAGCAGGAAGGGAACAGACAACCCTGGGGATCACCTCGGAGTCTATGACAGAGCGGACGGCCTTGACCACCACCTGAGGGCGAGGCCTCTCTGGGCTCCTAGAGGCAACAGCATGAGGAGATACAGAGCTCGGCGGAGCCCCGAGGAGCAGGGGCAGGCTCTTACCCGGGGCACTGGCGACGTCTGGGCGCCTTTCCGGGGCCCACTGGTCTCTGGCGTGAGGTCACGGTGGTCCACCTGCACGTGGCTCTCCAGGTCCTCGGCACTCTCGAACTTGACACTGCACTCGGGACAGCGGAGGCCGGCGCAGGGCCGGTCGGCGGGCTCGGGCGGGGCCAGGCCACCCACCTGTCCATTGGCGCTGCGGGCCATGCAGCCAGCACAGAGGCCATACGGGAGCCCGTTCACGTCAAGCTTCACCAGGTCCTGCTTGCTGCGGAACTCCTTGAGGCACAGGGCGCACTTGTAGAGCTTCTGCAGCCCCTGGCCATTGGGGGAGGACGCGGCTGAGCTGCCCGCCAGCTTCTGCATGTGGAAGGTGCCGTGGATCTTGAGCTCAAGCGTGGAGGTGACCGTCTGCATGCACACGACGCAGCGGAAGCCCGTGAGCGAGTTGCGCAGGTCCGGGTGCATCTGGCAATGCTCGATGAACTCCTCCTCGCTCTGCAGGGGCATCTTGCAGATTCGGCAGGTGCCGGTGTCCAGGCTCTTGCTGTGGGTCACCTTGTGCTCGGTGAGCGTCAGCAGGGAGGGGAAGCGCTCGCCACAGATGGGGCACATGTAGTGCTTGGCGGGGCCCCGGTGCGTCTGCAGGTGCTCCCGGAGCCCGTTCTCCGAGAAGAAAGTCCGCGAGCACACGTTGCACTTGTGGCTGCCCTTGATGAACTCCGCCTTCTTGCGTGAGCCGTCGTCCTCCCCTGGCCGGATGTTGTGGTCCCGCAGCCGGTGGTTCTGCAGCAGCACCTCCATGGTGTAGGCTGCCCCGCAGATGTCACAGCCGTACATGGGCTCCGAGGCGTCCACGTCGTCCTCGCTGGCCTCGTGGCTGTTGGGCGCCTCGGGGTTCTTCAGCAGCATGCCCTGCAGGTCGGCGGGCTCCGCCTTCTTGGCGGCAGCGGGGGGGACCCCGTTGGCCGTGCCGTTCTCGGGGGCCGCGTCGAACACGCAGTGCTTCTCCCGCAGGTGCTTCTCCAGCAGAATGATGGCGTGGAAGGCCTTGCTGCAGAACCTGCAGTTGTACTTCTTGCTGTGCGTGGTGATGTGGCACTGCAGCTCCACCTCGGTGCTGAAGGTCTCCCCGCAGAAGATGCACTTGTGCGCCTTGGCCGGGTTGCCCAGGTGGCTGTGTTTGACGTGCACCTGCAGGTCAGCCTCCTTGCGGAAGTCCCAGTTGCAGGCCGTGCAGCGGTACATCTTCTTCTCGTTGCTGTGCTTCACGGCCAGGTGCACCTGGATGGACACCTTGGAGTCGAAGACCTCCTGGCACAGGGTGCAGTGGTAGAGCACGAAGGTGTGCATGTCCAGCAGGTGCTTCTGCAGGTCGTCCACCGAGGAGAACTGCTTGTCGCAGCTCTCGCACACGTAGTGGGTCGACGTGGTCATGTAATGCACCGTCAGGTGCTGCAGGAGGGACTCCTGGGAGTCGAAGTCCTCCTTGCACTGGGGGCACGCCTGCTTCCGCAGCAGCAGCTCCAGGTGCAGCTTCAGGTGGGTCTGGAAGCTCTCGAAGTTGGAGAACTTGAGGTCGCACTGGTTGCAGGGATACTCGCCGTTGGAGATGGAGTTGGCGCTGGCCGAGAGCCGCTGCCGCTTGGGGGAGGACACCTCCACATCGGACGAGACCGGGCTCTGCTCCGCCTTGGACTTTTTGCTGTGGGCGAGCGGGATGTTCTTGTGGTTCTCCTTGATGTGCTTGGTGAGCTTCAGGATGGAGCCGAAGATGGGCGAGTTGGTGCAGTAGGGGCAGGAGTAGACCTCCATGAAGGACTGCGTGGGCTGCACGACGGGGGACTCCAGCTTGGCGCCGCCCACGCCGCAGTGCGCCTGCTGGATGTGCTCGGTGAGGGAGGACTCGGTCAGGAAGCCCATGGAGCACTGGTTACAGAAGAAGGCGTTGTTGCCATCGGGCGGGTTGGCGTTGGGGCCACAGTGGGACACACGGATGTGCTCCTGCAGGCTGTTGATGTCGGCGAACATCTCGGGGCAGTAGTTGCAGTGGAAGGCGGAGATATTGCCAAACTGCATCACGGGGTAGGCGTGGTTCTTGTGCAGCTTGCGCACGTGCTCGTTCAGGTTGTACAGGGTGGGCATGGAGTCCAGGCAGATCTGGCACGTGTGGCTCTGCTGCGGCTTGTCGGCATGGATGGTCTTCAGGTGGATCTCCAGCACGGCCAGGCTGTTAAAGTCCCGCTTGGAGCAGTAGGGGCAGCTGTAGACCACCTTGGACCAGCCCTGGCCCTCGTCCCGCATCTTCTTCTGGCCCCGCAGCGGCTTCAGGGTGGAGTCCGGGGTAGAGCCACGCTCCACGGACGCACTGGAGTCCGGCGTGGCGCTGCTCATGGATGCCACGCTGCCCAGCACGGGGTCGGGGCTGACACTGTGGTTGCTGGAGTCGGGCTGCCGGTGGCTGTCCAGGTGGCAGTAGACGCCCTCCACCGAGGAGAACTGCTCGGGGCACATGGGGCACTTGTGTTTCTGGTTGGCGTGGGCCTGGTGGATGTGGGCGAGCAGCGTGTTCTCGTCCACGAAGACCTCGGGGCAGTGGATGCACTGCAGGTCGGCCTTCTCGGAGAGCTGGGGGTGGCGGGTGAGCACGTGCTTCTCCAGCTCCTCGGTCTGGCTGAAGGTGTCCTCGCAGTAGTCGCACATGAAGTCGTCCTTCTTGGCTTCCTTCTCCGACTTGGCCAGGTGCTCCTTGTTCTTCTTGTGCGCCTGCATGTGGCTCTGCAGCGAGCTGGTGGACGAGAAGCCGCGCTTGCACACGGTGCACTTGAAGGGCTTGCTGGAGCTGTGCGTCTTCAGGTGGATCTTGAGGTGGTCGCTGCGGGAGAAGGCCGCCTCGCACTCGTGGCAGTGGTACTTCTTGTCGCCCGTGTGCAGCTTGATGTGCCGGTCGCGGCTCCTCTTGTGCTTGAAGAGCCGGCTGCAGTAGGTGCACTTGAACGGCAGCTTGTCGCTGTGGATCTGCTCGTGCCTCTTCAGGTAGCTCAGGCGGATGAAGGACTTGTCGCAGAACTGGCAAGGGTACGGCAGGCCCGTGCCCCCTTCCTCCTCGCCCAGGCCGAGGTCACACCCATCCCCGATCAGCTGCGTGGGTGACGCAACATCCTTGCTGGAGGGAGACGAGGCCACCCAGGAGAGTTGCGGGTCGTCGTCACCATCTGCAGGGGGGGGAGGCAGAGAGGAGATGAGAGGCAATTCCCCGGGCCGCCCAGAAACAAGGACAGAGCCGGCTTCTCAACAGCTTGCGGCGGACTGAGGGTGTGCAGCTGGCCGACTGCTGTGGCGGGGGGGGGGGGGGGCAGGGGGGAGCCCTGGGGGGGCAGGGTGGTGGGGTCAGGCGAAAGTGAATGGTGTGCAGAGGGGTGGCAGGACGTGAAGGAGACACAGAGACACGTCTTTGTCCTCAGCAACACCTGCCTTGGCCTCACTGGACTCCGTAACCCCACAGGAGGTGTGATGTCTCAAGCACTTTCCTGACGGGGTCGGGATGTAGCCTGGAAAAAGTCACCGGAAATGACCACACAGACCGGCAGTGCCAGAGGCCAAAAGAAAGCAGGCCTTCACCTGAAGGAGACCTGGGGATTGACTCCCCTTCCAGCCCCTAGTCCTGGTGGGAAGTTCCCCTTATCCTTAGGGGTATAGGCAAAACCATGCAAGAAAAGAAAATGCACCCCAAAAAGGAAAGAAGGAAGGAAGGAAGGAAGGAAGGAAGGAAGGAGAGGAAAAGAAAAGAGAAAAAAGAAAATGCACCTTCATGAATTCTGCCGCACCACATTTGGGGACGGAGCAGGGTCTGCTGCTACAGGGAGCAGACACACCTAGGAGCCGAGGTCCTGACGTGGCATCAGACCCAGCAGCACAAACAGAAGTAATCAAAGGGCGCCTGAGACGGACCTGCAGGGTTCCCAGCCAAACCATCCTTAGAAGGGGTGCTTGCTCTCTTCCCTCTTTGCCCCCGGATTTGCCCCAAGTCTGCTCAGGACCCTGGGAGATGGCCTGATGCAGAGCAGCTAGGGGATGAGCCTGGGACCCAGATGGCCCCAGGGCTCAGTCCTCCATGAGCCCTTAAGCCCACCTTGGCAGGCAGGGGAGGCTGTCCTTGCCCAGATGACCACATGGCCCACCCTCCCCGGCCTTCGCCAGCCCATCCAGCCTCAGAGGAAAACTAAACAAACCCAGGCCTGGCCGTTTCTGGAAAAACAAAGGCACACAGAACACAGCGAGCAGAGCAGAGCCGGTGAGGTTCCCCGCCCCCACGCCTCGGTGGGGGTGGGTGGGGGTTGGACGGAGCCAACCCGAGAGGGAATGAGTTCCACAGCTCAAGTTTCGTCAGGTGGATTTAAAACTTAATAATGAATGAAACGGACCACAGGCTGCCTAGGGCAGGGGAGAGACCAACAAAAGCTCAGATTCGGCTGCACTGACCTTGGTCTTGTAACCCCGAGGAAATAAACCACTGCCCTCACCAGCACAGCTTAGTCTCCAGAAAAAGCCTCACGGACATAACCCAGAAAGTCTGGGCCAGAGGCAGCCAAGACACACATTCACATCCGTTCACACGCTCGGTCCCCACCAGGGCTCACACACACTCACACTCACCTGCAGGCACGTACGCTCACACCTGGTCGCACTCACCGCAGCCACAAGCATGGCCCCGGCCCCAAGGGTCCCATACCCCGAAGCTCTCACAGTTGCCTCTGCTGTCCCAGGTAGGTCTTGAGGGGTCTGGCTCTGAGCCTTTTCCTGGCCCCTACCCACCAACCCCAATGTCCCACCCCTCACACACACACCCGGCCCCTGGCCTTGCCCCTGACCGTGCCCCTGGCGGTGCAAGTACCGGCCTGACCCCTGCCGGCAGCACCCTCAGAGCTCTGCCTGGGAAGACGAGGCTCTCTCCAAAGCTCCTAGTCCCGTGTCCTCTACCTCCCCACAGCCTCTGCACCTCTGAAGCCCAGCCGCCCAGCCTGGCACAGGGCACCTCCCAGAACGTCCTCCCGGGGTGAGGGCGCCTGCTCCCCTGGGGGGCCTCCCATTACAGGGCTCTTCGGACGGGGAGGGAAGGATGCAGCCGCTGCCAGCTCCTTGGATTAGACGCGTTGGGAGATGCCCCGGCCCCTGACTGGTAATTCCCAGCTCTTGCCAGCTGGGCTCCACGGGGCACAGACAAAGGGACCCAAGGGAGGAGATGTCTAGAGCCGGGGCAGCTGGGGGACCTGCTGGGCCCTCACCCCCTGGCCAGGCTCAAATGGCTTTTTATTATTTTGATGCCTTAGCTCAGACTAATTCAAGCTGCCACGGAGCCCTTCCTGGGCGCCTGGTGCTCTGCTGAGTGCTTTTCTCACAACCACCGGTGCAGTGGGAGCAGGGCCCCTCCTGCCATACGGATAAGGAGACTGAGGCACAGACACAGGGACCTTCCCCAGGAAATGAGAGCAACAGGACATAGGTCTGGATAGCCTCCATGGGTCCGTTGCCTAAGACCACCCCTGCACAGGGGAGAAAGGCGAGGGGATCGCCACATCCAGCCTCCAATGCAGTCACAGGCTGCCTCTCGTTTGAGCCCTCCCCGAAAGCACAACCCCAACCAGCCCACGATCTGCACTCGGGGAGGGTCCCCCAGAGACCAGAGAGGAGCCCGGCATCACAGGGCTGAGGAGCAGGGCACACAGATTTGAACCCAGGTCAGTTCAAGGGTGAGTGAGACCAGGAACAAGCCTTGCCCCAAAGACCTCGGCTGGACACGTCTTTCTGCCAGCGTTCGTTTGCTCCGAAGCCCTGCAGCCCCTGGGGCTGAGAGAGCACCCCTCCCCTACCCCGGCTTCTTCGCCAGCCCAGACATATTCCTCTTCAGCTCTCCAACTCGGTCTGACTCAGTTTCCACATGGGAGAAAAGGGAATCAGGTGAGAAGCCGATGAGAAAAATGAATGCAAATAGGCACTATTACTCCCCTTACATGAAATGACCAGAAAAGGCAAATTGGCAGAGCCAGAAAGCAAACCATCAGTGCCTGAGGCTGGAGTAGGGAGGAGGAAACTGCAAATGAGCACGAGGCAGGCTTGTGAGGTCACAGCAATGCCCCAAACTAGGCTGTGGTAAGTTGGCCCCGAAGCAGCTCTTCTACTCCTCGCTTCAAACACGTTCGTGACATACAAATTATACTTCAAGAAAGCCCTTCCACAAATGCACTATTTGGCCAATAATCATAATTAGCACTAACCAGTACCACCAGTGCTGATGACATGAGTGGCCACATTTACCGGGCACGCCTCCGTGCCAGCACGGGGAATGCTGCTCTTACCCCAGTTAGCATCCTCCCATCCTCACGACCACCGGTGACACCCACTTTTGAGAGGAGGAAGCTGAGGCTCAGGGAGGCATGGAACTTGCCCTTGGTCCCATGGCCCGGGCGCCACATCTCCCAACGTCTCAGGCTTCTGCTCACCCTGGTCCCGCCAGACTTGGAGAAGGAGAAATCAACCTGCCTGGCCCCCCAGTCCCCAAGGCCCATGGCTGTGCCACCCAGTTGGCTTTATTTTTCTGCAAACAAGCTTCAAACCGAGCTTCTGGGAGCCACACACAGAGTCACTGCTGAGATTATAATCATCGGAAGGGAAATGACCATAAGGCCCCTTACACTGAAAAGGCCCAATGGTTGCGGGGGGGGGGGGGGGGGTGGGCGGCAGGGGGAGTAGGAAGCAAGGGTGTTGACACAGAAAGTCCCAAATTCAGGCTGCGCTGTTTAAAGACTTTTGTTCTAAATACATTTGACCTCGGCTGCTGCCGGCCCACCCCTTCCCAGTACACTTTGCTCTGGGGCACTCAGCTTAGTGCTCCAGGAGCAGGCCGGAGAGACGCGCCGGGGCCACAGCTCCCAGGACGTAGGTGCGGGGATGTCGGTAGAGGAGGGGGGCTCCTTGCCTTACTGGGAACGCTCCTCTTACAAGTGCACGCACACCGCACATGCGGCCGGGACCGCACACTCTCTCTGGCGGGGGTGCAGAAAGGGAAGAGGTGCAGAACGGGGGCACAAGCAATCTCAGGAGCCCCTGTGACTCAAATGTTGCAGAACTCACGGAGAGGGCAGGTCCGAGAAAAGTTCCGTTCCACCGGCTACCTGGTTCCTTCCAAGTAAATACTTATAACGTTTACCGTTGCCCGGCATTCTTCTGAGAGCCTCGCATGTGTTAACATATTCAGTTCTCTCGACAGCCCAGTGAGATGGGTACTGTTACTATCCCCATGTACGGTGAGAAAAGGGAGGCACAGAGAGGTTGAGTAATTTGCCAGGTGCCACACAGCTGGCGGGCAACAAAGCCAGGATTCAACCCCAGTCAGCCTGGTTCTGTGTCCCACTGCTTCTTTCCTTTGGGGGATGGGGGGCGCATCCCCCAAGAAGATCTAGTGCCAAATGCAGTGACTCAGGCAGGCCGTTGGCTTCCCCTCCCCCTAGAATGAGTACTAAGTAATATGGCAAAATGAGTACAGAAATCACTTTCAAAATGGAGATTAAAGTCATTTAAAAATGACTAATCCTGCAAAAAGGCCTGGTAGGAAATGGGAGGCTTTTGCTGTCTGCTGCAGGAAGAGAACCAAAACAACCATAAAAGAGGGGAGAAATTTCGATAAGAATTCAATTAAGAGGCAAAAAGAACATTAACCAGGCTTGAGGATGCACCCGTGGCAGAAGGTTCAAGGCAGATGGCAAGCTCGCGTGGGGTCGCTGGGGGCACTGAGCAGGCTGACCCGTGGCCGCCCGCACCACCTCCCACGCACCCTGCCTGCGCAGAGCAGAGGGGCTGTCGCCCGGAATGCCGGGGATCCTCAGCCAACTGGCTCCTCCAGCCACGGGGTTGCCGAGGAAATGCCTGGACAGAGGCGGGACGGCAGGCAGGTGGCCCCAGGCCACTGGAACGAGCAGAAGGCGGGACCTTCCCGCAGTGTGGACACAGGCTGAGGAGGGAGCGAGCCCTCGTGACCAGAGCTGTGCAAGAGGGATAAATGGCTCTGAAGAGAGCCCCGGGAGGTGCCCTGCAGCAGATGGGAAAAGGAAAAGCACCGATAGCCAGTGGCCCCAGGTTTCTAGGACCTTCCCAGGCTGGGCAGTGCCATCCGAGTGAATGAAACTGACCAGATCTTCCAGACGATGAAAGACAGCTGAGGAACAGCAAGCAAAGTGCTTGGGGGAGAACGTGTTGGGGGGGCAGAGGGAGGAGAGCAGGACAGAGTCAATCAGGAAATTCTGGGCCTCGGCTGCCTCTGTTATAACAGGGGAAGTTGGAATTTTGGTCTCCTCAAGGTCCCTTCAGGGTGAATATAAAGGTCATTTTGTGCAAGATTCCAAACATCCAGACTGTCTCCTTGAGAGCCACAGAAAGGCCTGGCAATTCTTCATGAGGCCCCACGGGGTCTCCTCACCACTGCCCCATTTCATTGGAAAAATGAAAATCGCCAAGGAGACAAGTTCCCCACGGGACCAAGCTCTGTGGTCCTCCAAGTAGAGCTTCCCCTGTGCCTCCATCAAGAGCAACGGGAACGAGAATCTCAGTGACCCTCGCCCAGCTCAGGGAAATGGGAACACAGACTCAGGCACCTTGTAAACCAATCCTGTATGATACGGCAGGTCCAGAGAGAGAAGGGGACTTTCAGGGATGATAAATTGGGAGTGACTGCCAGAGTACTATATTCAGAAGGATTATAAAGCCAGATCTGGGCTCAGAAGACATGAGTGCTGAAATCAATTGGTGATGTCTGCCGTGAGCGCAGGTCTGTACATGTGGAATGTTCCAAGGACACTGAGCAAATCGGACCAAGGAGTCTGCTGACTCCCAGTGCTAAAGAAGAGGGCTTTGCCAGCAGTTTCCTCCCCCAAGAAAGGAGCTGCCCATCGTCTCTGAAAAGGAGGCCTTGAGGCAGGGTCTCGAAAATTCTGTTGTTCAAGTACAGATAAGAGGACTCAGAAGAGTGAACCTGCATCAGGACACCCCACAGACTGTACTCTCCCTGGGGCAGCCTAAACAGGTATCTTTCCAGGCTGAAATGATACAAGTTCAGCTGGAGGGATGGGGGTGGGGGGCACATCTGGCCATATTCCTGATCTCTTTTCAGGAAACTTCGAACCTACCCATCTGTGTCTCTACATCCCCTGGAAGCCTGGTGCCACAGAGGGAATGTGGGGGCACCTGGCAAGCTTGGAGGCCCTCTGCTGGGGCTGCTTCCAGCTCACAGGGACGTCCGCTTCCCTGGGAAACACAAGGCTCCCCTCCCAGCAAATCCCAGGTGAGTGGGGGACCTGGATCCCAGGACAAAAAGGCCCAGCAGGACACAGGGGCCAGGAGGCCAGAGCACCCAGAGCATCTCAGTGTCTACCAGGGGTTCAGCCCCGAGAGACAGAATCTAGTCTCAGACTAGGCCTGAGGGGAGCAGAGGTCACAGACAGCAGGGGGCGCGGGGGGGGCGTGCCTGCTCTGTTCCTTGCAGTCCAACCAGGGGCCAAAGCTGGCCGCCCACCCCAGAATACTCCGCAACTCAATGACATCCACACATGTAGAATCAATGCCAGTGCAAGGGGGAAGGGAGGGAAGTGAGAGGAAGTTAACAGACAGTCACTCATCTCATTCCATAAATGGGGAAACTGAGTCCACAGAGCCAGGATGCAGGACTAAACGCCTGAACTCCGCGGCCCTTCACTGTTTATGGGACGTCTTCCGTAAGCCGAATTCTGGCTAGCATGTTCTCATCTGATTCTTACACACACCGGGAGGTAGATACCATTATCATCCCCTTCTTTTCTTCTTCTTTTTTTAAAGATTTTATTTATTTATTTATTTATTTGAGAGAGAGAGAGAGAGAACATAAGTGGGGAGCCTGATGCAGGGCTCGATCTCAGGACCCCAAGACCATGACCTGGGCCAAAGGGCCAAAGGCAGACACTTAACTGGCAGAGCCACCCACCCAGACACCCCTAACTCCCCTTCTTTATAACTGCAGACTGAGGCTCCAAGAGAGAAAGCAGCCTCTTGGGCACATGTGGCAAGAGTTTCTGCCTCCCCCCCGTCCCCCTGCCACCGACCCCCTTTCACTCACTAACCACCAGGCTGTGCTGCTTCTCCTGCCCTGAATGCTGGTTCGGGCCCAACCCACTGCAGAAGCTGCCCCCTCGCTCTTGAGCACCCCCCCCCCCAGGTACCAGCACAGTGCCAGGACCTATGGATCAAGGAGAGCCAGGAAGAGGTCCCACACTCTACAGTCCCACCTGCCAAAAAGGCAAAGTCCCGTCCTGAAGTGGATTAGCAGGCCAGGCTGGTCTGAGGCCAAACACCAATGAATGTCACTGGCCTCTTTCCTCGCTCGGTGGCAGATGCAGCAGGCCAGCAGGGCAGAACTGAACTGGGAGGTTGTGGGAAGCAGAGTCATGACTACCCCTTCCCAAGAATGTCCGTGTCCTAATCCCCAAAACCCATGAATATGTCACATTACATGGCAAAGGGGAATTAAGGTTGCTAACCGAGCTGACCTTCAGATACAGAGATGATCCCGGATTATCCGGATAGGCCAAACATAATCACAAAAGTCTTTAAAATGTGGAAGAAAGAGGCAAAAGAGGATCTTGGGATGATATGATGTCACAAGCCAAGTAATGTGGGCAGCTTCTAAAAACTAGAAAGGTGTGGATACAGACCCTTCCCTACAGCCTCCAGAAAGGAATGCCGTCCCACCAATGCCACAATTTTAGCCCCGTGAGATCCGCGTTAGTCTCCTGGCCTACAGAACCAGAGGAAATTGATTTTCGTTGTTTCAAGCTACAAAGTTCACGGTCATTTGTTACAGCAGCAATCGGAAACTGATACAGATGTTGGTTCCAGGAGAGAGGGGCTGCTATAACCAATCCCTAAAAGTAAGGAAGCGGCTTTGGAATCGGGCAGTGAGCAGCTGCTAGAATTTTCAGGAGTAAGGGATGTAGAGCCTACATTGCCTTAGAAGGATTATTCATACAGGGCCCACCTGGGTGGCTCAGTTGGTTAAGCAAATGGCTCTTGATTTCGGCTCAGGTCATGATCTCAGTGTTGTGAGATCGAACCCCGTGTCGGGCTCTGCACTGGGCATGGAGCCTGCTTAGGATTCTCTCTCTCCCTCACTCTCTGCCCCTCTCCCCCCCCAAAAAAAAGATCATTACTAGAAATAGGGATGTTAATGACTCTGTTAGTGGAGATGCAGAAGGAAGTAAGGCATACAAAGGAAAACCTAAATCGTCTTAGAAAATACCTGAATCATCATGACCAGACTGTCGAGAAAAACTTAGACGCTAAGGGCCCTGATGGTGAGGGCTTAGAAGAAAATGAGGAACATGATCCTGGAAACCGGAGGAAAGAGATCCTTATTATAGAGCAGCAGAAAGCTCAGAGGAATTGTGTCCCACAATTATGTGGAAAGCAAAACTTGTAATGGATAAAAATGGATATTTAGCTGAGGAGATTTCCAAGCAAAATGTCGAAGGCATGGCCTGGTTTCGTCTCGAGAAGAAAGAGCTAGATCAACGAGCTGTCAAACAAAAAGGAAGCCAGGAATTGATCATTCTGGAAATCCTCAGCCTACCCAGATAGCAAAAGACATTATAATTAAGAGAGTCTCCAACAGGAAAGCACACTCTGGAGAGCAGGCTGAGGGTATGACTGTACCTCGTGCTAACATCTCAGAAAAATCAAAAGCTTGGAGTATTCAGTCCCATGAAAGGCTCTTTGAAAAGATTAAGTGTGTGGCCTACAGATCCCCTAGATCAAACCAGAGAGCATCTAGGAAATTTGGGGAGATTTCTCTGCAACAATCTCAGTAGAAGCCAAAAGTAAAGATAGGATTATCTAGAATATATCTATGGAGGAACCACTTGGCTGCTAGAGTAGATGCCCATGACCTACACAGGAGACCCACCAGGTTATTGAGAACTTGATATCACAGAAACGTAGCCAGCTTGTACCAAAAAGGACAAAGATGAAAGAAAGAAGGTTGCCAGGCTTCCAAAATTCTATAGTAGGAAACAGGCTAATAAACGACTCAGCTGGGGGGGCGGGCCCAGGTGGTACAGTCGGTTAAGCATCCAAGTCTTGATTTCAGCTCAGGTCATGATCTGAGGGTCATGAGATCGAGCCCTGCACCGGGCTCCACGCTCAGCCAGGAGTCTGCTTCAGATTCTCTCTCCATCTCTCTCGGCCCCTTCCCACCCCCCCCACACATGTGCTTGCACTCTCTCACTCTCTCAAGTAAATAGATCTATAAAATAAAGTAAAATAAAACAAAACAAAATAAAACTACTCAGCTGCATGTGTTACCTTTCATTAAAAGGAAAAAAACAAAACCAAAAAAAAAAAAAAAAAAAAACAGATGACTCAGAGGGTGGAACCTCCAGCCCAGAAGGCAAAGCCGCAGTCAGAGGGTAGAATTTTGAGCACAGAGGGTGGGGCTGTGAGCCCAGAGCATGGAGCCATGGGCCATAGAGAGTGAGATCATGTTGGACCGAGTTCAGATTCTGGCACTGTATAAGCACAGGCAAGCACATCCCCTCTTTGTGTTTTCACTTCCACAACTCTCACGAGAAGGAGTCGGATGAATCGGTCCCAGAGAGGCTTTGCAGCTCTAAGAGTCTGTGATCCATTAGTGATGTCTGCCCTGGGTACAGGAATGAGGAATGGCAGCTGGTAGGCATTCCCGGTTTGCTGCTACTTTAGGTATTTTTTTTCACGGAGCACGTATTTGTCAAGCCTGCTCCATATGCTTGGTCCTCTGAGGCGTACAGAAAGTACTCGGCATTCTGAGGTTGCTATGCTCTTCTCTGCCCAGCCTGTCCATCAGTCACTATCTAAAGTTGAACTCTAAACCAATCCTTTGCTGCCCTGACCTGCTTTGAAAGAGAAAAAAACAAAAAGCCCCTTTAGTCATGGCGATAGTCAGTCCTGCCTGCTGGTATTTGGTTTCCCTAAAGGGACGTATGGGGGTACGGTATAAGGGACAGAGGCCCAACCCTGGGAAGGAAGGGTACGGGGAAGCTGGAGGGTCCTTCCTTAGAGGCAGGGCAAGGAGGCCCACGGAGGCTACCAGAAGCTGACGTGACTCCACCTGAAATCTTAAATTAGAACTATGCTATTAGAAAAGATAATAGCAGCTATCTTCACCCTCCCCTCCTCCAGGGAGCTCAGAGTGCCTTTGTGGATAGGATCTCAGCAGCCCCAGTGAGACCGCAGTGAGGGGAAGGGGGGATCCTTCTTTCAGTTTGGGGATAAAAACTAAGTGGGTTGGGGCACTGGGGGGCTGGCGGGCAGCATGGGGGTAGGGACAGGCCTGAAGAGGTCAGCGGCCCAACACTGAGGAAAGGAGAAAGGTTTTTCTGCCCTTGGGGCTGCTTCTCCAGTAGGTCCTCGAGGATGAAGAGTGGGACACTGTTCCCTGCCCAACTTCAAAGGGGCACTTAGCACCTAGCCTCTGAGGGGCCCCAGACTGAAAGCCATAACCAGGCAGGCCTTTTATCCAGCCAGCCCAGGGCTGTGCTAAAATACCACGTCACAGAGAACAGTGGCCATCAAAGCCCTTAGTAAAGCTTCTGGGAGCCCGAACCATCAGCGTAATTGTAGAGAGACTCAGTTTCAGGGAGACGTCAGCACGGGGAGACAGCAGAGCTGTGGGGAAGAAGGCAGGGCTGCTTAGACTGAGCTGCCGCTGACTGGCTGTGTGACTATGGACAAGTTACTGCACCTCTCTGAGCCCCTCTTCCTCATCCATTGGATGGGGATCACAAAATGGGTAATGTGTATATGCTGCTAAGCATTCAATGAATGTTGGCTCAAGAAAAGAAGGTGGTTGCTCTATAACTTTATCAATTGTAAATGCATTTAAACTTGCACACAGCACCTTCGCACCCATGATCCCGCTCGGCCCTGGGCAGCTCCGTGAGGTTGCAGTGGCGGCGTTTTTTCCCACATTACAAGCAGGCAGCATGGCACACACACACCCAGGTACCGGGCAGAGCCCAGCATCCCACCCGCTTTGTGTCCCTCTCTCGCACTCCCAGTAGCTGGGTTTACACGCTAAGCTGCGTGGTCGCCCCACGGATGAGGAACCAGAACAGAGAGGTTAGGTCACATCCCAATGTCGGAAAGCAGATGGAAATTAGAAAAGCTAGGGCCGGACTCCCAGCCCAAGGGCTCTCAGCCAGCTGGACTGAAAGAAATGATGACCCAAGCAGTGGGACACAGATCACCATGGCTGTCCTCCCCCTGGATGGTCTGAGGGCCACCCAGTTATCAGTTATTTTGTAAAGATGTCAACATTTAGAAATCGGGAACTCCTGAAGCTTAAAAAAAAAAAAAAATCCACATTCCCTTCTGGCTTTTCTTTTTTTTTTTTTTTTTTAAATTTTTTTTAAACTTTTTAAGATTATTTATTTATTTATTTATTTGACAGAGAGAGAGAGAGAGAGAGATCACAAGTAGTCAGAGAGACAGGCAGAGAGAGGGGGGAAGCAGGCTCCCTGCCGAGCAGAGAGCCCCATGTGGGGCTCGATCCCAGGACCCTGGGACCATGTCCCGAGCTGAAGGCAGAGGCTTTAACCCACTGAGCCACCCAGGCACCCCTCCCTTCTGGCTTTTCTTAAAGGAGAAGGAGAGTTAGTCGCAGAGGTCTTACATCTCCGTGAAGGAGCCCGGCCGCAGCTCCCCGTGGGGACCAGGGAGGCTCACTCTCCTGCGCGCCCACACTCGCAGGGCTCCCTTCCCTGTTGCAAAGTGTCCTTACACTCAGCTCCACAGAGTTCATCGACCGCCCTCAGTTTGACAGATGCAGACAAATGCCTACGTTTCTCCATCTGTAAAATGGGAATAATAATGGTCCCAGCGACCAGGTTGCTCTACAGACGACCTAAATGAAAACCTGCACCGTGTTCTATATGAGGAATTCTCTGTAATGTATAAAATAAAAATAGTCACCGGCTACTGGCCCCCCAGCTCCATATAAGGTCATAGGCCAGAGGGAAGGGGAGAGAGGTGGGCAACAGCCCTGTTGGTTTGAATGAACACAAGACAGGGTGTGGTCCCATCTTCCTGGGTCCTAATTAACAACCAGGAGCATCTATGTGTAGGGCCAGCAATTAACCTAACAGAAGACGGTTTTCGAAAGAAAGGACACTTGACCTGCATGAAGGCCCACAGGGCTCTGCCACTTACCATCCCAGGACATAGGAGAGAAAGGAGCTTTGCAGAGCAGCCAGCCCAACTCCCTTGTACAGATGGGGAGACTAAGGCAGCAGCAGCCTTGCTAGGGCATGGACCTGGCCTCCAGGCTCACAGCGGACGGGGTGGGGGTTGAGGTCTGACTGCCTGGCCCCCACGGGTGCTGCCATCCCAAAGGACCACCGGACACACAGGACAGGAAGGAGGCCTCCACCTTTCCCCTTGGAGCCTCTGACTTCACGGAACGCACAGCCTGCCCAGCTGCTCCATCCCTTAGACAAATTAACTCAGCTCAGCACTGACATTGAAAATGCAATTGAGTTTGAGTTTTATTGCAGGATTTAAACAGACCAGGGGAAAAAAAAAAAAAAAGGCAAGGAAATCCAGCCCTTGTCAACTCACCCGAGAGTTAACTGTGATCAAACTAACTAGTGGGGAAAGACATGATCAGGCTCTGCCAGGGAAGAGGAGCCCATCCCCACCCCCCACTCCTGCCCCCCGCCGAGTCTGCCCCAACAAGACATTCCCCAGAGACGGGCACTTGTAGGCAGCCAAGGGGCCGGGGAGGCCTTCGCCACCAGCGCACCCCAGCGCACCCCGACTTCGCCCTGCCCTCCTCCCGCCACCCCGGGGGTGGGGACAGAGCACCGTGTGAAGTCACCTCTGAGAGCTTCCATGAAACAGCACCGCCAAGGGCCAGCACAAGGGCTCACTGCTCGACTCGAGAGAAAGCAAAATGCTTTCGGGGTTGAATCACTGTTTTTCTTTACTCCCTTTGGAGAGCGGCAGAGCCCACATTCAGCCGTGTTCGTGGACCTGGGACTGGAAACAGCTGTGCTCTAATTACATGTAAAGTGTACCAAAACATCCCTTTTATCACAGACTGGAAATCTGTTAGCATCTGTCTCTCCTTTGTTTCTTCCACAAGATACAAGCTTGTTTCTACATTTTTCTCACCTGTAGCGGTGATTAAAATTCATTATAAATGAAAGGAGTGAACAGAGAAACAAGTTCCTCTGTGTACCGTTCTAAACTCAAATTAGAAACAGCTGCTTGCTAATTCATGCAGCGATGTTTTGTCGTGCTCTGTGAATCAATAATAACTCACCCTATTGCTGCAGAAATTTGGGGATAATCCATATATTTAACTCGGCGTTGGCGTCTCCAGGCAGGACTGCCGCGGCAGAACCCCGACCTGCCTTCAGGCTGGCAGGAGGGGACTTTGGTTCCGCACTCTGGAGACATCCACATCTGTCCCAACGCAGATCCCCCAACTCGGGGGAGGGGGGGCGCCCGAGACACAGGCCCTGGCAGGACCAGGAGGAAACCCCGAAACACTATCCTTGTCTCCTCCCCTCCCCCAGAACCAGCACTTCAAAAAAAAAAAAAAAATCAGCTCTGATTAAACGCAAACCACACACATCCTCCAGCCGCCGGAGGGAACAGCAAAATTAAAAGTCTAATTGGTACCCGGAACAATTTAAAACTATTAAGTATAGGTGAAGCTTTTCTGTAAGAAAATAATCCTTTGACTAGGATTAAGCTTGTTTGGATAGTATTCTTCCCTTCCCTGCGTTTGAGCTGCCGAAGTCTAGAGCTACGGTCTGGAAGTCCCCAATGCTTCTGAGAAGGGCTCGGGCACCTCCTGTGCCAACTTCAGGGAAAGGGGCATGAGGCGTCCAGAGCTGGGTCTCCATCTGAGGCTTTGAAAGGGAATGGCTATTCTTTCCTTTTTGTGGGGAGGGAGGTGAGCAACACATACTGTTTCACCAAACCTGCTCTGTCCTGGCTATCAGGCACTGGTCCTTTATGACACTGCCTCCAGGGAGCCCTCCCTGATTCCCTCTATCACCGTCAGTACCTCTCCCTAACCTCCGGGCACTGCCTTTGGGCCATTTCTCACCCTGCATTGTGGATCTTGGTATCGCTATTTTTGAGTCCTTGGGACATCCCTATGTCCCTGGCATCTTTTCCAGCCTGAAACATGGTCTCAGAGCTGATTCTTGAACTGCTGACTGGTATTACCTCCCACGGCCCATGTCCCAGCCCCACCTTTCAGCCAGCAACTGCAGAGCCCTCCGTGTGTGCCTGGCATGGTGCCAAACTCTCCATAACCTTGACCTCATTCAGTCCTCACCTCCATCCAATATGGTGAACACTATGATTTCTCCCATGTGACAGATCACATACTTGAGACTCAAGAGAGGCCCGCTTAGCAGTTAATGGAGAGAGTCTGGGATTACCCCTACGTTTCATCAGAAAACCATCAAAACCGCCCACTGTGCCCTGGCCAGCCTCTGAGACTTTGTTCAGGCCATTGTGCTCATGGAGGCTGCCCTCCCCTGCTCACAGCTCACCCAAACCCGACCTGTACTCAGGGCCCAGCTCTACCCACCTCCCAGGCATCCCAGCAGGAATCTCCTGCGTGGCTAACAGGCTCTCATTTTCTGAGGCTCCTTCGGGCCTAAGAAGAAGGCAGTCCAGTCAGTACACCCTGGGGGCTGCGGGGTGTAGGCAAAAACGCACAGCCCACGCTCCTCTGCAGGACCGTAGGGAGCTTTCCCTCAAGGAAGGCAGGTGAGTGCCAGACAGCTCAGTTCTGAGCAGGAACTGGAAAGAGTGAGCACAGAGAAGGTGGCAGGCTGGAAGGCAGGGGACACTCAAATTGGGCTTTGTGGAAGGAGTGGGATATCTGACCAATGTTCCCTAAAACATGGGAAATGCCCCATTGCTGGGACCCGTGATGATTTGGGGGGCAGCCAGTTTGGCTCTCTTTAACTCCTAACGTTCCAGCAAGGAGAGCACAGACCCCGGGCTCAGCATCCTCCAGACCTCCCAGCTCCTGGCTGGAACCACAGGAGTGTGGGCCTTTTTCCTTAGGTGTATTTTTAATTGACTTTCAAGGTTACTGTCTACATACAGCATAGGATACTGATTTTCCATGTGCAGAATTAAATAAATGAACTAATTCAAGTATGGAAACAGAACGGACTCAACAGAAAATACTAAATAAACCACAGACAGCACTGGGGATACTCAAATCTTGCAGAACTCGTGGCCGGGGCTGAGGAAGGACGAAAGGCTGGCATCCCCGGTGTCCAAGTGAGCGTGAAAGCCTTCATCCCATGGTCACTCCAAGGCTTCCCTCTCAGAGCATGTGCAGCTGAAGCCCTGAGAGCCAAGTGTGTGAACAAGGTAGGCCCAGGGGGGTTCTGCTCATCTGACCCAGGGCAAGTCTCCACTCCTCCTACAACTGCCCCCAGTTAGCTGGGGCCCTAAACTAAAGTCTCTCTACTCGGAACCCACATGCCATGTCCACAGCCAACCCCTCGGTTAGCAGACCAAGCAGACACTGATCAGGCAGAGTGGGGGTAAGCGGATTTCCACCCCCTTCTCCTCCCCATAATGCCCACATCTGGGAACGTTCTGAGGCTCTCCATCATGGGCACAAGCAGCCCGGGCTGGGCCCCTGGTCCTGGCAGAGTCTTCACCGGGTCAAGTGTGCCATGCCCCTAGCCCTAGTGACAACCCAGGTCCTCACCTAGGGAGCCGGGTCCCCAGGGCCCAGGGAGCTGTCACAGCGAACCAGCCTCAGCTCCTCAGGGAACAGGGGTAAGAGATAGTACCTGGGAGTGGCAGCTGAGAAAACACCTGTCCTGGGAGCCTACTGCTACAGCAGGCCCCACCTTGGCAGCCCTCCACCCCTCAGGCCTTGCCCCCGTCCCCAGAGAACACCACTCAGCTCTCCAAGCTCACAGCAGCCAGGGCAGGGACCCGGGGGAGGTCATGGTCAGGGCAGGTGGGCGGGCCTGAGCCAGGTTCAGGAGGCGCTCCCTGAGGAGGGCCCCTGAGAGAATCAGAACTCACAACACAGGGGCTGCCACCATGCCCTCCAGGTCAGGCTGGCCACAGGCAGGATACAGCAAAGCCCGGGAGACTGGCCCAGGGCCCCTCACGGAGGGCTGGACCAGCAATGGACCAGCACCCTAATTCTGGGGCTGCTTCCAGCCCTCCCTGCTGCTGCGTGACCTTGGGCTCCCCTTGTCTCCTCTCCAGAATGCAGCTGGTATATACGACTTTCTCACTGGAGGTGTGGAAGGGCTCAGATGAAGGTAAAGAATGAGCCACCAAATTCCAATTATAATTTTCACAAAACACAGTATCAGAGAAAACCACGTGGGGCCTCGAACCGAGAACTCAGAGCTTAGAGAAGACGTTGAAAAATAATTAATAGGTTATGTTGCATTTTGTACACATACATTTATGCTACATGTGCATAAAAAATTGGATAATAAGTGACATATGTTATGTGCTAATTATTTCTCAAGTATTTGCTCCAGGCCACGTTGTCTCACTTAATATTCACATAGTCTGACACATCATTACTGTCAGACCCATTTTGTAGATGAGAAAACCGAGGCTTATGGAGATTAACTTACACGTCCAGGGTCTCACAGGTCGGATATAGCTGAGCTGGGCTTTGACAATGGCTCACCTGACAGCGTCTGTGCTCTTAGCGTGGCGGGAGGATGTGCGTCAATCACCCTACGTACGGTAGAAAAATGGAGCAGGTGGCCCCAGCTCAGGAGCACGAACATTCCCCCCTCCCCTCCCCCCACCGTGGAGACAGCTTCATGCAGAGCCCAGGCTGGATGCCCAGCCAAGACTCCCCAGAGGATGCCTGGGCCACGTCCGCATTCTCAGCCCAGACACCTCCAAAGACAAGGCACGCACATGGTCCAACCTGGAGGCAAGGACCTGTTGCCGAAGCTCCATCAGATCCGTCCGAGGCCCGCCGGTCCCCAGCTCAGGAGAAGTGAGGGGTCCCCTGGCATCTAGGAGGACAGAGGCCCCCCCTCCAAAGCACTCGCTGTCTTTGCACCGACAGGTGCCAGCTACCCTCTCAGCAACTCCATGAGACACTGAGGAGCTTGGCTCTGTTTTACAGAAGAGGATGTGGAGGACTGGAGGGTTGATGGAGCGGCTGGCACCCCAGTGGCCTCCCAGCCACAGCGGATGCTTGGAGCCCCAGACCTCAAGCTCCTTGCTCCCGCTCAGCCCAGGTCCACCCCACCCTGGGGTGGCCCTCAACCAAAGGGGGACTGCAGCCAGGGGCATCAGGCTTGTGCATGGAGACCCCAGCAGACTGGGGTCTGCAGCAGTGACCCAGCCCCCTCCCCAGTGTGGACCTTTCCCCCTTCCCCACCTCCCTCCCGCCGCCCATCACAACCACCTTCCAAGAGAATCTCCCTGTCACAGAACCTGGACCCAAGTCCTTGCCTCAGGCTCTGCATTCTGTGACCTGTACCTGAGGGAGTGGCACCGCCCCCCGGATGCTGACTCTATCCAGCCCTCGCCAGGACAAGCTTGCCAGACTCAGGTCACTGAGAGGCCCCCTTCAAGACCCAGGCCTGGACCTGTCCCTCAGCTTTGCCTTTCACTTGCCTTGGACATAAGTATACTATCTTCCCACCCATAATCCTGTCTATTTTTTTTTTTAAGATTTTATTTATTGGGGTGGCTCAGTCGGTTGAGCGGCTGCCTTCAGCTCAGGTCATGATCCCAGCGTCCTGGGATGGAGTCCCGCATCGGGCTCCTTGCTCAGCGGGGAGCCTGCTTTACCCTCTGCCTCTGCTTGCCACTCTGTCTGCCTGTGCGCGCTCGCACGCGCTCTCTCTCTCTCTCTCTGACTAATAAATAAATAATCTTTTAAAAAAAAGATTTTATTTATTTATTTGAGAGAGAGAGCACAAGCAGGGGGAAACGGCAGAGGGAGAGGGAGAAGCAGACTCCTTACTGAGCAGGGAACCCAATGTGGGGCTCAATCGCAGGACCCTGGGATCATGACCTGAGCCGAAGGCAGGTGCTTAACTCCGAGCTACTCAGGTGTCCCTGAATAACTATCTTGATAAAATCATGGGTATGATTATATGTTAAAAAATAAAATAAAATAAAACAAAATAATAAAATAAAATAAAATCATGGGTATGATGTTTTTGTAAGGTCCATCAAAATAAACATAATTACTTAAAAAAAAATTCCTTGAACCACCTGATGCCAGGCTGTGCATCACTGCAAGGGGCCCGGGTCCTCACCCAGGCATCCCTGCTGAAGCCCACGCCTCACACAGATGGCAGCGCTGTGTGTCCGCCTCTCCCCTGCAGGCTGGGAGGCTCCTGGGCCATGCGTGCCCAGCACAGCGCCTGGCCAGAGAGACAGGCCAGGGAAGGAAGTGGCCTGATCCCCACGGGGAGGAGGGAGCCCTAGGATTCTCGCTGAGAGGCTGGTGCTAACAACACAGCCACTCTGCGGGTCCCACTCACCCTTTATACTCATCCACATCTATGATTCAGCAGAGAAAATCTCTATTTTCCCTGGATTTTCCCTGGATTTTCACGTTGCTTCCAGAAAAATTGCCATCCTGGACTTTATCACTGAGCTATGGAGCCTCAAAGACTGAAGGCTGCCCCAGCCCTGCCTGCGGCAGGAGGGAGATTGAAGCAACCTGTCAGCCCTGGGGAAGCCTCCAGAGGGCCAGCCGCAGGGAGGCGGCTACCTGGGCCAGGACCACAGTGAGAAGGACAAATGCCGGCGCCTGGTGGAGTCCACCCGACTGCATCTCCAGGTGCGGACAGAGCCGCTGAAGTCCTAGACATCACGACTGTAGCCTGTAGTCCCTGGTTCCATCTCGGCCTCACTGACCCTTCTCTAGGTGCCCCTGGACTGTCCCCTGCCCCCTACCTCTGCTTTTTCAGACCGAATGGGCCACCACCTCCTCACGGAGGAAGCAGACCTTCCACAGGCTCCGCCTGTGCTACTCTCATCCGTGGACTCGAAGATCATCATCGTAAAGTATATTTACCGAGCGCTTACTATTCGCCACACTGTTTTATGTTAATTATTTAGTTGAATTGTTGGTCATCAATGTTTTGCTTGTGTTAATGCATTTAAACCACATATAATCCTTTCACTAGACGCATTCTACAGATGAGGAAGCTGAGGCTCAGAATGCTAAAACAGACCTCGGGCCTGCCCAGCGAACCGCTTGCCGTGCAAGTGCAGACACTGAGGGCCTGGTCATCTGGGGAGGGGACTGCCCCAAGGCAGAGCTCTGGAGGGCCAGCAGGATCTGGCTGCCTGATTCATCCATCTCATCCTCGGATTTATAGAAATCCCACCACCACCACCACACACACATACACACACACACGGAGTCTGAGAAGACTGACATACTACAGAAGTACAAACTGAGACAGAGCACCCTGTTGGGAAAGCAACTGGTCCCCCAGGGTCCTGCCCATGATGCATCACTCTGAGGGCAATGACATCCTCCTCCCAGGGGCATCCAGAAAGGGGGGACACCGTCACCAGCCCAACTCAGGTAAACGGCATCCCTGAGGGTAACTCGAGGCCCAAGGCCTGCCAGGAGCCACTGTCCCCGGGAGGGCTGGGTACCAGCTCATCTCAGTGCCAGGCACAGAGTAGGTCCAGTGAGGGAATGGACCAGTGACAAGAGTTTCAGCAAGGTCCCCCTGCTGGGTGCAGCCTATGCATGGGCTGTCCCCTTACTCCTGCACCCAGCACTATGGCTGAATGGCACTTCTCACACCACTGTTCATCTTCCAAGGATATTAGTAGCCTTCCCCACAGGTGCTCTTGGCTTAGAACGGCCTGGAGACAACTCTAAAAAGCCTCACATTTCTGGATCCCTGGGAGCACCCACCAGGTGCCTGGGCACAGCTATCTGCTGGACGATGGAAGAATGAATGAATGCATTCCAGGTCTTGGCCTAGAAGAAGCGCCTGGTAACCATGGTATGAATAAATGAATGACGGACAGACGGACGGATGGATGGATGAATGACGAAGCTAATCACAAAGAAGTTGCGAGAAGGGGCGCCTGGGTGGCTCAGTCAGTTAAGCATCGGACTCTTGATTTTGGCTCAGGTCATCTAAGGGTCGTGAGATCGAGCGCCACGTGGGGCTCCACGCTCAGCATGGAGTCTGCTGGGGATCCTCCTCCCTCTCCCTCTGCCCCTCCCCACCCCACTTTCTAAACGAACAAACAAACAAACAAACAAAATCTTTTCAAAAAAAGAATTAGAAGGTACTGGAAGCCACGCCAGGAGCCTCCTGTCAGGTGGAAGCCAGAGGTTCCAGACCGAAGCCAAGGAGTTAATGAGCTTGACCACGAGCCTGACCACCTGGCCCAGAGGGGCCGCCCCAGCAGAGCCCGTCCAGTGTTACCAAGGTCCCCGGGGGGTCTGCTGACTGCTATTAGCCAAGTCTGCCGTGCAGCACGCACCGGTCATTCTCGAATTCACAAGAACCTCTTGGAACCAGGCAAAGAGCAAGGTGTGGGGAGGGCTGGGGGTACAGGGATAGAGGCAGGGCTCAGCTACCCTGCCTCACCCTGAATCCCTGGAAGAAGCGCATTAAAACAAAGGAGACCCCAGGAGTAGAGGGGAGGGAAGAATTGCGGGGGCCTCCTTAAATAGACCAGACCAGAGCAGAGTAAATGGCTGGATTTAATAAGATGACAGGCGGACAGTCCATGTTCTCGAAGATACAGACTCAGCAGTGGGGGGAGGGGAGCATTTTTGTCCGGTGAAACCCCTCCGATGGTTGCCTCTTTCCGCACTACACACTGGAGGCTGAGGCTGGGTGGGAGGGCGTACGTGGGCACGCAGGCCTGCACACACACACCCACACCTGCATGAACGTACATGTATATCTGCCCTATCGGGGCCTCCAAGACCTTCTGACAAACTACCCAACACCCACAAACAAGAGCACCCTCCCACTAGGAACACACAGCCAAACAGGCCCCTCGTAAGTTCTTCTGGGGGGAAGTCAGACCGGCCAGACCCATGTGGGCGTCGCCCCTTCCTGGCCACCACTGCCCTGGATTTCTCCTTCGCTGCCACCCAAAGGGGCCAGCGGGGATAAGTGATCGAGCCCCATTCATCTTAGGAAATTCCTTGCATTCATTCATTCGTTCTCCGAGTAGTTCCTGAGCACCAGCTCGGTGCCAGGCCCTCGCCACATGCTGGGGCAGCAAACACACCCAGCAAAGTCCCCTCTACGGAATCTGCATCTAGGAGCACCAGGACCACGTCCAAGGATGCTCCAGAACCAAGAGAGCCTGGGTTCGCATCTCAGCTCCACCACGGACCAGCTGTGTGACCTCAGACATGCTCCCGAACTTCTCTCAGCCTCCCCTGGCTGTGCTGAGGAGTAGGTCGGATAATCCAGGTGAAGCACTTTGGACCCGTGCCAGGTACACAGGAAATACTCAATGAACATATGACTGTGTGACACTTCCAGACCTGGGGCAGCGGGAGCAAAGGCCGCTAGGAAGACCCCTGGCTCACCGCAGGGCTCACAATTCCCACTCCCAATTTGCCCTTCCCACAAGCATCCTTAATTTCCCACATCCTCACATCACCGTTCCCCAGGTCTGGAACAAAAGCTACTAATGTCATGAGACAGAGAGAGCCAATCTTACCACTGAGCCCATCACAAAGCCCAAAAATAGAAAAGCCTTCAGCGGACACGACCCACCTCTGTACCCAGGACTGAAATCCCCTGTGCAGGAAAGGTAGGGTCCCTTCTGGTAGTGGGGGACTCATTCCCTTCTAAGCTTTCTTAGCAAGAAAAAATTGTCAACCTGAGTCCTAAGGGAGGAGCTGCTGACCACCTCTTAGGGACAGGAATAACTAGGATCCCCCAACACCCACTGTCCTCCAAGCGGAGAGAAAAAACAGTCATCTGTTCCATGGCAGCCATTGTTTTAAATGACATTGCAATTTACATTGCCTTATTCCTGCAACAAGTGCCCATTCTAGCATCTCGGTTCCAGGCTCTGGGGACAGGGTCGTAAGCATAACGAAGTCCTTGCCCTCAGAGAGCCTACAGCATCATGAGAGGAGCCGCAAATGACCTATAAGAAATCAGGCAGCGCTATGAAGAACTGTGGAGCAGGACGGCGGAGTGCCGCTCTGGACAGGCAACAGGGTGATCCCTGAGCGGGGAGCTGAAGCAAGCAAGGAGGCAAGCCAAGCGGGGATCTGGAGGAAGTGCATCCAGGCAGCGGGACGAGCAGGAGCACAGAGCCCTGGAGCTGGAGCAGGCGGACTTGGGTCCGTTCCAGATCTCCGTCTTCCGAGATGCCAACATGATGCTCGGAGCGAGGGCACCTGTCCTGCCCTCCGAGATCACTGGCCAAGCTCTTCTCCCCCACGGGGACCTCACGTTCAACCCCACATTGACTCACTGTGCGACCTGCTGCTGGTCCCTCAACCTCTCTGATCTTGGGTTCGGCCACAGCTAATCAGGGCTGAGCATCCTCCAAGAAGCCACTGCCCCCGGGGTCCTCCCCAGACTGCCGCTCGGCGCGAAATGCACCCACCATTCCCCTCCACCCCGTGGCGCCATTCTCACACCCGTGCCAGCAACGCCACGCAGGATTGGTACTCCTGCCAAAATAGCTATTAACCCAGTAGCCAATAATAACACGTTCTCCTATCAATTTGCTTCTGAAACGCTGTGTAACTGCAGAACCCGTTTGCCACCTCGGTAGCCTGGTTACGACATAAACAGAAAGAAACTCACCAGCTCCTTGACGAGGAGAACAAGTGGCCGGCCTCGACACACACCCGCTTACCTCCGAGCCCCCCACCCCACCCCACGGGGCCCCCCGGAATCCATCAGGGGTCATGGGCTGGCGATCAGTAGTCCAGAGACCTGTCCCCCGGCGCTCTTGGCATGTCATCTCTGTGTCAAAGAGGAGACCAGAGCCTGGGAGGCGATGGCTCGGGGCCACGCTGGCTTTGTGGGTGGCAAGGTTGGGCCCAGAAGCCAGCACTCCAGCAGCCTCCCAGCTCCCGGCCAGAAATTACGGTCCAAGAGAAGTGGGGGCAGACATGGGGGTCAGAGGGGGGACCGAAGGAGGCTAGCGGCCAGCTGGCACTCAGGGTCGCACCAGCCCAAGGGGCACACAGACCATCGTGAGAGATACAAGCCAGGCCTCCTCCCAAGAGACAGAGAGTCCAGGAGGCCACCAAGTTGGGGGGAGGGGGCACTGAGAGAAGAGCAGGGGAACACAGGGAGAGCAGCCCCGGACCCAGAAATCAGGCTGCTCCCCGAGGAGCCCCCCACCCCCACATGGATCTGACCCCCCACCACCAATGCCTCCCAGGCCCTCACTTTTCCTCTCCCACTCCGGGAAAACAGCTTCCTTCCTTCTGGATTAGATTCCACTCTGAGCGGACATTCCGCTTCCCAACAAGCTGGAGCCTCTAATGGGACTCTTGGCGGTCAGCGCAGACACCAACTGGCCTGTTTTATTCATTCTTCCCCTCCAACCCCACCCCTCCACTTACCTCTCCCCCTGCTCACCAGGGCACCCCAGGACAAGTCGGTCGATGCCCTCGTTCCCGGCACCCAGCGGTGGGGCGGCCGAGGCTGGAGAGCCGCTTCCCACTGCCCCACCGGTGACCTCAGCCCCAGGACACATCCCCACCCTCGGCCTCAGCCGGGAAAGGATGGGTCGAAAGCGTGCTGCTCCCGCCGCGGCGCTTGGCGGAGAATCTAGCAAGTGGGGAGAGGAAGGGCCTCGGGGAGGGTGGGGAGGAGGAGGCAGAGGAGGCCAAAGGCTCGGCCACTCAGCCAGATGTTGACCCAGTTGGGGGCCCCAGGCCCCAGGGGCGTCCAGGAAGCTCTGGCTCCCCCCACCCAGCCCTGGGAGTCTCGCGGGGAGGGGGGCCCGGGGACGGCGCTGCTCCTCTGCCTGTCCCCGAGGTCAGGGTTAAAGAAGGAACACAGAGAGACGCTCCGGGGCTGCCAGGACAGGGTGGGGGACAGCCCCTCGGAGGCCCCTGGGTGGGGTGGGTGGGGTGCTGTCTGCGGGAAAGAGCTCTCAGCAAATGGAAACCAGGCCTCGGAAACTGGCCGGACCACAACCACTGCATGGCTCCGGGGGAAACTCCGCCGCTTCAAAAAGGTGCCCCCCACCCAAAAATTTAAAGTTTAAAAAAAAAAATTTTTTTTAAAGGTGCCCCAACCTAGCAAAAGGTGGTGTTAAAAAGGAAAGCGCAGGGAGGGGCCCCAGGCAGCTTCGGACAGTCTGGGGGGTGGCAACTGGAGGCAGACACACAGTCCCTCCTGTTCTGTGCTCTGAGCACCCTTCGCTGTTGGCACATTAACCCCCAAGGCCCGCTTGCCTGGAAGTGCTGTAAAAGTCAGCTCACGGAGCCGATTCCCCCTGCTTCCCTCCACCGGGCCTCCAGTCCGATTTCCAGCGGCGCCGGGCCTGACCTGCACTCCGGGCCTGGGGCTCAGGCTCACGCTGGGCCAAGCAAGCATGAGCTCCCAGCTGCCACAGTGTTCCTGTCGGAGCCCCAGCCCTCAGCACCGAGTCCTCGCTGCGCATCAGTGAGGAAGACATACGCGGGGGTGAAGAGGTGGCCCAGGGACCCAGGACAGCCGGAGATCCGGGTCCCGACCTCCAGAGCCTGGGGTCTAGGGGAGCTCAGTGAGTGCGGACAACCATCCGCCTGTTCACTCATTCACTCGTTCACTTATTCATTCCTTCATTCCTTCGCTCGTTAGGTCATTCAACCGAAGTCCAGGCCAAGCTTCTGACCCACCAAGCACTCTGGAGCTAGGGGCGCAAGAGGAAGAGGAAGGCCCTGCCCTTGCCCAACAGAGGCCTCTTGTGGGAGGCAGAGGTCCTGCGTCTGTGATCCTTGCTGTGACTGGAGAAGACGGTGAGACGGTGAGCCGGTGAGCCGGTGAGCCAGTGGGGGAATAGGGCTTTGTAGAATGAGCAACCTTGAGCATCAGCCGGGATTAATGGGACGGAGCAGGGATGCAAAGAGGACCAAGCAACAGCACAGGACATGCAAAAGCCCGAGATGGGACTGACGTCTACAGCCGCTTCCTCCAACAAACCTCTCGGCCCCAGGCCCCAGGAGCCCCGCCCCAGCTCACAGACTCGGGGACCCCCCCAATGACACCTCTAGCCACGAGGCCCAGACTGGAGCCTGGCTTTCCCAGCCCAAGTTCTTGTTAAAAATGTTTTCATATGTTTATTTTTAAGGCGGGGGGGGGGGGGCGGGGGGGAGGGAGGGGAATGGGAAGAGAAAAGGGAGTCCTGAAGGTCTTTCTCTTTCCAGAAAAAAAAAAAATTAATAAATAAATAAAACCTCAGGAAAAGGGCACAGAAAGGCCTCCGCATCTGTAACCGCTGAACAAATGAAAATTAGCTCATTTAATCAGCTCCTCATGGCCTGGCTGTCCCGAGTGGGCCCCGGAACACAGCGAACTTCACAGCAGAAACTCGCCAGCCAATGTCAGTTTATCCTACAACAAAGGGATTTTCTAAATAGCACGATCAAAACGCAGTGAAGGCCACAGAGACCTGGGGAGCCAGAACTCGACCCCCCAGATCCTGGTGGGCCCCCACCTCCCAGCTTCATCCCTTTGAACGGAATTGTTCTTTTGGCTTTTGTTCTAATTATCCAAACATGTGTGTAACTCTGTTCTACAAAGACAGTTTTAACGGGCAAGGAAGGTAAAGCTAGCCCCCACCCTCCGCAGCCGCAGCCCCTACCCCCAGCCCCACACGGTCCACACGTCCCCCTGCCCCTCACCACACGCCTCCAGCACACACATCGACACGCAGATGCCCGCACACACCGCCGTTACACACACGCGCGCGCGTACAATCCCGTACAGTTGTCTGTCATGTACGGCCACATACAACGCACACCGCTCGGCAGTTCCTGTCTAACAGCTGGAGGTGGGGGAGGCGCAGCTCCCCAGGCCCCCAGGGAGGGCCGCTGTGCACACACCTGAGGCCCAGGCTGGTAGCAAGGACTCTTATTTCCCTGGAGTACCTTTTCCACGCAACTTGCCACCTGGGCTAAGTCATTAGGGCAGTTGAGGAGGGGGAGCAAAAGGCCAAGGAAGGGGAGCTTGGGGGGCCGAGGGGGAAAAAAAAGGCAAGAGGAGTGCCCGATGCCAGGGGGAGCACGAGCCAGGGCCAATCCCGGGCTCTGCTGCCAATGCCGACCTCACCTTCCCTTCCCATGGCCTCCCGGCCAGGCCACCTGCCTCGTGTCTAAGCCAGGAGCTACCCTAGGTGCTCGGTCCCGCAGGGAAACGAGCCAGGCTGGGTTCAAATCCCGGCTCTGCCACTCACTAACGCTGAGCCTTCACCTCCCTCGCTGTAACGTGGGACAACAGTAGCCTCACAGAATGATCGTGCTGATGCCGACCACACTTCCCAGAGTGGACCACATTGCATGAAGGTTTGTGCTGTTTCCGTTTGACCGTGTGGGCACAGAGGCCCGAGAGGATGCTCACACCGAGGGTCGGGGACAACCAGACGACTGCTCATCGTTGTGTAGCTTTCAATCTCTCACCCACCTGGATCCCTAGCATGAAGATTGGGACCTAGGAAAATTAAATCAAGGAAATTAAACAGGATGTAAGGAGTAACTGACCATGTCCGGAAGGCGTCTGACCCCATCTGACAACATTTTCCAAATGCCTACTCTACCTGGTTTTGCCCTGGGTAAGTGCAATGGGTATCCCCAAGACCGAGATGTGGGATCAGAGGCTCAAAGGGCTGAGGAGTCTGGGCTGGTGTTGTTGGGGGTGGGGGTGGGGGTAGCATGGAACAGGACAAAATCCCACTTATGGAGCACTCCCAGTGCACAAGGGGACTGCGACTGCCTCTGGCTCCCAGGAGTACAGAGGCCACAGACCACACCACCAGATCCAGGAAGGCAGCCCTTTCCCTCACAGTAGCTCTTTAAGGCCTCAATACCCCACACCCCAATGATGGGGAGGCCGTAGGCAAGGACCCTTTCCCATTTCACAGACTTGGAAACTGAGGCCCACAAGTGGGAGGGTAGATCGTGCAAATGGCCACAACCTACAAGCCAGCTCTCAGCGGGAACTGAGTGTGCAGTTCTGGAATCCTCTCTAGTTGGCAGGCCAGCCAAGACGTAGACGGGCGGCAGGAGACTCAGAGCCGCCTGAGGTAGCTTCGGTAGGGGCAGGGAGGCTGGGGAAACAGCTTCCTTGCTAACTCACCAGTGCCTGCCCATCCCACATCCTGTAGGCACCCCCAGCCCTGCTCATCAACAAGCACCGGGCCACCCAGAAGGAAAGAAGTGTAAGCAGTGGAGGTAAAGTGCATGGACTTGGATTGAGACTTGACTCTACTACATACATGCTGTGTGACCTCAAGAAATTAACCTCCCCTCTCTGAGCCACAAACCTCGCCTATAACATGAAGACGGTAACAATGGATGCCTCCCTCCAGGACGTGAGGATTGAAGGGGGTGAGGTCGAGGAAGGGTTTCAGCTCAGCACCGGTCTCGGCCCCCAAAATGGTAGCCCTCTTTAAGCACAGGGAAGGAAGCAGGAAAAATAAAGAATGGTGTCAAATCTGCCTTCTCACACACACAGGCTTCCCTAGAGGCCCGGGCCATCACACCCAACCGGCAGAACACCTCCTTCTTTCATACTTGGGACGGATGCCCCAACAGACTCCCTGCAGACCCATGCCCCCGTCAGCTGTCCCCAAACCAAGCCCAGCAGACAGCTCGGAGCACGTGGCCTGGCTGGGGAGATCCAGGAGGGTACAGACCCTTCCCCCAGTGTCTGGGCCCAGGAGGCAGGAGCCGGGCCTGGGAGCCTCTCAGCCCCAAACTTTACTCTTACTAGGATTCAGAAAAGAACCACAAGCGTTCTTTGTTTAATAGTTGGTGGCATGGCCACCCCCACACTGGCCATGTCACCACGTCACCCCACAGGCTGGTCCTGCCGCCCTGCTCCTAGGCCATGTGGTCCTTGCCAGCTCCCTCCTGCTCTGAGCCCACTCACGGGGCTCTGATGCCCTTGCAAGGCTGCAGTGAGGGTCAGAGGAGAACATGCCTGGGAAACGCTCTGTCAGTGCAAAGTGTCATGGCCACAGGCAGGCTCTGGGAAGGGGAGGAGACACCAAGGGCACGTGCGACCCGCCCACTCACCTAAATCCAGGCAGTGGCCACAAGAGAAGAGGCTCACTCTGGAGCTGGACGCCTCCCCCCGAGGTGGGAGCAGGCGGGATCTGCCCACTTCATGGCCACGGGGGGCTGTGCCTACCAGCCTGACCGCCCACCGAGACGCTCCATCCGAGGCCTGCGGGAGGCCCAGGGACACAGAGTCGGGCCCTGAAGTCCTGTCCTGCCTCACTTCCGCCCCACGCCATCCCCAGCAAAGTGGCTCCTCTGTCTGAGACCCACTTTCTCCCAGGGCTCCCCAGCTCCCTTGGCTCCAAAAGCTGGGAAACCGAGGGGAACGGCACGATGCCTCCTTGTGAGCCAAAGTGCGCTACAATTACTCTGAGGCAGGGATTTTCTTAATTGCAGAGTTTTACAACCCAAACAGAAAAGATAAAGTAGAGCTAACTGAAACATTGGCTTGAGGCAAGACATTTAAAGCCTCTTTTTTCTTATTTTGGGAGGAGGGAGAAGGACTCTTTAAAAAGTTGGGGTGGCATAAATGGAATTACCCCTAGAGGACGAGGACAGAGCCACTGCCCAGACAGGAGTGTCCAGTTCCCTAGGGAATCAGGCCAGAAACACTGGGAGGCAAGCATCTCAAAAGGGCTGTCTTACTGGGGGCTGGAGGGGTCCACCAGTAATACATAAACAAAGACAGGCTCACCTCCAGTTTTCCTATCTGCCCTCCTTCACAGGCAGAAGCAGTCCCACACCCCACAGGCCCTCTGGAAGACGGTGTTGGAGCCAGCAGGACTCCCAGGACCAGGAAGGCCACACATGCCTCACTAGCTGGGTCCGGCCACCCAGGGGGAGCCAGAGAAATGGTGTCCCTCCAGCACAAGCATGACTACCCCCTAGAGAGGCAGAAGGACCACGTGGGGTCCTGCCCTTGCAGGAAGCGACAGACCGGGCAGCAGCGACCTCTGGAACAGAGGCAAACCGTGGGTATCAAATCCCACGGCCGATACTGCAGGGCCAGGCCTGGCATTGGCCCTTCCTGCCTGTCCCAAGCACAGATCAACTTGCTTGGAGCACCCTACCCCGCTGCCTGGGAGGAAGGGCACAGCAGGGGGTGGGGTGCGGCGCACACGTGTAACACCTGAGTCCGTACACTGAGTCCCTACACTGTCAATTTAATCTTCCCCCATGACCGTAGTGGGGAGGTAGAGATGCCTCTCCTGCTTTCCAGAAGAGGAAACGCAGGCACAAAGCAGTTAAGAAGTAAGTTCTCTGTGGTCACACAGCATGTCCGTGGGGGGCCCCGTGGCCATCTGGCCTCAGGGACTGCGGGCTCCACCCCAGGGTGTCCTGTAGCTGGCCCAAACCCTGAACCGTACTTTAAAAGCTTCCTGAAGGGCGCCTGGGTGGCTCGGTGAGTTAAAGCCTCTGCCTTCGGCTCAGGTCATAATCTCAGGGTCCTGGGATCCAGTCCCCCATGGGGCTCTCTGCTCAGCAGGGAGCCCGTTTCCTTTTCTCTCTCTCTCTCTGCCTGCCTCTCTGCCTAGTTGTCATCTCTCTCTCTGTCAAATAAATAAATAAAATCTTTAAAAAAATAAAAAATAAAAGCTTCCTGAAGAAACATGCATGTCCCCAGCGTCCACAGCAAGCCCCGCCACCTATGCGGTTTTCAGGCCAACCACCAGGAGGCACCCTTCCTGGAGGCCCCAGGTGGCATCCCCACACCTGCCTGGGCCCTTTGTGGAGCCCAGAAGCCAGGGGTGGAGCTCCACCAGCAGGTGAGGCTCCAGGCTCCGCCCAGGTGTCCAGATAATGACTCCCCACATGACACCGTTTACACGGATCATGTTACCCACGACACACGTGCTTACCGCATCCCCAGCCGGGCAAACAGGCTCGGGCAATCTCATTTAACAGAGGCCAAGGCTCCCAGAGGGCCGGGATCCCATCTTGTCCAAAAGATGTGGGAAACCCACAGCTCCCCAGATGTCCTCCTGGTCATCTCGGGCATCTCTTCCTTGGCAGGTTTTCTTTAATGCCAAGAAAGACTGCGGCATAGGCAAAATCCTGATGCCCCCTTTCCCAGCAATGACACAATCATTTCGTAGACGTTAAGACACTCCCATCAGTGTGAACGGCAGTCACCACCCCCAACAGACGCCACCCTGGACCAAGACAGCTTGTTAAGGAGAACTCCAGCGTTAAGAAAAACCTCCAGCTGCAGGGCTGGCCCATTCTGTCACTGCTCTGATTTCTAATTAAAAATTAAAGCAGGTGCCTTTTTTTCAGAAGCCCAATGAGACAGGCACACCGGGCTGATGGACCAAACGTGGGCACACATGTGTGTGCATAGCACATGCCTGTGCACACACACAGGCTCACACCCTTGCTTCCTGCCATGGCTGCCGATCCCAAACCCAGTCTTCCAGCCAACAGCGCTGAGGATGCACGAAGTTCTAGGCGCTGTGTGTGGCCAAGAAAGAGAAGCCAGGGACCCTCCCTCCTCATAATCTGGAAGAGGCTGAGAAAGACACACAAACCAAGGAAGACCCAAAAAAGGTCCCCATCAGGCACAGAATGCTCAGTTCTGGCTGGCCTACACGGGACACTAAGAGGCAGAGACGTCTTGTGCTAGGTCTTCATTTATGGTAAAAAAAAAAAAAAATACAAGGTCAAGGGGAGGGCAGAGAGAACGTTCAGGGCAGAGGAAAGAGCAAGAACAAAGGCCAAGAAAAGGCAGCTAACACGAAAATGGAAATTATTCCCGTCGGTAGATAATAGGTAAATGTAGATATAATGGGAGTTCTAGCAGGTGCGCTGGGGGTTGTGAATTCAGCAGCGCGTTCGGCAGAAAGACTAGCTATTAAAGCGGTGCCTGTGATTCCCCGATATTTCCCTCCATGAGCAGGTGGCCCAGGAGGAGTACGAGATGGCAACAGAAATTTGCTTTTCCTTCCACCAGTTTATGCTCCATTGGCCTCTCCCACTGCAAGCGTCTCAGCACACCGAGGGACTTTCGGTGTGAGCGCACATGGTACACAGAGTGCTCTTGGGTGACCGGCAGCCCGGCCTCCGTCTCCAACAAGAGTCCATGATCCTGGCCACGTGTATATGACAAGTCGCAGCTGATACGCAGACAGTGCATTGTCCACTGTATCGGTAAGGAGAATGGGTCTCTGGAACAGACTGGAACCACAGCGGGGGCACTCTGGAGGGGAAGTCCAGCATTCTAGAGGTTTCCTTCAGTAACTCCAGCCTGCGAGCTCCCAGTGGCCGAGGTGTCTTGGGAAGGGACAGCCCCAGCCCTTCCCATCCCGCCATGACTACCCTCCCTGCACCTCTCTCTCCTCCCTCAAGAAGCCCCAGGAAGACCTACCCCCTACCCAGATGGACAGAGTGGTGGGTAGACGACTGGAAGGACTGTCGGAAGCAGTGGGTGACGCACAGCCCCTGTGGCGTGTGTATTCGTCCGCCCCTGAAATGACCCATGCATTTCCGCACACCAGCATTACAGGGCGGTAGAGAGAGTACCAGAGACAAAAATCAAACCTTCCAACTGCTAACATGCTGTGTGACCCTGGAGACGTCCCTTAACCTCTCTGAGCCTTGCTTTCCTCCATCTGTTGGTTTATCCATGCAACCAACACATACGGAGGCCCCACGATGTGCCAGGTGCTAAGCTGAGATAGAGGTCGGTCAGTCAAGCCTGACTGGCTCAGGGGCCCAAAGCCTGCCCAGATGCATGTCAGGAATTGCCTGCCCCCACCCATGGGCTGGAACCATTGCCTTGGCAACCTTCGACCAGGTGGGTAGGAGTCTTGGGAATTCTAGAACATTCAGACACTCACAGGAGGCCCTACCTGCTGGGCCTGCCACCCCACCAGTCCACAGTGCCGTCCGCCAGGACCAAGCATGTGGAAACTCAGAAGCCTGGCTGCCGTGGCCTCCGCCACCAAGGCGGCCCCCGCCCCACCCCCCTCCAGCTGCCTTTGAGCCTGCTGCCGCCGCTGCTCATTTCCAGGCAAATGTTCTAGTTAATTAAAACACACCCAAGTGCTCACACGCACATGAAGCCAACTACAAATCTGCTCTACCAACAGCATCTCCACTTCTCCAGCCTGGGATCCATACCGGCAAGGAGGGTTTCCCGAGCTGCGGTCACCTGCACCTCTAGGCTCTGTTTGGACAGTCCTATGGCGCCCATACGCTGCACACAGGCATGTGCGTGTGTACACATATTCGTGCACACGTACACAAGGGTCCCACACAAACACGCGTGCATGTGCATGTGCACACCACAGTACGCCCTCCCCCAGGTAATCTTCTCCAGCGACTGTGGCCCTCCAGCTCGGAACATCAGCCTCGATTAGTAGATAAACACTTGCAGCACAGGGGAATCAATAAATTCACAAACGAATCAATCGATGATTGATGATGTCAGCAAACAAGAAGAGCACAGCTCTGATCCCAAGCCCGATGTTATAGGCTCACTGAATGGGCAGAACAGACCAAATTCCGCAGGGAACAGGAAGCACAGGTGGGTTGGGAACGGGGTCGCCCTCCTGCCCTTCCTTCCACCTAAGTTGTGGAGCCCATCCAGGCACTAGCTGGGACACACACACTCACACACACACGTGCGTGCGCGCACAGGTGCATGTGTGCCTGTGATGTGTCCCAGCGCATGTGACCAGAAAACTCACCTTCCCAGATCTGGACGTCCGGAACAACCAGTAGCTGGCAAGAAAGGGCCCTGGGCATCGTAGCCAGGAGAGGGAAAGCAATCGCTTTGATGGGATCCAGCGCCCAGAAGGGAAGCACAGAGGATCTGGTGGCCCACGGGACCTCCTGGCATTCTCGGCCTAAGTTGGATACATAGCCATCACAAGGCAGGCGACTTTAGTTGATAAAGCAGCCAAGATGAAAGAGCTAGCCATCCTGCCCCAGCAAGCATCACCTGCACACGCCAGGGCCACCAAGACCATCTTGCTGGTAGGAACCAGAAACAATCTTATTCTCGATGAGCCCCAGATAAAGCATGGCAAGGATTTCCATTCATGGAGATGGGGGCAGCTGAGCTGGGCCCCTCAAGCCCCAGCATGCAGACAACTGACATCTGCCTCATGCTGGGGGGGGGGGGGTTGGCAAAGCTCTCTGCAGAGAGTGACACATGGGGGAAGGGGTATCTGGAAAGATGTGGAGTCAGCATCCTGGGAGCTGTCCCCGTCACTGGCTCAAAAGGCAGCCTTGCACGAGCAGCTCAGCAATGGCTACGAGTTTGAGAGAAATGCAGAATTTCAGAACCCCCTGCACCTGCTGACTCAGAAGCAGCATTTTAACACACTGCGTTAGTAATTTTGGTTATTTGAGAATGAAATGAAAGTATGTTTTTTCTTCAAATTTATGAGTTTTATTTTTCAAACAGCAACTAAGTTGTTAGGACATCCTCCTTCAGTTCTTGGGACTGACCACGTTCACGAAGGTAACCGCTAGGTATTTCTTTTGGCTTGGAAGGTGCCAAGAAAAAATCCACCAACTAAGGTGTCATAAACCAAGAAGGTTGGGAGGCTCTGAACTCTGTAGGAGGCATGGTCTGAGTGACAGGGACACAGCAGGGAATAAGGAAAGTCCCTGTCTTCATGGAATTGACAGTCTGGTGAGGGGGCTGGACAGTAACCAATTAATCAAATGATTTTATAAGGTGTCAGGTAATGGGAAGTGAATGGGAAAAATAAAGCAGGGCAAGGTACTTATTGGCCATCCATTGTGTGCGAGCTCTGCACTCCCACTCTCCTTTCCAGGGCACCCTGTCCTCATGCCAGACACCTTTCCTCCCTTTCACACCTATATTCAGCTAATCACCAAGTTCTCTCCACCCTGCCAACAGCCAGATGTCAAGTCTGTCCAACAGACTCCCCTTCCTCACTGCCATCACCTGAGTTCAAGCCACTGTGGTTGTTTGGTTGGTTGACGGGCTGGCTGGCTGGCTGGCTGGTGGTGGGTTGGTTGGTTAGCTGGCTGGTTGGCTGGTTGACTGGCTGGCTAGCTTGCTGGCAGGTGGGTTGGTTGGTTGGTTGGCTGACTGGCTGGTTGGTTGTCTAACTTTTCGTTAGTTGGCTGACTGGCTGATTAGCTGGCTGGTTGATTGGTTGGTTGGTTGGCTAGCTGGCTGGTTGTCTGACTGGCTGATTGGCTAGCTGGTTGGTTGGTTGGTTGGTTGGTTGGTTGGTTGGTTTGGACCACTACTGTGGTCTCCTAACATGTTTCCCTATGTCTATTCTAATCCAGTCACAGCAGTTGGAGGGCTCTTTGCAGAGCACAGGACTACTCACATCACTGGCCTGCTTGAAATCCCTTTGAGGCCTTCCCACTGCAGCAAGTAAAGACCCTAATCGACCCCACAGGCCTGAAGTTATCTTTCCCTTGGGCAACAGGAGACATCTCCAACATTGGAATTGGACTAGATCCACCAGCCTCATTTCTTTTCCCATATTGATTTTCATGTATTACTTGCATTTTATCCATAGCAACCACTGAAAGACCAGTTTTGCAAAGATATGACGTCATTAAAAAGAACATAGAGCAATCTGATGTTGAAATGGTGGACAGTCCTGGGTTAGCAGTTCACCTCATGTCCAGCAGATGTTGAGTATTACTATGTTCCCCCTTGAAATTTTAAAATATATCAGAGCTCCTGGGGGTTAGCTGTGGCACCCTGTGGTGCCTTGACACACAGTTTGGGGACCAATGTCAAGTATTTATTGAATGAACGAAGGAATGAATGAAAAAAGCATCACTTGAATCATGATGAAACACAAAAAACTCTGGCTCAAGAGCACCAGCCCCAAATGCTTCAGAGCCCATTGGGTCTCTCCCTCTGGGTCTTAGTCTTCCCAGCAATATTCAGGTCAGGAGCCATCAGTACACAGGTCAGAAGCCATCAGTATATAGGTCAAGAGCTATCAGTAAACAGGTCTTGAGCCATCTGCCACTTGTAAAAGCCTTTAAGCCAGACAAGCACCTGTGTTGATCAAGGCCAGTGGGAAGGGACGGGGAGGGAGAATTCTCTAAGGAATGTTCACGTCCCACCACATGCCCCTCTGCTCCGTCAAACCCCAGAATTGGGACAACCCCACAGGGAACTTGGTAGGGGTTTCAGTAGGAAGGGAGGTGAGAAACAAAGGGTGGGTTTGGGATTAATGGCTGAGCACCAAAGGCTTCCCTTGTCCTGAGCAGTAGGGGTGGCTGTGTCAGGTTGTGGAAAATGAAATCCACCAGCCTCCAGACTAAACCGCTTCCAAGTTTAAGTGGAAAATGAAACACGGGTTCTCTTTTGGCAGCTTTCGTCCCCCTGGGCAGCAGAGCCTTGGTAATCAAGCACTTCTGGGGGTGGGGAAAGAGGAAAAAAAACTCGTGTGTATGAACATTCAAGTTCACGTCAGCGACAGACTTCATAAAGCAAGCAGGGCAGATGCACAAACCTTGGCGCTTCAAGTCTGAACGGGGAGACTAAGTGGCGGAGTGTATACAGCAAAGCAGAGGCTAATAAGACCTCAGACCAGAGACCTCAGACCAAATCGTTTTGCCACAAATGTTGGGGACTTCAAAGGGATGGCTCCGGGCCGGTCCGCCCGTGAGAGGAGCCCTCAGCATGCCCAGCCCCACAGCCTCTGCCGCCGCCTCCAAGTGCCTGCTGCCTGGTTCCTGGAGGCCTGGGCCTCCACCCAAGCAGGATCAGCTTCCAACACGGAGATTCCTTCTGTACCTGACACAGCCCCTGTGCACCCCTCCATCTCCTCCTTTCCAGTCTGCCTCCCCCTGACCCGCCACTAATTTCCATCCTGGCTCTCCTCCCCTGTCCTCCTCCCTCTCAGGAAACACCCCCCACCCTTGTCGGCTTCCTCTTCATCCCATTCCCTTTTGTCCTCACACTCAGGCTGTTTGTCCACCTCCCTGCCTGCTCCCTCCCTCCACTCCACAACCCTGCCTCTCTCTCTCTCTCTCTCTCTCTCTCTCTCCCTCTCAATCCCTCTGCCCTGCCCCTCTCCTCAGGCCCCTCACTCAGAGCCGTTGCTGGGACTGACCAAGCAAATCCCATCCCACCCGAGCAGGGAGAGGAGGGCAGACCAGGGGCTCCTCTTGGGCACACAAGTCCCAGCCACAGAGAAGAGCCTAGGGCTCCAGACCCTCCTGGGCCACGCAGGCAAAGCCAGGGTCTGGAGCCACAGGGAGACCTGGGAATTCCCTTCACCGCTCTCTGTAGCAACTCCCCCGGCCTGGGGTCCCAAGAGGGGCACTGCGTCTGGCCAGAACAGAACCACTGTCAGACGGGATGCCGCTGAGCCTGGCAGGAGGGCCCGAGAGCTCGGAGGAACGAGGAAAGCAGGCTGGTGGGGGCACTAAGCTGACAGAGCGGTGGAGGTCAGTCATGGAGTCTGCGAACTCTGAAGGCGGGCTGCCGGTGAACACACCTCCGTCGCTTTCAGGCTGTGTGACCGTGGGCAAATTATAACTTCCCTAAGCCTCAGTTTCCTTATCTGTAAAACGGGAATGGTGGTCACCGTACCCACCACAAAGGCTGTCATGACGAAACAGGGTGTTACCTGTTGTCAGCACTCAACAGCTCTTACACCCTGTGTGGTGTCTCCGAGTGTGTCAGGACTTCAACAGAGTGACCGCCTAGGAGACCTCCCATCCTCGGCCCCCCTCCCCACTTGGAGCACCCCCTTCCACCCAGAGACCCCCGTGTCAGGCAAGGGACTCAGGGCGGAGGGGGTGCCCAGGAGCTTATCTCCTGCTTCTGACCCTGATAAGGAAGCGACCCCTCAGGGCCCCTGGATGGCTCAGGGTCTTAAGAATCCAACTCTTGGGGCACCTGGGGGGCTCAGTGGGTTAAAGCCTCTGCCTTCAGCTCAGGTCGTGATCTCGGGGTCCTGGGATCGAGCCCCACATCAGGCTCTCTGCTCAGCGGGGAGTCTGCTTCCTCCCTCTCTCTCTGCCTGCCTCTGCCTACTTGTGATCTTTGTCTGTCAAATGAATAAATAAAATCTTTAAAAAAAAAAAAAAAAGAATCCAACTCTTGGTTTCACCTCGGGTTGTGATCTCAGGTTCGTGGGATGGAGCCCCCCACATGGGGCTTCACGCTCAGCTCGGAGCCTGATTAAGACTCTCTCTCCCTCTGCCCACCCCCCTCTCTCTCAAATAAATAAATAAAAAGAAAAAAGAGGGACCCCTCTCCAGCCCACAGAGGGCTGAGGAACCGCCCCCACCAGTTCCTCACCAATTAACGATCTGCGGACTAAAGCAGTGGGAGCCTGGAGCCAGCCACTAGCGGAGCTACCTGACCTTTCCCTCAACAATGCTTACTGAGCTCTCCTGCAAGCCGTCCCCGGGGCATGCGGCTGAGACAGCAGCAGTGGTGGCAACAGCCGAGGTCGCCCCTCACAGACCTGACCACATCATGCAGGACACAGACCATGATCAGAAATATACCAAATACTTGTAAAATCACCACTAGGGTAAAGGCTACAAAAGGGAACTTAATATAAGTCTATTCTTGTTACTTAATACTCACACCTGCTGTAAGTAGATTCCTTCTCTCAGATCCCAGATCTTGGAATGTCAGAGGTGGATGAAATCCACCCCCTTAGACAGGGAAACTGACGCCCAGGAAACAAAGGGCCAAGGTCACGCACAGTCAACCAGGGGCAACACAGCACTAGGACTCAGTTCTCCCCACCCTAAATTCAGAGCCCCGTTCTTCTGAGCCACAAGACACATTGAGAACAATGCCGTCAAGGGGCCCAGGGACAGGAGGAAACTCAGAGAAAGAAAAGCCTCCTGGGAAATCCCCACGTGCTGGGAGTACTTCAGCCACATCTCGGGCTGGATCTTCCCAAGTTTAAGAGCAGCTCTAGGAACAGGGACTCTGAGGGCAGGTCAGACCATGACCTCACTGGGCAAAAGAGCAGAGTATATCAGGTATCCTCTGGTTATAAGCCTGTAAACCCACCCGTGTGAGGACCAAGAGAAAGGATATAAATTGGAAAATAGGGTGTTTGGAGAATGAGAAATACTTTTTCCTCAAATTCAACTGTTGTCTTTACTTCATCTATTGAATTCTTAGATTATAAAACTATAAAAATATGGTCAGATATATCAGGGATATTTAGATCCTGCAGTTGCTCTGGGGGGGACCAATTATCATGAGGACGTTCATGCCATTCATTAGCCCAAAGGTTGGTTGGTGAGAGAAATAGAGCAGAGATGAAAAGACCCCAGGCTCCGAGCAAGAAAATCATCCATGTAAGTGGTACGTTGGCCTCACATTGCCTGCCCAGACCTGGCTGTGCCTGTCTTGGAAAGTCTGCTTTGGGGATGAGGATGAAAATAGAAGTGGGCCTCTCGAGGTGCTGGTCAGGAGATGATTGGTCCCTTGACATCAGACTCCTCGACTCCAAGTAGCAAATCCAGGGGAGCTGCCTTGAAGCGACAGCAGAAATTCAGCTCATAGAGAGTATGGAGATCACTGGGGAGCCCCGTCTTCCCAGAAGACCCCACTCCCCAGAAGCCCCTCCCAACAGGAGCCACTCCTAGCCCCTCCTGTGGGGCTAAGCCAGACCCACCTCCACTCCAACCCAACTATAAGAGGGAGCTGCTGAAGGCGGTAGGTGGTCAATGAAGGGTCCTAAATGAAGGGGAGAGGCCAAGCCAGCAGGTCTGCCACACACCAGGCAAAGCAGACTTTATGTGCAGTTCAGACGGCCTGTGGAAATAAACATTCCTCCCGCATCAGCCCAGAAAGGCCCCATCAACCCAGCTACCAGCTCCCCCAGCCTCAGAGGCCTGGCTTGGTCAACCGAGAGCATTTACAAGGGAACAAGGACACTGGCTGGGCTTCCTCCATCTGAACATCAGGCAGCCCAGCCAGGGACACGAGCCCTGGCCCCAGCTGTGGGGGGTGAAGGAAGCAGCCCAGGGCAAAACCTTCAAGGGTCGAGCAGCACCTGGTCCCAACATGTTGGAACTGCTCCATGGCCTCCTAGAGCAAGCCCCTCCTCAGGTGGGGACAGAGCAGGGGCAGTCCCAGGTCTCAGGCACCGTGGGGTCGTGTGGGGCAGCCCTTAGGCTGTGGGATCTCTGGTTCCTTGCATTACACCCCACCGTCCTCCCCAGGCCCAGCCCCGGGCTTCCAGAACAGGGGAAGGACTTTGCACACAACCCCGCCTCTCACCCCGGCCTCCCCACTTCAGGAAAGAACTCTCCACTCACCTGCTACCCAAGCCTGAACCCCAGTAGCCCCGCTAGCACCCCACCCTTCCTTGCCCCCAGCTTCTAATTCATCCCCAAGTCCTGTCAATTTTGCTGTCTGGAAAACTCTTGAATACGCCCTTGGTTCTCCACCTCCACCACCTGCACCACCATCTCGGCTTCCCCACGTGGCCTACACCCATCTTCCTCGCACCCCAGCACCCCTACCCACAGGACCTTGCAGGGGTCAGTCCCCACCCCTCTCCACAGTGCACCCCCTTGCTCACCACGCTCCCCAGAACCCCCTGCTGATGGTCCTCCAGCTTCCACGTGCCCGACCCTCCCTGGGGTGTTTTGAAGCCTCTCGGACCACCAACCCCGTTACTTCTGCGCGTCATTCCACCTCACTATGATGTCACTTCTTCAAGAAGCCTTTGCTTCGTTCTCATGCCTCAGGTCTTCCTTCCAGACACTCACACGCCTTTAATGACATATGCAACGATTTGTCCGTTGGCCTTCTCCCTCATGCACCAGGTCTGCCTTGCTGGTCACTGTATACCCAGCACCCAGTCTGAGGGCTGGCACTACAGAAACATCATTGCCTGAAAATCCTGGTACTCGAGCCTGGGGGAGGAGGGCAGGAAGGCCAGCCTCGGACCCTTGAGAGAAATGCACCATCAGCACCATCCGAAGAACGAGGCAGCTCTGACAGGGGCCTGTTCCCATGGTAGCAGTAAGTGTCCACGCCCTCACAACCATCAAATGCTCAGTGGCAAAGACATGTGGCCTCAGACCTCACGGGCAGAACCCTTCCAGCCCAGAGGTGCTCCGTGCTGGGAAGGGCCCCCATCTTGAAGCTGTCCACCCTCAGGCCACCGGCCGTCCCAGTCCGCCCCATGCAGAGGCTGTGGAATAGCGGTCAAGGACCTCCCTGCCTTGCCGCCTGGCTGCACCGTGCTCCTGAAGCCCGTGCCCCAGCCACACACCACCCCCCAGCCCCCCGGGGGCTATCCCACCTCCCAGCCTTTGCCTTCACAGTCTGTGACCAAGAAAGATTTCCAGCTCATCTCAACCCAAGTTTCAACCCTCGACAGACCGAATTCCTAGTTTCTCCTGGAAATCTAGAAGCTTGGGCCCGGCCTCCTCTCCGGACAGCAGGTGTCAGGATCGGAGAGCCACATGCACCCCCAGCGGGCACGCCATCGCCAGCACCTGGCCCCACTCGGCCACCACCCTCACCTGAGCTGGCCAGGCCCCCCTTAGCCACGTGCGTCCTCGTGCCAGGCCTGGGCAACAGGCCTCTTGTCATTGGGACCACGTGTCCTCATCTCTGTGCATCTCTGTGCCCCATAAGGGAGGTGGGAGCTGAGGGGCGGGGAAGGGTGTGCAGACGGTGACAGCCGCCCAGCTCGCCCGTGTCTGCCCGGCGTCTCCATTTCCTCCCAGCCACCTGAGTGACCAGCTCGTACACCTCCTCCTGAGGCCTGTCCCTTAGAGTTTATTAACATCCACTAATAAACAGTGTACAGGCCTCCCACCGCGCCGCCCAGAAGAGCCCGGCTCCACGGGCTGAGCCTTCCCTGTCCGGCTCGCTCTCAGCACATCTTCGGCGGGGAGGGAACAATTAGGAAAAACTCCCTCCAGGTTATATTTAGAAAGGGGTGGAGGGGAAAAGGCTTCCTCTAGTAATTTTCATTCAGTGGCCCAGGACTGCCTGCCCCCACCTACCGCCAGGCCAGCGCCACGGGGCCGGCGACCGCCTCTCCCCGAACATGGGTTAAAATCAAGCCCAGCCTCTGTCCGGCCCTGATTATGCCCGTGTTTAAAAATAAGATGTGAAAGATGCATTATGTAAGACCTGTAACACTCTCCTGCCCACCTCCGACTCTGGAATCAAAGATCATCATTGCTGCCATCAAACAAGAATGAAAGAAAGGCACGAACAATGAAGATAGCTGCCCGACATGAGCCAGATCAAAGCCACGGGCACAGAAAATGAGGAGCCAGGGGGGCCTTTAATTACTGCCTGCCTCCTCCGAGTCGTGTGGCGAGAGGGGAGAAGAAAAGTTTTGAAGGCCACCAGGTTCCGTCCTGCTGCGGCTCCTGTTTCCACCGCCAGCACCAGTTCCCGACAAACTCGCGCCTTTCATTTCCCTCCCTTTTTTCCCTCCTTTTGCTCGGCCCCCCACATGCCAGACAGGACTCCCGGACTCCCCAGGGCTCGCTGTCCACCAGCGGAGATAGCTCAAAGGGGCTCCTCGGAGACCCCGGGGAAGGGACACGGCCCCCCCACGTGGGAAGGCTGGTGGCCGGAGGAGCTCCGGGGGGGACACGGGGACCCACCGTGGGAGCCAGCGCCGTGTACCACGGTGACTTTTTTTTTTTTTTTTTTTTTTTTTTGCAAGTCTCCCTGGTTGAGAAGGGGAAAAAAAAACTTCAAATTCACATTGGGCAGGGCTCCGTGGGGCAGCAGATCAAACCTGAGGACCGGCTGTTTGAGCTCAGCGGCAGAAAAAAGGATTGCCCAGGGACTGAGCTTAAGTAGAAGCTGGATTAAACTTCAAACGCAGACTCCCCCTTCTTCTACACAGCGGACAGTCATGGCTAATATTGCAATATGGACTCTAAAAATGCATTACAAATAACTTACTCTGGACCCAGACTTGGGCCTTTTGTATCGAGGGGAGGAGCTAGGGAGATCATTTCAGCAGAAAAGGCACATGGGAGCCCGCCCTCCTTCTCGAGAGTGGAGGGAAGTCCATCGAGTCTTGGGCCCAGGAGGCCAACGGCGGGCCCCACGCGGGAGCCCATTCAGAAGAGGCCTTACTGGTGGCCCGGGGGGCTCTCCGGAGGCTGAGGGAGGCTTGGGTCTTCCCCAGTTAGGAGAATCCAAGTGTCTGTCATAAGTGAAGAAATGACAGGACGAGGTGAAAAAGCAGTGGCACATTTAAAATGGCTAAAGATTTAAATAAATCATTGACATCCCGAAAACACATCCACAAACCAGGAGCATAACTGCGCTATTCACGCGATAAAGGAGGGACTCAGTGAAAAAGAAAAACTTGCAGATTCCCAGGTGGCGTGCATGGGAGCAGAAGACAAGTTTGAGGTGGTAGGGTTTCCTTCCTACTGCGCCTTCAGGGTAATTCCCTGGCTCCTGGGAGCCGGGAGGCCAGAGCTGGAGGCCTTGCAGTGGCCTGGGCTGGGCTGGGATGGGAACGGGCCTTCCTGGGCTCCCAGGGCCAGCACAGCAGGGACCACAAGAGATCCTGGCTGTGCACACGGGCACGAAGTTGGGGAGCTGGAAGTGTGGATGCAGGATAAGGGGCATGTATTCCTGTTGGTGCCTGGTGGCTCAAGGCACAGGTCCAAGATGGTGTGATATAATAAAGAATTTGGGCAAGGATATGCTGCTTTCCTAGAGAATTCTCTCAGAGTGTTTTCAGAAAGACCCAGAGTCCACCTCCCTAGGACGACACTCCCCTGTGACCATCAGGGGTTGGGAAATGTCTTGTGTCCATCAGATGAAGACAAGGCCTAACTCCCCTCTCCTCATTCTAGAATGCCCGGGAAGAGTCTTCCCTCGAGAGCATATCCACCGGGGGGCCCCCAGCACAGCTTCACAGAGGGCAACAAGGGGCTGGGTGTCGCCAGGAGATGGCCCGGCTGGAGAGGGGTCTGTGAGGAGCAGAGGTCTGTGGGAGGGTCATCCTTGCCCAGACCGAAAAATCAGGGGGATCCTCTCTTACAGGAGCCACATCGCTGGACCCCACGGGCCCCCAAGGACTCCCAGGATGGGACCCAGCTCTGTGACACAAGATAACTCGGCAGTCACAGCATGGTGGGTGGCCCCAGTCCCAGGTCCACCGAGGTACTGTGGCCCAGATTGTTCCATGCTCTCCCCGACCATCCACTGGTGAGGGCTCCCTCTTCACACCCTACCTCCCCCCTCCATCTGATCTCTTCTGGGGGTGGCCTGTTCCATGCCAAGGAAACATAACCACCACTCACTGACTGCAGCCCCCATGTGCCCGGCACTGTGCTGACCCTCCACACTCACCCCTCTGAATGCCCCATCACCGTGCAAGCGAGGCTCCGGTGGCCCCATTTCACAGAGGGGTAAACTAAGGCTCACAAAGAGGCTACCCGCTAAAGATCACAGGCGTGGGGCCGAGAGAGAATTTGAACACAGAATTGTCAAGATCCGAGTCATCTCTTCTTTCCGTGGTGTGACATCACCTCCCAATGACACTCTAGAGCTTCCACCCTCATAATAATAATGATAAAAAATATCTTTGGTAACAAGGTACAGACTAGAGAGATTCCAGAGGAGGCACCAATGAAGTACTGACAGGTTAAGCAAATGAGTTATTTGTGCCCCGAAAAGAATCCCAGGCCAGGCCTGGGATTTGAACCCCACCCCAGCACAGCATACAGGCAGCAGCACTAAGCAGCGTTCCCAAGGAGAACAGGGGTCAGAGGAGGGCGACGGCGAGAGGGAGAGGGAAACTGTCCAACAAGGAGGCCGAGAGGCTGTGCCACTTTCCCTCCCTTTCAGAGGACAGGACATGTCAGCCACCAGCATTCGAAGGAGGAAATGGAAAATGCAGGGGAGCCTCCTCCTCCACTGCTCCCCACGCTCCCCACTGCCCAAGACTGATTGTGTGGCCAGGCCCAGGCCCAGAGAAGGACTGGCAGAAGCACAGCCAGTTTGGGGGGAGGGGCGGCAGTGGACAAGCAGCCCCAGGGGTCTGCCCTGGGGCAGCACCCCCAGGCTGGAGGTGGCAGGCTGGTGGGTGGAGCCAGGGGGTAGGGGGCGGAGGCTCCAGAGAGGGGCCGGGAGGTCTGCGTGCAAACTTAATGAATTCCTGTGAGCTGATTCCTGTCTGGCCAGACCTAGACCCTGGGGAATGTGTGGAGACAGAAGGGGGCGAGCTTCCCCCAAAGCCATCGGTTCCAGCCTGAGGCACAGGCATCTGATCAGGGTCATTGATTACTTCCTTCTCAGAAGAAGGCCCACGGCTCTTGACTTCGGACCTCTGGTCACCACGAGGGGGTCTTAAGTGGCCGTTCTTTAGTAGGGAAGGATTTGGCCAGACAAAGGCAGGGGTCCTTTAGAAAGGAGTGAATACAGCCCACAAAGACATACTCAGAGTCATTACATATGTATAAAGAGCATATACAACCATACACTCTCGTCTTGGGTTCTTCCAGGGTTCTTCTCTCTTGGCAATTCTCGTCTCTGAAATTTGTAACTTGTAGAAAGCAAGGGACAGAGTCTGTGCAAACTTCATTCTATGGGACAGTACGACTCAGTGACCAAGAACTGGGGATCCACGGGTTTGCCACCAGGCCCTGCCATGTCCCGGCTGGGCAACCTTCAGCAAGTTCCTCAACATCTCTGGGCCTCAGTTTCTCGATGGGTAAAAATAAATCATCCGCAAAGCACATATCTAAGACAGACTTTGAGGGCATGAAAGGATGCGGTACCTGCTTTCTCCCCTTTCTGATGCACAGTCCTTCACATTTGAGTATACCCACTCATGGGCCGGAAGGGAGAAAATGAGAAGGCTTTCTCCCTCCCCATCCTGTCCTCCTTCAGGAGCCTGGCCTGCACCCGTGGTGCACAGAGCTGCACCAAACAACCCAGCAAGGCCACAGCAGAGCCAGGCCCAAGACCTCACAAGAAAGCAAGCTTCAGGGAAGCCAGGAAATAGGATCCACTGGCCCCAGTGGCCCCCAGCAAGGACCAATGTGGGGACCCAAGCATGACCTCCACCTCCTGCAGCCAGAGCCCAGAAGGCCTAAAGCCAGCTCGTCTGTCTTGCTGGCAGCAGGCACGGAAGCCAAGGAGACCAGCCACACAGGGGGAAGGTTCTAGAAAGGGACACAAGAAGGGAGCCGGGCAAAGCTCAATTGGTGGCGTATACAAGCCCCGACAGGCCAGCAGATGCCCACCCACTAGCAACATGCAGGGTAAAAAGCCACTTTCAGAATTTTCGCACACTCCCACACTTTTTCCCTTTAGGCAGTCTCTGTGGAAGATATTATGGTCCGTAAGGGCAGAGACCATGACTCCCTCACTTCTTGTCTGGGTGCAAGAGTTCATTAGCAAGTGAATGAATTAAGAAAGACCGCAACAGCTAACATTTATTTAAGTGCCTCTCATGTGCCCAGCATTGCTCGGAGTACCTCCTGCGGGGGGTCTTTTGGGTGCCCACGACAAACTCATGGGGTAGATGACACTGACCATCGTTCACTCCATTTGACAGATAAGGAAACTGAGGCAGGAAGCTAAGGCTTGCCCCACATCACACAGTAGGTGCAAAGCAGAACCCCCGCAGTCCGGCTCCAGAGCCCACGTGACACGTGTACAAAGTTCAAAGGATGCTTCCCGAAGCCTGAGGTGGGATACCCCGTGCTTTTCAGCCTGTCCACCACCCACTCCCACCTTCTGTAAGAGCAGCCTTGTCTTCCTTGAGCCAACACTCCTCTCTCTGTGATACAGACCTCGCCCCCCCCCCGCCCCGCCCCAGGCATCCCCAGCCACCACACCAGTTTGGGCTGGGCACGTGACCAGTGTGGGCCAACCAGAGGGAATCCTGAGGCTTTCTCACTCATCATCAGAAAAGAGATGCTCTCGCCCAGCAAGGAGGATGTGCGTGTGGGGCCACGGAGGGGAGGGGGATGAACCAGCCCCTCGGAGGAAGAGTCTGGCTGAGAATGAAGCCAGCAAAGAGGAAAGCGGAGACAAGATAACATGAGAGGTGAACTCCCAAGGACTCCTCCACGCCTCAAGGTTTATTCTCCAGCCAGTTTGAAGTGTGGTTTTGTACCTCCAGCTACCTCACAAAGTTCTTCTTCTGCCCACGTGGTAAAAGCATCCAATCTCGGCTCCTCTACAAGCAGAGATGGTTGCCCAGCACCGAGACCTCCTTCAGCGTGCCTGTCTTCCCGTTGCCTTACACCCGTCGGACTCCCAAGGGTTGAAGGGCCCATGTCTTCCTGTCCTGCAAAGGGCGCTCCACACAAAAGACCGTAGAGGCCCTCCTCCTTCCAGGAAAGACTCTGATGCCTTCTCTCCAGGGCAGCCCCCCATCCCCTGCCGCCAGGCCACGGCGAGGGTGAAGGGGACCAGGTAGCCCATTTTTGGTTACCCAACAGCCTCTTGGGATTGTGTTGAAAGGGCCTCTGGAAATCATGAGCATTTCCAAGATACAAAATATGGCCCAGGGGCACCTGGATGGCTCAGTCGGTTAAGCAGCTGCCTTTGGCTCCAGTCATGGTCTCAGGGTCCTGGGATCGATCCCCAAGTTGGGCTCTCGGCACAGCAGAGAGCCTGCTTCTCCCTCTCCCTCCGCACCCCCCAACCCCCTTCGTGCTCTCTCAGTAAGTAAAATCTTAAAAAAAAAACAAAAACAAAATATGGTCCAATATCATGTGAAAAAATGAGTCTGCAGTTAAGCAAAAGCTGGCAAATTATGCCCAACACCTACGTGCACCCCACAAGTGCTTAAGACAGGACAGTGTGGCCCTCGGAGGCATCTCTGGGTCCCCTCCCAGTACCCAAGACACCTGTGGCTCGGAACGTCCCTATCCCCTCTCTGGGCCTCTTCCCCAGCTCTATACCCAGCAGCTCGGACCAGTCATCCCTCGACAATCTTACAGAGTTTTCTTTTGTTCGGTCTGGAAGCAAAAAGGGAACTGGCTCTGGAGTCGAGAAGACCTGGACCCAACTCCTGACCCACCGACTTCAACAAGAACCGCCATTGTTGGGGCGCCTGGGCGGCTCAGGGGGCTAAAACCTCTGCCTTCGGCTCAGGTCATGATCCCAGAGTCCTGGGATCGAGCCCCGCATTGAGCTCTCCACTCAGCGGGGAGCCTGCTTCCCTCTCTCTCTCTGCCTGCTTCTCTGCCTACTTGTGATTTCTGTCTGTCAAATAAATAAATAAAATCTTAAAAAAAAAAAAAAAAAAAGAAGAAGAAGAAGAAGAAGAACCGCCATTGTTGATGGGGCGCTTACTGTGCTGACCTTGAGACCCTGAAACAGTATTTCGAGGCATCCTCCCAGCACTCCCACGAGGTAGGTACTGTTATTAACCCCATTTTACAGATGAGGAAACTGAGGCACAAGGATGTTTGGTAAATCCACAGGAGTCACAGAGTTTGCAAGTGACTGAGCTCCATGCTCTCTCGGACAGCCTTGCTCATCCCCGTGGCGTCATCTGTGAAACGGGACCACTGCCCAGCTGTCCGTGTTATTGCGAGAACGCGGGGGTCTGGATGAGGAAGGATCCAAGCTGTGTGCCCCGGGACGGGTTTTTGGCTCCCTTCCTCCTACCTGAAGGACAGGGTGCCCTGAGACCTCACTCTCCTACTTCATCAAGCAGACAAAAAAGGTGCTCAGGAGAGGTGAGAACACACTCCAGACTCAGCGACATGTATGTGTCCTCCTTCGTGGACGTGGACGCTGTTGCTGTTGATGATTATTTGAAAGGCTCTGATTTAAATAACTGGGCCATCTTGAGCTCTGGCTCCAAACAAAGAAAGTGAAACAAGGCCGCCAGAGAAAGACCCCATACCAGGGCTCCCCGTGGTGCCAGATTCCAAAAACCTGACTCCATGACCATGTTCTCAAGGTGTTTTTCCACCTCCGGTGGCAGCTTTGGGAGCAGGAGGCCCAGGCCCGCTGGGGTGGGCTGGCCTCTCCCCTCTGTCCCTTTGAAGTGCCCAGCATGGGGTAGGCTGGACGGAAACCCTGGGCCGCAGAGGCCCGGCTGTGGCGGCACCTACCCGCCCCCACCCGGCCGCCTCCCCCTCATTGTGCAGCCTGACTGGGCCTTTGTTGCAGGAGCCCAAGCAGGGGACAGCCAGGGACCTGGCCTCATTATGTGCCTGACCTCAGGCAAGCCCCCTCCCCCCAGGGTGGAAGGTTAACGTGGCTGCCCGCCATGCAGGCCTGGGCCTCCGGGAGGCCTCCTTCCAGGGACAAAGAACCAACCCCCTTCCTCCTCTCCAGGCCCCAAAACAGCTGCCAGGCTGCAGAGCCCATTCAGGAGGGGAGCTGAGGGGCCTGGAGGCGTGCTGTCCCAGGCTTTGATGGCTCAGAAGTCACCAGGGGGCCTCCTTTCCAAACCTCCTTCCTCCAACCCTACAGGGGAGACAAAGCTCTGGGGGAGCTGGTGAGGGCTGATGCAGGAATGTGGCCAGTCCTGGGGGAGGAGGCTGCTGGGGAGAGCCGGCCCACACCTCTCTCTCTCTCTCTCTCTCTCTTTCCGCCCATACTCGGGACCCTGCTTCTATGGAAGGCTAATGTCCGCCCCTCACAAGGCAGACTGGGATGGATTTGACAGGTCAGAACAAAATCAGAAGCCTCTCCGTCCTGTCCCACTGGGTCCCTCTGTCACCCGGCTTCTGTCACCTAGCCAGAAATGGGCTCCCAGAAAGAGGAAAGGGGAACCCAAAGTCCCTCTAGCTGATGGCATCACCTTCCAATAGGAGGGCTCCACTCCTCCCTAAAACCAACCAAGAAGGATCCTGGCGTGTATGCCAAGCACCAGGTAGAATCGCCTGGAAGGCCTGCCCCTCCCATGCTGGCCTGACACGCCGTTTTACTGCACACCAATTTTAATTTCAAAAGACTCCAGAGAAATTTTTTGGAGTGTTTTATTTGCTTAAGATCCTGGAGTCCACACGGGGGCTCCCCGGGGCCCAGCCGGACCCGCTCAGGAACCAGCACGCCACCGCCAGGCCCGTAGAGTGGGTGTGCGCCCCAGAGTTATGCGTTCACCCGTGTCTGCAAGCAGGTGTGTCCCAGCGTGTGCACAACAAAAGGCCGGCTGAAAGCCTTACCTAGGGAGCGGGCAGGCAGCGTGAGCCCGCGGAAACAGCCTGGTCGGCCTATTGTTGAGAAGGGCTGCCTTTCAAGGGACAAAAGGTAGAGGGGGGCAGGCCCGCACGCGCGCGGGAGAGGCAGGCACATCTGTCCACGGCATAAGCATAAACCGCGGGCCCATTATCGGCGCCGTCTCCCCGGCAGCACCATGCGGGAGGCGTGGTGTGCGTGTGCACGTGCGCGCGCGCGCGTGTGCGGGGACCGGCCCCACTCACATTGTCCTGCCCAGCCAGGAGACCCAGCGCCCCGCGCTCTTACAAAGACATCGATTTTCCTCCTCGCCTTCCAGAGCAAGATCAGATGAGCTCCCGGAGTGACACATCCCTAACTTTTCAGTGGGGCTTTCTTTTCCGACTTGTTTGTTTGTACTGTATTTTTTTTTTTTTAAACCTGGTCTCTAATTGTGTCTGTGCCCGGCGCATCTTCCCGGCTCCCGCCCGCCAAAGCGAGGAGGGCATGCTGATTATCTGAGCGCACAGGCTGCTCACGGGGCATCCTGGGCCCTGAGAATGCCAGGGGGTGAGGAGCTGGGGAGGGGGGGAATTAATTGCCAAGAAAACACAAGGCTGTGTTGTGACTTTGATTCCATCAATTACCATTATCTTTCTCCGCAGGTCCGCCAACCATCCCCCGGAACCGGCCGCGTTTAACTTTCTTTGCCAGTCCTGATACCCCGTCAGATTTCTGGCGGTGCCACGCCGCCCGCCTGGGCTCCTTCTGGGCCCTTATCAGCCGCTCCCAGTCAGCCTGGCCCGGCACAGCTGTTCCAGGCCCTCAGCCCCTCACTTTATCTGCTCGCGCAGACCTCGGCCTGGCAAGCGGCGGGCCCGGCGCCTGCTCCGCATTCCCCAGGAAGCCGGCTGGGAACGCAGCCGCCCTGCTCCCAGAATCCTCTGGGAGTTCATTACCAGCCAGGGTACCCCAGCCCGGCAGCCAAGGTGCGGGGCCGCGCCGCCCAGCCCCGCCGCCGGCATCATTAAAACTCCAACCTTCTGAAGAGAAGAAAGAACAAAACCACAAATTTAGATTAATAAAGCATTTGTTGATTCTACAGCAATTTAGCAGGCCCCTAAGAAACCCACCAGAGACCCGCGGAGCTCCAGTAATTTTCTGTTATATTATCTTTCTTGTAAAATACTTCCCCAGACAGAGTCCCCAAAGGGGCTCAAATATCACTGTGACTAACCAAAATCAATGTGCACTCACCTATTGACATTTTTACATAGTTTTTGGATTTAGTATCTAGCCGAAAACACAATCAACTCCTCTGCCAAGGAACCGACAGGCACTTAGCTAGTCAGCTATTAGTGTTACAAAGGAAAAAATGCAGGCACCCAGGGGAGCAGGGCGAGGAGGCACTGACGTCAGGGGGTAATTGGGTGTCTGAGAGAAATTGCCAGCGGCTGGCCGGCTCCCCCAGGGCCGCACAAAGCTGAGCTGTAACTCTAATAAAGGAGAGGAAATTCTAGAAAAGGGGGCTTTGCTACAAAGGAGCCCGGGCAGAAGCCAAAAATAGCCCTTTGGAAATAAATAAATAAATGTGGCCAAAGCCTATAGATCTAAAAAATAAAATAAATCACTGCACAGAGCAGGCTTTCTGGCCTCCCCTCCCTGGACATCTGCTTGGGGCTCAAGGACGCCACCTCCCCCCAAGCCTTTCTCTCTGGAACCAGGAGGATTTTTAGCGCTGGAAGGAGGTTCACCATCTATTTTGGCAAACAGGATGGGTTTTTCTAAGGAACCGAAGTTTGCAATCCCCTCTTTCCCAAAGGCAGTGTCTTCACTGTTTACTTTGAGGCGCACAAGGGGGAGGAATTTCTATTGTTCAGTTCGGGTTGCTTTTATGGTTGGGGTGTGGGTTTGTTCCCACCCCCCCAACCCCCAAGGAGCAGGAGGGTGAGGGGTGGCTCTTATAATACCACCTCCATTCAGTGAAAACTGAAGAGGTTCTTGTCACATAGCTGGGGCCTCCCCTGGAAAAAGTCTGTGTCCTTGGAAGTAGGTTGAATTTTCTTGCTCTACTGCTCCCCAACCCATCACCGCAGCTCTCAACCCTGAGGTCAGAGGCTAGGGAAGCATCTGGGCAGACTCACTGCCTCCCCCAAAAGGAGGCCAAAGTCTCCGGGAGGAAGGAGGACAGGAAAATGGCGGCTCCCACCCTGCAGCTCCGGAACCAGGCCTCAGGCTGGGAGATGGCCTCCCATGGGAGTCTGCAGCCCTCAAAAGACCCGGGGGGGGGGGCGCAGTTGGGGAGGGGGGAAGGCAGGAGAGGATGGTCTGAGACCCAGAGGCCTTCTTGGTCTGGTGGCCGGAGAGGGGGGCTTGGGGAAAGAGATGGTGAGAATGGGATTCCCGGGGTCAGATTTCTATTTCATCACTTTGAAAGAGAAAAGGAAAAATATGCCCAGGATTTAAAAAAAGAAGAAGAAGAAGGAAGAAAGAAAGAAAACGAAAAAAGCAGAATGCACTCCAACCCAAAGCTACTTGGAAATTGGTCCGAACAAAGGTCTTCAGCTAAAAATGTCAAATCAGCGCCACAGGGCTCCTTGCCCTCTCAGCCTTGGAGCCCCTGCTGAAGCCCATGGGGCCCTGCTGGGAGGAGAAAAATCCCCTCCTGGGGTCTGCCCAGGGCTGTGAGCCCCACAGCCCCACCCATCAAGACACCCCAAGAGCCACCGGAGGTTCCTGGCTGGGGGTCAGAGCAGGGAGGGGGTGGCTGAGACACAGGGGCCCCAATTCCTTTCCTCACCAAGCGCCCAGTATTGGCAGGAGGAGGAAAATCCGCCTGGAAAAAAAGAAAGGGATCCTACAACTCACAGCCCAGGGGAGGGAAGCTCAGGAATGCGCCAGCCAGCGCCCTGGCACCAAATCACAAACCTTGAATCAATGATGCAATTGCTTAATTAATCAGCCCGCTCAGGGTGGGTGCAGAGGATCTCTGTGAGTGTCTGACCCAACCAGCTCCTGATGGGCAAACCCCCCTCCTTGGGCCCCCTCTGCTGGACCCACGGGACCACAGATGGTTGAGCACCGTCTGGGAGTCTCACCGAGGGGGGAAAATGTGAGTTCCCGAGTCCCCTGTGTGATCCAGTCACTCTGGCAGAAAGGAGGAGGAGGGAGGAGGGAGAGGGAAGGAGGGAGGGAGGAGGAGGGGGGGAGGACAGCGGAGGGAGGAGGGAGGGTCTTATCAGCAACTTAGAATTTCTTGGCCTTGGCTGCTGCAAGTTAGCTCTCTCAATGTTATTTTCTTGTCCCAGTCAATGAGACTGTAATAGAAAGAGAGAACGAGAGACCTCTTTTCAGCAAGCCAGTGAGTGCCAGATTTAGAAAGGAAAAAAAGCAGCTTAAATTAACCCTAAGGCTTAACATGTGGAAGTCTTGTAACTTTTAAAAAAACAGTACGAAGGTGAGCGTGCAGACAAGAGAGCTCGAGCAAGGCACAGGCAGAAGCTGGTGTGTGTGCGTGTGCATGTGCGCGTGCGTGTGTGTGTGTGTGTGTGTGTTGAGGGACAGGAGAACATCCCTTCTGTCTTTGCAAGACTTTGGCAACAAAACACTTGCAAAAAAAGTAGCCGGCAACCTCACTATTTCCTATTCTGATGGCCTCGACTGGGAGAGAGGGTTTGAAACCAGTTCGCAAGGGGGGGTTGGACCCTCTCCAAGGTTGATTTTCTCATCTTTAATGCACAGAAGGGAGGGGAGGGGAGGGGAGGGGAGGACAGTGAGCAGGCCAATATCTCAAACCTACCCCAAACGGTTAATGATAATGAGCCGGCGGGCGCCCCAGGAGTTTAACAGCTCTAAGGAAGAGGGGAGACCCCGGGAGAGGGGGGCACAGCAGAGGTGTTTTCAATTACCAAAAAAGAAAAATAATTTATTTTTAAACAATACCCCCTCGACACCGGGTGTTTAAAGAGACCATGCCCCGGCCCCTAAAATATCAAAGTGAGATTTAAAAATAGAAAAGTCATTTCCCCCCTTCCCCGTTGCAGATTTTACTGTAGCGTTCTAGAAGGCAGATTAAATGAAGGGAGCTCAAACACACTCAATTTTGTCCTTTAGCAAATTCTTCTCTTTCACTCTTGCATGAAGAAAAAAAATCTCCCCACAGAGTTTTTCTCTTCTTCCTGGTGTGGATCTGGGCCCCTGCAGTGCCCTGTGTAATTTCCAGTTCCTCAGAATTCAGGTATTAATAAAGACCCCATGGGGACTTCCAACAATATAACCCTACATTTTGAGGCATTATGAAAGGAAACCCCCAGGGGTCTGTGGCTCAAATTTCTGAAATGTAGGCATTGTAAAAGGCACCCCAGGGGATGCCCGCAATAGAAATCTGCTGAATTCAAAGCATTTTGGAAGTCCTGGTGGGAGTCATTACTCCCACTGGAAGCTTTTTACAAAACATGTGTTGCTGACATGTTGACAGATTGCTCAGTGAAGTGTTTAGGTGCATGCACAAGGCGGGCCTTTGGAGACGCTCGGCGCTGCCAGCGAGTCTCCCAACGCTGGAACCGGTACCATCCATATTTCCTAACAGGGGAGGCCGAGGCAGCCGGGGACAGGCGGAGCGTTCTGCGAACCCGCAGCCAGCCTCGCACCCCTCCGCCGCCGCGCCGCTTCGAGTGGGCCGGCCCGGTCCTCGCCTTTGGAAGCGGGTCTGCGCTGCGCAGCTGTGATGGCCCTTGTTTCCCTGCCAAGGGCTTTACTGAAGGAATCTTGAGGCGACCTCACTGATCACCGCAAGGCGTCGGGCAGACCGAACCGAGGAGGGGGATGGGGAGCGGGCGGGCGGTGGGGGTGGGGGGAGAGTGCGAAGGCGGGGAAGGAGGGGGTGACTGGAGGGACCCTCACCTCCACCACCACAACGCACCCCCGCCGGGGCCCTCCAGGAGAGGCTGCATGGCGGGGAGGGTTGGGAACTGGGGCGCGCTGGTCTTGACAGCGTTAAGCTCGCGAAAGTGATCTGTGACTTTAATAAGGCAGAGGGGCTCAGAGGAATTAGCTGCCTAGGTGATGGGGGCCGGAGATGGATGGAAATGTATTCATGGCCTGGTGGGCCAAGGGCCAGGCTGGGGCCCTGGGGAGGTCGGCTCACCCACGGTCCCACGCGCTCCCAGGCCCTCTCTCCAGAAGACTTCCTCAAGCCACTCGAGGAGCGGGTGCCGAGCGGGCCTGCCTGCGTGTGTACACACACACACATATACACACACACACTCTGGGGCAGGATAACGCGCCATATGCCCGTGTTCATAAAATTTTAAAGGTAAAAGCAGATGTAATGTGATAAATGTGTCCATGTGTTGATAGGAACACACACACCAACACACAGGCATGCACGTTCCAACGCGGGGTTGTTTCCTTCCTCCCCGGCTCTGCCTTTGCTTTCCAGAACTGCCCCCCCCCAAACACATGCACCAGGGCGACCTGCCTCAACCAGGACACAGCCACTGGAACACACAAAGAATTTCTTCTCTAGAAATTCTGGTTGCTTCTTTTAAAATTCTCTTTGTACTACCGTACTATGACATGGCGGGCTTGGGGTTGTCCTTGGTTAATTTTTTCTCTTAAAGCATGTTAAGAAATAATCATCCTTTCTGCTGGGTGCGAGAGCATTTAGAATCAGGGGTGGGGAGGGGGTCATGGGGGATGGTAACCACATGTCTAACCCAGCCCTGCATTTTCTCAGGACTTCACCTCCAGGCTAGAAACTGACTTTGGAGTTGGCCCGTAGGAAACACATTTTCACCCTGGTGGTCTTCCTCTTCTTTCTCCTCCTTTCGAAGACAAACTGCATTTCCATAGACAAATGGCTTTTCCAAGTGAAGGGCGTAAGATTCTATTCTCTCAAGACTACCACCCCGCCAGTCTTCTGGGGACAAAGGCTCCAGAGAGGTACCTGGCAAGGGAGCCTCCACTCTGGGTGCCAGCCCTAGGGGAGGCCCCCTAGGGGATGGATAAGGCTCTACTGACCTAATGCTGTCCTTCCTACCAGCACCTGTAGGTGAGAAAGCTACTTCTAGAACTGGCCGGCTTGGAGACAGCTCCCAAGGTGCGGGGCCGGGAGTTTTCTATCTGCCGGTTCCTAAGTGCCCAGCTCTGGGATCCGTGCATCCCAAAGGCACGTAATAGATGATCAGTGTTGAATGAAGGGAGGCATGCGTGAACAACAAGCTCACATCATAGATGAGGCATAGAAGAGTGAACCCCACGAAGTAATGTGACTTGAAAAACAAATTGATAACAATCTCCCGGTCCCAAAGGAGGAAGGACAGGTTTCCCCTTCAGAGCAGACTTGGGGGACCCCCCTCTTCAAAGAGAAAACCTTGGTCTTGGAGGCTGGTAGAGGCAACTGAACCCAGGCCCCAGGCATGCACTTTCCAGAGGCTGCTTGGCCCCAGCACCTGGGGATGCCCTGCCAAGAGGGGAACTGCTGGGATCGGGGGAATGGCATGAGGAACTGAGAGAGAGGGGAAGAATCTTTGGTAGAAACCATTTCCAGGGACAGCACAGCTCCACGTAAAGCCCCCACTAGGCGTGCCAGATCCATCACAGGAGATGCCCCCTTGAGACCATTCCCTCACCCCACCCCACCCTATCCATTCCCCTCCTTCCATCCCACCTGCAGGACTCTGACTGCTCCCCCTTGGGTGACGGGAATCTACACCTGTATCTGACTAGGGTGACCAGCTTGTCCCACTTTGCCTAGGACTTTCCCAGTTTTAGCACGGAAAATCCTATATCCCAGGAAGCCTCTCAGTCTAGGGCAAACGGGGACAGCTGGTCAGCCTACACCCTTAGCCCTGAACTGTAGGGCTCCTTGAGGACAGGGACCAGCACAGAGCCTGCCACAGAACGGGTGTGTGATAAACATTTGTTTAATCCATGCATGAACAAATTAAGGCTTTTGATCCTAGGTTCCAGCGGGCCTGAGGGAGTCCAAGGGCTGCTGTGCTCCCAGGTAACCGGAGCGTGGGTACCAGGCACCCAAGGCAGCATCAGGCCCACCCTGGAGCCCTTCAAATGTGGCTGCCAGAGCTGGGAGGTGGCAGGGACCTCCACACCCCACCAGAGCTCCTCCCACCCACAACCAGCAGCAGCCCCTGGGCCCCCCTGAACCTCCCACCCTCCGGGCCTGGAAGCCACTTAGGAGAAGGCAGCCTTGCCCCTGACCTGTAGGCAGCTCTCTGTCCAATCACTCCCAGCCCAACCCCTCCTTTGGGCTTCACTTTTAAAGGTGCAGCAACAGCAGACTGAGATACAGTATTCTTTCTGGGAGAAGGTGGGAGGATACTTGGAGCGAGAAAGGGAAAAGACCCAAAAGTACAGGCTTTGTTAGCTCTGGCCATGATGGGAGAAAGAAAAGCATTCTGGACCATTCGTTCATCCAGCAAACACATCCCATGAAGCCTCCAGCCAAACGCCAGCCCCTGGGCGAACACAGGTGACAAGGCAAGGTCCTGCCCTTCACAAGACCCGTAGGGGGGATGGGGGGACTGCTGGGATGGCTGTGTCCCATCTGCCCACAGGGGCTGCAATGCCTACCTGAACCCTGCCAGACAATGGAACATGATAAGGCCAGTTTGTGGAAGCTTTAGGAAAATATTTAACGATATGATACACTGTTTACAATCTATAGGTACGTGGGGAAAAGCAGATTACAGAACCAGAATCGGGAAGGATAGATGCCAAGACCAGCGCCCGGATCTCTGGACTGTGGCTAGGTTTTACCTTCTTCCTTTGGCTTGTCTTTAGGCAATAGGGCTTATACAACAAATTCATCTAACAAGCACGAAGCAAGAAAAATGTATTTGGTAAACAAGGGTATGCTGTCTGCTCAGGAGTCAGGGGAGGCTCCTGGGGAGGCAGGAAGAAGAATGGTCTGGTTTCGCCAAGGAATCAAACTGCGGAGGGGAGGTTCCAGGCAGAGAGAATGGCACAGACAAGCCCACGACAGACTTCAAGGACAGCCATCAGAAGGGGAGCAGTAATTCCGGCTGGAAAACGGGGACAGACCCCATCACCCATGGCCACTTGAGTAAAGAGCCAGATTTTGGTCTCGTGGGCATTGGAGGTTGGTATCCCTCGGGACCCTGACCCGTCGCCCCTCCACATCAACTGTGAGGCCACATCGGCCTGGGAAGAACTGGTTTCCATCGCTGGTTGACAAGACAGGCAGGGCTGCAGTTCCAAATGGGTTGGAGGCTTCTAGCTCTCAGCTCCAAGCCAGCCGGTGCTACGGCGTGGAGCCTCGCAGGCGTGCTGGAACCAGTCCTAGCCCATCCAGCAGGCATCGAACCTGTGGCCTCACGTCAGAAGGGGGCCGGCTGCCTTATGAGGGCGGGGGCTGCTGTCTCAGCTGCTCTGTTCCCGGCAGAGCCTGGTCTGAACAGGCCTGGGGCCGCACCGCCTGGAGGTAGACCCAGCCACTGGAGGGACAGCCGCCACCGAACGTGGAGTCTGGGTGTCAGGAGGAAATTAAAACAAATGACCCTGCCGCATTTTTTATTATCCATTCATAAAAAATACAAGAGCGAGATGGGAGAAAAATAGGTCACTTCAGTGAGATTTACAGTGACTTAGAAATCTAAACATCACCCGGAGGTCTTTGGACTCCATCTGGCTTCTGAAGGCCAGGTCTGCCTGACCCAGAAAGGGAAGAGGGAGTCGGCCCTCCGCAGAGCGGAGCGGGGTGAGGTTATCATCTGCCCGCCCATGACGCAATGGCACCTTCATCCTCACGGCCCAAGTGTCTCCAGGCCACATGACTGCTGGCCCCACAGGGAAACCCATCAGCCACCCCCCTAGAATGACCCACAGATGGGTCTACTCTCCACACGGCAGGCACACCCCCAGTCATGCCACACCTTGGTTTCTCCCCTCCAATGGCATCCAAGGCCCTGCACTATTACCTGGCCCCAAAGGACTCCCAGCCCGATTCTACACCCTCACGTCCCTGCGATTCTACACCCTCACGTCCCTGCTCTCCGGGTCCCTACATTCCTGCTTCCTCACCAGTCTTCCAATGTTCTGTAGCACCCCCACTTCCCCCAGGGCCTTTGCATACACTCTTCTCTCTGTCTGCGGCACTCTCCTCTGGAAACTTTAGCCGCTGTCTCTTCCTCATTCCAGATCCAGGGACAAGACCCTTAGAGGCCCTGCATGTAGAGAAGAGTATGCTCTACACCTGCCTGATCCAAAAGAAGTAGAACAAAACCCACTACACTATGAAATAAGAGTAATGAAGTCTCCACAAAATTTTTATTGATTCATTTATCTGTGCAACTTCTAACGCTTTTTATTTTTTTTAAATACCTTGAATCAAATTCTTGCAGAAGAACTTCTTTCTCTGGTGGGAGTGGCCCTGCCTTATCGTTAGCCTGAAGCACTAACTTGGATGCAATACAGTTCAGATCTCAGCCCCAATTCCACCACCTTCAGGAAGCTCTCCATGATATCTTGTCACTACCAGCCCCAGCACAAAGACCAGACACAGACCAGACACCTCTCAGCATTTTCACAGCACCACGTACCTTCCCCTACAAGCCCTTACCGCAACTATGATTTCCCCACCGTCTGTATGATTCTCCAAGCACACCATCAGCTCCACAATGGGAACAACGCCCACCTTGCTCACCATCATGCCTTGCCTAGAACAGAGCACGTGCTCAAGAAAGAGCTGTTCAAAAAATAAGTAGAACAGGAACAGCACGAATAAATCAGGGAGAGTGACTGACATCACAAACACGATCATCAAGGAGCCACCATGAAGTTCCTGGGATGAGCCAATGCCCCCTAGGGAACTGAAACCATTCTTCCAGCAATCATTCGCAAGACGCCTACTATGTGCCGGGCCTCGAGCACACAAGGATGAACGAGACAGACCTTCTCCTCCAGCCTCTCTTCCCAGAAGAGACAGATACATCCAAAACCCGTGAGAAAAGGGAGCCTCAAAGGGCTGGGGGGAAGCTAAGGAAACAGAGATGAACTTCAGAATGGTCCCTCACTTCCGTGTCCCGTGTCCCCATGCTAACGCTCGGGTCGGGATGGTGCTGTCCTCAGCGGTGGCCCGCTGCGGGGGAGAGCAGAGGCACACGACAGGGCTTTTCCTTGAAGGACATGGGATTATCAGGACTTGCGTTCCCCTCCGTGCCCAGCATGCTACGTTCTTTAACACAACACGCATTGATCAAGCTTCTACTCCATGCCTGGCACGGTGCCAGCTTCTAGGGACGTGGAGACCAGGCCATGGTCCCTGCCCTCAACAAGGACCGAGTCGGGCTCGATGGCTCTCAACCACGTGCGGCAACCGCTCCCTTTGGGCCATTTTTTTTTTAAGTGCTACGATAATCAGAGAGGTTGCTACTGGCATCTAGTGGGCAAGACCAGGGGTGCCGACTGTCCTGTAAAGCAAGGGACCGTCCCTCAGAATGATGAATTATCCTACTCAAATGCCACCTCAAGGCTGGAAATCCTAGCACAAATCTATCAGCTGTGAGCAAACCAACAAATTCTCCCTTGACTTGGATACAACTGCTGGAGGCCCGTGTGCCAACAGAGGGCAAAGTCAAAGAATTTATAATCCCCCAAAGTGAGATCTGCCAGATGTGTCCAGCTTCGGCCCCTAGAAAAACCCCAGCTCCCACCAAAACACTCCTTCCCCTCTTCCCAGGTCCTCCCTGCCTCCACGGTTTGCTTCATGATCCCAAAGTCCTTACTACTCCCCATGTGGTTCAGGAACCCGCAGTATCTACATCCTAAGAGCTGGTAGCAAATGCAGAACCTTGCTTCCCCCACCCCCACCCCCCGCCCCAAACCTGCCAAATTAGAATCTGCATTTCCACAAGCTCCCAAGTGATCTGCATGCACTGAAGTTGGAAAGCACTGCTGGAGGCTATCCCAGGACAGCCTGCCTCGCACTTTCTGTTCACAAACCCTCCTGGGGCAGAGCTGGAGAGGCAACTCCTTCCACCTCTGTCCCATCCATCCACGCCCCCTTCCCATGTTTCTTACATCCTCAGTGAGAGATGCATAGAACCTTCCTGGACAACACACGAGGTGTCACGGGACAGGTGGGAAGCTCTTTTCTCCCTGCTCAGCTCAAAGGAGGGAAAACAAGAGAGGGACCTTGCCCCCGGAACAGCCCAAACACATGTGTTCTTAAGAACACAACTGGGGAAGATTCACTCTCATGCCCCAGATAAGTCAAGGGGTGACATGTCAGTGCAAGGGCCCTCTTTTTGCTGCTCCTAAGGGGCTTGCTGGCCCTGAGAGGACCCAGAATGAGTATGAAATGAGGGCCGAAATGCCTTCCTCAGAACCACACCAACACCTGTGCTCCTATCCCCAGGCTGAACTCGGGAATGCTCTGGAATTTTGATCCAAGACTCATTTCATGCCTACTCTCCCAGATAGACTCTAAGTTCCCAGAGGCACCATCTGACTCCCTTTTGGAGATACCTCAAGCCACAAAATTGATCTAGGCACAGTATCTGATACCCAGTAAGTACTGGGGTTATAGTTGAAGGACAGAGTGGAATGGATGGGAGTGTGGGATGGTGTGGGATGGTGTGGGATGGTGTGGGATGGTGTGAGATGGGATGGGATGGGATGGGATGGGATGGGATGGGATGGGATGGGATGGTGTGGGATGGGATGGGATGGGATGGGATGGGTTGGGATGGGGTGGGATGGGATGGATGAGATGGGATGGGATGGGATCGGGTGGGATGGGATGGGATGGGGTGGGATGGGATGGGATGGTGTGGGATGGGATGGGATGGATGGGATAGGATGGAATAGATGGGATAGGATGGTGTGGGATGGTGTGGGATGGGATGGGATGGATGGGATGGGATGGGATGGGATGGATGGGATGGGATGGGGTGGGATGGATGGGATGGGATGGATGGGATGGGATGGGGTGGGATGGATGGGATGGGATGGATGGGATGGGATGGTGTGGGATGATGTGGGATGGGATGGGATGGGATGGATGGGATGAGATAAATGGGATGGGATGGGGTGGGATGGGACAGGACAGGACAGAACATATGGAAGAGAACAGAATGCAAGAAAGGTTGGGCCCAGCAATGCCCCTTTCTTACTATCGGCCATGGAAAAAGTGCTCCTATAGGGAGACATGTACAAGAATGTTCACTACAGCCAACAATTAGAAACAACCTAAATGCCCATCACCAGGGACCAGCTACATAAAACATTGGACATCCATGCTAGACACTGCCACGCAGCAGTTAATAAAGAATAAGGGAGACCTATATACCAATGTGCAAAACTCTCCAAGCCATACTATTGTGTGTGGGGGGGAGGGAACCCATTGCAGAATGATAGATCCAATAGAGTATCATTTGTTTTTTTAATAAAAAATCAATATGCCCTTGTTTCTATGGATACACACACGCCATATTTCATCTAATCTAAAACCCCACAGGTTGTAAAAGACACTACTAGTTTGCACACCTCTAAAAAAGAAAAAGAAAAAAAACCTGTCAATTAAACCATGACCAGCCACTAATTGTAGGATTCATATGGACGACAGAGATGTTTAAGTGTGTCTCAGAATCTATGCAGCGCGGTATAATGCAAATTTGGAGTAGAAGGTCTTCAAGTGCGCCAGCCAGACTAGGGACTGCAAATTAACAAGGGGTGGGGGGGGGGGTGGAGGACGAAGATTTTAGCCTTGTCTGCATCTGAAACTTTCCAGAATGGAATACATCTACGTGTTTGTGCCATTTAATAATCTCTAAACATGTTTTTTAAATAAAGAGCGAGGAAAGGCTCCTCCGCCCCTCACTGAAAGGTGAGGCGATGCCGAGCGCGCTGGACGAGTCCATGAGTCACCGCAGAGACCGGGACTTTCCAGGGCACTGGGCCAGGGTGGGGCCTGGGCGGGTGGGTGAGCGGGACGCGCCAAGCTCTGGGAAGAGGAGAGAAGGAAGCGCTTCCGAATGTCCAGTGGGGACGCGTCATGGAAAACAAGAAACAACAGGAAGGGAATTTGATTTGGGGAAACAATTCGCAATCGACTCACAGACTCACACAAGGCAACTTGGGGGGCCCGGGACTGCCCCCCAAAACGGCTCCTTCATCTACCCTTGCTGCTCTCCGCAGAAGCTGTCTGGAAAGCCATAATGCCATCCTGAATGCATCACTCACAAGGGATCTCCTTGGACTCAAGCTTCTAATTCCGCCTTAATATCCAATTCTGTGTGTCAGGGAGAGCTGAACCTCGGCCCGCAGCAGCCGCGTCACCTTGCCCTGCGCACAAATAAAAATAGCTTTGGTGCTCAGAGCACAGGTTCCCTGGCCTTATCCTCTGGGGGTCCCCGGAGCGGCGCAGCCAGCGAATGGAAACCACGCGCAGTATAAATACATAATGAACAAAGAGGCTCCTCGGAAGCCTCCTTGACCTTCCTGCTTTCCTTGACTTCTCCCCTGCCATTGTCCCCAGTGAAGCCATAAATGGAATGACACCGTTGAGGGGGGTGACGGCCACAGAGTGCCTTCCTTGCCAATTTCTCCAGTAGTTAAGCAGTAAATGGTGTTAATCGGAACGAGAGCCTATTCCATTCTCCATGTATGCAAATAACCAAGTTTGGGCAACTCAAGCCGTGATTTCAACAGCTCTACCTGCCAGGAGCCAGGGCCTCGAGGTGGACAGGTCCACTCCTCTATTCCCCTAATCTGTGGTCTGCTGGTGCAAGACCGAGTCACAGTCTAGTACCACATGCGGGGCAAAGAGAAAACCAAGAGCCAAAAGCCCCAGGGCAGCCTGACAGAGCCCCACGCTCCAAGACAAACTCGTGGTCCCAACGCCCCCAAACAAATCCACACAGGAAAACTTCTTTTATAAACTGGGGTTGAGGGGCGCCTGGGTGGCTCAGTGGGTTAAAGCCTCTGCCTTCGGCTCAGGTCATGATCCCAGGGTCCTAGGATCGAGCCCCGCATCGGGCTCTCTGCTCAGCGGGGAGCCTGCTTCCCCCTCGCTCTCTCTGCCTGCCTCTGTGCCTACTTGTGATCTCTGTCTGTCAAATAAATAAATAGAATCTTTAAAAAAACAAACAAACAATTGGGGTTCATCTCCAAAAGTTGGCTTCTCAGCAGCACCCAAGCCAGCCCCAGGGGCAGGCATTGGTCACCGGCCCCTCCAGACCCGCCCTCCTCCCTTTTCCACCCTGCCCTGCACCCCTCCTCCCTTCCCCACCCTGCCCTGCACCCTACCAAAGCTGATAGGCTCCTCTGCTCTGGGGCTCCTGTTAGGTTCAGCCCATGGTTCCAGCAGAGATGGGAAGGTAGGAGGGGACAGAGTGGGGTTTTTATTCTCCCGGCATGGTCCCTGGCTTGTCACAGGTTGCCTGTCACCAGGGAGCTCTGGGACGGTGGCAGCCTCCTCCGGGTTCCAGCCAAAGCCCTCCCCCTGCCCCGTTAGGTTTACCAACGTTGCCAGGATGTCCCCAAAATGCTCCCCATCCCTGTTGGCCTGCCTTCGACCTACCCACCTCCGTAAAGGGCCCCTTATTAAATGCTCTTCAATTACCTCACTTGAATGTACCATCTGTTTTCTGCTGGGACCCTGACTAACGGGGTATCTTTTAAACAATTTTTAAGTAAATGCGTCGACACAAGGTGTTTGCAAAGATGGTGATAAAAAGCCGTTAGAGGATGCAGTGTAAAATATGTCATCAGTGAGAGTGACAAGAAATTAAAAAAAAAAAAAAAGATCAGTGGTGAGGCAAGTGGCCCGTGGCAAAGGTGGTCAGCAGGCAAAGCCTTCTTAGGGACCCATGCCCCTTCCACCCAGTCCGCCCCTTCCACCCCAGGTCCCTCCCTCTGTGACTCAGCACTTCTCCCTGCAGCTCTGCCACCCCTTCCTCGGGGAAACAAACCACCCTGGCCGGACCCCCCAAGATGCAGACTGTCCACTGAGGCTCCTCGAATCCCATCCCGGAGACCTTACGGTCCTCCCGTGCTCCCTGTGTGCGTCCCAGGTCTTGTTACGCATTTGTCCATCTACCTCTGCATTACCCATCTCCCCCACCCGCCAGGACAAAAGCTTCCCGAGGGCAGAGTCCTGCTAATCCCTAACACCTTACTGGGGTTTGGCACACAGTAGGCACTTCATAAAAAACTAGAGGTCCAGCATGCAAAACATCCCTATCCCCTGGAAGAGCGGCGCACAACCTCTGGTTTGTTTCACGGTCTCGGGGAGCAAGTGGGAAGAAGTTTCTGAGGCAGGAAGGGAGGTGTGCGGGAGGTGTGGCGTGGTGGCATTGGAGAGGAAGGAGGCTCCTCTCCAGACCACGGGAGACTGTCCCCAAGAATCCCTGGGCCTTAGCCACGCACAGGAGTGACAAGTGGAACAACCTGGTACCACCTGCACCACTTCCCACAAATCATTCAATAGCTATTTCCTGAGCACCTACTGTGTGCTGAGCCCCGTGGTAGGCCAGAGACAGATCCAGGCATGAGAAAGACAGAGCACACCACTGTTCTCAAGAGGGTCACCTTCTAATAGCAAAGCCCAGAAAGCAAATCAAAAAGCAAATGTCACACAAAAAGAACCGCCAGAAAGGACATCAAAGGGGATGCGATAGACAGTGAAGGAGAACGACCCTGGCTGAGGAGCGGGACCGTCAAAGAGGGCCTCCCTGTGCGGGGGACACTGCGGCTAAGTCCCACGAGGAAGCGAAGGAGCAATCCTTGTGAAAACCTGAAAGAGCATCCAGGTGGAGAGGAGAGGTGGAACAAAGGCCCTGGGGCAGGAATAAGCAATCTCAAGGGGAGGAACAGGGAGAGGCCAGGAGAGGCAGGCCCGGTCCGTGAAATGGATTCATTCTGAGTGCACCAGAAGAGGGGCAGAGTCAGGCTGAAGCTGCCCTGGGAACAGATGCTGGGAAGCAGCTGGCAGGCCACAGACAGAGGCCAACTGTCTCTCCTCCCCGGACCCCCTACCCCCAGCCCTCAGCCACCTCCTTGCCACTTCCTCACCACTCAGCTCCTACCAGCCTTCCAAGGGGTCAGACCTGCTCCAGGAGATCTGGCCTTGTCACCCTCTGCCACTTGGCAGTGCTGACACACACAGCCAATCACATGGCCCGACAGAGACTTCCGGCATCCAGGGTGGCGGGGTAGGGGAGGCGCCCGGGTGTGTGTGCTCCCCCAGGCCAGTGGCCACTCCCCCCACCTGCCCAGCTGCCCCACAGCCCCAGTCCTCCCAGATGCCCCCTTCCCCGGAGTAATGATGTCATTCCCAACGGCAGCCAAATTCTAGCCAGTCAACTCCAAAATAAAACTGTTTAACACAAAATGAAGCATTTTATAATCCCCTGTACATTTTTTCCCCGAGCTGGCACACACAGTGTTTAAAAACACTGCCAAAACACTCAACCAATAGTTCAGCTTTATTTTAGACCAGTGCCAGAGTTAAATTTCAGATTTCCTTGCTCTTTGCCGGTCTGGAAACCGTGCCCCGCAACCCGCACCCCAAGCCCCTCCCCCACCCGCACCCGTACCTGCACCCCCAGCCCCACCAAGCCTTTGCCACAGCATCGCAAGCAGTTGATGACTCCCTCTCTAAGACCAGGCCAGGCCGATCCCCTGCTGGCTGCACTCCTTGAACCACATGCCCCAGCCAGCAGGAGATAAATTTGGTTGATTTCTCGTTTTGTTTGGGGATGTTCTTTATTTTCCTGAGTTTAGGGTGTCATTTAAGGGTTGCCAATCACAGGATCTCGAGGTTTGGAGGAACCCCTCTCTCAGTTAATCTTGGTGCTCTAAGGACAGAATCAAGACCCATTCAAGGGACCACAGGGACAGTCACTCTGGCCCACATATAAAGAGCACCTTTATATGATGCCCTTGTTCCCCCTGGCTCCCCCACTGCTTTGAACAGAGCTCCCACCACTCAGCCCTGTGCATCCATAAATTCTATCTGGAAGTGATAGGAAACCTATCAGCCACCGGATCACCATCAGAAGCAGCTGACCACTGCATGGGTGGGACTGGCCATGCTCACCGCCCCCCAACCCCCGCAAGTCAGGTCACCTACTCTGGACTCTGATTAAATGGCATAAGCTCCTTCCCTCTCTGGGCTGATGCAGGCTGACAGCGTTCACCATCTCCCCCCTCGCCCCATTCTTCTGCTAGCAGCACCCTGATTTCCTCTGGGGAACATCTCTGGGTCTGCCATTTGGAGCACTCCATTCTGCCTGAGCCAAAAGCCAACGCAGCTTCCATTCATCAGAGCCAGGAGACACAGGAAGACCGGGTTCCCAGGCCTTTGCCAGGGTCCCTGGATCTAGCTGCACCTGAAGCTAGTGCTGACTACATCTGCATTTTCTAGTTACCTGAGCCACTAAATTCCCCTACTTGACTGAGGCAAATTAGGGTTGAGTTTCCTGACACCAGCCACTGAGAAGCCAAACTTCCCAAACTGCAAGCATGGCTTTGAGGACCACCCCCCTCTCCATCTTCTCCCAAACCCCTTCCAGCCCTGGTCTCTCCAGCAACATGTAGAACTGAGCTCTCGCCTCCCCGTGCTGCTTCTGCTGACACAGCCTCCGAGCACACTAACCATCTTGGCAGGGAACCTGCTACTTGTTTTTCCCCGCTCACACCGCTCACGCGGGCCTTGGCCGGCACTCAGCTACACTGCAGAGGGAACCGGCCGGTTCTTTAGAACAAAATAACTACATAGGGGTCAGTTTAGGAATCTTGTGGCCAAAGCCAGGGAAGGGCTAGGTGCTCCAGAAGGCTGGAAACCACTGCCTGTTTCACTCACGACTCTATCCCCTGTGCCTAAAATAGTTCCCAGCTCATAGTAGGTGCTTTAAAAAGTGACCCTATGAATGAATGAATACATACCAGGGGGTGCTGTGGTTCTACAGAACACATTTTTCTTCTGAGCAGTAGTTTATTTTGTTCTTTTGGGCGCGGGGAGTTGTAGCCTAGGCAAGGGACACAGGAAAAGACCATTGATAGCTTTCAGCTCTAGTAAAGGACTCTTGGAGAACAATACTTTCTAGTTGCCCCTTGTACCCCCAGACCAGGTCAGGATCCAGCTGGAGGCTATTCCGATCTTCACCAACAGGCATTTTCTCCAAGCTTTTCAAACCTCAAATTGGAGGAAACCAAGATTGAGTACTCAGGAAACACAACTGTCAGGTCTTTACGCCCAACAGATTGAGGAACCCACACGCACCTCTAGGAGAAGGCACCAGGGCTTCTCCGAGGGGTTCTGGTCCCCGTATCCTGATCATCAGTGACAGTGGCGCCAGGCAGGAGCGAGGAGGGCTGGACTAACAGAACTGAAGTCCTGACGGGAAAGGGATTGACGCTGAGTGCACATAACGGACCTTGGGTGTGCTCAGTGACGATTTGGGGAGTATACGTGTATCCATTGGGAGAAAACACTTCTCACTGAAATACCAATAGAATAAAGAAAAACATCTTGGTATTGCGATTTTGGAATGCTTTATCTGCCTCCTCCTTCCCCTTGAAGCTGATGGTGGGTGATATGACTTGGGGTCACCCTGGGTTTCTCAGGAGACTGCACTGCAGACTGATTTCGTAGCTTCCCCCCCTAACACACACCATCTGGGCACCTGAGCCACTCAAGCCTCAAGGCCAGACCCACCCGATGGCTGCCTGGCCTCTCTCCAGCCTGGGCCCAAGGCTGGACAAGATGTCCCGGAGCCCCAGCAGCCAGGGGATGCCTCCAGGACATGACTTGCTTCTCCCAGAACTCTGCCCCCAAAGGGTCAGGATCAGGGAAGGGAGGGCGGGCCAGCTTCTGTGGGACCCCCCAGGGAGGGGCACAACTTCCAGGAAGTTTATAAGAATTCAAGTGCCCTAGTCACTCTTCCGCAAGAAGCAAACAAAGAAAACGTCCAGTCCAGATGATGTGAGGTTTGTGGGTCCAGCCCCTGTCTGTCCCCTGTCCGTTCTGGGAGCTGCACTGCCTCCCAGGTATTACCAGCCACCTCCTGGGGAAAGGGGGGGGCGCACCCACTAAGCCACCACCTCCCTGTGTGACCTCAGACAGTCCTACCTCACTGAAGAGCCTGGCCCAGTCCAGGCTTTCAGACTGCCTGAGGGCACTCTACATTGACCGGCCTTATGCACCAGCTATGTTGAGAATAAAGGTTTGAGAATAAGGTTAGAAGGCGCTGAGCTAGGTGATCTTTCAGAAAACTGCCTCCCTAAAATTCTGAGATGAGATCGCTAAATCCCATCAAGAGCAAAGTGAATGGACTTGACATTCGATGCTGGGCTATCTGGCATTTGAATCAACGATTATACTCCTCCAAGTTTGCCCACATGTCCCTCATTCCTCCTACAGAAGACATCCTGGGAGCCACTCCCCAGCTCTCAGTCCCAGGGGTCTAGATGGAGGTGGCTCCAACTCCCACCAGCCCAACTCTAGCCACTATACAGGGCTGTCTCCCCCCACCTAGCCTCCCCCCACCTAGGCTCTCGGGGATAAGCCTTGGTCCTGGCTGCTCCTCTAGGAATCAACCTGAGGACTTCTGTCCTGGCAATCGGAAAGAGGCTGCTCTTTCTCTGAGGAAGCGCGGGGGATCCTGGAGGCAGCACCCCTGCCACTGAACACCTGGGGATGGGGTTTGTAGAGACAGCCTTGAAGCGTGTCCTTAGAGGGTCATGCTAGAAGCTAGCCTTACTTCTCAGTTCCCTGAGCCAATGAATCTGCATTTTTTTTCTTTTTTTTTGGCTTGTCAGCTGGAGTTGAGTATACAGACAGCACGTTAATTGAGGACCTACTATGTGCCAGGCAACCCAAAGGATCATGGCAACTTCACTTTCCAGCTAGATTATACATTCCTTGTTAATAGAAACTCTGTGTCTCTGTCACACACACACACACACACACACACACACACACACGCACACACAAAGCCCCAGACTCACAGTAGGTATGGTATCACAACCTCCTAGCATGACATCTACCTTCTAGAAACTTCCAAGCTGGAATGGATGACAACAGACCGGACCCAGAAGTACACACACCACCAGCCTAAACACCAGCTTGGGGTTTGTCTTTTCCTCCCAGGACCTTGAGGTCCCGCTGGGTGTACATCCTGGTCCTAACAACAGGAAACCAGCAGAAGGTTCAGCTGCTGCCAGAGAAGGAGATGAAACCAGGAACCAGAGTGGGCCAGTCCCAGGCCAGTCCCTTTCACTCTCCCAAGGCCTCTCCAGGGTCCCCTCACTGAGGCTCATCCCAGGGAGTGTTTGCAGCAGACGCCTTCCCCGTGTCGAGCACCGCACCTGAATTCCACTCTGGTCCACCCCCAGACACAAAAGAATCCACCCTTGGGCACATCAAGGTAGTCAGGCTAGCTGGCTGGGACAGTAGGAGAAGATCCTCCCCATTTTGGAGAGCCCTTAGAAGCCTTGGAACACACCCATGGACACACTGTTTCCCACGGAAACCAAGAGACGTGTGGATTCTTCCCACCTTGACCCCTGCCTTCTGTATTGTTAGATGTGGTGTCCGATTTCTGGAGAGACCTACAGGCCCCACAAGGTGATAGCAGCGTTTGCTCCACGTAATCAAGGCAAGGGGGACACATTCTATACCCCTGCGGGCCTCCCAGGAGGCAAAAAATGATGCCAGCACCTAAAACCAACTCCCCTCCACAGGTCCGCCAGGACCCAGGACCCAGGACCCGAGCCCAGAGAGAAGCACGGCCCCACACACCTCCTGGCAGGGGACTCGGAGGGCAGGGAGCAGGCAATTTAGGGAAGGTTCTGGGCTCACCATGAGCCAGGCAGACCCAGGCTGGCCGGTTTCTCACCATGCCCGTCTGCATTCCTCCAAAATGTCAGCGCAGTCGCAGGCCAGCACAGAAAGTCGGCACCCTCTCAGAGAGGTGTGGGCACGACGTCTATGTTCATGGAAGCACGTTTTATTTATTTACTTACTTTATTATTTACTTATTTATTTTTGAGACAGAGAGAGAGAGCAAGAGCGCACACAAAGGGGGTGGAGGGAGGGGCAGAGGGAGCAAGAGAATCCCCAGCAGACTTCCCGCTCAGCGCAGAGGCCGGCACGGAGCTTGATCTCGTGACCCTGAGATCACAACCTGAGCCGAACCCGAGAGTCAGACGCTGAACCGATTGCACCCCCAGGTGCACCAGGAAGCATCTTTTAAAGGCCCTGGGAAAGCCCCCTTTAAATAGGCCACCTAGGGGATGCCTGGGTGGCTCAGTCGGTTAAGCAGCTGCCTTCAGCTGAAGTCACGATCCCAGAGTCCTGGGATCGAGTCCCACATCGGGCTCCTTGCTCAGCATGGAACCTGCTTCTCCCTCCGCCTCTGCCTGCCACTCTACCTGCTTGTGCTCTCTCTCTCTCTCTCTGATAAATAAATTTAAAAATGTTTAAAACTCTATAAAAAAATTAAAAAATAAATAGGCCACCTAGGACTCGGCACCTTACAAGTCACGGAATGCTTTTGTGACATGAATACCTTCTCCACTGTGTTACCCTTCATGGAAATAAACAGTTCCTCCATCCCCAGCACCCAGAAGGGTTCCTACACACAGTACATGCTCAGTACTTGTTCGAAGAGTAGATCGTCTCTTTCTTCTGTAACTCCCTCCGCTGATGATGCATTAACTGAAGACCTACTGTGTCCAGGCACGGTTCATGGAGCCTTTCTTTTTACAGCCTCACACCTAAGAGCCCTTTACCCGTGGCATTGCCACAGGCTGCCTTATGGTTCACAGCTCTTGCCCCACAGAGGCTGCAACCTCCCTGGGGACAAGATCCGCAAACTCTTCTTGAACACCTACTACGTGTTCTAGCGATAGGCCAAGGCCACCCTGAGGACAGAGAGGAGAACAAGACCCCACATCTTGGCATCGAGGCTATATGTCCTCACCAGCACAATGGGCTGGTGAACATGTTGGTCTTTGCCAGTAGGTTAAAAATGGTAGGTAGTTTCTTGCAGGCTAAATTACCCGTTCTCGGGGCACCTGGGTGACTCTTAATTTTGGCTCCGGTCATGATCCGGTCATGTGAGATGGAGCCCCATGCCACTGGGATCTGCCTGGGGTCTGCTTGAGATTCTCTCTCCCCCTGCCTCTGCCCCTCCCCCCACTCCCACTCGGCCACCCCCACTCTCACTCTCTTGAGCTCTCTCGAGCTCTCAAATGAATAAATATATCTTTTAAAAAAAAAATCTATGGTTCTCTTCTCCTAAAGAAGGTTTCTTCCTAAAAAAAAAGAAGGTTTCTTCCTAAATGTGTAAGAGCTCACTAATACATCGTTTTCCGGTTCCACTTCTGTCCTTTGTGCATGGGAGATATTCAAAGTATCTGAAGATCAGAGGGGCAGCAACCGTTCTGAGCAGGGGCTGGCCTCAGGCAGCCCAGACTTTGCCCTGCTTTCCTGTCGATTTATTGGTTCTTTTCTTAGGGTTGGTAGGAGTTTCTTACACATTAAGGAAAAATATTTTTTGCCCGCGATACGTGTCTTTGGTTTGATTTATCACGGTTTTGGCTACGCAGAAATGTTCTATTTTTATGTGGCCGAATATTTGACTTTTGTTTTATGGCTTCTGGGTTTATGGTTATATTTAGAAAAGGCTTCCCCGCTCTGATCCTCTCCTATTCTTTAAAAGCCCACTTATGTTTTCCTTTAGTCTTTTCAAGTCTTCTTTTTCTGTTTAGATTTCTGATCCATTTGGGATTTGTTTTGGCTTTGGGAGGAGAGGGATCCAATTTCCATTCCCCGGATGGCTCCACACCACCCCAATCCCGATTACTGAGTGATCCATCTGTCCTCCGCCGAGACACACTGACACCTCTCGTACACTACGTTTCCAGTTCCGTTCACATCCCTTTCCACTTTCTTTTCCGGGCCTTCATCTCTTCCACACCACTCAGATTCCTAGGGCTTCGGAACGTGTCCTAAAATCTGGCCTGTGACCAGTCCTTCCCATCGCTCCTCTCAATCAGGATCTCCCTTCCTCTCCCTGATGCCTCTCCTTCCTAACGAACTTTAGAATCAGCTTGTCCATTTCTAAACAAATCCCATTGTTACTCTCACGGGCTAACCTAAAGTTAACAGGTTCACCGAAGGGAAACCGACCTATTTACAATATTGAATCTTTCCACCCAGGAAGAAGGTCTGCCTCCTCATTTAGTGAAGTCTTTTGTGTCCCTCCATAGCTGATATTGCTGGCTTGTTTGTCCTCTCCAAACATTTGAATGTGGCTTCCCGGGTCTGTTGCCTGGTCTTTATACCTTCCGTGACTGCCGTGAGCAGGAGCCTTCCTTGATCCGTGTTTTCTAGCTGGATGCTGTTTGCATGCAGGAAAGCTCTTGATGTGGGGGGATTAATTGTGCTCAAGCCCCCAGGCCTTTTGCACTGCGAGACGCCGGTTGACACCAAGGTGCCATGCACGCTCCCCGTGGGCAGAAGGAGCTCACGCCCTGCACCTGTGCACTTGGCAGTGCACTGCCCTGCGGCTGCCCGTGCCGACTCCACTCTGCCCAAATGGAACCAGTACGAGGGGCGCCCCAAGCAATGAGGCAGGGACCGCCCCCACCCATGCTGTCGGAGCGAGAAGGGGCCTGAGCCGGCGCACAAAGGCAAGATCCCGCCAGCCGGCGGACAGGAACGAGCCTGGCAAAGATGCCAGCCTTCACGCAGCCCCAGCCCCGTAATTAGGGCCCACAGGTCACTCTGGCCACAGCTGAACAAACCAGGGTGTAATTAACTTTCCACCCAGCTTTTTACACAGCAGCGTTTCACCTTCGCCAGAAAAGGCGGGTCTGCCTTTCCGAAGGGGCTGGGGAAACACGCCTCGGTCCCAGTCCTCAGGAAGTGGGGGCAGCCAAAGGGGGAGCAGCAAAATTAACCCACAGGGAGCATATTCTTCTGCTGTTGCTATTTGAACAAATCCCTCTCCGTCTCCATCTTTTTTTTTTTTTTAAGTTGAGTATTCAAAAAAGCCGTGTCTGTCTGGAATTTAGTTGGAATCACTCACTGTCCCCAGTCTATGTTCTCTGGGTGAGCTGCTCAGACCTCGAATCTTAGCTCAAGCTCTGTAACCTTTACCAAGATCCCCTAACTCTCCGAGCCTCAGCTGCCCGATGTGTAAAATGGGGATGAACGGTGAAAAACAGACTCTCCCGGCTGGGACCGTTAGGAGGATTAGGTGGCCTCATTCCTTCATCCAGCAAGCACGTATTAAGCACCACCACTGTGTGCCAGGGACTGGGCTAGGGCATAAGAGGGAACAAAACGGACATGGTTCTTGTCCTCATAAAGCTCAAAGTAGTGGGGGAGACCAGCAATGAACAAATTAAAAATTATCGCTCAGGGCGCCTGGGTGTCTCAGTCGGTTAGCGTCTCCCTTCAGCTCAGGTCATGATCTCAGGGCCCTGGGATCAAGCCCCGAATCAGACTCTCTGCTCAGTGCCCAGTCTGTTTCTCCATCTCTCCCTGCCCCTCCCCACTACTCATTCACTCTCTCTCAAATAAGTAAATAAAATCTTTAAAAAAAAAAAAATGCTATTGCAGAATAACCACAGAATCTGACCCATGTCATGTACTGGTCAGGGGTGAGGCCGTGGGGAGGGCAATCAGCGAGGCTGCGGCCCACACATGGAGCTCTGGGGGTGGCAGGGACCCCGTGTGCTTCAAGGATGCCTCACTGTGCCCAGTGAGGAGCCTGGTCTGCTTCGGAGATCCCCGAATGGTGCCTGGAGGAAGAAACCAATGCTTGGCTTCAACCTGGTCCTGAAGACAATGTCTAGTCTACAGAGCAAGTGCCTAGACGAACCCAGAGTTAGAAACCTCAGTCTTTCTAAAGAGACTCCATCTGCCTCTCCCTACCAATGATGAAAACCCTAATCACACCCGTGGTGCCTTTAGCAAAGAGGCTAGGGATCTCCAAAAGCTTGTCAGGTGCTCCAGCCCTGGGGACCTGTCAGGTTCCACGACTGGCACAGTGCACATCCCTGCTGACAGCCCAGTCCTGACAGGATGAGGAGCGTCCCTACTAGAGTGAGATGTAAAACATTACAACAGCACAGACCCAGCACCCAAATGTCCTCGGGCAGTCAGCCTCATTAATTTGGGCCAAAGCAGCAGTCAGTCTAAATCACAGAGTCTCCTTAAAAGGTAGTCTTCATACCAGAAAGCCGTAAAACATTCCACCTGAATCCAGACGGAAGGTCCACAGCTGACCTGCTTCAATGAGCACATAAAAAATTGGAATCAGCCCCTGGGTGAATCAAACCTCTCATACCTGTTTCCATGGGGCCCCGGGAAGTTCCCAGAGATAGTTTCTAAAGCAATTGAAGTCCTCTGGGCTTCTAGAAGATGATGAAAAACACCCCCTGCCACCGCTTATAGGGTCCACACGTGCTTGGCCGACACTTCGCAAACTGGGTCAATGTGAACTTAGCTCACTCCCTGTTCTGACATCGTCCCAGTGAGCGGGGCCCCAAGTAAGGGGGACTTTCCAGCATCAGTTCAGAGAGCCACCAGACGCTCTGGCCGTTTCCTCGTCCGGGGCCCACAAATGAGGCTCTGTGAGGCACAGACAAGCCCATCACAGACATCGAGTCAGCCTCTGTCCGCGCTGGGGTAGAACTCCTCATCTCCCGGCGGATGGGTCTAAATTGCATATTTTTGTAGTGTGTGGACACAAGACCAGCCACCCGAGCTTTACCTGCTTGAGGGCTGCTATCCCACCCGAAAAAGGGATAATGGAGAAGATCACATCGCAGCCTGGGAATCCATTCAGAAGATGTTCAGCAACAAACACAGGATGCAAAATGGCCTGGGCCCCCCACACCAGACCCGCAAACATGGCCCCCGGTGGGCCGGGTCTGGAGGAGAACAAGGAGGAATCAGCTCCAGGGGTGTGAGCAGCCACAGAGCCGATGGCTCTTGGCTTATCTCACTTCGTGTACTCAGGATGCCACGTTGGATGCCCTGTGGGTTTAAGGCTGGTTTCTCCTCAGACGCGAACGAGAGACAGTGATACAGAAAGACGGAGAGAGAGAGAAAAAGGGAGAAAGGAAGAGGTCTGGGTTCTGAAGTCCACGGTTCGACAGCCTCTCCTGGCCCCAGCAGAGCCACTCCCGAGAAGGGACAGAGGAGAGGGGGCCTTCTCAAGCTCCAGAATCTCCTCAAGGGAGGGTTCTTCAGTGCAGAGTTCCGGGGGCCTGTCCTCCCTCTGCACACCACCAACACCATCCTGGCAGGAAGTGCCCCAACCCGTCTTCCGTGAGGAGCTTCCCACCACCTCAGAAAATCTCCAAACCTCAGCAACTCTCCCAGACTCTCTCCAGGCACTGCCCCACCCCCACCACCACGGCCACAGAAAGAAACAGAAAGAACCAAGAGGTCATGCTGCTAAAGCAATTCTTTAAAAGAACCACATTCAAGATGGCACCCCACAAACACACCCCACCTCCCCAGGACACACCTGCTTGGTGAGGGGATGCCTCCACATTCGGGCAGTGACTGCTCCCAGCAGGGAATGACTGAGGACGAGTGTTGTTCACACCCAAGGCCTAATTCCGATGCCCGGAGGTGCAGACAGTAGGATTGGCAGGTGGCGCTGCTGCCCTTAGGCCCCAAATTCTCAAAAGCAGAGAGGGCCCCTGCCTTCCCTCCAAACAAGTCTTGTTTGTTCCCTCAGAAACATCTGCTGAGCGCCCAAAGCCTGCCCAGCCTTGGCAGCGCATGGTCCTCTCTGAAATGGCCTTTGTCAGGCTGTTGAGGGTCCACCTTTCCCTCCAGGGGGACAGAGTGTCCACACTGCCCACCTGCCCCATCCCTAGTCCAGCGGCTAGATGACCAATGGTGAGCCTCCAGCAGCCCCCAAGCCTGGCCCGGGAGGACTGCTATTGCATTTTTGTGCCGGTGCCGAGTTTTTAAAGCAGAAGCCAATTATCACACATCCCAATATACTGCCCGATATATAGAAGACTTTTTAACGTGGACAGCTCTGACTGGAGTGGGTATCAGAGCCCCCTCAGACAGGCCCCAATGCCCACCCCAATAGTTCCAGAAACATCTCTGGGGACACAGTGGGAAACCACGGCAGATCAGAGAGTGTGCAGGCGGCCGAGGTAAGGACCTGCTTTGAATAACACGCACACAATTCCCAGGGGTTTATCCTGTCACTGGGTAATCCTTAGAACCTAAGACCTGAGGGAAAATTGCTCCTGACATTCTTCTTCCATGTCAGGGAGACTCTCCCAGACTGGGTCACACCTTTCCTGGGCGGTAATGAATTTCTCAGGGATGCTATTAGGCAAGGTCGTTTCCCATACTCTTTTAAGGAATTTCTGACTCCCTTCCGATGCCCCAGGGCTTAGGGATTCCTGGCTCCCACGTCCCCGTGGAGGTCATTAGTGGGGTCCTACTAGGAAGCAGGCGGGAGAGTCAGTGGCTAAAGGCCCCGCAGACAGAGCCATCATGATGTCAACCAGGCTGCGGCGATAGAGAGAAGAGAAAACCACTGGGAAAAGAAGCCTGCCCAGGACTGAAGCACAATTAGTGACTACTTCCAGCAAAGAACCCCGATATTCTGCCTTGAAGCCTCACGTTGGCCCTTCACCACCCGGAAACACCATCATTCTCGAAAGTGTGGAGAGAGACAAGAGGATCTCCTTGGTTCTGAAGAACTGAGTGGTGCTGGGCATGGGGCCTCACTCCGAGAGCCATGGAGACTCAACGTAGCATCACTTCACAGGGGTCCCTGAGGGGCCCTGGGATGGTGCTAGGCGAGCCCCAAGTGTTCCTTCACACTTCAAAAATAAAGAGTATTTTCTAACCTTTAATTAGAAGATCAATTCATTGATTGTGTTTTAAGTCAGGAACAATATTTCATTCCCATATCATTGATACCACCTCAGTTCTGAGCTGAATCAAGAAAGACACAGGCCATCTACTGTTTTCTCAAGCAGGATGAGTATATATAGCCCAGGGTCCTGGAGAGGTCCTGGCTCGGCCACCAAATCCCTAGGTGACCTCAGTCAATCACCGCCCCCTCTCATGCCTCAGTATTTCCCCTCAGGAAATGGGGGACCTGAAAAGCCAACCCCATATATCCTCCAATTCTGATCCTAAGCTTCTAAGTTGGCCATCGCCTCTGCCTGTTGTTGAAATAGCACAAATTCCAAATGACTGGGGTTTGGTCTGCTGAGCCCCCCAAAAGTCCAAAACTGTAAGAATCCTCTTGGGTCCACTGTTTTTGGTTATCTGTTTCCTCCAGAGGCTGAGAATAGGGGGTTTTGTCTCACCAAAGCTGTGCAGGTACAGCCGTCACTAGAGGGAGAGTCATAGTTCCCCCAAACACTTGGCTTTCAAACTTCTAAAAAGGCATGTAAGGTAGAAGAAGCTAGAGTTTTGAGCCCCAACCTGCTTCCTAGCAGCAATGTTCCCACCCCCCCAAAACAGGAGACAGGTTCCCCTTGGAATACTGTCTAAGATTTCAGTTCCTCAACCCAGCATCCAAAGCCTTGCAACCAAAGACACAGTGGAGAGGGATGTCGGACCACAGATGTTCTGGACTCCCCGCTCGGGGCCTGAAACTATGTCAGCCCCCTCCCCCTGTAAGCTTGGCTGCCACACCCAAGGCAATACACAGGCCCCCGTTCTCCCACTCCATCCACCCCCCAGGATCCAGACACACAGACACACATGTCTCATGACGCCTTAAATCGCTCCCATAAAACCGTGGCCTTGGGCCCTTTCTCTGAGGCTTCCAGGTCAAAGGAAACAGGGCCACAGTCAGGTCTGGCAGAAGAGCTCCAAGCCACCTCTCCTCCTCAGAGATGCAGATGGCTGAGCACAGGACTGGAATCACGTCCCTTTCTGGAGGGGCTCTTGTCGGCCTTTGAAATTCCCCCTGTCCCATCCAAGCTCGGCCTCGGAGCTCACTCCTTCACGTGGCTTTCCACACTTAAGCTACTTAACTTTGCACTAACAACCTCTTAATTGCTGGGTTTCCAAAAGGCCTTGCAGAAATCCAGGGTGCAGACCCTACTTGCTTCGGGCTCACACTCTAGAGATGGCAGATTGGGGGGAGGAATGACCAGGCTCCTCCCCCGACTCCCTGCCTGCCAGAAAGCTGTTGCTGTTATTTTTAATTTTATTTAAAAGGCGGATACAGGGTACCCAAGACACCACAATAAAATGACATTAACTGTAAAATTACATTATTAATTCTTTAATCTCACTTGAGGCTTCAAGCTGTTGCTATGTCCAATTATCCGTATAACCACCTGTCAGAATCCCGGCGCTATTTAACATTACCTCCAGGACAGCGGTGGGCCCGGTGGTCCGTCAGGTCTGCCAGACACTCGAAGTCCTGCTGACAGTGATCGCAGGTGTAAATTGACTCATCCTCCATGTCTTCATCGTCCTCATTTCTCTCCTCTTGACTTGTCACGCTGTTCCTGTCTTCCAGCGCGCGGCTGGCTTTCCGATCACACTCCGGCTCTCCTTCCAGGCCTCCTGCCAACAGGAAGAATACAGTCCATGTCAGCTGACGGGGTCTTGGGAAAGGGTTTTAAAAGAATCGCCCGGCATTTATTAAGATACATTTAATTACTCCACCTCCCAGGGTCCATTATTCCTGACACCTCTCAGTATATTAATATATGGGGATTTTTTTGTAGCGTGCAGTGCCATAATTCTCAACTAGATTCTTTAATTCTTGGTGCAAATCTTCTAGGGGGATTTCCTGTCATCTTTCCCCTGCGCATGGATGCTGGGGGTCGTGACCCATCACGGAGGTGAAAATGCCTTCGCATTTTGTCTCCTGAAAACCCAATTCTCTTACACACTTCTCCAGAGCCTCCATTAGTCGCTCCTAAAGCACCTAAACATTTCATTTCCCCCCAGAGTCTTGCAATTTAAGAGCAAGGGAGATCTCTTAGCCAAGTTTCCCGGCCACACCACTAGCCTCCCAGGGTGGTGATGTCGGCTCAGTTCTTTGCAAAGATGTCCTGATCCTGGAATCAAGGAAACACGTGCATTTGTAAAACCACGGATAGTCAAATCCCAAACTCAACTGCCCCTGAGCCCTCACTCATGGCCGGGGATCAGTCTAGACAGTCTAGACAGTGAGAACCAGCTTTGGAATCATCCGGCCAATTTCTGTAAAATAAATTACCTATTCTGTACTTAGCACTATGCAGACAAGTGGCCAAACTGTACGGGAAAATGACCATAATGATGCCTTATGTTTCATGTAGTGTTCCACATGCTTCTTCAAAGCCACAATTACATATGCATAGTCCCCTCTCCCAGGCTTGCACATCCCAAAGCTAAGTGGGGCTCACACAATCATGTAGTCCTGTCCCTGCCCACAGAGTGGGGCAGCCTTGTTATTCTCATTTCATAGGTGACACACCTGACACCCAGGCAGGGGGATCTGATATCCAGAGCACCCAAAGACATTTAACTAGACATCCTAACTCCTGTCTACTGCCCTTCCCTGCACAGCTGGGAAACGGAGCACAGCCTCAATCTGAGAGATTAATAGGGCATATCAAGAACTTGTAAATCAAAGTGCAAAAAAATCATGGTAACTAAAACACAGAGACGATATCAGTAATCCCAATAAATGTCAGTGGATTAAACTTCTTCATTAAAGTACAGAGACTTGAACTGGGAAATCCACGGTGTCTCCTGGAAAACAATATACGCATCCAGAAACCAGCACTGAGGTGAACTCAAGAGAGAAATCTCTATTAAGTGGAAGAACCTCGTTGCAAACATACACGCATATGTAAAGAGGTGCGTGAACCCGCAAGTGTGCACACGAGCGTGTCGCTTAAAACACTGCAGTGACAGCCAACGCCTTCCACACACAATCTCTAAACCCCCATGGACCAGTCGCCAAAGCAAGAAAGAAAAATGAACCAAAGAATGCATTCGATTCAAGGTGGAAACCACAGTCCTGTAAATATTTCAATTTAGAAACAGATAATGTTGTAAGGGCTCTATTTCTCCCATCTGCACAAAACGCGCACTTCCAAGCACCCAACGTCAGGAACCTGTGAACACAAATCAGCTCATCGGAGCGCCAGCTGCCGCCTTCCGTGGCGGGGAACGTGGCCTGACACGCTGCTTGCAACAGCTCGGAGGCAGTAAAAATCAATGTTTCCATTTGTGGCCCATCACAACATCTCTCTTCTTACCAATTAAGGGATGTACAATTTTTAGGTTCTTCTATGATCAGAACACGCCAACTCCTGGCAATATAGAAATCCCATTAAAAGCCAGGCAGCATATTTATCTCAGGAAATCTGATCAGCTTGTGCTGTGGCGACAAGAAATAGAAAGCAAAGAAATGAGAAATATCATTTGGAGCCTTCGATATTATAAGTCATCACACAACCACGGTTACACAGGCAAGCGCCCGTCTCTGAATTTCCTAGTTTGCAGTCTCTTTCCTTAATAAAAAAAAAAATTTTCTGAAGGGGTGGGGGGGGGGGAGAAGCATCATTCCGGCTTTATCTACCACACCAGCTCTCCAGATAGTAAGTTACACTCGGCACCACGCTTGTGCTACTTTACTTAACACACAATTTAATAGACATATTTAAATTATCCCCTTGTTACTTTTTTTTTTTTCCTGGCCCTATTTACTTGGCAGCACTTTCCATAATAGCTCATCTAATCTACAACTGGAACCACAAACATTACAATGCATTTGATCTCTTTAAATCTGGTACATCCTGTTGACTCAGGAGTAGATAAATCAGAATGTCAACTCTTGGGTTTTTATAAGGCAAAAACCCATAAAGTCATCCAAGAGTATAAATCTGTTTTAAGGAACTGTCACCTCCCCTGCCACTATCTACTAATGGGAAGGCAAGGTGGCCGTGCACAAAGGGGCAGGGGAGGGGAGGCAAGCAAAGGTGGGAGGCCCCCCATCCTCTGAGGTCCCGGGGCGGTGTGGGGGGGGAGTCGCACAGCCCGCCAGCCTGCCCCTCGGGAAGCCAGAGAGAGAAGATCAGTGGCCTGAAGAAGCTGGGGAGCAGGAGCCCCCTGAAGACCCAGTCCTGGAGGGGCCTTCTGCGGCGGCAGCAGAATCAGGACCTCAAAGCAGGAAGTCCTCATCCGGCTGGGCTTTACTCCCCGCAAAGTACTTTCATTGCCCGCGGTCTCTGAACCTCACACAAGGGGAAAAGAGTAAACGGTGCTATTTGTCCATTTGCAGAGGAGGAAACAGAGGCTCTAGGGGGTCATCCAGAGCCATGCAGGGGACTTCTGACGTGAAGCAGCACGCCCTTCCCCCAGGCCTGGGGTCTATTGGAGCTCTAAGCCCCCCCGAGGCCCAGGAGGGGACAGCTCTGACAAAGCTATCCCCTGCAACACTCTTGGGGTCTCCTCATTTCCAGGCCCTCCTGGAGCACCTACTCGGGAAGCCCACAGAGGTCGAAGGAATGGATGGACCTTCGCTCCTATGGTGATCCAGCTCGAGCTCATCGGGGGCAGCCCTTCCCCTCCGGGGTCTTGCCTCCATCCAGCCCTGCGAGTCCTTGCCCCAATGAGCACAGAGAAAGCAAGAGCTCGGAGGCCCCACCCCAAGTCCTGCCCCAAGTTTCTGACACTGTGATCTCGGGGCCCAAACGACAGGTGACCCGCTGGTCTCTCCAACCACTCCTCCCGGAAGAAGCAAAGTCAGCAGGCTGAGCAGCTTATTATTCTCCCCACGGGCCTCGGAGGCTGGGAAGGACTTCCAGAGAACAGGCCCTGGAAGCCTTTCCCTCCCTCGGCTCCACCCCAGTCCTCCTGGGGGCTGACTGGGAAGGCCAGAGCTGAGCAGGTGTGATTGGGGACCTGGGGGGTCACCGAGCCCGTGGACAGAACTCCCCACCTCCCCAGCCCCACACTGGCCCCTGGACCACTCACAGCCTAGTTGCTCTGGGACATGCACACCCTTGTGCACACCGATGTGCATCTGGGCCCTCCTCTGGCCAGGAGTCCACCAAGAGCAGCTAGCACTTCTGGGGCACCTGCTGCATGCCAGGAACCTTCTCTGAGGACATGGGTGCAAAGCAAGGCCACCAGGAACAGGTTTCAAACACAGCTGGGTCTGACGCCTAACCACCCAGCTACACAGTCTCCCCAAGGTAGAGACTCGATGAAAAACCATTGAGCAATCTGTAAACCCTTTACAATCACCTGCAGGGTCCTTGTCCCAGCCCCGAAGGTCCAGTAAGGGCTCTGCCAACCTCACTGACTTATTACCCCGCAGCCACACAGACATTCTTTCAATCCCTTCAACTACAATTTGTTCCGCCCAGGGCTTCACACCCTTGTTCCCCCAGGACTCTGCCCCCAGCTAACAGGGTTCCCTCCAGGCCTGAGCACCAATGTCACATGGATCCCCAGTCCTCCTTCCCCATAGTGCCTTTCCCTTTGGCACAATGTGCACTCATGCTTTCGTGGGTTAACTTTCTTCCTCCCCCCCTCCCTGTGGCACCCTGCACTTTCCAAAGACAGCACCAGCAACACCTCCCATCCCACGTGCTCTTCTGTACTGAGACCCTGCATTCACCCATCAGGAAGAGAGATCTAATTCCCCTCCACAATTGCCCTCTTGGCCTGGCTGGCCGCAGTGCCTCCCTTGACATTAGAATGTAATGGAAGCAATGTTCTGGGATTTCTGAGGCTAAGTCAGAAGGATTGCACTTCCACAGGACCTCCTGGTCTCTTGGAACACTACCACGTAGACCACGGCTGCCATACCACAAGAAGCCCAGGCCACATGGAGAGAGTGTAGCTGCTCCAGTGGACAGCACCAGCAGAGCCCCCCCAACTGTACCAAGTGCCAGCCGTGGGAGTGCACCATCTTGGATATCCAACCCCAACGAGCCTTCAGATGACGGCAGATTCCACTCACAAGGCAAATACACGAGAAATGTCAAGGGGGACCCCCAACCAAGTCCACTCTGCTCACAGAACTATGTGAAATAATAAGTGTTGCTTTTAGCCCATTGAGTTTTGGGGTGGTTTGTTAGAGAGCAACAGACAGCTGGAAAGCTCCACTACCAGACCACAAGCTCCATGATGGCAGGAGCTCTGGGCTCGGTACTGTCTCCCCAGCTCCTGAGACAGACAGACACACGGTGGGGACTCAGTCAATGTTCAACTGAATGAAAAGATCGGTTTCAAAGAAACATGTCTCCAAATGTTAACACAAGCGATAAGTATTATTAGGTTGAACTATACGAAGTTGCCATCTTCATGGGTCAAAGAAGTCGAATATTGGCCACCTCAATTGGTTCAACCGAATGTATGATGGGACCACTCTGTCCTGCCAGCTTCTTCCTCAAAGCAGGAGGCAGAGGATATGCTTAACCGGTGGGCCCCATGACACCACATCCATACACCCCACAGTCCCTGAGCCCAAGATACAGGTTTGTGGAACTTTCTAGGAGCAAAGAGAGGAGTAACAAAACCCTCTCAATTCACCGCTTTTTATTAGAAAGCAGTGAATTGCCCTACCCCAGGCCTAAAGAGCCTCACTGAACCACTGCCCACGAGAAAGGGCTTTCATTCAAGTGGGGCCCTACAGAAAGGGTGCACGGCAGAGACACCCAGCGAGAAAAGTGGGGCCCGTCCTCTTGAGGGAAGAGGTAGTAGAAACCAAGTCAGGAATAGAGGGAGGTGGCTCTGTCTACGCCCCTCCCCACTCCCACACCCTGAGTGATGCTGACCACAGCACTGTTCCACACTCACACCCTGTGACCTCAACAGAGCCGCCCTATGCAAAAGGTATGGTCAGCATCCCCACTCTGCAGCTGAGGCCACAGCTCAGGCCCACCCACAAGTCACACATACTGGGAAGGGCTGGACCCAAACCCGGGCCTCCTGAGTACAGAACTCAACTCCTTAACCACCGCATGGGAGGGCAAAAGGGGGATGTCCGTGGAAGAGCCAAGCAAGGGACAGCTGGCTGAGCCCGGTGCCGGGAGAACGGGAAAGGGGATCAGCCCCAGGGGGGCGGGGCAGGCTGCCCACAGGCCACCAGGTCTGGGAACTGAACAATTCCTGCCTTCTCAGTGAGGCTTCTGGAGCTCAGGAGTCAGGGCAGGTGGGCCCTCACCGCTTCCAAGGACCGGGGGAGGAAGCTCAGTCTGCGAACACCAGGGAGGGTCTCCTGGCTCTGGCCCCAGGCCCCAGCCAGCGCGAGAGCCAGCAGGGACCTCAATAAGAAGGTCGCCCCTTCTCTTCCTGGGAGGGACTGTGGGGGTCCCTCCCCTAGCCAGCAGTCAGCCCTGCGCACCCTGAGAACCAACCAGGGACCAGCGGGGGTCCCAGCTCTAGGGCCCCAGGGCTGAGTACCTGCCCAGTGGAGGCCGGAGGCCCAGGGCAGAGAAAACAAGGGCAGAGCTCCAGAGGCGTGAGATATCCGGTGCCGGTAATCACACATGGTCATTCATTCTTTCCTTCATCCCACAAACATGTATTGAGCATCTACTGAATGCCAGGCGTAACATGCACACATTTGCTACCACATACAGGGTGCTCTCCAGCCTCATTCATCTTGGGGGGCCTCAAAGCCCACATGGAGTCTGGCAAGTACGGGCTTGGCGAATGAGCCAATATATGAACCCACGGATGCCGGAAGGGAGGTACAGGTGGGAAATGCCGGCAGCCTGGGCCCCCCGGCCGTCAGGGGCCCAGCTCCCAGTCTTCACTGCAGTACCCCCACCACGCCCCTGAGTGACCTTGAGCAAGTCCCTCCCCTACCTGACATTGACTTCTTATTGTCAGTAAAGAGCCTGCACATGAAAGACATAACAGGTGGGGGTGAGGCTCGCCCGGATGCATGGATGGCCGTGGATGCAAGGATCACGTGTGAGGCCAGGATCCCCGTGGGGTTCAGAGGAGCCCAGAGGAGGCTGGGCCGGGCAGGCGGAAAGAGGTAAAGGTGCGCGGCAAGGGTGCAGGGGAGTGGAGAGCAAAGCAGAAGCCAGGAATGGTGCCAGGGGACAGTGAGAAGGCAGATGAGTCTGCCCCCAGAGGACTGGAGAGTCCCCCCACCGCCCCTCGCCATTTCTCATCCCCTCCCGAGCGGACTTCAAAGGGCGGCGGCACCATCCACCCCCACACCAACCAGAACCACTGGACAGTGAATTTGAGGCACGTCCAGGGCTCAGCCGGGGAGCCCAACCGTGCAGGAAGCACGAGGCAGGGCTGTGCCCGGGTCCCGCGGGGCTGACGGGGCCGAGCTGCTGCCCTACAGACTCTCATTAAGCAACGACACACACCGGGGGCAGACAGCCGGAGTCACGCTCCAGGGACTGTCTGGACGACGGACAAAGAGCGGAAAAGACTCCCAGACTATGGAGCCAACCAGTCTGGGTTCAAGCCCACAGGCCGCAGCTTCCCAGATAGGGGACCTTGGACAAGTCCCTCACCCTCCCGGAGAAAAATCTAAGTTCAATTATTGTAATGTGGTAAGATTATACAATGCATGATACCTGGCGCACAATAAAACTCGCGAGAAGCGTGGCCGTGATCTGGTCTTATTGGTGCTGTCATCACTCAAACCAGTGCATGACTTACTCTGGAGCCAGAGCGTGAAGGGAGTTCTAGCAGAGCCTCCTCGGCTCCTAAGGATGGAGAATGTCGGGCACAGGGCCACCCAAAGGCACAAAAGCGTCCTTACAGACAAGATAACCCCTTGGGGGCATCTGGGTGGCTCAGTTGGTTGGGCAACTGCCTTGGGCTCGAGTCATGGTCCCAGAGTCCCGGGATCGAGTCTTGCATCGGGATCCCGGATCCATGGGGAGTCTGCTTCTCCCTCTGACCTTCTCCTCTCTCATGCTCTCTCTCACTCTCTCTCTCTCAAATAAATAAAGAAAATCTTGAAAGAAGAAAGAAAGAAAGAAAGAAAGAAAGAAAGAAAGAAAGAAAAAAGAAAATCCCCTGGAGCGGGCGAGGACAGTCCTGGGCTCATGTCCGGGCTGCCCCTTCCACCGCCGTGACCTTGCATAAGTGACAAGCCTACCTCCTCCCGGAAACAGTGGGACCTCTGCCGGGGAGGGGAGGGGTCTGTCCTACCCAACCCCCAGGGCTCACAGTACAGACACGTTGACTTTGCAATTCACAAGCCCGTTCTCCTGCGCGCTCCCCCTGTATATAGTTGTGGGGATCCCAATAGAATTCCTAGTCTAGGAAGGTGTCTACCATTTCCAAAGTGTTTTTCCTAGAGCAACATTTTTCTGTAATAGAGAATGCATACTCCGTCCTAACAGCCTGCCTGTTTCCTAGGAAAAAAAAAAAAAAAAAAAAAGAAGGGTTTTACTGGCAGTGTGCTCCCCAGGGCCAGGGTGGGAGGAAGCACCTTCAGAACCTGGGCACTGGGTCGAACCCCTGGCTTAACCTGAGCTTGCTGCTGGGCTCTGCCTGTAGGGAAGGACCGTCTCTGCGAGCACTTTCTCATGCATGCCTGGGCTGGTGGGATGGAGGCCGGGAGGGGCTGGGCCAGGAGCCTGCCAACCCCAATTAGACACTCTGCTCGTGCATCCGTGGCTGGCCCCAAATTCCACGAGGCAGCCACTATTTATCTTCAGATCTGGAATATCTGCAGTGCGGGCAGCAGGATAACATTTAACACTCAGCCTAAAGGGTCCCCTTGGCAGCAGAGCTGTAGGCAAATATTTTAACACATAATTTGCTGTCCAAGTTCCGCTTCTTAAATAAGGAAGCAACTTCCGGATGGCTGTCTGGGGGGGGGGGGGGGGCGCACGCCTGTTGCTCCCCTGTCAGTGTTGACGGCACTGTGAATGGAATTTCAAAGCCACGGTCAGTCAGACGCTGAACCTGACTTGGCTGCACCACACTAAGCCTTGCTGGGATGCTCCTCCCCGGCTGACGATGCAGGACCCGGCACCGGGCCTCCTTCTCTGACCATAGAAAGGACTAGATAGAATCTTCCGGAGGGGGTCCTCTTTAGTTGCCAGGAATTCTAGAACCTGAGCCCCAAATGATTAGCAGTGTAGAGGATGGTGATCACTTTCCTCAGATCAGATCTTCTAATTCATTTGCATCCCTTACCCAGGGATCCGTGGCCCCACAAGGGAGATGTTACCCTGTAACATCTGTAATGTAATGACACCCATTTCACAGAAGGCAAAACCAAGGTCCAAAAGGGTGAGCAAGGCCCCTCTCCCCCATCACTCAGCCCATGACTGGACCAAAGTTCACAACTCCAGTGCCCTCTACTGTTACACAAATGAGTAGATCAGGTGGGGGAGGCTGGGGCAGACAGACACCCACCCAAGGGAGTGTCCCCTACTCAAATGCTCTATCTCCATGATCAGCATAAGGAAAGGTGATGCCAAGTGCAGCTACATCGGCTGACTTCTGTTGTTTTGTGTTTTGTTTTGTTTTGTTTTGTTTTTTTTAAACAAGGAAATCCATATTTTTACGTGACATCCCTGGATTTTTAAATGTTGACTTCAAGTTTTAGGAAGCAAGACGTGGACAAAACAATAGGCCTTGGAGGGCTGGATACAGTCTGGGTGGCCCTTGCCGTGAAGCACGTCCAGCGGGAGCCTCGGGCACCCTGAGCCCATGGCACTCTGCTCCTTCTCCACCAGACAGGAAGCCTGTTCGCTGGGTGGCGAGGGAAGCATCCCTTCTTTGGAGACTTAGAACCTGCGTTCAAGTCCTCCCCCGTGTGACCTCAGTGGCTTACACTTCCGGGCCTCGCTCTCCTCCCCTAAAAAATGAGGATGATATCACTGTCTCCTGCTCAGGTCGCCCCAGGTCTCTGCCACCCAGGGCCCTGGCAGGCAGCAAATTCCCCAAGAGCTGGGACACAAACACCACACACATCAAGTCAGTCAACAAATGTTTGCTGAACACCTACTGCGTGCCGGTCCTTATTCTCGGTGCCGTTTGTACATCGAAGACCAAAACCACAGTTGTTGAACGGGGTAAGGCTGACATTCCATCAAAAGCTCCTGGCGCTTTGGGGCCCATACCTGTAGGACGAATGCATGACGACCCTCCCAGAGGATCCTCAAGTGCTGACCCCAACCCCAAAGGCAGAGAGAGGCGGTGGCTGCCCCCAGACCCAGCTCCCGACTCCCGGCTATGATGGGCAAGGGAAGGAGCAGAAAGAGAAAGGTGGTAGGTGAGGAGGGAACGAGCGAGGGATGGAGCGGGAAGGGAAGAAAAAGCAATCACAGTCACCCCCACCAAAAGGTGGGGGGGGTTATATTTTTCCAGCAAGTCGTTAACAGTGTCGCTCCTCCGAGCTTCACCATCTTAATAAAACTGATCTCGCCGCATGCAGTAATGAGGAGCGGTCGGACAAAGCCACCCTGGAACCATGAAAATTGTGCGCCGGGACCTCCTGAGGCTGTGACCACTCTGCCCTCTCCTCGCTGTCATGTTTGGTCTCCGACAGCCGCTGGGAAGGAGGAGATGGAGGAGCGGGGCCGGAGGTAGGCAGGGGAGGGAGGGCGGCAGGGCAGCATGGGGAGCTCGATAAATCCAGCTAATTTGTGGCCAGCGCCGTGGCCTGGCGCTCCTAATTGCTCCCGGTCCAGGAGCAAGACTCAAGGCAAGGCTGCTGGGGCACAAATCACCCCCTGGCGGCCAGGACGGAAAGAGGAGCCCCTTGTGGGGAAGAGAAGGGGGCAGGGAAGGGCTGTGTGCCCCTAAGACTGCACCAGCTGCCAGGCTGAGCGAGTGGCTCAGGGTCAAAGACAAACACAGGTGATGCAGACGGAGCCCAGAGTCCTGGGACCACAGTGAGGTCACTGGGGGAGTCCCGGCACCTCCCACCCTCCCTGGAGCTCGGCCACCCCCCATCTGTAAATGAAGGTATGGACCGTGGGGCAGCAGTATTTAAAACTGTGCACCTTAGCGACTCATCCCTGTCCCGGGGGCAGGTGCGGGACTGGGGGCGGCCTGAGGGCAAAACTCCGATGCATCAAGGGAAGCCCACTCTGTCCATTTCAGACTGTGGAACCCCACAGGGCAGTGCTTTCTAGGAATTCCACTGCAAGACCAGAACACGTGCAAAATTTCCCCCAGTCAACTCGCCCTCACTGTCCGTGGTCCAGTACAGTGAACCTTCAGCCCCCCAGGGTCAGTCACCCATGAGCTCGGGACACTCCCTACGCACCTCTCCTCCCTGCTCTGGTCACAACAGCCACAGCCCTTTCTTTGCAGGACCCCTGACCATCTCCTGTATCAGTGTGCAGACCCCAGGCAGGTCGGGTCAACAAGAGTCTCTCTCATCTTGCTGCCTCTCCCCCCACCCGGCACCCAGCCTTGGACCGGGCCCGGAGCAGGGACTCGATACATACTTGTGGAGTGAACATGGGAACAAAACCATCTGGAAAGGCCCTTCCTACTCTGACACTCAGAGACCCAGCTCCAGGCTGGGCATCTCTGGGGAGGGTCAAAAACGGGCACAAGTCCAGGAACAGGCCCCTAGTCCTGCCCGCCGCCCCAAGATGCAGAGGGTGGCAGGGATTCCTCACCCTTGGTCCTCAGGAACCACCCACCCAGGCTCCCCGGCTGCCGCCCGGCCCTCCCCAATGACCCTCCAACCTCAGTCTCCCATCCGGGCCCGGGAGCCACAGTGGAAATGCTGTGTAAAGTCTTTAAAAATTAACAAGTTTCTGGGCATGGAGACAGCCTGGTGTGCAGCAGCGTTCCAGGGAATACTGAAGCAGCGCCTGGAGAACGGGGAGCGTGTCTGATGGAGTGGTTCTCACCGTGTTGTTGCTACTGTGGGAGAAGCCAAATGGTGGCACGCTCAGCTTGCCAGCAGCCGGATCCCACTGAAACCCCGGGCCAGGCCCCCCACTCCTCCAAGGGCCCATTGCGAGCAGAGGGCTTCTCTGGGAGACCACAGACGTCCCTCCCCGCTTAACCTCACCCACTCGCTAAGGCCTGCCAGCTTTCCACGGATTTCCCTCTGGCCCACAAAAGGGTGTCAAGTCCCATAAGCAGGCTGTAAGACATTCCAGAAATTTCCAAAAAAACAAAAACAAAAACAAAAACAAACAAAAAACCCTAGATCCTGAGACAGCTGACAGAACAAAGCCAACGGCCCACACAACACATGGAAAGGGCCGACCCTCAGGCAGGGCTTCCCCCCCCCCCCCCGCCCCTTCCCAGGAGGTGGATTTAAGTGGGCGGTGCACTGGGCCCACTCCCGCCAAGCCGAGGGGAGCCTGCTTTGGGAGAAACATTCCCACACAATGAGGAACGGAGAGACCTGGAGAGAATTAACCACAGATCAAAGGTCAAGTGGGCAGCGCAAAGGAAACTTCCAGACCCACCCCAGGGGCCTGGCGGCCTCCTCTGCAATGGCCAATATCCGAGTGATCTATATGCACGCGCACACCCGCACCCCCCGCTCATCCTCAAACCGTCACTTAACTCGGATGTCAAACGGCTTGCGATGTTCTTTAGTCAACATGAAGCAGAAACCTTTTATTAAATGCTGCTAATTTTTTATTGATCACACTGTGAATCATTTCATTTTCCATTACCGCGAACGTCTCCTATCAGGGCTCCACGATTACGCTTCTTTATTCCGTCTCAAAGCAACTTGTCACTTTTAATCAGTTTTCAGTGTCAGTATCACTCAAAAAATTAGAAAGCGGGCTCTTCTGTATCCTTACTGCTTTTGTTTAAAAAAAAATAATAATAAAAGTTTCCATACCGGAAAGGTTATTATACTTGGAATAAATATACATGAATCAAATTCAAATGAGATTCCTCCCTGACTCTAACCAATTTTAGCATTAGCTTTTATAATTTTTTTAGGTTTATTTTCACGGGAAGACTGTTCCTAATTATTGCTCGTGCTCTCCCAAAACACTTATGTTACTAAAGTGTGAAATGTCTTCTAACACAAAGACAGATCTCTGGGAAGTAATTACAGAAATGCATTCAGGGGCAATAATTCTATATTAGCTGTCAGCGGCAGACATCCTCTGAAAGGCACTTGTTATGAAGGAATTATTTGTGTTACCATTGAAGGCATGGCAGGCAGGCCCAAACTGAAAGACTGCGTCCGACCAGAAACACGGGCTTCCTCATCAAGGGTCAAATTAAGTTTAAATCATTACCTTGAAGCCAAGCAAACGCATACCTGACGGTCTATTGTGGAGACGTTTGTGAGACGCACTCAAGCGCAACGTGGTCTTCCCGTTCCCAGCGTGGTGCAATTACCCTGAGTCTCAAAAGGATTCTGCCAGGAGCTTGTCACAATAGGGAGAGAGGAGGTGGCCGGGTGTCTATTAAATGCTAACTCATGTCACCAAACAGAATTTTCAAGAATTATAAATTGCCGCGATGCTTCGCAGCTGACCCCCTCGCGTTAAGAAGAGCCCAGAATGTTATCAGGAAAGCGCAAGAATTTGCATCAAAGACAGGAGAGGACTCTCTGTGGGGAGCCCAAGGTGTTGCATTGGAGGGGACAGGGACCCAGTGGACTCTCTCCTTGCCCCATGCAGGTGACAGGTGGGGTCTGGGCAGCTAGACTGGCACCCTGTGGGGCAGAGAAACAAGGCTACGATGAGGACAGGTGGAAGCAACATTGGTGGGAACCAAGGAGGTGGCCTGCATTGTTCTCTGACTTTTGTCCCGAAATCTCGACGTGACCTTGGGCCGGTCCAGTCATCTCATCTCTGAGCCTGAGCTTCCCCACCTGTCACCTGTGTCAAGGATATTAGATGAACAGCTAGAAACAACAAAGGGGCAACATTAGCCCTTCCAGCTCCAGGCCTGGTCCTCCCATCTGTAAAATGGCAGGATTGATTCTAGGAGCCATTCCAGGAGCCGAGAGCCGGGAGAAAGCTTCAGGAGCAGTGCAGAGTTACCTTCCCAGGTCCAACGGGCCCCACAGACACCTCCGGGGATCTACTGGGACCCGTAGGAGCCTCAGTTTCCCACCTCTGAAAAGCACACACAGATCACTGCCCTGGGTGGTACTCGTAAATCAAAGAGGAGACAGAGACCTAGGGCCTTTTCATCTGTTCACTCACTGCTGTTTCCAAAGAGACTGGTACTTTCTAAGACAGCTCAGGACAAAAGGCAGGAGAGCCACTTCCTCGAAACAGCACAGGGCAGGGCTACCCTGAGCAGGGCTACCCTGAGCAGGGGTTAGCCCCCCGCCCCCCGCCCCCGAGCCTGGCCACCCACCCTGATGTGCCCTGGGGCCACCCTTCCCATTCTCCCTTGGAGGCTCCCTGGGGGCTGGATGCCAGAGACCCGGCCAATCGGGGACAGACACGTGACCCAAATGGGGCTACTGAGAGAACACATTTTCTGGAACCACAGGGAAAGGATGTGCCTAACGTGACAACAGGGAGAGCAGAGCTGATGGACAGATGCGAAGAGGGGTGGAGAGGGATTCACAAGGTGTGAGCCACGCCCTTGGACCCAGTCATCCCACGTCAAGGTTACTATGCTTAGATGCTCCTGAACCGAAGTTCGCTGTGAGGCTCTCCACCTCACCATGGTTGACAACAGCCAAAGAGGGAGGCAGTGTCTACATTCCCATGGAGAAGACGGACGGCGCAAGAAGGGTAGTGCACTCACAGAGTGGGCCCCACGCCGCAATGAAACAAGTATCAGCAAGGATCCGTGTCCCAAACAAGACTTGGAGAGAGAAGGAAAGCGAGTTGCTGAAGACCAACAATGGCAAATAAAAAAACGAAAAAGATAAGCTATGACAATATAGTAAAATATGACAACATTTACAGGAAGTTTAAAACATGGGCCAAGAGCGTGTCTATACTGTTCAGACGTATTTCCAGAAGAAAGCCATACAGGGAAATGGTACATGCCAAGCCCCAGACAGAGGGAGAGAAGCACCACTGGGAGCTTCAAGGGTGACCCACGGTGTCCTGTCCCTCAAATCGAAGGGTATACCCTGAGTGGTCGTTACTCTCTTTTACATATCTGAAATACTGTATAATAATTTAAAAAAAAAACTATTGCTGAATAGTTGTTCAGATGGTGCATGACTTGGGGAATGTTTGATAGAGAAGGCTGGGAACGGAGTCAATGCCATCCACGGTTTTTGCAGACCGTAACACCTACGGGATCGTTCCCAGGTCACGTGGCAGGTTAGTGGCAGCGCCACAGCAGGTCTCAAATGTGCGTGTCCTGCCTCGGCCCTCCTCTCCTTCCCTGCACCCAGTGTGATGCAGGTGGAGGAGGGAGTATCCAGTTTGAAGAACTATATGGCACGTAAGGACTTGGTTCTGGAGCAGGAACTTCTGTCTGTCTTGTTCACTGTAGAATCCCAGCATCCACACCAGCATCTGGCACATAGTAGGTGCAAAATAACTATTTGCTGAGGGAATGAATGAATGAATGAATGAATGGACGATTGAATGAACATGGGGCTGAATGAACGTGGTGCCCCTTAAAGCAGATCCTCTTGGACAAGACCCCTTTGCTGGACAAACACCAAGCTAGTCATCTTTAAGCAAATGGAGATTTTTCCAGTTTCGTGGCAAAAAAAAAAAAAAAAGAAAAAAGAAATCAATGCTCCAACTCTGACTTCTCACCAATTTTCTGACCCGCCGGTGAGTAGGCTGAGATTGTGAGTCACGGCTGAGTCTGGAAAACCACCTTTGGGGAGAGGAGAATGGAAAACAGTCTAATTGAAGGAGGATCCAGGTACTGCCTAAAACCCATCCCTGGCTCCCTTCCATAAGCACACATCGCATGGAAAAAATTACTCGAACTCTCTCTATAGGAGAGCGTCTGATGGCTGGGCCGGCCAGAAGGAGCTGGTTGCTAAGAAATCACACCAGGCAATGTCAGACGATCACTTGCTATAGCCAAGATACAGTCAGGGTCAGAGTTCAAAACCATGTCTGGAAATCTACGCAGCAAAGCCCCTTTTCTGTGCAGGGAGCAGAGAAAACGAAGCCATCTTGTCGGGCACCCACTGTGACCTCTGCCCCGCAAGGTAGGTACTATTCTGGCCTCAAGTTACAGACGGGGAAACTGAGACCCAGAGAGGGGAAGGTCACAAGGGTGGTGGGTGGCAGAGCTGGGATTCCAGTCTCCAAGAGCTGGGTGCTCTGTCTGAGCGTGAACAGGCTTCCCCAGAACCGGCTTCTGAGATCCTCTAGGTTCACCCCCCTAGGGCAGAACGGGGTGAATAGTGAAGTCCATTCCGCGGCTTGACCACAGCCTGCGGGGTCAATGCTGAGTTTCCATATGATTCAGGTGCTGCTATCCCAGCTCCACTGCATTAAATTAAGAGATAAGGCAGGTGGATTGTCACCTCTTTCTTAAGCCAAGGCACACCCCAGAAGGCTGACCAGAAGCACGAAGACCCACCAAAGACACGGACACCAGGGAGTGGGACCCCACAGAGACCCCAGCTAAGCTGGGCACAGGCACCCCAACGTGGAGGCAGGAAACACCAGCGCAGCCCGGAAATGCCCAAGCTGGGACTCACCCAGACATCCCATAGGAACCCCCATTTCCAGACCCTGGGGCTGAAGCCAAGAGGGTATCAGCCCAGTCAGGGCTCCCACCTGGCTTCTTCCCCAGAACCACTTCTGTATTTCTGAGTCTCTTTCCTTCCCACAAAAAGGAAGTTTTGTCTTATTTCTGATTACAAAGACAGCAGCAACCGATGTGGAAGACACGATGTCGGACAGACAAGCATCAAGAAAACAGTCGCCATCACGGGCTATCTCACCACCCCGAGGTCCACACGGCGAGCTCTCTGACAAACAAGGCACAGACAAGTTCACAGACCAGCGCAGCGATCATCTCATGAGACCGGGATCCCGAGCCACACACCGCTGTGAGACCTTCTTCCTGAACCCTGCATCACGGCCACTGTTCCAGGAACAGCTTTTAGAGTCTGCCTTTAAAGCTTCATCTAGAAGGAAACTTGAAGGTTCCCAGCTCCTTGCAAAATACAAACAGGCCCCAGTAAATGAACTGCGGGGGGACACGGTCGTTCATTTTTCCTAGAAAAGACTTCCTCACTCTGCAAATCTGCAAATCTGCAAATCTCCAAATCTGCAAATGGGTTCACCCTGTGACTTTGCGTTAGAAGATTCTACGAGTGTGCATGGGTTTCTGGAGGTACAGGTCAAAGGGCCACCTGGGTTGGCATCACCTGGAGGCCGGGCCTATTAAAATGCAGAGGACCCGCCAGCCTCCTCTCTCTGACGATGGGGCTCGGAAACCGGCATTTTAAACAGCCTCAGGATGCCGGTCGTTAAGTACTGTCCACGTGTATTTAAAACGGAGTGGAAATAATAACGATCTTCCAACATGATATGTCAGTCACCACACTGCACCAGGGAGCTGACCTCCCATGACAAAAACTCGCTCTGGGCCTCAGCGCGGAGTCAGGTGTGCGGGACGGCATGGTCCCAGGGCCTGGCCTTCTTCTCTTCAAAATCTTCTGGGCCTGGACTTCCCGCTGCACAGGAGACAAGGGGCGAGTGGCGGACAGTGTGGGCAGCCAAGCTTGAAGGGAAGGCCGCCCTCAGCCCATGACCCTGCAGAGGGGCCCGAGATCCCCGTCCGGCTGTCACTCACATGTGTGCACACACACACACAAGCATGCACACTCTGCAGCCCCAGGGCAGTCCAGCTGGGGCCTCTTCCTCACACCCACTGATCCCAGGCAAAGACGAGCAAATGCCCACTCCGGGATTTCTCAGTTGGTGGCTTCCTCTTTGCCTTCTTTCCTCCAACGACCAGCAAAGGAGGTTTCCCCTCTCCTGGGCATGGAACCGGGATGGTTCCTGGCTTTTGTTACTCACAGGGGCCAAGCCAGAAGGGCTTCCGGGAGCCCCTCACTGTCCTGTCCTCAGGGGAGCCCAGGTGGGGGAAGTGAGCTGGATGTTTCTGGGAAGCGGGCTCCTCGGGGAGCCGCCTTCCCCTCTCTCTGCCAACTACCGGCTCTGAATCACAGAGCAGCGCCGGCACCCACGGCCACAGGAAGAAGGCGGTGGACCCCGGGGCCAGCCCCTGCTCCTCTCCAGCTGAGACGCATAGGAGCATTTAAGGTACATCCATTTAGGCACAAAACATTTCCCAAGACTTATGAGGTGTCAATGATGTGTCACTGTCCTCAAACACAGCAGGGAAGAAGGAAGACATAGCCTCCGTTGGGAGGAAGACAGCAGATACATAGAGGCACAATCCTTCCTGCACGTGATGAGCCCTTTGAAGGAAATGACAAAGGGGGACGGGATGTGGGTTGGCCAGCTCCAGCGGGGTAAAGTGCCTTGCTGAGGGGGGACGGGAGCTCAGCGGCCAAGGAGGAAAAGGAACCATCCCATCCACACACAGAGAAGAGCATTCTGGCCAAGCAGCATGGAGCCCAAAGGGGCCCAGAGGTGGTAGAGAATCAGGTCCATTCCGAGAACGAACGTAGGCTGGTATACCAGCAGTGCAGACTCGGGAGAGCAGCCCAAGGCCCGCGGACACGCCATCAACTCCTGGATGCGACCACGACCGGAAAGAGCCCAGAACCAGCGTTAGCATCTCGATTTGGGGTAAACGTGAAACATCCAGACTGAAGACAGATGGCAGGTGTGTGTGTACAAATGAAAGATGGAGAACCTCCACACCAGGATTCAGCTTGATCCCAACTCGTTGGCAAACACTTCGCACATCCGAGTGCTGGCTTAGCAGGACCCGTTCCGCGCAATCTGCGTGCAAACACCTCGGCCCGGCCACCGGCGGTGAGGTCAGATGACGCTTCGAAACCCACCGTTAACCACGGTCGGCTGAGTTTTCTGGTTTATCGAAGACGGGATTATACTGAAAACCATGCTGGTATTCCAAGGGGTCAGGAGAGAAAGTACAGAACCACACACGCATGGCCTCTGCTTACCAAGTTGATGATAGGATCGGCCACAAGAGCCCAGCTCTGCCAGACCTGGGGGCAGGGGTGGGGGTGCCTACCCAGGCAGGCCCTGGAGTCCCGATCTCAGAACCCTTAAACCACTGCCTACAACCTTGGAAAGATCGGAGTGCCACCTAAGAGGGACACTGAAGAGGTTTCTGCAGCCCCTGGGGGCAAGGATCTTAGCCAAGACGCCACAGTAGGAAGGTAGCAAATTAAGAGTAGCAAGCTCCTCTCAGGACCCTAGTCCTGCCTGGCCGAGCTCTCAGAGATCAAGCCCCCAAAGAACAACACTGGGCTGAGGGGCCACACCTGTGTGACAATGTCACCCACCCTGCTCGCCATGCCTCAGCCTCGGAACCCAAGAACTTGGACCACGTGGCAGTGACATAGCCTGGGAAGGCGTTTGAAACAGGTGGCTTGGTGCTTCCACAGACCCCAGGCCCACCGGGGGGACCCCGTCAGTGGCCGTTCCCCACCCCACCCGGCCAGGATCAGGCCCGAGACACGACGCGGTGGCAATGTGCTCTCCTGCCCGCATGGCCGCTCTGGACTTCTAGCCCCGGCACCAGCTGTTTGACCGATTCAGGGGCCCGGAGGTTCCCACCCCTGACAATGGCAGCATCATCAGAGACTTCGAGTCCTGGATCTCTCTCTGAACATCCCATCTTTGGAAAAGAAGGGAGCAGTGAGGAAAGCAGGAAAACTGTCTACAGACACTGAGGCTCTGAGCGAGCAGAGCCTGGTCCCGGAGAATGACAGGCACAGAACCAGGGCCTGTGGGGCGGACTCGGTGGAGAACCTGCATCAACTCATCGTGTGGTCAGAGCATATGGGTTTGACCGTGGACGACTGGAGAGGCAGCCCTGTGTCACAGCTCATGAGCTGTACACCTGAGCTATATAACCTCTCCAAACCTCAGTTTCTTCCTCTGTGAAATGGGAGGACAACAGTGTGGGAGGTGCAGTGAGGATGATATGAGAGAGCCGTGGGCCTCATGCGCTCCACAGTTCGTAACTGTGGGCCTAATGTGTGCCACGCCAGGCAGTGTCCTTGGGCTGGGGGAGCAGCAGTCAGCAGCACCGACAAAATCCACTAGGTAGCAAGGGAGAAAATCCCAGGTGGCAATAAATGCAGAGTGGGGGACTGAAATATGGTCCATGGGGTAGGAAATGATGACAGGCAAAGAGGCAATATCACTACAGGCATGACAAAGGCCTTTCTGGGAACCGGTGTTTGAGTAAATGCTTACATGGCACAAAGAAACCAGACAATGGAAAGGTGGAGGGAACCCACAGCAAGTGCCAAGGTCCTGGGGTTAGCAAGCTGAGAGGCTCAGGAATAGAAAGGTCAGCATGAGTGGGTGAGGGCCAGGTCCAGTAGGATTTTATAAAAACAGGGCCAGAAGTTTGGGTTTAATACCTCCTCCCTGTCCAAAGAGAGGGGACAGCGACACTGCACACCCCATCCCATCACCCTAATTACTTGTTTCCAGAAGCACTCACAACTTTACACCTTTGTTTATTGTCTCCTGACACTCAATCCAATGTAAACTCTAGGACAGCAGGAATCTCCCCCTTGAGTCATTGAGCAGTCCTTACTGCCTGGCCTAGAGGAGGGTCTCAATAATGTCAGTTTAGGGGTGCCTGGGTGGCTCAGTGGGTTAAAGCCTCTGCCTTCGGCTCAGGTCATGATTCCAGAGTCCTGGGATCGAGCCCCACATCGGGGTCTCTGGTCAGCGGGGAGCCTGCTTCCCGCCCCCCCACCTCTCTGCCTACCTCTCTACCTACTTGTGATCTCTCTCTCTCTCTCTGTGAGTGTCAAATAAATAAAATCTTCAAAAAAAATAATAATGTCAGTTTAATTAAGTAATTATTGACACCCAATAAGTGCTCAATAAATATAATGATTCAGGCTGCCACTAGGGCCCAGACTGCTTTGGGAGAGGATGAGCCTCTCATCGCTGGAGGTGTTCAAGCAGAGCCTGGAAGAACACATGTTGGGGACCCTTGGCACCAGGAGGGGCTTGGATGGTGGGGGCTCCAGGTTCTCTCCCTTTCTAAGAGCTGCCAGATCTGCCTCTGCCCTGTGCCCGGGAGCAGCCAGCTTCTGTCACCGTGAGCAGACAGCCGGGGACAGACATCGTGGAAGGAGCTGGGATGCACACAACAGAATTTGGGCGGCGCCTTGATCTCTGGATCATTCAAGGTTCACCAGCACCACCGAGTGCAGCCCCTTCTGCTGCTTAATGAGACAGAGAATCATTATGGCGGCCGGGATGAGAAGGCAAGAAAAACTTCTTTTGGCCGACATTGTGCACTGAGTGCCAGGCAGACTGGACTTAACTTCTCCCTCAGAGGCCACCCTCCCCACCCCACTCTGCCCCGGGGAAGGGCACTTCCTGAAGACGATTGGAACTTGGCCTGTAGGGTTCGACTTCCTTTGTGTCAACTCATTTCTGACTCGGGGTTTTCAGCTATTTATTTCTAGAACAATACGCTCACTGCCACAACAGCCGTCCAGTGAGGCAGTGAGGCAGTCTTCCTGGCGGTGACGGCGTGGTCTCCCCCTGCTTTTCCCCTCGGCAGGAGGGGGAGGGAGGTGTGAAAAGCCATCTGAAAGAGGTGGGTGGAAGTGGTCGAGCCCTCCCCCACCCCTCCCCCACCACACCCCCTCCCCACAAGTCTCATTTTCAGCGGAGCCAGCCAGCCAGAATGTAAGCAAGGACCTCAGAAGGGTCTCGGAGATCCAAGATTTCGGGGCAGGCAAGGGGCAATGGGGGGAAAAGAAAGGCCTGGCCCCCACAAGGAGCTCTTTTTCCACACAGTAATTAACCAAGGCTCCCAGCACCCTTCCTTGGCTCGCCCGCCTGCTTGTCCCCTCCTGTAATATTTTTCTAATTTGCGTTGCCGCTTCCTGCTTCCTCCAAGCCACCTTAATTGGAAACTCTGGAGTTCACACGGAAAGTTCCTCTCTGCTCTCTGAGGACACCTATCGAGGGTGGAACTGGGCTCTTCACAATAATTCTTACCAGACACGGCTAATAATGACCCTCTTTCGCTAATGAAAAAAACACACACAGGCACACATTGTGGCTGCTGTAATTAAGCTTGTGACGAGTTGAGTTGGAGGGAAATTAGATTTATTTACATGCTGTTCTGTTGCTGATCAAGCACTAGCTATCGGGAAGACTTCTAATTAACCCTCGTTTAGAGGGTGTGCTCTTCTGTGTCTCCTTCCCTCCCTTTGTAAATTGCAGTTGGTTAAGAAATAATAATAATAATAATTAGCCATTCTTAGAGTTGAGTTCTCACCCGTAACTCGGTTTAATCCTCGAGCTGCATTGCCCGGCTGCGGACGATCATAAAATGCCCGAAAGCTGCCAGTTCTGAGCCATAGGGCCGTCAATTCAACCCGCCAATGACTGTGGCCGAAGCGCCTGCCACGGGCCGGGTCCTGTCCCAGGCCCCCAGCCCGTCGGAAGTGGACCCAGAGCCAGCCCAGCCTCCAAAGAGATTGGGATGACCAGAAAGGAACCGGGTGAATGGTCAGTTGAGGCAGAAGCCATGGCCAGGCTGGAAGCAGGAGGCATTGGTGTTTGGTGGGAAGCCCTGGGGGTGTGGGGGCGCAATGAAGGGTCTGTAAGGGAGGGAGGAAAAGCAAATGCGGGATTTAAGCAAGATGAGAGCAGAGCCCACAGAGGTGACTGGAAGGTCTCGGTGTCCAGGGTTTTCAGAACAGATTTGCTGTCCATGGCTGACTGCCTCCTCCGTCTGTGTGTGCACAGCTGTGTCTGGGAAAGCAGCAGGCCCGGGATGCCACGGCTGGGAGCACACAGGTCCGGGGCTAGGTGTTCTCGTCCCAGGAGCTCCGGATTCTTCAAACCTCCTGGTGCCCAGGAAGCAGTGGGTATCAGACAAAGGCGCCCAGCCCCAGGTACCACGGCCGCTCAGGTCAAAGAGGCTGCAAAGGCAGGACACCCACCAACTCAATGCCGGCTTGTTCTAGAAGGGATGGGGGGTCATTCCATCAGACAGATGCATAGACCAAAAGGTTGCTCAGTTGCAGAAATGGTGGATTCTGACAAAATGCACATCTTAAAATCAAAGCAACACAAGATAATCAAGTCTTCGGAGGACAACTAGCCTCGTGGAGGCCAAACCTGGCATTCCCTAGACGGCCAAGGCAAGGAGCCTCGAGCTGTCACAGCCAAGTCTATGGCACTGCCGTCCCTCAGGATCACCTTCCCCACCAGCTCTATGGCTCAAGTGGTCCCAGCTCATCCCTGGAGGTATCTAGAGAAGACTTCAGTTGGAAGGGACCCCAAAGACCACGTCATCCAGCCCAGCTTTTACCTGCCAGCATCCCTCCTGAAGGCTGTCCAGAGCTGGCCGGCATGCCTCCAGGGAAGGGAAGTGGTCATGCCGGTCACCGCCTCCCAGGGCACTGCCAGGTCAGGGACTCTGACAATGTGGGAAAGAGGGCACAGACAGAAGGGGCCCACAGGGACAACAACCATCTTGAGTTTGGAGGCTCGCGAGCGGCTCTGGCACAAGCGGGGGATGTAGGGAGGGTGGACACACATAGGAACGGGCTTCAGAAGCCGCAATCCACGGCGCCATGTGATTTTCGAGATTTCTCCTAAAACATGTGGAACTTTCTAGAAGCCTATGTCCTGCTGAGAGACCACACAGCTCTAGACTCCAGGGGAAGGTCCGTGAGACATCTCCTCCCGTGTCACCACACACAAGAAACTACCCATCTTGCATGTGGCTGTTTTGTGTGTCTTCTAAATCTCTTGTCACGTGCCGAACGACCGACGACAGTTACGTCTTTGCCGCTACGCAACACTGGGTCAGGCACCTGCAGCTCCTCAAGGAGAGGGGCCAGACCCGGCGCCGCTGTGCCCCTCCATGCCAAAGACAAAATAGAGTTTTCATCACTGTGCAAGGTACGTGAGGCCAAAAATTTCCAATCTCACAAGTCGTATTTTTCTTGCCTTTCAATATTATATTGAGGATTCCATGGGTTTCTAACGCTTGCCACTCACTCAACTTAATAACTGGTTATATTAACATCTCCCCTATTCTCCTTCTATTTACTCTCGCTTGGGAGTTAATGAACTTGTAGCTAAGGGAACCCTCTAACACGCTCACATAATCACGGCCGCCTCCCCCGCCCCGGGGAAGGGGCTTCCTATATGCCTGTGAGACGAACGAGGACAGCAGCCCCGCCAGCTCCGGCTAAGAGGATGCCATTGTCATCCACCTGCTTGAAGCAAGTTCCCAGGACAGCAGGAGCCCCCGAGTGCTAAGGACGGCCCGGCCCCCACCAAAGGTTAACACGGTTTAATTACCAGCATTTTAAAATCACCATGTCCCAATCGCATGGAATTCATCTGCCAGTTACTTCTAGAATTCGACACATTTCTGCACGGTATTGGGACTCCTGGGAGCTTGAACCAAGCCAGGGATGTGGTCACCTGCCCGTGGATCCTCTCCTCTTGGGTGGAGGGGCAAGAAGCCTCCCTCCGCGGGAAACACCCCCTCGCCATCCATTCTGAAGACGGCCTCGAAGACACACATGTGCACCCTGGATGGCCCCAACCGCAAACTCAGTTCACCTGCCACAGCAGGTGCGAGGAGATTAGTCTCCCAAAATGCTCTGATGGGGAAATAGGTCACAAATGACAAGTTGGAGAAAGGATGGTGTGCAGCCCGACACTCAGAAGCAGGCATCAGCTCCTCCCCTCCACGCTGTCGGTCCCTTCCAGCCACCATCATCCTGGTTCAGGACGGTGTCACCTCTTCCCACCAATGACAGCACGGCCTCCCTGGCCCGTCCAGCCACCTGTGAAACCCTGAGTGGATGCCTGCTGTATGTTAAGCACTAGAACGTCCCTTTTGTCCCACCTACACCTGCCAACAGTGGAAAACTGTTTATGCACGAACCTCAACGTCAGAAGGATCCATGTCAGGGATTTGTTTTAAAGGATTTTTAGGGGCACCTGGGTGGCTCCATCGATTAAGTGATTAAGTGTCGGCTTTGGCTCAGGTCATCATCCCAGGGTCCCTGGGATCGAGTCCTGCAACAGGTTCCCTGCTCACCAAGGAGCCTGCTTCTCTGCCTCTGCCCTTCCCCCTGCTTGTGCACGCTCTCTCGCTCTCTCTCAAATAAATAAATAAAATGCTTTCCTAAATAAATAAATAAATAATAAAAGATTTTTTAAATAATCAGCCTTTTTAAAAAAAAAATTACTCCCTTGATATCCTTAAAGAATGACACTCCAAGACTAAAGCATAATGGCAAGGAACGCACATTTGGGTGACAGAACTTTAAAGAAATGCGCAGAAGTGATTGTCATAAAAGTCTGGCAAGTGGTCACTTCTGGAAGGAGGAAGGGGGCTATGGGCCTCTGGGGTGGCTGGCAAAATTCCATCTCTAAACCCAGCTTAGAAGAATTCCCTCAGTCCTAAATTGGTCTGTGGGGCATCTGTATCTGTTTTTCATCTTACAATGAAACAGGTCGCCCCTTAGTCCTGTTCTCTTTCACTGTGCTGAGCCTATAAAGAGATTTCTGGGGGGTGCCTGGGTGGCTCAGTCATTAAGCGTCTGCCTTTGGCTCAGATCATGATCCCAGGGTCCTGGGATCGAGTCCCACATTGGGCTCCCTGCTCGGTGGGGAGTCCACTTCTCCCTCTGTCTGCTGCTCCCCCTGCTTGTGTGCTCGCTCTCGCTCGCTCTCTCTCTCTCTCTCTGGCAAATAAATACAATCTTTTTTAAAAATTTAAAAATAAAAAAATATATAGTTTCCAGTCAAATATTAAAAAAGAGAGAGAGATTTCTGGTCATGGACTCCCCTACTGGGCTATAAGCTTTATTATGGCCCAGGTCACACCTGACTTGCTTACTACAACCCCAGTGCCTCAGGTTGCTGAATGAAGGAGACAATGAATGAATGAGTCAATGAATGCGCCTTCCACTGGAGCTGTCACTCCAGACTATACTCAAGGACCAGGAGCCACACATGCCCTCCTTACCATGGACCCAGGGGTGCCTAAGCCAGGGCTTGGCACACAAGAGACAGGTGACACATTTGTATAAAATAAACCGTGAAAAAAAACAACTATGCCAGGCAGAGGGGACACAAAAATGACTAAGACATGGTCTCCCCATCAAAGACCTTCTCATCGAGCAAGGAGAGGCATGAACCAGACCGTGTGGTGAAGGTGAAGGTGGAAAATGCACAGGGGGTGACGTAAGCACCATGAGGAGCAATCAGGAAGGGCTTCTCGGAAGAGAGGACACAGAGCTGATTCTTGAAGGAAAAGCCAGAAATTCCCTCCACTGGGAGGCGGGACAAGCACCTCCCGGGAGGTGCTCAGGGTCTCCACAGCCCCATTGACTTCTCCACAAATCATCTGCCATATCTGCTGCTTCTGCCACAAGTCCTGTCCTGAAATTCCCCATGTCATGCCATTACCACCACCTCCCTTGCAGCGTGCGTGCATGTGCACGTGCACACACACACACACACACACACACACTGAGAATGTGCCTCCCACACACAGTGTGACCTGGGACACAGGACTTGTGCACACTTCCCAGCCACTCTGTGAGGTGTCCCTGCACCCAGACCAGAGGACAGAGCTTACAGAGGCCAAACAACTCGCCTGAGACCAGGCCGCAAAGACATAGAAAAAAGGGACATCAGAAGGCCTGAACCCCACTTTCCATGCATAGAAAAGTGAGGGGCTCATGGCCCCCTCCCCACCCCACTGTCATTCAGAACGTCAAAATGACACTTCAGGTTCCCTCAAGACCCTCCCCACTCAGGGGCTGTGAGTACTGACCTCTCTCTCTCATCTTCCATGTCAGTCTGGAACGCTGGCAGCCCTAGAATACGTTCCTCTAAGAATTTCGGAGGCAAGGAGCTCAGTAAAAAGCCACAACCCCCACACCTCTGAAATGCAAGCTTTGCCTCCTGTACTTCTTTCCATGTCCCTTTTCTACTGAGATTTAACTCCACTGCTGTAAAGGGCTCAAATTTCTCTCTCTTTTTTTTCTAGATTTTATTTTTAAGTGATCTCTACACCCAACATAGGGTCTGAACTCACAACCCCGAGATCGAGAGTCTCCTGTTCTACTGACCAAGCCAGCCAGGCGTCCGCACAAAGGGCTCAAATCTTAAGGGAAGTAGGTGTCAAGTTTTTCCAGAGGACGTTCCCAGCACCCACCCGCAGGCCCCCTGTGTCCCTCCCAGCCAGGCCCTCCAAGGGCAGTCTCAGCCCAGCGTCTTCCCCCAGATGCAGCTCTGTCCTCTTTTCTGCCTGACTTCTCTCACTTATCCTTAGGTCTGGGAGATCCATCCCGTCTTTGGGTGTAGCGGCAGGTAGCTCGTTCCATTGCTGTGTTTGTACATTTCTTTCTTTCTTTTTTTTTTTTTTTAAGATCTTATTTATTTATTTGACAGAGAAAGAGAGATCACAGGTAGGCAGAGAGGCAGGCAGAGAGAGAGGGAGAAGCAGGCTCCCTGCTGAGCAGAGAGCCTGATGCAGGGATTGATCCCAGGACCCTGGGATCATGACCTGAGCAGAAGGAAGAGGATTAACCCACCGAGCCACCCAGACACCCAGTCCTTTTCTTTTAATGTTTGCTTTCGTAAAGGTCAGGTCCTATCTGGTCCTTTCTCCCCCCTTGGTGTCACAGACTAGGCTCAGGCAGTAGATCACAGGACCTGCTTATCCCGTATTTCTGTTCCCCCATTTGTGCGGTAGCTGGTTTGAGGTATAAAGCATTCCTATTCCTGTGGCTGGAACCAAACTAGAGAGCACAGAGCTCCCTCTCCTCCTCTACGAGCCTCTGCTGCTCTGGCTCGAGGGGTGGAGGGACACAGGGAAGGAGCTTTGTCAATGGGTCCCCCAATCCCAGGGCCGAACTGTGGCAGGAAGGAAGCTGAGGGGACTGGTCTCAGCCAGAGCCTCACCACACCCGGGCCCACGGGTGTCCTTCATCCAAGTCGGGACAGGAGAAGAACACACTCTCCAGATTCCTTCTCATTCCACCGGCAGACAAAGCTCTACAGGATGGGCTGTAAGATGGCACAGCCGTGGTGGGAAACAGCATGGCGGGTCCTCAGAACATCAGGCAACCCAGACACCGTCATCGGGTGAGTGGAGAACAAAATCTGGTCAGTGCGCACAAAGGAATGTGATTCAGCCTTCCAAAGGAAGGCGGTCCCGACACCTGCTCCACCATGGACGAGCCTCGAGGACATGAGGCTGAGGGACACAAGCCAGTCACAACAGGAGCGACCCTGCAGGACCCCGCTGCTGTGGGTATCTAGCGAAGTCAGATTCAGAGACCACGCAGGATGGAGGCTGGCAAGGGCTGGGGGACAGGGGAATGCGGAGCTGGTGTTCAGTGAGGACAGAGTTTTAGCTGGGGGAAGACAGAGAGTTCTGGAGACGGAAAGTGGTGCTGGTTATACATCAGGGCGCACGGGCTTAGCACCACTGGACTGTACACCCGAAAATGGTTAAGATGTGAATTTTATGTTATATGTACTTTACCACATTTTTTTTTTTAAGTTTTAACGGGAAAACGTGTCAAATGCTGAGAAACAGTAGAGTAGGCAGATATAAGAAAAAGCGAAACAGAAGTCATGATACTAATAAAAGACAAAAATGCAATTCAAGGGGCACCTGGGTGGCTCAGTGGGTGAAAGCCTCTGCCTTTGGCTCAGGTCATGATCGCGGGGTCTTGAGATGGAGCCCCACATCGGGCTCTCTGCTCAGCGGGGAGCCTGCTTCCCTTCCTCTCTCTCTGCCTGCCTCTCTGCCTACTTGTGATCTCTGTCTGTCAAATAAATAAATGAAATAAAAAAGCAATTCAAGGCAAATATTGTTAAATGAGAATGGTTTCAGAATTTTTTTTTTCTTTTTAAGAGAGAGAGAGAGATGGGGTGGGAGGGGAAGAGGGAGAGAGGGAGACTCTTAAGCAGGCTCTACCCAGCTCGGAGCCTGACTGGGGGCTTGATCTCACGACCTTAAGATCATGATGAGAGTCAGACGTTTACCGACTGAGCCTCCCAGGTGCCCCTCAGATTTTTGTAAAAGTGAGGTTTACAGGGATGCCTGGGTGGCTCAGTGGGTTAAGCCTCTGCCTCCGGCTCAGGTCATGATCTCAGGGTCCTGGGATCAAGCCCCACATCGGGCTCACTGCTCAGTAGGGAGCCTGCTTCCCCCTCTCTCTGCCCGTCTCTCTGCCTACTTGTGATCTCTCTCTCTGTGTCAAATAAATAAATAAAATCTTTAAAAAAAAAAAAAAGTGAAGTTTACAGCCGCAGTAAGTCCAAAGAGGGGGTAAGGTGCAGAGCATAGAATGTCCAACCAGAGAGAAAAAGGACAGTGCAAGGCTCCTGTCTTCTCTCTCACCTGGTCCGCACATCCCAGCCAGAGAAAGCAACATTGAGGTCAGCAAGGAAACACACCAGCTTCGGTCAGACACCGCAAGACCTGACACGTGGTCAGTGAGACACCCTTCTTTAGACATGGGCATCCACGCTTCTCTCCAATCTTGGACCCTTCAGAGCAATACCCAGACTCTGAATAACTCCCCTTCCTCTGGCTTCTTTAGGAGGTTTTGTCCCCGGGAGGACCCAGGACACTCAGAACACTGCGGGTCTGAGCCCAATTCACAGGGAGGCTGTCTGCCTCCCACTGAGGACCCATCTGGAACAGGCACAAAAATTCCCCTGCTTCTTGGCAATAAAAGCAACAACCCCCAGTCCTGCACACTAAGCCCACTTCCTTGGAGCCCAGGCTCGTTACGGCATTATCCCCCACTTCACAGCCGTGCTAGGAGCCGGGGACCATTGGCTCCATTTTACAGAAGGGAAAACCAAGGCTTAGGGAAGTCAAATTACTAAACTCGGGTCACAAGCACGAGGCAGAGCTAGGATTTGTGTAGGACCCGGCAGACTCTAGAGCCCAGTTTTTACCCATCTGACTATTGTGTCCTTCCAAGACATTCAAGCAACCTGGGGGATTTCACGGGCTGGAAACCAGAATTCAGAGTGGGCCGAGCCTGAATCAGGTATGCCAAGACCAAACCTTCCCCTAGCAATAATATTGATTCACACAGACAGTTTCAAGGTTTCAAATTATATCTAAGAATCCATGTGATTCAAAAGATCAGTGAGGATGGGCGCCTGGGTGGCTCAGTGGGTTAAAGCCTCTGCCTTCAGCTCGGGTCATGATCCCAAGGTCCTGGGATCGAGTCCCATATGGGGCTCTCTGCTCGGCGGGGAGCCTGCTTCCTCCTCTCTCTCTGCTTGCTTCTCTGCCTACTTGTGGTCTCTGTCTGTCAAATAAATAAATAAAATTTAAAAAAAAAAAAAAAGATCAGTGAGGAGATAGGCGAGATTTTGTTGTCATCCACAGAGGATACAAAACTATCTGAGGAATGACCAGAGAGGCACACGAACCATCAAAAATCACACAGCAAGTTCCCAGGGAACCAGGCCTCATCCGAAGACAGTCACCCCACAAGGCCCCCCAGAAAGGTTCCCTCAGACACAACATTCCAGCGGGCACCAGGACACAGAGGGAATTCTCCGAAGTCCGTGCAGCCTTCCTGCAAGGCCACCGCTCACTGCCTGCCTGCCAGTCTGACGCGCTGCCCTCCGTTTTTCATCGCTAATTAATTTGGATGGAGATGTCTTTAAACTGAGACTTACGTCGGGTCCTCCCCACTGTCTGTGAACCAATTTCATTACAACAGAAACCGTGTTGCCAAAATGAGAAATCCCCTCCTTTTCAGGCCTGTGCCCTTGAAGGCATCTTATTAGAAAAGACCATTTCTTAATTAACATTTTTGATCTTTAATCCATTACACATCCCTCTAATCCTGTACGGAGGTGCGGCTGGCCCACTTCCGCGGGCTGGCTCTGGGCTGCGCAAGGCTGGCAATTTCAGCACTGGGGGCTCGCTCACAGCTGGACTCCGCCGCGGACAGTCTGGGGCTCCCAGACACCACCCCCGGTCCAGCCGCCGGTGCCGATCCCGAGCGGGAGCCGGGGAGGGAGGGGGCCTGGCGCAGACACCCCCGGAAGGGCCAGTCTGCAGACGAGAGTTCACTTCATTAACCCCGGAACCCCATCTCTTCTCGCCCCAGAATGGTTTCTAGCAAAGGCGGTTTCCGCCAAGCGTGAGGGCTGCCGCCGGACTGCTCTTCCTTCCCATTTGCACGAATCTCAAGCAACCTGATCACATCTGCACAAAGAGCTGGTCCCGTCAAGGTCAGGGGCCCCGGTTTGGAAGGCTTCGGACCTGCCTGGTGACTCCCTCCTTCCCGGGAGCCTTTCTTCCTTCGGTTTGGTTTTGCACACCCCGTCTTGCCTTCAGTGCTGATGCCTCTCTGGTCAAAGTCCTCAACTCTATTCTGTCAGAGGTCACTCCCAGCTATAAGCGCCAGCGACACGGACCCAGGTATGCCCCCAGGCCCCTCCTCCCACAGCACCGGGCCACACATTCAAGTCCTGCTCAACCTCCCAGAGGCGTCCCCAACTTGCCCCCAACTTGCAGCCGAAAGCAGGCTCTCGGGCCTCACCCCCCACCATCGTATCAGAGCGGCTCCTCCCAAGACTCCCAGGACTCCCATCCGCCCCTCCCCAGGGCTGCTCACCTCCAGCCACCCGGCTGCCTTGGAGCTTTGGAGTCACCCTTGCTTCCTCCCCCAACCAGGCACACATTCTGGACCGACCTCCAAAAGAAATTCCTAATCTGATGTCTTCTCACCTCCTGGCCTGGATCCCAGGCCCCATCATCTCCCACCGGGGCAAGGCCTTCCGTCCCCTTCCCTCTCGCCCAAACACAGCTAGAGGGATCCCTTCTCTCTTCTGCCCCTAACCTTTCTTCAACTCAGAGTAAAATCCAGTGTCCACCAAGACTCAAGGTCTGCCTGCCTCCCTCCCACTCCATCCTGACCTCTCCTCCCCTTCCCCACTTCCCTGGCCTCACCTCCTTCCTCCCCCTCCCAAACTTCACCTCCTTCTCATCCCCTTGACCTCACCTCCTTCCCCACCACCCGCCCCCGTCCCCATGACCTCCCTGGCCTCACCTCCTCTCCCTCACCTCCCAGGCCTCGCTTCCTCTCCCCTACCTCTCTGGCCTCACCTCCCCCACCACCACCTCTCTGGCCTCACCTCTTGCCTCTCTTGCCCTGGCTTCCTCTACTCCAGCCACAGAGACACTCCTGTCCTTCAACAGGCCCAACACATCCCCACGGCAGGACAGAAGGCTGCTCCCACCCCTCTGCTTGGCTCATACCCTCTCTTGTGCAAACGCCCCTCCTGGACACAGAAGCCTCTCTGAGCACCCCGCAGACGCCCCTTCCTCCCCACCACCCCATCATTCTCTAACTGATCGCCCTGCTGGTCATGTCCCAGAGAAACATATTCTATTCCCCAGCCCTTATTAGGTGCTCAGTCACACCTGTGGCTGCAAGAATGCCAGCTGTTGGGGTCCACCAGTGGTGACGCAGGCTCCCAGCCATCACCGGCTGTCAAGGGGTGGTCCCACAACGCCAGCACCAGTGCTCATCCAGCAGCAACTGAGAAGGTGGTTAGACGTTCAGTAGAACTTCCTGGTGCCATGCATTTGGGAAAAACTGCCCAGCACTGAATAATGCAGAGCTTGAGCCCTGGGCTGGATTACTAGGGAGGGGACAGGGGAGGGGAGAAAATGCGGTCCAGGGGCAGGGGAGGTGGAGCCTATAAACAGTTAAGGAAGAGGGACAGGCCGGCACTTGGTCCTTCACAGACTCAGAAGGACGGGATGGGAGTTCGTGAACTGGGAGGCACATACACAAATGCCGCACAGAGGGCAAGGATGGGGCTGGGCCCGGAAGGACTCTGGCGCAGGATGGAGGCATTCCAGGAAGGGGACACAGGCCAAGCGAGGCATGGGCTAGAATGAGGGCAGAGAGCACAGGACGAAACTCCATCAAGAGGCTACTTTGTGACTTGGGGCGTCCTCCCACCCACCCCAACTCTTGAGCTACATGTACGAGTAAGACTCTCCACGGGGAACCCCCTATCTCAGGGCACCATGACCTCCCAAGGCTCCCAGTGGCCCCCGAGCCTGGCCAACCTCAGAGGTGGGCCCAGAGCATGGGAATTCAGATTCCCAGTCTAGTGCTCCTACCATCACCACCCTCTAGGCTCGCTCTTTGCCCGCTGCCCTAACTACCTGCCCAGACCTTGACCTGAGCCCTAAAGGCCATCATGCTGCAAAGCCTGAGGTCAAGGGCCCTTCCCCCCAGCAGCACTAGGTCAAGGCACTCTGCTTCCACACCCCAGGCCAGGGATGGAGGGGGGCCATTGGAGGAGCCATGGGGCTGGGTATGACCCTGGCACCAGACAGGCTCCTTTTAGGGAAACCCTGCCTCAGCCAGAACAGGAGGTCCCCCCAGTGGGTCTGCCCAGGATCTGGGCTGGGGGTGATGCCAAGAGGAGCCCCAAGGAGAACACCCATGACAGGGACCATTCAGCACCTGCCACACACCCCTGCCCTTGCACGTGGACCCACACACCCCCTTCCAAACCTGTGCATCAGACACCGGCCATTCCCCGGTGCCCTGTGTGGGGTCCCAGCGTGGGAGGTGAGGAGGGGGGGTGCACGCTGGGTTCTAAAGTCAGGACCGTGAGGCAAAAACATCACCTGCCCTGAGATTCAGCAGCCGTGGCTGGGATACACATGGGAGGATAACGGCCGTGAGGGGCCTGGCTCCTCTGTCAGGTGTGAGGGAGAAGACACACATCCTTAGAACCCCAGAGTCGCAGCTACCTGAGGCCACACATGGCAATGGCTCCTGAGAGAGCAGCAGATCTCCCCCAGAGCTCAGGCTCACTCGGGCAGCCCCCGTGACTGGAAATGCCAGCTCTCTTCACATTGTTACCGCCTTCTTTATTTGGGCGAATGTGCATCTTAATTGGGAAAAAGTTAAATGGACTAGTAATGACCTAAGTCTGCACATACGCTGTCAACAAGGTAGGCAGGTGGGATTAGGTGTGTGCCGTGCCGCAGACCTGCTGTGTGGCACTGGGCAAGACTCCTAGCCTCTCTGAGACACAGTGTCTGCATATGGGAAACAAGCATGAGAACACCATCTGCGGTCCGAATGCTACTTCAGGGGTTCATAGAGCTAATGTCTGTGGAAATGCCCGCTGGAGGGAGGTGAGAGGACACAGTGACAAGCACACAGGCCTTGGGGATGGAGAGAGCCAAATTCAAATCCGAGCCAGGCACTGGTGTCTGGAGGAGGGCACACACAAACTCCAGGCCAGAGCCACAGGGACGCGTGGCAGCCAGCCACCAAAATGACTCTTCCCTAAGGGTTGGGTCCTGGGCAGCCCCGCCCCAGGCCCCTGGGGGTCCCCAGGCTCCATAGCGCTGCAAGAGTCAGGGGCTCTGGCTGAAATCCCAGGCTGGCCGTCTCTTTCTCTATCCACATTTGGGGAAGGCATTTCCTCCTTCTCGGGGCCTGCGGGTCAGGTTTCCACCCAGATGGAAAGTCCCACCCAGGGGCCCCCAAAGGAGAGCTCACCATGGAAACTCCGTGGGGTGCCTGCCAGACATGGGGGTAAGTGGCCCTGAGGGGGGCCTTCCTGGGGCCAAGCCTACAGTCCTGCCAGCCAGAGGGGGAAGGGCCAGGAGGGGGCTCTAGCTGGACTTCAGGTCAGGTCCAGAGCACTGTTCATACATACAAAGAGTGGGACGTGTGAGCGGATCTGGGGATGTGGATATACATTTAGGCATGGGTCTACAGACAGACCCCAGCCCTGAGTCCTCCTAACACCCCTGAGCCTCAGTTTTCCTGACTGTGCCCCCTGCACCAACCCCCCCTACTCAAATAAGATGAGTAAATACAAAATCCTATAAAAAGGGAACAAAAGATGGGGACTGCTGCAGCAAGTCCACAAACCATGGCCAGAGTACGGTCTAGGCAGAGGGGCCCCAGTGCCTGACACACCTCCCCAGCCGCTGAGCTCAAAACATAAGTTTACAAAGAGAGCTCCCAAAGTGCGTCTCAACACTCCATGAGTGGGGCACCCGGCTGGCTCAGGTGGCCGAGCATCTGACTCTTGGCTCCAGCTCAGGTCATGGTCTCGAGGTCATGAGATGGAGCCCCGCGTTGGGCTCCATACTGCGGGGCAAGTGTGCTTGGGATTCTCTCTCCCTCTGCCCCTCCCACATGCATGCGTGCTCTCTCTCCTCTCTCTCAAAAAAATAAATAAATAAATAAATCTTAAAAAAAAAAAAAAAAAAAAGGCGGGGCGCCTGGGTGGCTCAGTGGGTTAAAGCCTCTGCCTTCGGCTCAGGTCATGGTCCCAGGGTCCTGGGATCGAGCCCCGCATCGGGCTCTCTGCTCCGCGGGGAGCCTGCTTCCCTTCCTCTCCCTCTGCCTGCCTCTCTGCCTACTTGTGATCTCTGTCTGTCAAATGGATAAATACAATCTTTAAAAAAAAAAAAAAAAAGGCTTTATGAGCTGGGGATAAGTGTCCTCAGAAGCAGGTAGGGGCTAGTTTCTGAAGTCAAAAGTCTGCAGAACCCTCAGGAAGCATCCCAGCAACACTGGGCAGGTCCAGGGCTCTTCGAGGTCCCCCGCTGAAGAACCTTGCTCCATTGCATCGAACCAGGCCCTCGGGCAAGTCACCTGAGCAGCTGCCCCAGGACGCAGCCTGGCTTGGCCCAGCCCCCTCCCGGCAGCCCCGCAAGGAAGTTCTCGGCTGTGGTGTGCACTTAGGCCCCGAGCGTTCTTCCGGGGTCAATTTAAGAAAGAACTCTAGGAAAGTTGTTTCTGCATTGTGTGCCAAATTGTTACTGAGACCGGGGCTGTTGTTTGTTCAATGATTAATGAGGCTCCGCAGAGTAAATTCCTAAGCATTTAGTGCCAGGGAAAAACATTTGTCTGTCCCTAGTGCGTGAGTCGGGAAGAGGCGGCCAAGCCGCCCTCCATCCGATTTCTCCTTTGGCCTGAGCTGCCGGGAAGCTCACCTGCGCAGTGACCCTTACCTGGGGCTTCAGACGTAATTAGTTCTTTCATCTATTATTTTGGCTGCCCAGCAATGTAAGGCCATCTCATCTCATTCCATTAATAATACCCAGAGCCGGTGTTGACAGGTGCTTGCTCTATGCTGGGCTCCGTGCTGAGCACGTGACCTCTACGTTCCCACTCATCTTGCGGGCGGTGGGGGGGCACAAGCTAGGGCTTCGGTATCCCCACTTTACAGATCAGGAGACTGAGTCCTGAGACGGTGACCAACTCAGCCAAATGTTCCTCACAGCTAAGAATGAAGAACACGGCTCTTTTGTCCTCCCTCTAGAATGTGGGTCCTGGAGAGCCGGATATCACTGCATCCTTGGGGCCAAGTATGTTCCAAACAGACACCTGCAAATTAGGTGTTGAACAAACCTAATTAGTGGGGGGCCTCTCCCCAAAATTAGTGCTGGGTGAGATCCAGCCCTGAGACAAAGGTGTGTTTGTTTCAAAATCCATGCTCGGACTCCTGGTGGTGTTTTTGTTGGGTTTTTTTTTTTTTTTTCTTTTTTAAGTCTTTAGGACTTGGCCAAGCTAACCCTGACCTTATCCTCAAACATAATCCTAACCCTAACCTTAGGCTTAAACATACCCCTAACCACAGTACTAAACATAAGCTTACTTCCAGCCCAATCCCAGACGAATTAATTAACAGCCAACAGAAAGCTCACTGCCCAGCCTCGTCCTTGGTTCTGAGGGGTGAGCCCTCCAGCCACAAAGGCCAGCAGTGGCAGAAACTCGGCTTCCAGCGCAGATGGTGGGAGCATGTGGGGTCTACAGCGGGAAGAGGTCAGCAGAGCCGGGGGTCAGGTTTCCCCTCCTGGGAGGCCCAGGCAGACCTGAACAGAGCAGGCCCAGCCCCACAAGCCTGGAGCAGCAGACGGTGGAGTGGGCATGTCCTGCCGGCCCCCGGATCACAGAAGCGGCTACTCTGGCCTATGAGGGCCAGCCCAGCGGGTGGGGAGGAGATGCCCTGCCCCGCTTCCTGCCCATTTGCGGCTGGCGAGGAGCCCCGCAGCCAGCACAGGAAATAACAGGGGCCCCCAGAGGCCGCCCATGCAGGCCCTGCTCCGAGGCCGCCCAGGGAGGGAAGGAGGCCATTGTCGCTCTTTGTTTCGGTTTCCCCAGCATTGCCTGGGCTCCAAGAGGCCCCTGGGAGCTAACAAAGCTTCCCCCAACCCGCAGCTGTCCAGCCTCCCTCAGCCGGACCCTGGGGAAGGGCCCACCAGGCCCCTGGACTCTTAAAGTGGCAGGTGCAGGGTGGAAATGAAGTCATGTCCAAGTTGGGGCTGGGGGGGCTCCTGTGGGCCAGAGCAGGCCAGGCAGGCGAACAGACAGATGGGCACTGGGGTCTGTGTCTGCACGCGGGTCAGCCCTGCACCAGGCCCAGCAGCAGGGGTTTGAATCTTTGGATGAAAAGTACGTCTAAGGCACCAAGGGTACAACAAAGAAACCAAAGAAAAGCAGAGAAAGAAAATAGAGAGCACAGAACAACCCGGGTGTCTTGAACAGCCGCGCGGTCCCTGTCCTTGAGGAGACACAGCCCAGAAGCAGGATTTTTCTGCTCATTTGCAAGCCCAGGGGCGTTCTGCATGCGTGTGCATGTCTCTCTCCCTACACGTTTGAAGTATGTGCCTATGCACACTGCGTACATGTGCACATGTGTTCCTGCACTGCTGCCTGCATGCATGTGTCTGCATGTGTTCATACTTGAGTCTGTGAGGATGCATGTGCATGCTAGGGCATGTGTGAGGGGTGGAGGCCATGTATATGAACGTGTATTTGCCCTGGAGGCTGGAGGAGTGACATGTGTGAATACGTGTCTGTACATGTATGTTGTGGGTACAGGTGTGTGTGTGTGTGTGAAGGTATGTGGGTGTGTGCACATGTATGTATATGCACACGCCTGCCCCCACCATCGTTGGTGGGTCAACCATCAGCCGTCACTCGTTCCTACACTGGCCTGCCACCCGACTCCCCTTGAGTATGTCACTATAGTGACCTCATTAGGGCTCTCAGCATCTCCACTCATCTCCACTCAGTCCCAGCCATGAACTAGCAACGAAAAAAGGGGGCCCTGGATTCAGATAAAGCCAGCCCAGGCTCAAATCCTTGCTCTGGCCCCATGAGCTTGGAAAGCCTGCACCAGGCTCTCAGCCCCTCTGAGCCCCGACTGCCCTCTGTGAGATGGTACACTTCCCACCAGCTGTGCTTCAGGAGGGTTAAATGAGATCATGTGTGCTGCAGCCTAACCTCATGCCTGGCACCATGGACTAATAACTAGATGGCTATTATTTTACTGTTACTGTTACAATAGTTGCTGGTAGCCAGAGCTAGTTGCTGAAGATACAACAGTGAGCAAAACAGGCACTATCCCTGCCTCCCCAGGCTTGTGGGGTTTGCAAAGTATTTACCCATAAGACGTAGAAAGGCAGAAGCAAAAAATGTCCTATTTACTGGATTCAGTATCCATCCAATGTACTAACTACCAACAAGTATGGCCAGCAGCCATCAGTTAAAGCCATTAACCACAATGAAGGAGAAAAGAATTATTAGTGTGGGCAAGAAAAAAAAATGGGGTTTTTGAACCAAGCAGGCATCAGTTAGCCAGGTTCAGACTAATACATACATGGAGTGGTGTGTGTGTGTGTGCACACACTCCAGGATTTTAGGAGAATGTCAGCTGAGAACAGCAGCCTAACCCCCATGGGCCACCTTCAGCCTATGGCAGGACACTGGCTGATGCAGTGCTGACCATCCCCGATCCAGGAGCCAGGCCCTGCAGAGTGCCCGCCCAGGAAGCCAAGAGCAGCCAGGCAGCATGACTGGGCTGACCTTGGCCATTTCCTACTTGGTACTGACCCACGCTGCACAGTTGGTATATCAAGCCTTGCCCAGGGCACAGCCTTTGCCTTTCAGAGCAGACCCTGCCCACCAACCCACTGACTGGTACCCAAGCCCACCGAAGCCATCTCCAGTTTGGAAACAAGCAACACCCCACCAACCCGGGTCAGCATGAGTGAGGACTCAGTCCTAACCCAGCCATGCCCACTGCGGTGACAAATGACACAGAGTCCCTGCCTCAGAGAAAGCCCAAGCAAGAGGTGAAAACCAGCAAGACGAGCCCCACTCCGTGGTTTCAATCCCGTGAAACCACTGGCCAGGCTCGGGGTAGACGAGGAGGCTGAAGAGAGACACCACACATGCTCCTTCACACACCCCAGGTGCCAGCACACACACACACACACACACGTGCATGGGCTCTGCACACACGTGTTCATGGCAGAGAGGGCACAGAGGACGTGATCAGAGGGTAGCCCAGCAGGGGCCCCTTACTGGTCCAGAGCCAAAGGAAAGGGTGGGCAGGAAACAGCACATCCCCCTCACAGAACAGATCCCAGTCAGCCCTGGGGACCCAGGATGCAGTACAGAGGGATGCAAAGGCCCTGGGGTCTCCAGGGGTCTGAGTCAAGGCTGTCACATCTGGGTATGCGCACACACACACACACACACACACGTGCACACATGCACATACACAAGTACATGCCTCCATGCGCATGCAGGGCACAGATGCCCTACACCTCAGGGACTGCTCACCATGGTAACAGAGTGGCCACCTCTCAGCTCCGGTCCCCCGTGAAGGTTTCCAGGCCTCCTGGGCTGGGGGAAGTAGCACTAACAAAGGCGCAGGCCCGCTGGCCTGGCCGAGGGTCTGAGGCACAGACCAGCCGGCGCATGCCTGTCACACTCCCCTGGTGAGCTCGGGGCCACCGTGTCTTCCTGCCCAGCCTGCCTGGTTCCACTTAGTTCAACTCCCCACAGACGCCCTGGCCGAGCTAATAAGAAACTCCCCAGTCGGCCCCACATAAAAACGCATTTCATAAGTCTTTAAAATGTTGGAAAATTATACATCTATTTAGACCTTTTCTGCTCCTTTAAAATGTCCCCTGGTCCACATCGAGAGGATGACTGGGGTTGGGGGTTCGAGCTCGAGAGGTGGACAGCTGGAGCCAAAGGAAGCCTGGGCCGTCCGTCGTTGGCCACGGTATCCTGGCCACGGGGGCCAGGACACACCCACGGCAGAGCACAGGGGGTGCAGGGTCACTCAGGGAAGAATTCAAGTGAGGGATCTGGCAAGCGGTGGGGAGAAACAGGGGTCCAAGTTTCTCCAGCCTGGATTTGAAGATGGAAAGAGAAAGTCAGAAGACGCTGGGAGCACCTAAGAAAAAGAGCACCTACTACACCGAGGTCCTTGTCGTGGTACTATTTATAAGAGCCAAAAGAAGAAAAGTCGTCCAAATGCCCCGCAGGGGAGGAGCACTTAGGAACGCGAATGCCCAGCCGCCCAGCGACCCCGACGCAGCTTCTAAGACAGAAGGCTGCGTGGGTCCAGGGGTTATGGGAAGCTCGGGTCTCATGGGGGCGGGAGCCACGCGGATTCCCCCGTGCCCGTGGATTTCATCTAGGTAAGCTGGTTGGTACAGGATGGAGCTGGAAAGGGGCTGAGAGAAACAGAAGGGGCCAGGATGCAGAAGCAGAGGCTGTAGGTAGAGCTTCTAAGAAGTCGTTGAAATAATAAACACACACTCTTGAGAAAACACAAGTGGGGTGGGGAGACAGCTCCGAGAAGGTTCGGAAGTATAGGCTGGGCTGCCCAGAGGGGCCTCGATGCCCAGCGTGAAAGGCCCAGTTTTCCAGACACTTCCGTCCACTTCACCGTCAGAACCACGGGGTGCAGGACTGCAGGGGTGGGGAGGAGGCTGCGACCTTTGTCAGGAGCGGGGACCCTGACCACTCTCCCTAAGCCACTGCTTACCCAGAGCCAGAATTAAAGGAAAAGGAAAGGCTTCCAGCACCCCTTCTCTATGGGGCCCCCAGGATACCAGCCACCTAGATGCTACTCTAATTTCTCACCCAAGCAGGTCCCAGAGCCCACAGCCCAGTTACCAGCCTCCCCTGTGAACTGCACCCATGCCCAACACCCAGCTACCCCAGTGGGAAGGCAGGCTGGGGCTGGGCATTGTGGGAGAGTCTGGCCCCCAGTGTTTCCCTAGCCTCTGAGGTGGGAAATGTATACAAGGTCTTCAAAACATGCATCTCCCTTTCCTCCTGGGCAGAGGAATCAGACCCTTTCACCTGACCCAGGAGGGACCTGGGCACAAAGCTGAGTCTCTCACCGAGCCTCTGGATTCCCTCTACAATGAACAGCCTGGACCACACCCTCACAGGCAGCTTTGCCAGTGAAAGTTTTGGTGCTACGTTCACGCATCAGCTGCCTGGATTCAAATCTTGGCTCTGCCACTTCCTGCTCGTGTGACTTTTAAAACAAGTCACTAGCATCTCTGTGCCTCAGTTTCTATATGTGAACCAAGAAGGAAGGCTGGCTCCCAGAAGTAGTTTGTAAGTGATGTTTCTATTAACCGGGACAATGAGACCTGTCAAGGTGGCAGGAAGGCCCAAAACTCTGATCACCCCGATAAGGTCTCAGGCCATTGCAAACAACTAATTTTATTGAGCGTTTCTCTCCAGTCCCTAGAGGGTCTGTCACCACCTGGCTACCCTGCCCAGGCACTGACAATGAGTGTACATCAGAGTAACTGTTTCCCATCTCCGGATCACCCCACCAACCCTCCTCCCACTGCATCCCCAAGCGTGCGCCGACGCTGCCATGTTGGAAGGAAGCCCAACCTGTCCTGAACCCAGCCGGGAGAGCTGGGAGGCTCCAGCGACACTGTGACCAGACGGTTATAGAGAAATGAGCCCCCCCAGCCCCCGATCAAACTCGACGATCAGAGCAAGGGAGGCAAAGCTCAGTTTGGTTGGATTGGTTCACTGAAAACCCACATCGTAGGGCTCATGATCATCCTGGTCCCTGCCACTTGGAGACCGAGTTCCAAAGGCTTGAAGGAAAGGAGAAGCAGCATTGAAGAGAAGACAGGCCTCCTCAGACGGGAAGTTGGTGGGAGGGCAGGGCAGGGGGACAGAGAGGTCCCTCTGGGAAGTGCACCCTTAACCACCTCCTAATTGGTGACCAGGCTGAAACCAGCTGGCAGAAGGCCTTTCTGTGACCTGAACAAAGATTTTTTTTTTTTTTTTAAATATGAGTTGTCCAAAATGAGATACCTTTTCACATTTAGGAAGGCTAGGATAAAAATTTTTTAATTTTTTTTAAAAGATTTTATTTATTTATTTGACAGACAGAGATCACAAGTAGGCAGAGAGAGAGAGGGAAGCAGGCTCCCCGCTGAGCAGAGAGCCCGATGCGGGGCTCGATCCCAGGACCCCGGGATCATGACCTGAGCCGAAGGCAGAGGCTTTAACCCACTGAGCCACCCAGGTGCCCCTAGAATAAAAATTTAAAAAAATTTTTAAAAAGGAAAATAACAACTGTTGGTGAAGATACGGAGAAACTGGAACCCCGACACATTACTGGTGGGAGCGTGAAATGAGGCAGCCACTGTGGGCAGCAGTTCGGCCGTTGCTCAAAAAGTCGCACAGCGTCACCACAGGACTCAGCAGTTCCACTCCCGGGTGTATGCCCCCCGGAGCTGAAAATGAGTATTCCAGCAGAGCCCGGCACACGGAAGTCCGCAGCAGCATGTTCACGACAGCCGAAAGGGGAAAATAACCCTAATGTCCATTAACGGATGAAGAGATAAACAAAATGTGGTCTCCCCATACAGCAGAACATTATTTAGCCACAACAAGGAATGCAGGACGGGTGCAGGCTGCAATTTAGATAAACCTTGAAAATATTAGGCGTCCCAAGAGGCCCCTGGTGGCTCAGTCGGTTGGGAGTCCAACTCTCGGTTTCTGCTTGTCATGATCCTGGGGTCCTGAGATGGAGTCCCACGTCGGGCTCAGCGGGGACACTGCTCAGCAGGGAGCCTGTTTCTTTCTCTACCCTTCCCCCCCCACCGTGTGTGACCTCTCTCTCTCAAATAAATAATTTTTTAAAAAATGATAAATACAGGGACCCCTGGATGGCTCAGTCGGTTAACCGGCTGCCTTCGGCTCAGGTCACGATTCCATGGTCCCGGGATTGAGTCCCACATCGGGCTCCCTGCTCGGTGGGGAGTCTGCTTCTCCCTCTGCCCCTCCGCCTGCTTGTGCTCTCCCTCATGCTCTCTCTTGCTCTCTCTCTCTGGAAAATTGATAAGTAAAATCTTTAAAAAGAATAACAATAATAATAATAAATACATAAATACATACAAACTCAGATGACCCAGCAGCTCTGGGTCTGGTCCCTGGCACCGTGTGCCTCTAGCAGGGCCTGTCACATTTTACCACAGACCCTCCCCAGCCTGCCCCCTCACCTGGGCCACAGGCCAGCCTTGGGACAGGGAGGACCTCTGTGGGGCTCCCCCAAAAGACTTTCCCATCTCTAAGGCATTCAAACCCACGAACGTCCCTGAAATCACACATGAAATGTTCCCACTGGATGTTCAAAGGCATCCGTGGCTCAAAACAGGTTCCGAATCACGCTTCAGTTATCTCCTTATAAGCTATCAGCTCCCTCATCATCCCCCACCATGGGTTAAAAAAAAAAAATCAGGATCCAACTGGGAATGATTTAAAACCCCAGCCCTACTATGCTCCCCACACCCAGGCTCCGAGCGCAGTGCTCAGTCCTGGGGCTCTGTTCTCAGGAGCCCGGTGTCTAATGGCGAGGGGCAGGAGGAGGCCGGGCTCCCCGACTCCCGGGAAGCCCCAGCCCGGCCAGAGAACAGGGCCGCGGGCGGGCTCTCCATCACTGTCAGGGGCCCGACACAAGGGCAGACTCAGCAGGCCAGGTTGTTCCTGGGGGTGGTGACCACAGGGTCCCCCAGGGCAGGGGAGCCTGGAGGAGGCCAGAGGTGAGCAGAGAGCACACAGAGCATTCTGCTTCTTTATTGGGGTTCTCCATCACACTCCCAGAGCCAGGGCAAAGTGGGCGAGGGAGAAGGGCACCGTGCCAAACTTGCAGCCCAGCTGCTGGGCCCCCTTAGGGAAGGAGCTGCCCGTGCTCCTCCCAGTGAAACACGCTCAGCCCACCCTGCTCGCCACACCCTGGATTCCTTTGATCGGAGGAGACCAAGACCCTCCGTGGCCGGTACCCCCAGGGACCCTCGGGAAGCCCCCGCGATGCCCCCTGTTCTGGTTCGCTCTCACTGCCCCTCCGGCACCAGGCAGCGCGGAGGTGAGATCACAGGGTCTGGCCACGGGAGGACTCGGGTTCGAGTCCCCTCTCCAGTTTGCTGGCCGGGGACCGCGGATCTGCTGCCACACAGCTCTGAGCCTCCTTCCCCCGTCCGCCAAATGAAGACGGCAGTTCTCAGAGCAGTGCCAAGGGCGGCTCGGGGAGGCTCTGCTCCCCATAATCTTCCTTGGCACCTGCCCCCATTCTCTGATGCGGCCAAGTGACATTTTCTCAGCTTAATGAAAAGCGTTATACTAAAGCAGCTTTAACCAGGCCGCTGGCCCCGTCTGCCACCAGATGGCCGGCCCTAAACCAGCCTGTGGAGAAGCTCTGGGGCAGTTTCTGGAAAGAGCCCCGCCTCGCGGGGCTGTCGTGATGGCTGGAGGAGAGAGCACAGGGAAAGCGTTCGCCCTGCGCCAGGCGCACACCAAGTCAAGGCTCAACAAATGTGACATCACCCTCGTCCAGTGCTGCCTCCCAAACTGACTTCGTCCCTTCACCCAGGATGTGCACCAGCTCACGACCCCCAAGCTCAGGGAATCCAAGCTGACTTCCGCAGCCCAAGCCCAACGAACTTGGGAAGGAAAATACACTGCGCGCACTGTAAAAAATTCACCAGAAATGGGCCAAAGAAAACAAAATCCACTGCTTGGCTGCGGATTATCCAGTGCCCGGATGCTTTGCCCTCCCTCTCTCTATCTCCGAGCAGACCATCCGAAGTTGACTGGCACCACGGAGTCCCTGAGGACTGGAGAGGACTCACAAAGAGCCATGTACCTCTCTGCACACGCGTACGGGGCCTGCTCAGCTCTTGGCTGGAAACGGACAAATCCTGCCACCTCCACGATGCCCAGCCACCCCAGAGAGCCCCAAGGTTCCACAGTGGCAGCAGAGACCCCAAGACCGGCAGGGCCCCCACACAGCCCCTCGACATCTCAGACCGAGAGACAGTTCCCTGCCCTAGGGAGGCATCAGTAGGCCCCCCACCCCGACGCAGGGCTGTCCTCCTCCACGACTGATGCCACTGCCCTCCCTGCACCGCACTGCTGTTCCTGTCTGTCTCTACTGCCTCCGGCACCATTGGGAAAGCGGCCAGGTGGCAGGACCTTATACTGACACCACGCTGGACACTTTCCTGGTTCGGGGGTTTGGAGTACAGTGGGGATCATTTTCAGAGTTGGCCGAAGCCTGAGCTCATGCACCCCAATGTGGGTCAGGGTCCCTGGAGGAGACATGGAGATTTATAATCTCACTGTGTTCCCACCAACCCCAGGAGCGTGTCTCCCCTGCACGGAAAGAGATGGGACAGGGGCTGTGCAGTCCCTTCCTCCAACCTACCAAGTGTGGACCCCCAGGTCTGTCCTAACCCTGGACTCTTCTGAAAATGTGAGCACTGCCCCCCTCGTTCTGGGTTCAGACAACACCTCTCTCCCATGGAGAGAGCCCCTGTCACCAAGGGCCAGGCACCTGCAGATACGACCATGCCCAAAATTGAATCAGCTGGGATCCTTCAGACTCTCCAAGCAGCGTCCCCTTCATGCTGGAAAGAGCCCTGGACACGGAGCCCAGGAACCCAGGTTTGCTAGCTGTCCACTCCCCTTCTGTGTAATCTATACCAGCATTTCCAAAATCTCAGTCATTTGCAAACCATCTTCATGATTTTTGCTCAACCCAAGCATTATGTGCCATTACTTAAAACTGTCAACGCAATTTTCTCACTTAAATGAATTTAGCATCAATCACAAATAGCCATTAAATCACAAATCCAATGTATAACCATCTGAGCATTAAATGTTCATATGCCTGATGCCTCACACCACATTTCTGGAACTACTGACCCAGAGCAAAGGTCCCTCTGTGCCTCAGTTTCCCCAGCTAGAAGACAAGAAAGTTGGACTAAATGATTCCCTCAGAGTCTTCTCAGGTCCAAGATTCCTTGAGATTGGCCTGCCTCTAGCTCCCTCAGGAATCCAGAACCAGCTGGTCAGGATCCTAGGACAGGGACGAGGCCGGAGAGGCTGCACCTACTGGACTAGGAGCCGAGGCCATTGCCCAGAGAGGTGTTGGCTGGATGCAGAGCAAACAGGAGTCATACCTTCCACTCAAGAGCTCCCAAGGACCCTACAGCCAGTTCTAATCCCAAGTTCCACAGGCAGCTCCAAAGTGTAGGACTTTCCAGTTAGGAAAACTTTATCCCTTTGCTCCTTTTTAGAGCTGGGGAAACTGAGGCACAGAGGAGCTCGTGCTAGGACAGAAGTGAGCCAAAAACCCCAGTCCCCTGACTGCCAAGTCACCAGCATCACCCGATGGGGGCCATGCGCCCCAGAAGTCTGAACTTCCCGATTACCTCCCCCTGGAGGCATGGGCTCGGGTTGCCGGCCTGGGAGAGCAGAGCAGCCCCGTCTGGGAGGGGAAGTCTAGGGACTGTGATTTCGATTGGAGTTTAAACATCCTATTAAAGTGGGTTTTATGCAATTAGACTGGAATGAATGTGCAGTGAGGCCCATGGCAGGGGGCTTCAAAGCCTGTGTCACGGAGGTATCGTGGTCCATCAGAACGCGCCCACAAGAAGGAAGCGTGGTCCCCCAGGAGAATAGGGCATATTAGTCTCCGTATGTAATAGATTTTATTGACCATATGGAACTGATATAAAAATCGTGTGCACGGGGTAGTCTGGCCTGGAGACAGGAATGTGACATGAAGAATATGATTTCCATAACCAGCTGGGTGGCTTCCTGAGTTCCTGAGCCCACCCCCCAGGACCCCCAGCAACTCCCCCAGCAGCGCCCTGGGCATTTACCTGATGCTGTCACGGAGGAATCCCAGGCCAGCGAGAAGTCCGAGGCCTCCCCCTCTTCAACTGAAAGAGAGAACAGAGATGGGCCTGTGAGTTTTGAAGCTGTACAAACAGGCCATCAGGGTGGGAACAGGGCAAGGAAGAAGGGTCATTTGTGGGGGTCTTTCTAATACCCACAATCAGAAGCAAGGGGATAAAGCCTACAAAGAGGCCTTTGTTGGTTTCCCAGAGACTCAAAATAATCAGAATAAAACCTGAATAGCGAGTACGTACTGGATCAGTATGGTTTCCCCACCTCCGTGTCCCTAGCAGACATCATGAATCAATCACAGCACGGCCTAGAGCCAGATGTGGCATCAGGATCTTTCTCTACGTGCTCCCACTGATCACTGTCTATAATCAGAGTTTCCACTGGAGGCAAAGCCATTTGTCACTCGCGGGAAGACGGCAGAGACGCAGACCTCTCCCTGATCCCGCAGACACTGTCCTCCTCCCAAAAGCTCCTTAAACCACCACTGAAATTTGACAGCTTGTTTGTGAAACAAACAAGATCACTCTCAGAGGTTGGAAGAGCATGGGGTGCTGTTGTTCACACTGAGACACCTGGCCCACAGACAGACTTCGGGATATGCTAAGGTCCAGTGGTCAGCCATCACTGCCTGTAACATCAGAAAGCAACTCACCTCTCCACCCTGCCCCTGAGCCCACAGAACAAGGCTGCACAGGGATGGGGCACCTCCACCACCCTGTACCCCAGCATGGAAGACCAGGCTGGTGGAAATGGAGGCCAAGCACAAGGGGCGCACGGGAGGAACTCTATTCGACATAATAAAGCTCTTATCCTGGAATTAATCCCAGTCTGGGGCATGTAATAATATTAAAGCTGGGTTATGGACTCTGTAAAATGGAACTTTGTTTAAGCCAAAAATGTGCATACACAGTATTTTCCAGATTTAACAGTCTCTGAAGTTCTAACACGTGCAGGCTGAAGCTAGCAGGTCCCGCCTGTGCCCTCTGTACCGTCGCTGTCTTCCGTGGGCATACACAGTGAGCCAGGAGCAGTGCGGAGAGCTTCCCAAGCAATACCACATGTACACCTCATCAACGGCCTCCCAGAGAGGCCAAGTGACATGACCGAGGACTTATACAGTTACAGGGAGTACGTGCGGAGTTTGGGCTAAAACCCACAAGCGGGTCTGAAGGGCAGATCGATGCATCCTGAAACCACCATATACAGAGGCACAAGAGGACGCTGTCCAGGATCCTAGCAGCTCGGGACTCATAAGCAGCACCCCCCGCCCTCTCCACGGAAGGCAGGTCCACAAGCATGCTGGGCAGCCGAGCAGTGAGAAGAGCACGCAGGCTAGGTTATCGTCCTGGATTCGAATCCTGATTCTACCTCTTGAGCAAATTATTGAACCTCTAGGCTTCAGTTTTGCCATCTTGAAGGCAGCTCATAACGGTCTCTAAGCCAAACGGTGGCAGGAAGACTTGCGTGCAGTGCTGGAGGCCCCTGCTGGAGAGGGGCTCAGGCACTCGGCGGGTTTGGCACTGGGGCTGGAACAGCTCTGGGAATTAACAAGTCCGGCTCTGCAGGGCACGGCCCCCTTGATCATGTATCTGTCCCCGCTCTCGCTTCCCAGGCAGAGCCTCGCAGACCGAACCCAAGAGGGGACATCCACGACAAGGAGCAACAGGCCAAGGAACGCTAACAGAGTGTTCTCTCTTTCCCAAGTTTGCGTCCTAAGAGTAGAGATGCAGAATCCAGATGATGAAAGGCAGAGGCGAGCTGGGGTGAGGCCAAGGCTCTTGCCCTAACTCAGCAAGTTACAGCCGAGGTGGGTTTTCAAACCCACCGCTGTGTAAATATGAATCAAGACCTCGCACCAGACAAAACGGATCTTACTCGCTAAGTTGATTCCAACCAGACAGCCCCCGAAACCCGGGCGGACGATGCGTCCAACGATCCGAAGCCAGCCGTGCGTGAAGGGAGCGGTTGTTAACGGCGTCCACAGCCACACCTGAAAATCCATTTCCTTCGCATCTCACCATTCACTCACTCCAAGATCTACGCATTTTGCTTCCATTAAGAAAGCATTCCCAGTCTGTAAGGTTACCATGCGGCAATTCTGTTGGTCACCTTCAGCAAGGTCTGTGTGGGTCCCTACGGGTACCGTGTCTATCACGGGCATCATGATGTCAATGCATGACCCCAGTTCTCCCTTGGTGCGCAGTGTACTCCAGGTAACAGGACAAACAGCCCCGTGTTCTCTGGTTGAGAAGTGTGACCTTCCAGATCTGAAGGTCTGGGGGATGGCCCCAAAATGCCACATCCTTCCCTCCTTCAGATCTGGCTTCCGCCATCATGGGAAGGCTGAAGACATCTGCCATTTTGGAGCTCTTGGGAGGATTCCAGGCTCTCTTCCCTAGGACGAGAAGTCTACAGAGGTGGCAGGGGAGGGCGACCCGACGCTGGCCGGCTGGGGAAGTTCAAAATGGCCAACGTCGCCAGAGGCAAGTGGCCGCGTCACACCGCCATCTCCAGAACCACGTCTCTCACAGCGAGGAGCTGTGGGCCAGCCCACAGCTGGGGGGCGTGCCATGGGGCGTGAAAGCATTTTCCTACACCTTCTGGCACGTACCCCACTAACATCCCACCCCCACATTTCATCTATTGAAAGTAGAAACACACCATGTTTCATGTGTTCCTGATGGGAACAAGCCATAGCTTTGGGGTTGAGGGCCGAGCATCTCAGAGAAAATGCTACCAGCACTGTGCCCATCAGGATAACACCCAAAGGGGCTGTCCCGCTGCCCAGAGGAGTAAGGTGCTTTCCGGAGTCTTTCCCAGACTCTCCCTCTAACTTTTTAATTTAAAGGTGTTTGACACCACTGAGGCCAAGGCGCACCCCCACCCTGTCCCATCTCAAGGGGAACACAGGGATGTCTGCTCCTGTGAATGATGGCCATTGGCAAGGGTAGGATGGGTGCACAAAGCCAGTGTGCACACAACAGGAGGTAGTGTGGGCGCAAGTGTGTAAGCACGGGGAGAAGGTGTAGTGAGTGTGAACACAAAGGGCCGTGTGCGGCAGCGAGTATGGATATACAGAGGGGAGGCAGGGCCTGTGTTCACATTGGAGCGTGCACAGGGTATATTAACCATAGTTTTTAGGCTGTGTTAAGAAGGATTCTGAAGCTCTATCAAGGCTTCTGACAGATCAGAACTCCATAGTCTCTCTCTGCTCTGGGATCACGAGTCGTGGATGTCTGCTTGCCCCATGGGAGTATACAGCTCATGAGCCTCACCAGACACTGTCTCCCCAACTCAGCAGCAGGCTCGTAAGGGACAACAACTCTCCTGCTCAGGAAGGGCCCACAGCCTGCCCCTGTGCACCAGGATGGCCTTGTCATCAACACATGCCAGTGAGGCCCAAAGACTGAGCTGGGCCTCAGGGCTTGGGAAACCCAGTAGCATGGGACATGGGGCGCCAGGTGGGCATGTGTATAAGCCGCCTCCCCAGGGCCACTTCCTCTGGGGGTGGGGGGGCAGGTGTCAAGGTCAGAGAGAACCTGGGTTGGCAGACAGGGAGCAGGTCAGAGGTAGGAAAGCTTGGGACAAGCTGTCAGGAGGTGAACAGAGAGATGAAGAGAAGTAAGTACTGACCCAAGGGCCAGAGGAAGACCCCAGCAAGGTCTGCAGGGCCCAGGAACCCCCCTTCCCTCCTCCCAAAGCCACGCCAGTGCCAGCTGCTTGGCCAGGCTTCAAGGATCTGAGAAGGCCCTGCCTCTGGATGTAAGTCTCTGGACATGTGAATAGACAGGCATTTTTCTGGGAAAAGGATCCATGCTTTTCATCAGAAAGATCTAGAATACCACTACCACAACCTGCCTGCCAAAGAGAGGTCTAAGAACCACTAAATTAATGGCTTTTATTTTGAGAGTATTCTCAGGTGGTGTTTCCAAAGTCTTAGGGGACCTCTCCATGCTTTACTGGCCTTGGCCCCACTGATCATCCCACCCTTAGGAAGGCGTTGTGCCCACAGCGGTCTGACGGAGGCTCCCTGGAGGCATCCCTGTCCCAGTGGAGGTGGTGAGCTAAGCAAGGGGCACATGACTGCCTCTCCTGGGCTCATCCTTAAAGAAACCCTCTCACTCACACCAAGCCAGGGCCAAGGAAGATAAAGGATATACCTAGAGCCCAGATTCCCATTATCAAGCATGAAATGGAGTGTCACTATTCCTGGCTTGTAGTACTAACAATCTCAAGGAATGAAAAAGTATAAAGCAAGGAGGACTGCTGTGTACAGCTGAGCGGGTTGTGCACTGCACGAGGGACCTAGCAGAGGTAGTGAGAGAGGGTGGAAATTTATCCCACACTCTGTCCACTAAACAGCGTGTCCTGGTGCAGGGCTAGGAATGCCTAGAGCAAGAAGTACCTAACTTTTGCATAAAGGCATGGTCAGCCTTTTGTCTAACTCACACAGATATGCTGTAAAGTGTAGCCCATGACCATCTCTGGCATCTGGCAAAATGACTAGGGCCAAGGACAAACAAACACAACCACGAGGCCTACACTCTCCAGGGTCCTCTCAGGCGGGTATGGGTTCTGGGCAGCAGGTTGAGCTGGGAGGAGGGACAGCATGAGGAAGCAAATGTTCTCTGCAGTTAAATCCCAGACTACCCAAGACTCCCCACGGCAGCCTCCTCAGCACCAAGCTCAGACCCTCAGAGGAGCCAAGATCTCATAACAGGGTCACACCATGACCCATTTACTTAGCGCTCATGGTTCCCTGACCACCTGCCAAAAGGAAAGTAACAATTGAAATAGCTCGGTTAAGACCACCTGCCTTTTCCCCAGGGAGCTCAGCCTGGGAGCAAGGACAAGGGCCCTGCAGGCCCCTCATCCATCGGTCCACACCTTACCACCAAGAGGGTGAGTCAAGGATTTAAAGAAATCTACTTTTTGGACAACATGGCTCCTACCCAGAAGACTTCTTCCCCTGATCTAGTGCTGAAAACGAAAGGCGGTATGTTCCAAGGCGGGAGGCAAAGCTGTTGCCCAAACCGATCAAGAGAGTATGGGTGGGTCTCCAAGTCGGCAGCTTCGTGATCAATGTTTACGGCAATCTTGGCAATGCCTGACTCTCCCCTTAAGCACTGGCTTTAGAACGAGCACCTATGAGAAGATGCAAACTTTCTGAGAATTATTCATAAATTGTTCCCCTGGCCCATCCTGGGCCAAGAGGTCAGAAGCCTGGATCCTGCTCCCCCATCATCTTCCTTTTCTCTCCCTTGCCTTGCTTAGCGAGAAAACGGTGAGAACAGAAAGACATCCAGTAATAGTCCAAGAACTCCAAAAACGAAGTTGGTCCATCCTTACTGGGAAGGTGACCCTTCCAGAAGTCACCCACCAGAGCTCGTTGAGCGGGACAGATGGACTAGATGAGGGTACCTGGAGAGAAACTGTAAAATGAAGGAGTTCAAGGAGGGGGTCCTAAAATAAGGCTCCCCAGGACTGTTCCTCCAGCTTTGCCACTTTCAGGCCAGTTAATCTGGGACAAGATGCTTGATCCACTCTGACCTTCAGTTTCCTCCTCTATGAAATGGGCATACTACGAGTACTCCCCTGACAGGAGGGTCCAGAGACTGATTGGAATAAGACGGTATTCCAAAAGCACACAGCCCAAGGTCAACAGGCAGGCAGCGTCAGCATTCTCTCCTCCAGGTCCCCGGCTGACCACCACGGTCTCAGTGCACTTGCGAAGATGGGAAGGCTCCAACAGCGAGATCAGTTTTCCTGGGAGATTGACCCACCCCACCCCAGGAAGGGCCGGTGACAGCCCTGTGTCCTTTGGCATCACTGCCTCCTGGTCCCTGCCACAGTGCAGGGATGGTGTCCCCAAAGGTGGAACCCTCTGGTGGTCACAACCAGGGGGCTCAGCCTCTGTGCAGGCTCATCTCCCATCCGTTTCCGACCCCCCATCATCACACCACACCACACAACCCAAAAAAGAAGCTGGGAGGGCGCCTGGGTGGCTCAGTGGGTTAAAGCCTCTGCCTTCGGCTCAGGTCATGATCCCAGGGTCCCGGGATCGAGGCCCATATGGGGCTCTCTGCTCAGCGGGGAGCCTGCTTCCTCCTCTCCCTCTGCCTGCCTCTCTGCCTACTTGTGATCTCTGTCTGTCAAATAAATAAATAAAATCTTTCAAAAAAAAAAGAAGCTGGGAGACATCTGTGGAAGGAACAGGAACACCAATCCCAGCAGAATCTAGATTTGGAGCAACCTTGCAGAAATGGGATTCCTCTCCTCCACTCTTTGCTTAAAAATGAAGACAATGATAATGACGAAGGGAAAACTAGGGTGAGGGATGTGACGCCCTTCAAGTGTGCTGGAAGTAGGAGAGAAACAGATCCTCACCTGACCAGAGATGGAATACACGTGGCAAACCTAGCCCAGCTTCCTGATCCTGCACCCGTGGCAGACATCACTAATCGATCAGGGCTCTCCTTCTCACTACACATGGATGCACGTTCAAAAGCCTCAACAAAGCAGGCTAAAATCTATTGGCCTTCTCCGTCCTGGTCCATACAGCGTCCCCTTCCTCAAGTACTATGCACAGCACACACGCACTGCACACATTCACGCACATACTTTCCACTGCACTTGGGTGTGTATTCAACTGGAGCAGATCCAAGCCAGAGCAAGGACTGCTGCCCTGGGGAAACCCAACCTCCACTGAGCCCCTGCGGCACCAGGCGCCATGCCGAGCACCCCACCCACTGGCTCCCGCTTCAGCCTCCCAGCTTCCCTCTGACAAAGTCTTGAAAATCCCCTCTTCTTGGATGAGGCAGTGGGGCCCGGGGGGCCAGAGCATCTGTCCAGAAGCCAGCTCACGGGCTCACAATGCCAGTGGGGATGTTTCCAAGTGTGGCTTTAGCTCAGAGCCATGAACATCCAGCTACGCACCCCCAGCCCTGCCCGTTCCAGCCCAGCTATGGGGCAGGAAAAGAGGAAACTGAATGTCACAGAGACACCCAATACATCCACGTTAGTGGATAACGGAATCAGGAACAGTGAAGCATCCAAGCGAGTTAGAACGACTCTCTTCTTATTTTATTGACACAGTACCCCGAAGTTCTGTTGGAGGAGGAGCAAGGCCCGGGGAGGTCAGCAGCCCCCAGGGACCGGTGCACTGCCACAGCTTGCCCAGCCATGTCTGTCCCAAGTGGGTGAGGAGGCAGAGGTCAGCATGGCCCGGGGGCCCTCAAAGCCTCCCCCTGACTCTTAATCAGAATCACCCGGTATCAGAGGGCTTTTACAGATGCTCCTTCAGCTGCTGCCCAAAAAGTCAAGCCTTTACTGACCCATTTCACAGAAGGGAAAATAAAGTCCTGGAGAAGAGAAATAGGCCACCCAGGAGGCAGCAGGGAAGACAGAAGCAGACCTGGAACCCAGGCGCCCTAGTTTCCCGGCCCTGGAGTCCACACACACAAAGCTCTCCATGTCAGGTGCTCCCGAGCCCTCACCAGGCACCAAGCTCTGCAGCTTCTCTGAATGTGGTCCCCAGACCACCTGGCAGCTTGTGAGAAATGCAGCCTTTCTTGGCCTCTGGGCGGCTTAGTCGGGGGAGCAGCTGACTCTTGGTTTTGGCTCAGGTCAGGATCTCAGGGTGGTGAGATCGAGCCCCAAGTCGGGCTCTGGGCTCAGTGCACAGTCCACTTGAGATGTCTCTCTGTCTCTCTCTCTCAAATAAAGAAATAAATAAATAGGGCACCTGAGTGGCTCAGTTGTTAAGCGTCTGCTCAGGTCATGATCCCAGGGTCTTGGGATCGAGTCCTGCATCGGGCTCCCTGCTTAGCAGGAATCCTCCTTCTCCCTCCCCCACTCCCCCTGCTGTGTTCCTCTCTCGCTGTGTCTCTGTCTGTCCAATAAATACAATCTTAAAAAGTAAATAAATAAATAAATAAATAAAAGATAAAAGAAAAAAAAGGGGGGAAAGAAATGCAGACTCTGAAAAGCAGAACCTCTGGGGGAGGGGCCCAGCAGGAGATTTTCACGCACACTGGCCCAAACCATCCCGCAAGTACATTTATTGACCCCATTTTACAGATGACGAAACTGAGACCAAGCAGCTTGCCCAACGTCACAGAACCGGGACGGCGTGAAGCTGAGACTGGGATTCCTAACCCCTTTGTCTCACTTCAGCCCTCAATGAACAGGAGATCTAGCTCCAGACTGAGCGGGGCCGGCCAGCCAAAGGAAGACTCTGATTCTCTCCCCAATGATTCTAATTTACAGAAGATTCTCCACCGTTCCTTCCTGGGCCAGCACCAGGGGAACCATCCTCTGGGGTCTCCCCACGCACACAGGTTCCTTGGGGTGTCAAGGGGAAACCAGTGGAGACAGTGGCGTGTTGCCCAACGTTTCGCAGGTGGTTCGGGGAGAAAGGGCGTTGGTGTGTAGCATCTGCTTTCTGAAGTGTAAATACTCCCACCAACCGGCCAATGTCAAGGACCCAGACAGGGCACGAACAAGTATGGATTTGGGAAGACAGGGGCCCAGTGAGCACAGCACTAGATAAAGGGACCTGCCACGGAAGGCGCAGGGAGGGAAGGGGCAGTGGCCGGGGAGGGGGGGTGTGGAGTCAGCCCTGGAAGCCACGGGACGCCACGGAGAGCCCAGCGCTCAGGCCACTGCACCTCCCCAGCTCTCCCCCCCTCCCCAAGCTCTGCCCCCTTAGGGTCCCAGGTACACCAGAAACCCAGAACTCACTCAGTTGCCCTTTTCTTGTTTCCTAGATTAAACATCTTTTTTCTGTTTATAAAAGTCTCTGACATCAGTAATAATGTACAATGTAGAAAACCAGCAAATACATGGGAGTTAAAATTGAGAAAGAAAAAGTACAGCTTCCTGAGTATAAATACGTTGTTGTGGCCTCCCAGAAAGCTGTAAGAACACGTGTCACTGAGCACCACCAACGGCTCCGGAGCCTGCCTCTCTAGCTTAGCCAGGTACCGTGATCATCTTTTCACATAAAAATCGTGCAGGGCCACTGTCACCAGTGACGGTGGCCCTGTCCTCGGAGGCTCCGGGACCAGCCGAGCCACTGGCCAGGCGCTGGGCACCCAGGCTACTCCCAGTCGCTGTCTACCGTATGAGAAGCTGTGTTGCAACACACCTCAGCCATGGCCATGAGCCTGGTCAGTGATTTTTCTCCGGATTACTGGGACAAAGAGTTTGCTGATTTTTTTTTCAATTTTTTTTAAGATTTTTATTTATTTATTTGACAGACAGAGATCACAAGTAGGCAGAGAGGCAGGCAGAGAGAGAGGAGGAAGCAGGCTCCCCGCTGAGCAGAGAGCCCGATTCGGGGCTGGATCCCAGGACCCTGGGATCAGGACCTGAGCCGAAAGCAGAAGCTTTAACCCACTGAGCCACCCAGGCGCCCCGAGTTTGCTGATTTTTAAGACATACGTCCAATACGTATTTGACCTTTTCCCTCCTTTGCTTAAGCACTGAGTACCTCCAGTGACCTAGGACCTAAGAGAAAGATGAGAAAGGGACTTTGACTTTGACCTTCAACCCTTAGACTGTGGAGACCCCATCGATAAGCATTGTCATGGTTGTGTCCCAGGGCCGGGGGTGGGGGGCACCTAAGAGCTGAGTGACGAAATAAATGAACAACCAGGCGATGGGATGAAGGACGGTGCCGAATGAATCCCAATCTCAGAGTGAGGCAGAAACAGGTGGAAACAGTGGGGACCCACGGTGTACACAGAAAGGAGGGGTGGGAGCTAGGGAAGGTGCCCAGCAGGCCCCTGGACAGCAGGGACCACCCACAACTACAGCCCCAGCCTGGAGCTCTGAAGCCCACAGCGGGGGCCCCAGGGGCGGCTCAGGGCGGGAGGACCCGCGGAGAGCCAGGGTGAGTCTCCACTTTCGCCACAGATAAAATTCTGATTTCCTTCTACACGCACTCGCAAAACCCATTTCAGGAAGAATGATAAAAATCACAGAAAAAATCTTAGAAGTCTTTGGGTCTCTTTTTTAACGTAAATAAAAAGTTTCCTGCTCCCAGATGAATTCAGGAAAACCAAATCAGATTGCATTTGCCTCAACAAGGAAATAGAAATGGGTGGGGGAGGGAGCGGGTCTGAGGCAGCCCCACCCGGCCCAGCCGGGCTCTCCTTTGGGTTCTGTGGGGACACCTGGACACAGGCCCAGAGCTGCAGGCTTCTCATTCAAGGCCCCAGGGTCAGCCTGACCACCAGCCTCAAAGCCACCCTTCTCTCCCGGTCAGAAACCCTGCCCGGAGCTCAGGCTCACCTCCTCCGCTAATCCCTCCCTGACCCCCCAGCCCCTGGACTCAGGTTAGCCCCCCATCTGCAGCAGGGGGCAGGCAAAGCAAGATTCCTGAAGGTCAACTCCTGTCCACCGCGGTGTGCTGTGGCCTACGCGGGTTAGGGATCCTCTCTGCACACAGCCACACTGCATGGTGGCCCAAGGGATAAAGCGAGAAGCTACTCTAACGCGTCTGCTCCGAGCCCGACGCCCAGGTGCCAGGCAGAGGGAAACGACGACGCGTCGCCCCCACCTGCATTCTCAGCCCCTTTAGGGAGACCCTCTACACCTCCTCTTTCTCCCACCCCCCACTTCGCTTGACACAAGACCACACGCGTCGGTGATGCGAGAGACAGTACTCCTGCTCTCCACGTACATTATCACATGTAGAACGTGTAATCCTCCCATAGGCCCCGTGGAGGGACTGGAGGACGGTGCCCATTTTACAGGCGGGGAAACCAGGGCCTACCTGAATGTTTTTTGGAGGGTTAAATTATATAAGCAACAGGAGGCAGGGCTCCGATTCGAAGCCAGGTCTTGTGGCTCCCAGAGCTCATGCACCTACTGCCAGCCCCACCTGCCTCTCCCGGCTCAGGGTTGACATGTCACCTCTTCTTGGAAGCCTCCAGAGCTGGGTCTTTGTGGTCAGCCTTGGGTGCACCAGCCTAGGGGGGGAACCCCACACTCTCCCCAGGGCCCTTCCCAGTCTCAAGCCCTCATCTATAAAGCAGGAGCGGGGACCCCCGGCCGGCTCCGTCGGAAGAGCATGTGACTCTTGACCTGGGGGTCATGAGTTCAAGCCCCACACTGGGTCTAAAAAATAAATAAATAAAACTTTTCAAAATAAATAAATAAAGCGGGAGTCATAAAATCCCCATTTGATTTGAAGGCAAAATGAAGGAACACATGTAAATAACTTAGCCCAGTGCCTGGCACACAGCGAGGGACACTAAATAGGATTATTGTGTCTGTGCTCCCAGTAAATCTGCTCGGGACTGGGAGGTTTCCTGCAAATTCCCTTTCGGGGAACTGCCTGCCTGGGCCTTAACACGTGGAGGGCCTCAGGCCTCCCAGGCTGTCCTCTGGTTTAATCCCCTCTCCCTGAGGTTAATCTGCTCATTCATATATATATTTCATTTCATACAGTCACCCCTGCACGATCTCGTTAACCAGCAACATGCAGCTATAAACGTGGATTTACAACAAGGTCTGGTTCCCGCTTCCTGCGTCAGTGGCAACAGTGGGTACTCAGCCACCAGCTGTCCGACCCTGGCGGAAGGTGACAAAGCCAAGGGCACCTCTGCCCTGCAGAGTGGTGGACGGAAGAGGCCCCCTGTGCGCCAGGAACCTGAAGGTGGGCGCTGGAACCACGAGGGTCACGGGACATAGCCTGGGGTCCGGCCCCTCGCTCAGGAGAGAAAGGGACAGTGCCCACCCAGATCTGTCCGCTGTCTGAGATGCAAAGGGAGGAGTGGATACGACCAGAATCCCACTCTCTCGCCTTTTCTCCAACTGCATTTTTTAAAAAAGCATCATAAGGGCGCCTGGGTGGCTCAGTGGTTAAAGCCTCTGCCTTCGGCTCAGGTCGTGATCTCAGGGTCCTGGGATCGAGCCCCGCATCAGGCTCTCTGCTCAGCGGGGAGCCTGCTTCCTCCTCTCTCCCTGCCTGCCTCTCTGTCTGCTTGTGATCTCTCTCTGTCAAATAAATAAATAAAATCTTTAAAAAATAAAATAAATAAATAAATAAATAAATTTAAAAAGCATCATAGAGTGGAAACTAATATTTTTTTTACAACCCCTTAACAACTTCTCCTCTGTGCTAACATACTGTAAATAAATGTCACTACCTTGTTATACATGTGGTTTATCTTAAACACACGCAAAGAGGAAACTGAGTCTCTTATTGAAAACTGATGTGCGTGTTCATGTGTGTGTCTAAGTGTTTTCATCTGGTTTGGGATGCACAGACCAGCTCTCCGTCTCCTCCTTCGTCTCAAAAGCCCCAAGCCGTCCACAGGAACGAAGTGTAATGACCATTTCCAAACATTGGTAATTCCGCATGGATGTCCCAGGGGGAGGGGCAATCCTCATAAATACTTTACGGTTTCAGGAGTCAATACTTTTAATAAGTCTGATTTGGGAGGGGGACATTTCACTGGCACAGACGTGTCCCCCAGCACCGCCCCACTGCCCACCCATGGTGTTTAGAATGCACGTGGGGGCCTTCAGGGTCCTGGTGTCTCCACCAGGCAGCTGGCCCCACCAGGGCAGGACTGACAGCACGGGCCCCACGTGCTGTTCCGGAGACGATGACGGGCAAGGCGGGTGCAGTGGGAGTTTTCCTGGGCATGCAGGACACCCAGAGTGGTGACCGGCCCCTCAGCTGCCCGGTCCCCAGGGCTGGCTGGGCCTCCCCAGACCTCCCGGGAGCTTGGCCAGGAGCATACACAGCCTGCACCAAGAGTTACAGAAAATTTTCTTTACCTCTGCCTCCCTCCTTTGCTTAAATACCTTCCCTTCTCGCCTCCAAAGGACACTCCACGTGATATCACACATCCAGCGCTACTCACAATTTTTCTAATAGATATTAGAAGAAACATACCAAGTAACACTTGCCTAATAGGGGAATAAACATAGAAGTCTGGAGTGGGGGACAAGCCTCATTCGTCCATGCACCACCTGAATCACGGCAGGATTCGGGAATGTGGAATGCCACACTACTCACTTCCTCCCAGCCCAAAGTTCCCGTCAAGCATCCTATATGGAACTCCGGGAAGCGGTCCAGCCCACTTAAGTTCAGTGAGGGCTGACTGTCAGGTGACAAGGCGTGGGATATGCCAACTATAGACTCTGGCCCCACGTGTGGCTGTTCGGCCCACCATGGTCTTGAGCAGAGGGATGGAAAATTCTGACGAGTCGGCCTGTGTCCCAGCTATGCTGGTCACCTCCCTGCTCCGGGGCCAGGCGCCTGGGCCCATTTCACGGGCTGCACTTCCGCTGCGAGCACCAGGATGGACAAGGGAAAAGCAGTCTCCAAAAGCCGAAGGGGGAGCCCCACTGAAGGCAAAGCCCCAAAGGGCCTGGCGGACGGCAAGGGACGCAGCAGAAGACAAGCCCCCCGCAGCCGCCCCAGGCCCCGGGGAATGGCACACAGCCCTGGAAGGAGGAGGCCTGCCCCTGGGTGGGGGCTACAGCAAGCCCCTCCTACCATCAATCACATCTGTGTCATCCCACCGCCCTGAGAGGCCCAGCGCTTGCCAGATGTGGGCCGCCCGTGGGGACAGAGTTCATTTTCCTCGTGTCCTGTGATAATACTTGGCTGTGTTTATTTAACTTTCTGCTTTGGATGGGCCAGGAAAATCAGTTTGGCTCCCTTCGATCAAAACATAGCAGCCCACACATCATGCGAGGACACCCACACAGAAGAAGCTCCCTACACCATCCGAGAAAACACATCTGGCCCACTGCTGGCAGGGGCCGGCCTCGGGGGCCCCGGGGCAGCTGCTCAGTGCGACGTGGGCTGGGTGGTTTCCCACACAGGCCACTCTGGCAGGGGGGCGGGGGGATCTCCATCCCTCACCGAGCCCAGGGGCCTCAGGGAGAGTGGCACAGGTGTGGGTCCCGGAAGCGAAGGTCACACCCAGGTCCCCATCCCCCCGACCTTCAGGAAACTGACCGGAGGACGGCAGGAGAGGACAGTCCATGAGAAAGGCTCCGAAGTCCAGAGTCTGCGTCTGGCCCCTGCAAAAAGCAGACGCCTTCTTCCGGCAAGGCCTACACCCCGGCTCCTGGGGGAGAAGGTGGGAACCTCTGGGTGGCTTTACAGAGCCAGGGAAAAACCCTCACGCTCCCTGTTCTTAGGGACTGTATCTAGTGCCTCTGTTTAGCACCACGGCACCAGAAGCATGGTCCTGATGCTGGTGACAAGGACACCAGACTCAGGAGCTGGGGTGTCCGCCCAGGAGCACAGGCAGGGCAATGACGGGAGCTCACCCCTCCATCCAGCGGCCACCAGCCTGCAGCACCAGGCCCTTCCCCTCCCCGCCCCCTCGACCTGTAACACCCCCGACCCACAGGCCACTCCCCACCTTCTTTCCCACCCTTAGCTCCTTCCCTCCCTGATTGGGCCCACACAGGTCCAGGCCTGCCCTTGCCCTAATCCATGCTAACAGAATTCCTTGCTCCACTTTGACCCTGGGGAGAGGTCCACAGAAGCTCCGTCCTCCCTTGAGAAACAAATGGGAAGAGGCCCACAGAGGTCCAGGGTGGTCTGGGGGTCACGTGGGCAGGGAGGGCCCAAGCACCTGGAGACTAGTCCAGAAGCAGGGCCACATCCTGTCCCCTTGCTCACAGGCTGCTCAGCCCACGGCAGACAGCCACAGAGGGGCCACCTCTAAGCCGTGGAGCTCAGGTCCTGCCCTGCCGTGCCCAGCTCTCTGGCCTGCAGGCCTCCATGTGCACTCTTCTCCGTGCTCCCACAGGGGTGCTCTGCGCTGGACTCAGCCTGCACCATCTCCCAGGCAGGAAACTCCAACCGCTAGGAGCATGGGGCTTGTCATCAAGCCAATGGGGCTTCGAGGCCTGTCTCTGACACTGACCCGCTGTGGGACACCGGGCACACGACGTCTCTCTCTGAACCTCAATCGTCTCAAAGGTCAAGTGGGACAATTCGAATATCAAATCCGAAAAGGCAATGAGATGACCAGGTGGCAGACAGAGCAGGGGTCAGGCGCCCGGGGAGAGCCCAGCAGGCGGTGCACAGCGGGGGGCCAGCCGCGGGGGTGGTCTTGGCTGGAGAAACCAGCCACCGTCCCTCCACCCACAAAGCCGCTGGCGTGTGCACGGAGCTTTCGGGCACTCAGCACACTCCCACGCCCTGAAGGAGTCACATTTGCTGACAGGGCAGGGCGCTGGGTCAGGACCGGCACCACCACGTGTCCCGTGTCACAGAGGAGAAGGCTGAGGCCCGAGGAGTGAAGCACCCGCCACGTCCCACATGGGGACTCCACAGCCGAGCCCCTGCCCGGTCCCACCGGATCCCCTTCATGGATACTGATCACTGCCAATCCCACACCCCGGTTTGGGGGGGAGCAGGGCACAGGCAGGCCCCGGAGAAGCCTGTGCAGCCCCTCTACGACCCCTTTGCAGCAGCAGGACCCCTCTGCCCCGAGGCCCAGGGCACCACAGAGAGAGGGAAATCCCTCTAGAGGCCAGCCTGGCCCGGCCAGAGGGAGGCATGTGCCACGGCCCATCACTCAGGCCAGCAGGGCACCAAAAAGACCCAAGGACCAGACCAAAACAGAAGCCTGCAGCCCCTTGTCCGGCTCACCCAGCCAAGGTAGTCCCCCACAGAGGCCGGGGGCAGGACTCCAATTCACCTGCCCCAGCCGGGGGCTTGAGCTCCTGCCAGGAGGTGCCCAGCACCCACCCAAGGAACCACCCCTACAACCCTAAGCCTTCCTCATTAGGTTAAAAAGTGTTCTCTGGAAACCAGTGGCCCTTGTGAGCCGTCTGCACCAGGCACAACCCCCGGGGCAGGCATCCCATCCCCAAACCTTCTAAGTGCCAGGCTGCAGGGTGAAAAGAGCCCAGCCCAGGTGCAGAAGTCCTGCACCTCTGACTTGGCGTACGCATCTCTAAAATAGGAGAAGGAACAACTCGCGCACGTCGCTGCACAGCTGTAAGCTCCTGATAAGGTCTGCATGGGCCTACAGCTCCCACAAGCACAAGAAAAACCACGCTATCCAGCAAAGTAGCACAGGGCGACCCCAGGTGCCAGGCATCAGGCTAAGCATTTGGGGAGCATTAGCAACGTTAGTCCTCGCAGCACCTTTATGCCATCCAACAGGAGAAAACCACGGCCAGAGAAGAGGAATGACCTGCCCAAGGTGACCCGGCCCCAACTTGGGAAAGCCCGAGTAACCCACTCTGCCTCCAGAGACAGCCACTGCCCCGTTACAATTATGGCCATTCTTGCTGTGGAGCGCGTCACTTTCAGAACAGCCTGCAGAGTCCTCCACCTGCGTCCAGGTCCCGAGCCCCCAAGGACCCTGCCCCAGCTCCGGTGTGATGCCACTCCGGGCAGCTCCCAGGTTCCTGCCTCAGTACCTCTGCTACGGGTGCTCCCATCCCCTAAAACGTCCCCTTCCATATCAGAGCCACCACCTGACCTCGACTGTCCATCCCTGGGAAACAGAGCCTTCCCCTTCCTCTGCTCCCCATAATCCTCTCTCCATGCAGGGCTCCGGGCAGTGAGTGCTCCATGGCCAGGCCCCAACAGGCCCCACTATCAGCTGATTAAAACAAAGTCATCCCAAGCTCTTCACTTTTTTACCTTTTTTAATTCCGCATGGCGGGGGGGCCGGGGGGGAATTCAAATACAGGTGGGCACACAGAGAAAAATAAAACTGACCCCTCGTGCCCCACTTGGAAATGCTGTAGGTATTTTGAAGTATTTGGCCTTGAAGAACACTTCCTATGCATTACATGTTCCTTTTGTAACAGAAGCCCCCACCCCACCCCACCCCACTCCCCAGCATGTCCTCATGGCCCCAAGGGTGTGCAGGGCAGCGCTGGAAAATCCAGCTCGTGGCCCCATGGGGAGGTGACCAAGAAGGGGCACCAGGATAATGGGGGGTCTTGAAACCACATCTTAGGACGGAAAGTGAAGAAACAGACACTGTCGAGCCCAGAGGGGCAGACTCAGGGCTGTCTCCAGACATCTGAAAGGCTGTCATGGGGAAGAGGGACTGAGTTTGCTGTGTGGCCTCAAGGGGTCAAGCCGAGTCCAACCACTGAAAGTCACTACAGGGAGAATGCAGGAAGGAACGATAGGATTCTATCAGCAGAGGCTACGTGGGAAGGTGTCCTCAGGAGGTAGTGAGGCTGCTGGCCTGGCAGGGTGTCAAGCAGAGCTAGAGAGACCCTCAGGGAACTCAAGGCTCAGCTAGGAGGGGAGGCTAGAGGTGACCTTGATGGGCTCCTCTAGGCCAGGATCCCAAATAACCACAGAGGCACCAGAGATGAACAGGAAAAAGGGGGAGACCGTCGGGTCATAGAGGACCCCACCCCTTGGCTCAATCCAAGCTGCTGCCCGGAGTGTGCTCAGCAGGGTCAGATCTTCTGGATTTTCCCGGAAGGCCAGAGAGCTGAATGTTTATATGAATCACTGCAATTTTTAAACAGGCCCAATGAACTTCTCACAGGCCCTATATGGTCCATGCACAGCCTGCTGGAGACCCCCGGTCTAACATGGAACTCACAGGGCAAATGAGGCAACGGAAAGGAAAGGGGAGCCATTTCAGGGCCTGGAAGAGCAAACACCCCCACAGGAACAGAATGGGTTAAGTGATGATTTGGCGCTCTGCTCCACTCCAAGGCTGCAGCTGGCCTCCTGGGCCCCCGGGAGGCTCTGTCAGCTGCCCAGGCCCCCGCCCAACCTGCCTGCCTCAGCCACCCAGCCTGGAACCCTGGATCTGGGAACAGGACAGCTGCCCTGGGGCTGGCCGGCCACAGCCAGCCAGGGAGAGATTCCGTTCCCCGTGCCCTGCTGAGAGCCATTTGCTCATTTGGGACAGATGCCACCGGGGCAGAGAAGCAGGCCTCCGTCCCTGCTCTCCTCTCCCTCTTCCCCAGCAGCTCCAGGCCTAGGGACGGGGAGAAGACCTCCGGCAGCATGGTCACTGAAACTGTGACAAGAATGACCGTTCACTGGGCATGCACGCCAAGGACCGGGCTGGGTGTACAACACAGAGTGGGCTCGTGTAATCCTCACGGTAACCCCGCGGGGGACAGTCTGAGCATCCTCACAAGTAAGGAAACCTATGCTCAGAGAGGTTAAGACACTCACCTATGGTCACACAGCCAACGGGTGACAGAGCTGGGATTCAAACGCAGGTCTATTCAGCTCTAAATCCCACACACCTCACACCACTGCTCCCAGGCATCCATGTACCCCCTCCACCTGGTCATGTTCCACAGAATCTAGGTACCTAGAGCCTGACCACCTTATGAGAGTAGAGAGAAGCAGAGAGGGGGTAGGCCCAATGTTCCTGGTGTTGACTGAGGCACATCACCAGCAAATGTCAAGCCATTTCCCTCGGGTTCCCCTCCTGTCCTGCAGGGGGGTGCACTCCAGATGAACAACGTCTTGTAGGAAATGGGGGAGCCTGGGTTTGAGGGACACAGCAGGGGAAGACAAGGCCTACCCAGGGCCCCAAGGGGAACCTCAGGCTTGTCCCATAGTCATAAAACAAGAGAGCGCTCCAGGCTACTCTGACATCTCCCCAGATCAAGACTGGACCCAAGACTGTGATTTTCATCCTGAGCAATAATCCCTGGGAAATCTCAACCTGGATGGGCTGCCTTTAACTTTTTCACAAACACATGAAAATAAACACGCAGATGTTCGGACCTCGAGCGTTGGTGTAAGGGTGGCCGGTCCCCTTGGGCAAGGGCGTGGGGCAGCGGGCAGGCTCCGGGAAGCTGGGCAGGTTGTTCCCGGGCCCGATGCTGGTTCCAGTTTACAGAACTTCATCAAGCTGAGCACCCATGGCTGGTACGTGAACTTTCCAGAATACAAAGTTCACATACAAAGCATGGAGGCCGTGCTCCATTAACTGCTCGGGAATCACATCAAACAGGTTGGAGAGTAAAAAAAGGAGAGGGATTGTAGGAGGGGAGAGAAATATATACATTTCCATATGTGCGCACACACACGGAATCATCCTGGGACAAGAAACCAGTACCACCAGTGGCCTCTAGGGAGGGGAAGTGGGTGGCTAGGGTTGTTTTGAGTTTTGTGCTGTATATCCATTAGCAATTAATTTTAAGGTTATATGTGTTCTCCTTAAAATCCCCTGCCACGCCCCCAGGGGAACCCATCCTGCACCCGGGAAAGCCGTGTGGTGTCCCCTCCCCCGGGGAGGCCCCCTCCCTCGGTCTGGCCCCCACTAAGGCTGCAGGACCATGGGGAATCTCCTGTTCTTCCTGGCTCCCATGTCCCTATCTGCACAAGGAAGACCCTACACTGGGTTTCCCCCAGGGCCCTGCACATCCTGGTGCCCTAGATGTCGTGACAGGGTGAATCCGAGCCTGCAGCCCAAAGCCAGCCGGGTGGGCAATGGTCCACACGCCCCGCAGCCCACCCCGCGCCATGCCCCCACACTGCTGGAATCTTCCGAGATGCTAGCAGGGCAGCATGACGCTCAGGCGGGTGTGGTGCCCGCCGCGTGCCCACTGCTCCAGCCTCCAGGATCAGCACCATGCTTGTGCCTAAGGGAGCCACTTGTCACCCACTTGGACCTCGATGGACTGTCAGGCAAAAATGCCTCACCCTCCCCAGGGACCCAGCCTGGCTAGAGGCTCACATGCTCCCAGACATCGACCCGGGAGCACAGCGGCCCAGGGACAGGGAACGTGGTGGCTCTGGCATGGCTGGGGGCGGGGGCAAGGCGGGGAGGGGTGGCGGGGAGACAGTTCCCTGCAGAGAAGAGCGGCTCCCTCTGGCTCCGCTCATCTCTGAAGGTACCCATGGTCCAGTTTCACCTTCTAGCCATCCCATCAGTTCCCCCTTAACCTCCCGCTACACTCCTTTTTGGCCTGAGCTGTCCGGAGTTCATTTCTGCCATGAGCAACCACAGAGCCCTAATGGACCAGGAAGTATCTGAGGCTGCGGACGGTCCCACCATCGTCCCTCACCCAGGAAAGGCCGCTCCCCCAGGCAAGGGGCAAGGGTCCACACCCCTCTACCCACAGAAATGCCTTGGAAAGCCAGGAGGAGGCCTCGCGCGGACTTCTCCAGAAGAAGTCGAAGGAATAAAACAGCTTCTTACTCAAGGACAGCAGCAGGGTTAGTTGAACCCCCGCCCCTTCCTCCTGGAAACCCCGGACAGCTCAGGAAGCAACAATGCAGGGGAACACGTGAGGCTGTGCCCACCAGGGGCTGAGAGCTGGTTCGGAGGAGGCCCCGGGTCGCGTTGGCAGCCCAGCCCTCAGCAGCTGTGGGACCCCAGGCCAGCCTCTAACGCCTCCTCTTACCCCTGGGTGTGATTAATCTACCTTCCCAAGGGGCTGTCCACAGGGCAGGGGAAGAGTCTGGCATGTTGTGTGTTGTGGGGCCTGGTACCTGGTACTTGGCCTTGCCAACAAAGGTGCAGGGTCTGGAGGGCAAACAAGGACAGAGGGGGGATTCCCGCTCTCAGGTGCATATAAATTTCTATAAATTTAAAATTTATATAAATTTTTTTTAAAAACACAAAGGGGGAGAGCCTGGCTGGCTCAGTGGGGAGAGGATGAGACTTTTGATCTCAGGATCGTGAGTTCAGGCCCCACGTTGGGGGTGGAGCCTGCTTTAAAACACACACACACACACACACACACGCGCGCGCGCGCCAAACATATACAGAGAACTCACAACCTGAAGGGTTCTGGCCTCCCTTCTGCAGCCAGGCATCCCTCTTGAGGCTCTCCTCCCCACACCCACACATAAGAATGTCCCCCTCCCAAACCACCCCAGGGGAGCAGCATACTGTCAGGGTCTCGGGGTCTGGAATGAAACAAACCCCGGGCCCATAGCTACATGACCCTTGGCACTTATCTGCTGTGTGACTTTTGGCAAGTGATTCAACCTCTCTGAACCTCAGCTTCCTAAATCTACAAAATGGGGAGAAGAGTATCTACCTTAGTGGAAGAACAACGCTGGTCAGTGAATGTAGCCATCATTATTATTATTAATTATTCATAAAAGATTAGTATCCCTTCCTTGCCCCGACACCCTCCGTCACTCCCCCTGGGGAAGCAGGACAGACAGATCATGACACAGGGTCAGAACAGGAAGTGAACTCCCAGCCTTGGTTCAGCACCTCCCTTACCTTGCAGGAGAAGTCTAATGCAGAACCTCCATTCACAAAGGCAGTAAGATGCCGCGGCCCAGCTCTCAGCCTCTCCTGGCTGCTTCCTCTGAGCACAGCGGGAAACCACCGCTCCGCTGGACAGACGGGAAAATGGAGGCACAGAGCGATGCTGGGACTGGGACAAAGTCACAGAGCAAGCAGAAGCAGGGCTGGAGCGGAACCATTGAGGACTGGCAGTGCTCGAGAGCTCTGGGGCCAGACAGCTAACACAGAGTGGGGAGCAAGGCTCACCGTAATACAGCACGGACAAGGACAAGGGGGGCTGTGGCAATCGACAACACGCACGCCCTCACGCCCACGGGCAACCCCAGCCCAGCCAGACCTTCTGACGACTTCTAAACGAAGCTAGAAATCTGGATTTTGTGAGTGCGTGCACAAACTTTTCTGAATTTTAAGTGCAATGTTCCAATTCCAAACACATTTTAATCCCGAGGGACCTGCAAAACAAAATATTCTAGCACTGGATGTGGGTCCTTAGGTAACCAGTTTGCAACCTCTATTCCAGTGTTTCAGTCGAGGCCCTGACTGTGTTCTTTGGCATCGAGTCAAGATGACGTGAGAGGCACTTGGAGGGTATCTTTCCCTGTCAGTGTCTCTCGCCCAGGTGGCTGCAATTCTACCATTAGATATTCATTCCTTTGAGTCAAACAGTGCTTTCTTAGGATGATCTTTTAAAAAGAAGATTCCAAAGAGATCACTGTTAAGTGTCTTTGTCTAGAGGAGACACCTGGGCAACATTTCAGTCCTGGAAAAACAGAAATTAATAAGAACAATAAAAATAGCCACAATAGCAGTAACTAAGCTATCTTGAGCAATGACTTTGCTCAAGGCGGTCTCCCAAGTACCAGGGGACAGAGTTGACTGCAAAAGTTTCTGAGAAGGAAGAGAAGCACATGTCTACTTTAGATAAGAAGCTGCTAATATCCCCCTCAAATGCCACCCCCCAGCCGAGAGCAGACACTTGGTGTCTTTCCAGCAGAGAGAAACATCCACCACATTTGCGATCTCAAAATAAGTCTGGCGTCTTCCAGAGACAAAACTTTCAGCTGCCAAATAGCTGGGGCTCGGCCGAGGATCTGGCCACCTGACGTTCTGGGGGCAGGGGGGTGCATGGAGTCCTGGCAGTGGGGAGGGGAGGGCAGAAGGGAGGCAGGGGAGAGTTTATCTCGACACTTTTCCCTAAAATGCTGATCTTAGGTCTAGACAATAGAAAAGACACAGCTAAAATTACTGTGAAGTCTTTCCCCAAAAGGCAACTGGTTACATCTGATTTTAAAAGACACTTGTAGAAGTCCAGCCTCTTGGCCTGTCCGGGAGTTCCGGACGAGGGCTCTGGAAGAGGCCTGCGAGACTACAGACTCTGTTATAATGAGAAGTGCTGGGCTGGAGAGCATTTCCCGAGAGGCAGAGCAGGAACCGGAACAGGGGTCCCTGATCCCAGTCCAGGCTTTGGGTCCCAGAGCCACAGGAACCACCACGTCCCTTAGCCTGAACAAGAGGAGCTGAGTAGAGCCACGCTCAAGGAGGGGTTCACAGGCTGGGCTAGAACCATAGAGGCAGGAGAATTGGGAAAGGGTAGTCAAAGAACACAAGAAAATAGGGGCACCAGGGTGGTTCAGTTGGTTAAGCGGCTGCCTTCGACTCAGGTTATGATCCCAGGGATCTGGGATCCAGCCCCGCATCGGGCTCCCTGCTCAGTGGAAAGTCTGCTTCCCCCTCTCCTTCTGCTGCTCTCCCTACTTGTGCTCTCTCTTTCTCAAATAAATAAATAAAATCTTAAAAAAAAAAAAATAGAACACAAGAAAATAAATTAAAAACCACCCACCTACCCCGTAGCTGTCTTCTGCACAGGTGTACACAGTATATCCACTTTTACTCCGTCTGGCTTCTGAACCCATTCGACGAGTGAGGAACAAAGTATGGCTCTCTCCATTGTAGCAAGGCCCAGAGAGGTTAAGGCACCAGTCCACAATCACACAGCTGGGACACCAGGTCTTCCATCTGCCAACTTCTGGAACCTCAGGTCACAAACCCCCTTCTCTGAGCTCTCACACGTTGACTTTTCCCAAGTCCATCAAGCGTGCCAAGCCACCTGGGCATGGTGAGCTGGGCACTGCTGTCAACAGCACGAGCACCCTCCCCCACACAGGGCCCACAGTCTTCGCCGAGGTCCTCAGGGTTCAGTCTCATTCCATCATCCCTTTCTCTGGGAAGCTTTCTAGTCTCTTGAAATCCAATTCCCCTACTCCTTGATGTGTCCACAACCCAGGCCTACCTTCCCTCAACAGCAGAACCACGTAGAATCACCGAGAGGCATTATGAAGACTCAGATTCCTGAGCTCCACTCACAGAGCTCTCTGCGGCAGCACATCTGAGGTGAAGCCAGAGAATCTGCATTTCTAGCAAGTTCCTTGGTGATGATCCTGATCCAATATGATGGCTGTCCAATATGCCATCTAATATGATAGCTGTAGGCTTCATGGGGCTACTTTAATTAAAATTAAAGAAAATTTAAAATAGTAACTGCTCAAAGGGGTGCCTGGGTAGGTGGCTCAGTCAGTTAAGCATCTGCCTTCGGCTCATGTCATGATCCCGAGGTTCTGGGATCCAGCCCCGAATCAGGCTCCCTGCTCAGCAGGGAGCCTACTTCTCCCTCCCTCTCCAGTCTGCTTCTCCCTCTCCAGCTCCCCCATGCTTGTGCTCCTTCTCTCACTATCTCTCTCTGTCAAATAAATTTTTAAAAACTTGAAAAACAAAACAGTAGCTGTTCAGTCCCACTAGCCATATTTCAAGTGCTCAATAGCCACACACAGATCCTGGCTACCATACTGGACAGCACAGTTACAGAACATTTCAGTCAGCAACAAGAGGGCGGTTGGACAATATTAGTCTGGACAACAAAGAGGTGGCCACAGGCTCCTCTGTGGGAGTAGGTGATGACTGTAATCTCTGCCATAGGACTACACACGCCATGGAGACTGGGCCTCCTGTTGTACCCAGCTCATAGTAAGCCCTCAATAAATATTGTCGGACGGATCATGGAAGGATGGATGGATGGACGGATGGACAGAAGGATGGATGGATGGACGGAAGGATGGATGGATGGACGGATGGATGGATGGATGGATGGACAGAAGGATGGATGGATGGACGGATGGACAGAAGGATGGATGGATGGATGGATGGATGGATGGACGGATGGATGGATGGGTGGACAGATGGATGGATGGCAAAAGCTCTGGAAGGGACAGGGATCCCAGTGGTCTAACCCCACTCTGGGGGAGCACACCCCCATCAGCTGTTGAAAAAACAATGCTTTACACTTGACCTTCCCCGACCACCCTGATAGAGCATGAGCCCTCCACCAGATCCCATAGCCCCCGGCCCCAAACAGGAGCTGCTGAAGACCGTCCCCCAGGTGCCCAGGAATCATGTCCTGCCTGCGAGCAAGCTGCACTGGAAAAGAAAGTCAATTCTCAAATGCCTTTACTATTTTGAGTTCTTGGATACCGAGCAAACAAGAGCTGACAATTTGCCTTAATAGCTCCAGTTCTGAGTGTCTTAAAGACATTTCTTTCCAACTAAGTAACCCAAATAAATTCAGCGACTTTTTTTTTATAAGGAGAAATAATTAAAGAACAGATGGCGTTGCTTACTTTGAAATTTTTGTCTAAAATAGATTCTGTGTGCACCTTGGTTGAAGTTCAGCTCTCTCCCATCCCTGTGTCAGAAAAGGAGATCAGCTCACTAATTACCTGGCTGTCTTTTCCCTACAAGATCCCAATTTAAGAATCTCGTTTCATTCTAAGAAAATTAATTCAAAATGCCAAATAATTTAAAAATGTATTAAGATTCCCCTTAGACTAGAAAGCAAAAAGGAGCTTTCATTTGTTAAAAAATCACCTTGGGTAGTCAGATTAAAGTTTAGCGCTTAAGACTTGATCCCAGAATTGAGCTTTTGGCAAAGCTATTGGTTCCATATGTCCACAGAATGTTTCCTTTAAAATATATGTGCTTTTAAATTGGTCTCTGACCATTTCTGTGCCACAGTCTCTAATCGCCCCGTGCATTTTCCCAACCCTTGGAGCCTTGTTCTCCTCGGAAGCTAGACTGTTTTATTTGCATTGGAGGTAACCTATTTCCAGCATGCCAAAACCTGTTCACTTGCAAAGCCACTTTTGGAGATTTTATAGCCTGAAATGGAATAAAATTTAAATTTAATAAAATTTGAGACCCGAACCAAAAAAAAAAAAAAAAGAACTGGTTTAAAAGCCAGCTACCCAGACGTGGAGGAAAATATTCTGAGAAAGCCCCACAGGGAGGAGGGGGAGAAAACCAGACCATCGTTAGCCTGCCAAATGTCATTTGGGGCTGGTTTTAGAGGAGAACCAGAGCTGGAGATGCAATGCAATTATTTAAATCCAGAAAGAAAAATGTTTGCTCCAAAATTTGGCAGCCGCTGATTGCCTCCGATTCTTCTCATTTCAAACTCATTCCATGCATGGGTGGGGAAGCTTCCAGCCCAGAAAAGCGTATCAGATAAGGGTGTTGTCACACCTGGCCTTGCAAGTTGAAAGGTCCTGCGTGTTTTTGGTGGTGGTGTTTTTTTTTTTATTTATTTTTTTTATTGGATGAACTGAGAGTTTCACTCTAAAGCATTGTGGGGTGGCAAACCGCATTTTTCTTTAAACCACAGGTTGCACCGGGAGGGGATTTTCTCTCTTCCTTTGTTTCTCTCTGTCTCTGCCTTTGTCCCTGGCTGGCAGCCCCCCTCTGCCCCTGCCGTGCTCGCTCTCGCTCTCGCTCTCTCGCTCTCCCTCCCTCCCTCCCCCTGGCACCCGGTGTGTGAAGGCCTCGTCTGGCTGTCACTCAGGCCCCTTTCTGGGCTCCACAGGCCTTAGGGTATTACAACCCCCCGCTGCCCCGGGCCCTCTGCAGCCTTGAAGCCGTGCTCAAAGGCTGGGCACCTGGGCACTGGGGTCCACTCTGACTCCCACACAAGGACTCTGGAGGCAGCACCCAGTGCCCTCTGACAGTTTTCTCTCTCCCCCAGAGATGGCTCCCCCGCGCCTGTCCTCCTGTGAGGGGGAGCTGGAAAGGGGAAAGAAGGAGCCTCCCAGCGGTCCCTGGTCGTCTCACTGATAAATCAGCTCCAGCAAGAGCATGGGCAGAAACCCTGGCAGAGGGGGGACAGCGCCCAATACACAAAATTGTGGGTGCACTTGGACTGAAAGGTCACTCGCTTGCCTAAGTCACCCCTGCAGGAGTTTCCGAAGACAAGTCCGTTCGGCCAAGAGAACGCTGCTCCCTCATCCTTCTGCAAAAGCGCCCAGCTGGGTCAGAACCTGTGCTGCTCTTCTAGCAACTTCCATCTCCCTGCTTTTCCCTGCTCCCACCCCTCAGCCTCCCCTGCTCTCCCTTCTTGTGGGGCAAGACGGGGGTGGGGGGATGATAACAGCACGGCCCACGGCAGGCTAGTGAGCCAGTTCAACCGCACGGCACCCTCAAAGCAAGCTTGAGAGGTGAGATACCGCTGCTGCGCCCATTGAGCAGAGGAGAAAACTGAGGCCCCGACAGCTTACTTAAATGGCTCTGCCGGCTAATCAGTGGCAGAGCCAGGATGTGACTGTTTTTAACACATGTGCGAATGGATCCCCAATCTCCCTGCGTGAGAGACCCTCCACCAGCAAGGCCTTGCCCTGGGGTGTGGCTCAGAAGTGGGGAACTGAGTCATCCCCACTCTCCCATCAGGCCATCCTGGTGACTAATGACTCTGGGCAAAGCAGAGAGGCCCGTGTGGGGGACAAGGCCTGTGACCGACCTTGAACTTAAGAGGCTCCAAGATCTGACCAGCGTCGCTAATGGGCCCGGCGTAACCTGAGCCAGCCCTTGGATGGAAGCTCAAGCAAGGCATTAGGGCTGGCTGGCCTGCCGGCCGGCTGGCACATTACCTGGATAACAGCCGGACTTCTCCATTTCACGGGGCCTCTGTTCAGGACAACCTTTTCTCCTACGGCAACAAAGCCGTTCCCATTTATCAAGCGCTGACTAAGTGCCAGGGCTCTGCTAAGCCCTTTACACACATTATCTTGTTTAATCTTCACTACCGCACAGAAAAATGGCATTAATGCTGCATTCTAGGCAAGGCGACCTAGGCTCAGAGAGGACGAGGCGCTCGCCCAAGAGCACACAGCTAGGAAGCTCAAAGCTGGTGTTCCTCACCCCAGTCCTGAGCTGTCTCTGGAAGGAGAGTCTTGGTTGAGATTATTGCTAATTTCTTAGGTTCTTTTCATTTTAATACATTTTCAAATGCTCTGCAACATTCCAAGGGGAAAAAAAGAAGCTGTAACTTGATAGGGAAGAAAAGAGAAGGAGGAAAAACAAAAGGTCAGGGAAGAGTATTGATATCATTACGTTTGAAGGGAAAACTTCACATACACACACGCACGCATGCTCGCACGCACACACATGCTTTCATCTGCCGTTTATTCAGAAGTTTGTGGTTGTCAAAAATCAAAAATCCCACCACGCATCTTTCTCATCTAGGGCTCAGATCATCAGTTTCAAACTGGGCAGGAGGCCCCAGACACAAATCCTTCCCTATCACGCTTCCAAACTACCCAAGGGGCTTCCGAGCAGCCCAACTGCACCCAGGCTCCTCCGTGTGTCTTCCCAGCATCCTCCCAGCAGCCCTGGAGGTGGAGATTAGGGTCCCTTTCCCGAAGAGGATCCTGAGCGAGGATCCTGCGCGTCACAGAGGGTGAGGCCCACGCCCACTGTCACCGGGCTTACACCTGGCTTACAGGTGGCAGACCAGAGAGGGTTTCCAGCCCCGGTCAACCTTCCAAAGCACTTCCAACCTCCGTTCCCTCCAGTCCTAAGAGCGTGTGCTGCTGGATGTTCCTGGGCGAAGGAAGCCCTTGGCAGAGATGGCTACGCGGCCCTCTTGAATGATGGCAGAACATCTCTGGAGGCCTGAGCCCTGGCGGGATGTCGGGGAGGCAGGAGCACTGGGCCGGAAGCTGTGGGAGACTCACTTGCCCTCTCCAAGCTTTTCTAGCATCACATCTTACATTTTCCTGCAGAACAGGGGCTTTGCTGGGTCCCCGGAGCAGACGGAAACCTGACCCCCTTGCAGTCTCTCTCTGGACCCCAGGTGTCCATCAGACACCGAACTGCCTAGGAAAGGAGGCTGTTCTAGGGTGCCCCGTGGCACAGGCCTGAGAAACCTCCAGGCTGGCACCCTCACCCACCAGCAGCTGCCCTTCTCCCGGAAGGGAAAGAAGCTCGTGGGCGGGTTTTTAAGGCTCGAAATAAAGTTTAAATATTACGTGGAAATTACTAAACAAATCAAATCACTGTTAAGTGGATGTCATGGGCTTCCTCTAGACAATACGTTTAATGAAGATTATTGTCCTCCTGGTTATAGTTTGAGATTTGCATTTTATTATCAGAGAACCACTTATGCATTACTCTAGGATTTTCATTAGGTAAATAAATTTTTATGTGGATTTCATTATATTCCCTTGGCTGAGATCCTGATCACTTAACAGCAAGAATGCCGCTTCGACATCCTGTGTGTCAATCAGGATGTAACCGTTTCCTCCGGTTGTTGAAAAGTACTTTTTAAAAAATCTGGAGCTGATGGAGAAAGGAAGAGGGAGGGGGTCAGAACTCAGGGTAGAGTCTGTGTCCGGCGCTTTCCCTGGAACAGACATGCACAACCTAAAAAAGCAGCCCTTGTGTAAAAAGACACGTGCCATTACATCTCTATGTGAGCCATCGAAAACTGCTATTCAAATGTTGCATTATAAAACGTGTATGTCACGTATAACTTTTTTTTTTTTTTTTTTTTTTTGGTCCTGGTGTTTTCTCCACCCTTCTTTGGCCACTCCAACACAAACTGATGCAATCGCCCTGGGAATAACAGGGCTGAGGTGTAGGCCAGTCCTAGGGAAAAAAAAAGTTGAAAGAAACAGGAAGCAGCAGGAAGGAAGACGGTGGGGGTAGACATTCCTGGAACCACGACCATCAGCCGGAAAAAAAAAAAAAATCTTTTCTAAGAAGTCTGATATGAAGCAATTAAGCTAATTGGAGTCTAGATTGTACCGGGTGCCTCCGGAAACTTGAGACCAGGGGAATCTCCTTGCTGGAAAAAAATCACACCTCGTTATGAATGAGTGAGGGAATGAATGAATGAAGCAGCTGAAAGCAGACCCTAACATCCACCTCTAATCCAGGAGGCCCTATAAGACACAGGTGGCTCCAGGTGTCCCTGGTCTAGGGCCTGAGAAGGTTTCAGAAGAATTTGCTAACAATAAAAGCTCCCGGTTATTGAAAAGGGCCACAGAGGCCAGGGACCGGGGTCCCGCCCATGTGCAGACAGCTTCCAACTCGCCTCCACCCAGCCCAGAAGACCAGCAGAGAACCTCTCAAGACTCCTTTCCTGAGAGCACATCAGCGGAGAGACAATAACCTCTAAACAGCCCAGGGAGAACAGCAGCGGACACGCTGTGGAAGGAAGGGGTAAAGGAGTCAGGCTCATCGTCAGAAGGATACAGCAAATGCCTTCACGTGGGTTTCCATGAACGCCGCCTACAGCATCTTTACCCTTAACCCCTGGAAAATACTGAGTCCCAGCATCAGCTCTGTCCCAGATTATCTGCATGATTTGGGGAAAACCAATCGCTCCCTGATTTCTCACCGGTGATAGCAATAGTACTGGCTTCATGGAGTTGAGCGAGAGGAAAAGAAAGCTGACACAGAGTGGGACAAAACAGGTACCAACCGTTGATCCAGGATATATCAAGAACTCCTACAACGCAACAACAATTAAAAAAAAAAAACAAAAAACACCCAGTTAAAAAATGGGCAAAGAGGGGTGCCTGGGTTGCTCACTCGGTTAAGCACCCAACTCTTGACTTCAGTTCAGGTCCTGATCTCAGGTCTCTGCGCTCACGGGGAGCCTGCTTCTCTCCCTCTCCCTCTGCCCCTCCCCCTGCTTGTGCACGTTCTCTCTCTCTCTCTCACACACACAAATAAATGAGTAAATCTTTAAAAAATAAAAATAAATTAAAAACAAAAAATAACAAAAATGGGCAGAGGACTTGAGCAGAGATCTCTTCAGAGAAGATGCACACACGAAATGATGTTCAACATCACTCATCATCAGGGAAATGCAAACCCGAACCACAGTGAGATACCACCTCACACCCACGAGGATGGCTACCACCAAAGAAAACCAGAAAACAGGGGCACCTGGCTGGCTTAGTGGGTTTAGCGACTGCCTTTGGCTCAGGTCATGATCTCAGGGTCCTGGGGTCGAGTCCCGCATCGGGCTCTCTGCTCAGCGGGGAGCCTGCTTCCTCCTCTCTCTCTGCCTGCCTCTTTGCCTACTTGTGATCTCTCTCTGTCAAATAAATAAATAAAATTTTAAAAAAAAAAGATTTTATGTCTTCATTTGTCAGAGACAGAGCGAGCAGAAGCAGGGAGAGCCGAAGGCAGAGGGAGAAGCAGGCTCCCCGCTGAGCAAGGAGCCTGACACGGGACTCGATCCCAGGACCCCAGGACCACAACCGGAGCTGAAGGCAGATGCCCAACCAACTGAGCCACCCAGGCGTCTCAAATTTATTTTAAATAAATAATTTTAAGAAAGCAGGGTCCTAAAGAGAGATTCATACCCCACACTTGTAACAGCATCATTCTCCAAAGAGCCAAGAGATGGGACCCCCCCCCCAAGTATGTATAGAGAGATGAAGGGATAAGCAAAATGCGATGTGTACGTGTAACAGCAACGCAGCAGCCTGCTAGAGGAAGGGAGCCCTAACACCTTCTACCCCATGGATCCACCCTGAAGTCACACTGCCGAGTAACACCGGCCAGTCACAGAAAGACAAGCACTCTACGGTTGCACTTCCGTGAGTTACTTAGGACACCAAGCCCTTAGCGACAAAAAGTAGAACAGTGGCTACCAGGGGCTGGAGAGAGGAGGGAATGAGGAGTCAGTGTGGACCGGGGACAGAGCCTCAGTTTGACAAGACGAAGAGCTCTGGAGATGGCCAGTGGTGAGGGCAGCATGACAGTGCACATGCACTTAATGTTCCCGCATTGCATGCTTAAAAATGAGTAAGATGGGAAATTTGTGTGTATTTAACAACAGTGTAAAAAACGGACGGCGGGGGCAGGGCGAGGAGCAGGGGAGCGCCTGGGTGGCTCAGTCAGTTAAATGTCGGACTCTTGGGGCGCCTGGGTGGCTCAGCAGGTTAAGCCTCTGCCTTTGGCTCAGGTCATGAACTCAGGGTCCTGGGATCGAGCCCCACTTTGGGCTCTCTGCTCAACAGGGAGCCTGCTTCCCCCTCTCTCTCTGCCAGCTGCTCTGCCTACTTGTGATCTCTCAATCTCTCTCTCTCTCTCTCTCTGTCAAATAAATAAATAAAATCTTTAAAAAAGAAAAAAAAAATGCCGGACTCTTGATTTCAGCTCAGGTTCTGATCTCAGGGTCATGAGATCGAGCCCCGTGTCAGGCTTCGTGCTGGGCGTGGAGCCTGCTTAGGATTCCCTCTGTGCCTGCCCACACCCCCACCTGCTCTCTCTCTCTCTCTCTCTCTCTCTTAAAAAACAAGAAGGAGGAGGAGGAAAAACACGGGGAAAGTGAGAGCCTGGGATGCACTAAGGAACCACGTGCACCGGGAGCACAGAGTGTTGTCGGCACAAAACTACCAGCCCTCCGGTGGCTCCCGTTTTAACAGGTTTTTCAGCTGTCCACATCTTTCCAAATCTACCAGCACTCCAATGTCAAGTTTTTGAAGGGCACAACAAAAACCTCCTTAATCTTCAATCCCGAAACGAGTCACCTATGCTACCCAAGCAGGGGCTCCACTGAGCGTCCCTCGGAGCCCCTCACAAAGGCCAATAGGATAGGGAGCACGAGGGGCAGGATAGAGGAGGGTGCCTGAAGGGAGAGTCCCCCAAATACAGCAGCGGTCCTCCTCAGCGGGGACGTTGGGTTTTTGTTTTTGTTTTGTTTTGTTTTCTTCTCTATATTTTTGTGTATTTTTCTCATCTTCGGCACTTGAGCAAACATCGAAAAATGTTCAAGACGTTTTCATTCTGCGAAGTAAATGTAATAAAAAAGAGAACTCCCAGGCAGTAAAATAAAAGAGTTGCTTACACTCCCTCTCCTCCCAACCAGCTCTCATCGCTCACCTCCACTGCGACCACCTCTCAGCCCCAGGCACTGGGCCTCCTGGCCTTCCTCAGACATCCCCCCTCCCCTACCCCGGTCCCTGCCGTCTGCTGCTCCAGGCCTTTGCACGTGCTGTTCCGATGCCTGGAGAGTCACATCACCCCCTTCCCGTCTGCGCTCGCAGTCATTTCCTCAGAGCCTTCCCTGACCCAACCTGAAGGTGCACCTTCCCAGCCCAGTCCCCACACTTCTCCTCCTTCATCCTAGCCCTAGGCCCGACCACCAACACCACACGCAGGTTAACTGACTGAAGGAAGGAAGGAAGGCTAACTTTAAATCATTCTTCCTCACTTAATAAAGCATCCCCAAGACTCTCCTCTGTCCACGCTTTCTAGTAACCCCAGTACAAAGTGCTGATAGAGCTCGACAGAAATACGTTGACTCTTTTCTAATTCAGACTTTTCACTAATTCCGAGTGGCCTCATGCCCACAGACATTAACAGGAGCACCACGAGATGGCCCGTCTCCAGGGTCCTGACCTCGCATTCCAAGTCTGGGGCATTTTTCTTGAAGAGTATTTATCACTCAATCAAGCCACCCAGCTTGCCAGCGCTCTGGTGAGTGCCACTTACGAGAGGCTCGGCCATCACTGCTTAAAATCTCACTTGTCCTCAGTATCTCCTGTTTATCTTGGGAGCCGACTACATGAATAGTCCGTTTGTTGGAAGAACATAATATTTTCCTTGGCTTTTAGGAAACAGTCTGGCAAACGAGCGTTCCCCATGTAACTTTCTGATGGCTTTATGCGAGCAGTTAATTAGAATTATACAGACATGTTTATAGAAGTTTAAATGAAGCATAGTTCAAGTTTGGGAAAATATATATAATTACTCACACCGACACTTCCCACTGAAAGAGAAAAAGCAACACAAGCAAGAACACTAAAGGCAACAGCAGGCGCTAGGAAGCCTCCCACCAGCTTCAATGGCTCCACTTTGGGGGCCTTGGGGAGACTGAGCCCTGGTGGGGAACCCACAGCCCCACCACCTATCACTTTGCTCATTAGGATCATACTGCAGCCAACGCACTCCCGACAAGGTCCCCGGGGTGTGCGCCGAGCACCAGGCAGGGCCCGTGGAAACCCGCATACACACGCCCCAGTCTCCGCACCCCCCACCCGCACATGCAGCACGAGGCCACAACTCGCTGCACAACCAGCTACAGAGGAGAAGTCTGGAGACCCAGGGAGGTTCTTTCTCTGCCCTGAGGGAGAGACCTCAGCCTTCAGGACAGCTTGGAGCGAAGTTTCTGGCAGCCTGTGGACCCCAATTAGGGAGAGCCTGGTGGCAAAGTCGCCTCATCTTCCAGCTGAATCCCCCACCCGCTCTGGGACCCCACTGTCCAGCAGTGCTGCCCCGCCTGGCTCCCGCTGCCCTCTTCCTCTCCCTTCCCCACGCCCACGCTGACGATGCAGCCACGTCCACTCGGTGTGGGGGTGTCCCACAATCCACTTGATCTGACCCTGGCCAGCGGTCGGTCCGACGACTCCATTCAAGGATCTCTCCAAAATTATTCCAATCCCTCGTCTTTAAAAGAGCCACAGCCAACTCTCTCCACCTTCGTGTTGTCTAGAATGACCAGCTGGCTCCCACTCCAGACTGAGGATTTGGCATCCGCGAGACTGAGAACTCGGGTTTCCCAGGAGTGGGATGAACTCAACACGCCTGACGTGGGCTGACCCCGCTGGCCCATGGGCCCCGGGAGTCTCCAGAAGCGGACAAGTCTGTCCTCGGGGCAAAGTGACTGGACCCTTGCGGGCGAGGGTCAGGTCCCGACGTCCAGGCGAGCATCGGTACTGCCCACTGGCTTCAGCCAGAGGGACCCACGGCTCCCATCCTGAGCTCACCCCCTTCAGGCCCCCCACTGTGCGCCCACCTCCAGCAGCGGGTTCTTCCTCAGAATCAGCCCTTGGGGAGGCCACTGCTAGCAATCTGGTCACTGTAAAGAGAAAGCAGGTCTATCAGCTCATGGAGATGTCTTGTCTCTCCTCTTCCTCAAAGAGCGAAGAACACAAAAAGGACTTTGGATCTCCAGGGGAGAGGCAGACAGAAACAGAGCAGGTAGAAGAAAGAGACAAGAAATTTGGAAGGGTAGTAGCAGGCCCTTTACTCAGTACATATTCACTGCATGCCCGCTCCACGCCATGGACTTGCTGAACATACCCCCCCCTTCCTGCCCTCCGGCCTTTCTCCTGGAGCCGGGGGACATGGGCGTGGACAAGTCAAGCCCAGTCCCTGCCCACAGAGAGCTGAGAAGCAGGACAGAAGGGAGACCGTAAGTGAGCAAAGGTATAAATCTCTACCAAGAATAACTAATGTGACATAAAGAAAGAAAGAAAGACTAGTAGCAATGGGCCCACTTCAGGGGAAAAGCCGTCAGGAAAGGTAATGCTGGACCTGAATCCAGAAGGATCCAAGGAGCCAGCCACAGCAGGAAAGGCAGAGGAGGAATTCAGTCAGAGGTAAAGTTGTGCAAAGAAATGGGGTAGTCCTAGGACATGAGGTAAGGAAAATGGGGACTGGAAAGATTAAGATGTGGGACGTGGCTATACGCAATGAGGGAGATGTTCTAGAACCTTGCCTAGAAAGAGACTCAGGCCTCCTAAAGCTGCCTATCCCCACAAGGCACTGGATAACTCTCCAGCAGCCTTTCCACCCACTCTTTCTTGCTCAACCACCTCAAATCGTGTCCAGATATCCGCAGGGGACACTAAATGCAAGGAAAGCTGGGGTTCTCTAGAGCCCCAGAAGTGATGCTCCATACCTGGCCTAGGATGTGCAGGGAATGCCATTGTCACCAATGAGACACAAGGAAGGGACTGCAGAGCCATTTAAGGAAGCTCTGCTTCCTCTAAACACAAGCCTGTATAAGGGAGCTTCTCTCTCCTGGTCTCGGGACAAAGATATGGCAGGAGGTTGGGGGTGGGGGGTGATGTCTGGCACCACAACAGCCATTTCTTCACCATGAGGAGACCAATCTGATGTCAAGAGCCAAGGTGTTGAGCCGTCAGAGCATAAAGATGGAAAGCACCTAGGTCCCTGCTGTCAGTGCCGACTGCTCCACTAAGATCCTCCATACCCACGCGCCCTCCAGACTGCTCATCCTCTACGATGATACGTATGAACCCGGACTGAACGTTGCTCTTGCAACCCAAAGCATGCCAACTCACACAATCCCTTGTCAGCCAGCCAGTTCTATCAAATAAAACTGAACATGTGGCCTGGCTGCTCGCTCTTCCTCTCTCCAGAACCTTCAGGCTTCTCTGTGCCCCTCCGTACCAAGAGAGGTCCCAACCAGTCACAGATGCAATCCTCTCCCCAGGGGGATTTCACAACCTCAGGATCCTGGGGGAAATCCAGTCCTGAGCAATCAAAGGGTCAAAATACAGATCATAAAGATTAGAGGAAGGAGAAAAAGGGAGAAGTTAGTTTTAATGACACCATCCGGCAAGAAGGAGCGTAAGAAACCTCAAAAAGCCTGAATCCACATTCCTACTCTAATAAGTAGAGGTCAGAGGTCACAATGAACTGTTTTGTTGCTCATTTTATCTCTGTAATACCCCTAGGAGGTGGGGACGTTTTCCTACTTTAGAGTTGGAGAAACTAAAAGCAAATAAATAAGGAGGAGGGGCGCCTGGGTGGCTCAGTGTGTCAAAGCCTCTGCCTCCCGCTCAGGTCATGATCCCGGGGTCCTGGGATCGAGCCCCGAATCAAGCTCTCTGCTCAGCAGGGAGCCTGCTTCTCCCTCTCTCTCTGCCTGCCTCTCTGCCTACTTGTGATCTCTGTCTGTCAAATAAATAAATAAAATCTTAAAAAAATAAATAAATAAGTAAGGAGGGCAGGCACCAGAACCAGGAGGCCTGAGTTCAAATTCTGACTCTTCCATTCACCTTCTGTGTGATCTGGGCCTCAGAGCCTCGGGCTCCTCATCTGTAAAATGGGGAGAATGTCACTACCACTCAGAGGTGCTGTGAGGATAACAAGAAACCACTATATAAAAGGCACAGAGCCCTGCATGGGGTGTCCACCCAGGGATGCCCATGAGGAAGGCCTGGAGGTACAGCAGGGTCTACACAATCTCCTTTCCTAAGGGATGGCCAAGACACCCAGGCCCTGGGGCAGAGCGGTGCAGAGAGAACAAGCTGCCAGCATTAACCAGTTTCACCCATTTGCTTTGCAGCCTCTGCCTTTTCTGCCTACAAACTGGAGGCTCCAGAAAAGCCATCAATTATCTGAGGGCCCCCGCTGCCAAGGTCAGGTTGACTAGGGGGTGGGGCAGGCCAGGATCCAGCCAGGGTCTTTTGTCCAGCCATTCCCTTACTGGACAGGTATCCTTCTGGGCCCACCCAACACGAGAAGATTTTAAATGTGTCAGAATCGGCTACAAAGTCATTCCAGCCAAGCCTGCTGACCAAGCCGGGCGATGCCGTTTGTGTCTAAAAAGCAGTCTGAGATCATGAAACGTCTGTCTTCTGGGGGCAGTAGCTCTAAAGGGAGCCACTAAGGAGGAGGCCAGGAATGTTCTGAGCAAAGCCAAGCTCCTGGGAATAAGGGTGTGACCTCCCAAAATGACTCCTTTTCCAGATCCCTGCCCTTGGCCAATGTGGACATCAGGAGGCCTGGAACCCGCAGCCCTCGGGGCAGAGCCATTGGGCCCAGGGGAAGCTCCTCAGATAGGCAGGGCAAGAGCATTCGCCTCCTAACAGAGCAGAGCAGGGCACCAGGAGAGCTTCTCCACCAACCACTAAGCCTCAGGCCTGAGGGACACCAGCGGACTGGACCCACCGCAACCAAGATCCCAGAACCCCAGGGGCCAGGCAGGCATATCCATGAGCGACCTTTGCCCAGGGAACGGGGATGAACATCCTCCACCGGCGGGAGCTGCCTCCACCCCCAACCACCAGGATTGCTGCCAGGCAAGACCATGGGCCTCGCAATCCCCGATCTGCCCATTTGTTAAGAGAGATAAGCAAGAAATCTGGATGAACTTTTCTGTGAAATCTCCAGAATTGTAAATGTTGGTTTGTTTCTTTAAAGCACAGCACAGCCCAATCAAAACATGTCTGTGGGCAACACTGGGCCTCAGGCCACCAGTTTGCAACCTTAATCCAAAAGGGTGGGAGAGCTACAAAAAGGGCTAGATGCTCAGGTCTGCAGCTCTCTTCCGGCTCCCCGAGGCCGACCCCCCACCTGCACCCCCTTCCCTGGGAACCCCTTGTCAGCCCCTGATGGCAGTGGGGTTCCCATGCATAGGAGCGGTTTCTGGGCCTCCACTAGCTCCACCCAGCAGGCAATACCCATGGCTCAGGACTCGGGAAACACCTCTCTGCCGAGGAAACCCTCAGCACTTGGCTCTTCCTGGAGGCTGAGTTTCCTCCCAGAACAGGATGGATTTCTGTGCAGGCAGGAAAGGCCTGCGCATGCGCCCGGCCCCAGACCCTGGTATTTATACAGTTTCAAAACTGCAAGCGATTATTTTGTTTCATAAGAACAATCGCTATGCAAATGAAACCTCCAGCTAATACAAACAGGGCTGTTAAATTCACTTGCCAGCGTTTATGAAAGGAAATTCGGCCAGGCCTTGACCAAGCAGCTAAGAAAATGTTTAATCACAAGATACATTTGAGTGAGGAAATTAAGCAAATAAGAAAGGACGCCCTGACTTGGCTTCCTGAGCCCCCCACCATCTCCCACCCCTCCTTTATTTGGCAAGACAATGATGGTGAAACGAAACGGTTCCCAAGGGACGGGCAGATGTCGAGACTCAAGGAGGAAAAGCCAAAGAAAGAGGCAGAGATGAGGTTCCCAAATTCAAACAGCACCCTCAGGGTCTACCCACCCTATTTTTTTACAGTTGTCTTTTGGTGGGGTTGTGGGGAAGGGAGGAGGGAGAGCATGTGCGGTTCTGCAGGGCTGGTCTGGAGGGTGCCCACACCGTCCCCATTGACTCGGGGCTCCTACAGTTGGCAGCTCTGGAAGCCAGGACACATCCTGTCTTGGGAGCGGCGCTCACGCCTATGGCCAAGCCCTGGACCACAGGACCAGGGCTCAGGATGGGGCCTTGGCTTCCCGCAGCCTGCTGCTGGGCAGGAGGCAGGCTTGGGGACCCAGGCAACACCAGAGCAGGACAGAGTGTCTTGGACCCCGCCACGATCCCTGGGGGAGGATCTCAAGTCCTGAGAGGGCCACGCAGGAGCCCCAGAACAGTGAACAGCCCCAGCGTCAGGAGGGATTCGAGAATGGTAGAGCAAAGAAAAACTCAGGTCATCAGGCCTGCTTGGGCTCCAAGCCCTGGGGTTCCACCGCATGGAGCCCATGTGACCTCAAACCAGTTACTTTTTCTTTCTGTGCCTCAGTTGCCTTCTCTTTCAAATCTGGATTAGGAAAGCAGGCCTCACCACGCTGTTGTGTAATACAGTGAGATCATACATGTGACTTGCTTAGCCAAGTCCCCAGAACTTAGGTAAATGCTCAATAAACGGCAGGTGTCAGGCGCAATTCCCTCAGTGCCCAGAGAGGCTGCTGGGTTTCCCTCAGTCACACAGCAGGCTCAGAACTGGACCCTAGCTCCCAGCAGATTCAGGGGAAGAACGGGTGGAGGCTAGGCCTTGGCCTTGCAGAGGCCCCTCTGGGAAGTGCGCTCAGCAAGGAGGTAGCAGGCAGTGGTTGCAGGATGGACCTCTGGAGCCGAAGCTCCCTGGGGCTGGGGGAAACCGGAGCCTGGCCCTGGCAGGGCCTCCCAGGGGCCCAGGCAGGGGCAGCTGTCCAGAACTGTCTGTCCATGGAGGGGGCAGGGAGGCTGCCACTCGGAGCACGCCCTGTGCCAGTCCCTGGGGCCGGGCCGGCTCAGCCTGCTGGCTCCATCCAGAGCCCGCCCCAAGGGATGCTGGGGGAGGCAGCCAGGATCAGAGCTGCTGGCTGCACGCTCCCCTCCCCCAGCAACAGGGGACTAAAGTGGGTCAAGGAGGAAGGAGGGGGCCCAGGAGGCCTGGGGGAGGGGCCCGAGGAGCTCAAAAGGCACCCAGAGGGAGGGGACCAGGAGAGGGTGCACGGAAAAGCAAAACCATGTGTTCAGTGGGCCTTGGGGGGGGCCAGGGTAGAAAAGTGTAGAAGCTGCCGTGGACTTGGGCGTTCTCAGAACCACCTCAGCATTAACTGGAGGGGGACCTTCACCCTGGCTCCTGCCCCTAGAGGGTTGGTCTTTCTCTTTCTCCCACCCGTGGCCTCGGGGGCTCCATCTCCCCCCACACCTCAGCCTCTTCCAGAGCCCCACACCCAGCAGCCCCCAGCCAAGGGTCTGTGTGGAACTCTCAGTCAGCTTTGGCCCTCTGGCTCAGACCTGGAGGTGGGCCCAAGCCAGAAGGTGTGGCCCAAGGAGGGTGGGGAGAAGCCATCGAGCTGACCCCATCCTGGGCCCAAGTTCAGCACAACTGTGGTAATGCCAGGCCAAGTCAGGCCCCAGCCACCAGGGAGAAGAGAGTGAGCCCCACGTCCCTCCAGGGGTGTCCTTGGGGAAGGTGGTGTGAAATGAAAGGGAAAGAGGCAGGAAATACCAAACTGGGCTGTTCCCCTGCCAGGAGAGGAAGCCAGGCCCCAGACCCCTCAAAGGTAGGGGCTGGGGGGCCACAGTTCAGCCCACGGAGACATGGACTAGAGTCAGCCTCCACCCCTGGCTGGCCCTGGCCCAATTATCGGCTTCTCTCCCTTCTCTCCCAGCTCCCCCACCCTGCATGGCCCAAAAAAAAAAAAAAAAGGAAACAACCACCCAGGCAACTCGATATGGTCCAGAAACCTCCAGGGTCCCTGGGTTCCAGGAAGCGGGCGCAGGAGGGGGTGGGGGTGGAGGGCAGGGAACATAGAGGGTCGGTGCCCAGGGAGAGGGATTTGAGGAGGGAGAGGAGGAGGAGTCGCTGCTGCTCCCAGGCCTCTGGGCCAGGCTGGGCCACCCGCTGAGGGGCAGCCTGGAAACCTGGCCCCGGAGAGGCACGCACCCCCGGGGTTCAAACTCAAGTTCAGGGGAAAATGTTGAGGGTGAAGGAGCTGCAGGCTCAGAGACCAGGCCTTGGGCCCAAGGGGCAGTGTGAGTGGAAACCGAGAGGCCCCGAGGATAGGGCCCTTTAAATCTTTGAGTCCCTCAGCAAGGCCACCCACCCCCAGCCAGCACATCCAAGATTCCTGGGCTGAGCCAGCTGGACTCTAGGGGCCTGGCTAGGGGTGGGGGCGCAGTAGAAGGGAGGGCTCCCCACCTCAATGCAACAAGCAAGCACCTCCCCTTCCAACCTAGCAGAGGAGGGGCTGGCTGGCTGTGCCGTTCCCAAGAAACGGGGAAGCAGGTACAGTCCTGTCCATGCCCACCTCGCACGTCCCAGGGACCTGGCCTCGTCCTCCCACCCCCCACCTGTCCGAGCTGCTTCTTCCTCAAGTGAAATTGAGGAGCAGGCCCAGGCAGGCAGGAAGGGGGGAGGGTAAGGGGGTGTGAACTTGGCCACCAGCTGGGTCCTCAGGGGGAACGTGGTGTTACCAGCCTCAGAGTTCATAACTGTTTATGGGTCTGTTTCCCAGCCCAGCGTGGGCTCCTGGGGGAGGGGAGGCGTGCTCATTCACCAGGAATGGAGAAGGTGGCCCTGCGAGTGACTCAGGCAGGCACCAGGGTGTCAGGCAGGCCGGCTGTGACATGTGACTTTGGCTCTCAGGCTGACACTCAGAATTTCCTCCCCTGCAGGATGGCGACCCTACTGGTAGCAATTTCAGAGGGCTGTTTGGGGCGGGGGGATTCATAAGAAATGGTGTAGAAAGCATTCAGCTTGCATGGGTCACATAGTAAGCTCAATAAAAATTACCAGGGGGCATCTGGGGGGTGCAGTCGTTGGGCGTCTGCTTGGGCTCAGGTCATGATCCCAGGGTCCTGGGATGGAGCCCCACATCGGGCTCTCTGATCGGCAGGAGGCCTGCTTCTCTCTCCCACTCCCCCTGCTTGTGTTCCCTATCTCTCTGTGTCTCTCTCTGTCACATAATAAATAAAATAAAATAAATAAAAATTATCAATGCAGGGGCACCTGAGTGGCTCAGTGGGTTAAGCCTCTGCCTTCGGCTCAGGTCATGATCTCAGGGTCCTGGGATCGAGCCCCACATCAGGCTCTCTGCTCCGCAGGGAGCCTGCTTCCCCCTCCCTCTCTGCCTGCCTCTCTGCCTACTTGTGATCTCTGTCTGTCAAATAAATAAATAAAATCTTAAAAAAAAAATTATCAATGCATGCCCTTACCCCTTCTCACTGCCTGCCTCTGGGGCCCAAGCCACACCTGTCTCCACGGAGCAGAGCAAACCTGGAACTCTCCTAAATGAAATGAAGCCAAGCCACGATGCGCAGAGATGTCTGCGGACAGGCCCAGCACCATCCCGTATGTCTGAGTGAGGAACCGGGCTAGGTCAAACTCAGAACCCATGACAGGCCTCGCACAGCCCCAGAGAGCCTGTGCAATGGGGAGTTTGTGCCAATGAAGACAGAGAATTCAGAATAAAGCCCATTCAGACACCCAAATCAGACTGAGCTGTGGATGAAGCGGGCCGTAGAGACAACCGTGTTCTCATGGTCCTGGCTAGAGGTGGTGGGAATGGAGGCAGCTCGGACACTTAGGTGACAGTAATGGACGTCCACACTTCCCTTCCATCTCCAACCCTAACAGGGTGTAGAGCGGGCCCCAGGCTCTGGTGAGTCAGGGCCTAGGGGTGAGGACCCCCGTGACCTTGGGAATGAGCAATGTGGCTAAGAGCAGGACTGCGCTGGGTGAGTCAGGGCAAGGCTGTGAGTCTGGATCTCCCTTTCTCACCCTGTAAATGAGGAGGGTTCCCTTCCAGACTACTACCTGGGTACTTAGAGGTACCTTTGAGAACCTCGGGAACCCTACAATGCTCGGAAGTCATGCCAACCCTGGGAGCATTTATGCTCCTGTCACGGGGCCCATCCTAGGGGCTCTCTAGAAGGGACAGGCCACCCCAAGCCCAACCACCTCTTACCCTACCCTCTCCTGCCTCCTTCTTCACCTGTGTTCCAGCCCTTCCAGAAAAGCCCACTGCACTCGTCTCTGCCCCTCCAGGCACACGTACTCTAAATTCCCCTTGATTCTGTCCCCCCAGGTCCTCATGGATTGGGAGCGTGGCCTTTCCTTCTCCCTCCTCCCTGCACAGGGCTGAGCCCAAGACAGGCGGTGGCCGCCCTGGGCATGAGTTCAGAGGTGAAGGGCACCAGCCACCTCCCTCTCCATTTCCTTCTCATCCTCCCAGGCCCGCTGACACTTTGCCTCCTCTGAAATGCCCTCCCAGGACAACACTGCCCAAGGCTGACAAGCCACAGCAGTCCCTCCATGAGAAATGACGTAGCAGTAGCAGTGTCCATCTTCCCACTTTCTTGCCATTCTCACTACCCTGCCCCCAACTAAACAGTAAGCTCCCTGAAGGCAGGGACCCAGCCCTCCTCCCCCATCACGGTGCACCCAGCCGCAGGGTAAGACCTAGCACAGAATCACAAGCAGGCATCCAGGGAAGGAGTGAAGTCAGGAAGTATCCATCTAGTCAGTGAATGAGCTAATTTTAAAAAACACAAGAATCATTACGCACATATGTTTGCCAGTCTTCTCTGTCTGTAATTTCTGGAACATAAGTGCCCTCAAAACTGCACTCCTGCGCCCCTATATCCCTTACCCCGCCGTGTAGCCAGAGGGCCTGCATTCAAATCCTGTCCAGTCCTAGCTGCGGGACATTGGGCAATTTAATTTGCTACCCCGGGCCTCAATTTCCTCCTCTGTAAAACGGGATAATCACAGCACCTACCTCAGAATGCTGCTGGGGCGCGCAAATGAATTTAAAGAGTGTGAAGTGCTCAGAAGCCATCAATGACACTTATTTTTCATTATTATGCACTCTGGGATGGCCCAGGCGGTCAAGTGCCCACCCCGAGCCCCGCCCCAGAGTTGAGGGCCAATCAGTGCTCCAGTCCCCAGAGGGCCCCCCAGGGGCACATCTGGCCAGCGGAGCCCCGCAGCCCACCCACGGGCCGGCCGCCAGCTGTGGGCTAGGCGCCGCCGCCGCCGCCGCCGCCTCCCGCCCGCCCCCGCCCCGGGCCTGGGACTCAGGAGCCCTGGGGGCGCCGGCTGGGCCCGGTCGGCCCCAGACTCGGAGGGGCGGGCGGGCGGGGGCGGCCCGCGGTGCAGAACAAGCCCGGGCCCCCCTCGGGGCAGCGCGAGCGAGCGCCGCAGCCCGCGCCTTCCCAGCCGGTCCCCCGCCGCGGCCGCTTTGTGCCCAAACCTGGGCCTGAGTTATTGCGCCGCAGCCATGGAGCCCTCCCGGGCGGGGGCCGGCCCGACGCGTTCCCAGGACGGGCGCCTCAAAGGGGTCCCGGGGCCGCTCCCGCGGGGGGGTGGGGGACAGACCCGGGCCGGGAGGGGCCGCGTTCCCAAGCGCCGGGCTCGGCCCGCCGACCCCGTCCCCAGGCCCCTCCCCAGGCCCCGCCCCATCTCCTCCCCCTCTCCTGCCCACCCCGGCCGGGACCTCCTCTCCCTCCCCCACCGCTTCCCGGTGCCCTTCCCCATCCCCGCTCCCCGGACCCAGATCACCCTCGCGGCAGCTCTGCAGACTGACCCCAGGAGGGCCCTAAGGGCCCCCAAATCCCACCTCTGCTCCAGAAAATCTCTTCTCCCCCCATCCCACCAGCCTCGGGTCACAGCCCTCACTTGGAAATGGGTTGGATTCGGGGCTGGGCCTCTCAGGGAATGGGTTGTGGGAGCCTCCTGGTCTCATTTTCCCATCTGTCAGATGGGGGGTGAGAATGTGGGTCCAGTGCCAGACACTGAGGACATGGCAGTGACCGACATAGGCAGGGGTTCTGCCGCGAGTGGTGCTCACAGCCGGCTCAGACGGCTGCCCAGGGAGGGACCAACCCTGGGCCCTCCGTGCCGGTGCCGGTGCCGGTGCCGGTGCCGACTTACACAAGCTAATAGATAGGACTGCATGGCTTGGGGAGGGCGGAGAGTGTCACTGAAGCTCAAGATTGGGATTCAGAAGCCTCCCTTGCCCCATCAAACTGACTGGCCACCCAGAGAAGCCTATCTCCATGGCCTGGACTGTGCCATAAAAAACAAAGAAGGCTGGGCCAGTGGTGGGCCTCCCATCGTGGGATCCAGAGACCCAGGGAAGGACCCCCATCTCCCACATGCCCCACCCCCTTCAAAGCACCAAACACAAAGGTTTCTAGCCTCCAGGTGCCCTCATGCCCCCCCCATCATCAACCTGGGCTCAAGTGTCACTTCCCAGATGGCCCTGTCTGGACAGCCTCCTCCACCCCTCCCTGCCAGGATCTGCTTTGTTTCCCAAAAATTATGTTACTGACTTGTGTACTTGTAGATGGCACTTCACCCCCCGCCCCAGAATAAACTTTCACCCATCCACTGCTGTGGCTTCAGCACCTTGAACAGCCTGACACATACTAGGTGTTCAATAAACATGTCTGAGATGAATAAGTGAATGAATGAATGAATGAATGAGCACATAATGATAGTAGCCCTTAAAAGCCTAGAAACCTGCACTGTACCCAGACAAGAGGATTCCATGACTAGTGATCAAGTAAGTTTGGAAACCAAAAACTATTAGCATCTCTGAGAGTCCCACATTAACATTTTAAAGGCTCTGAGAAGCCCTGAGAGTTTTAAAAACTTTTAACTCTGCTTAATGCAGAGTCCGCCAAATGTGTTTGGTCACAGAAAACATTTTTTTTTATTCTTTTGGTAGAACATCAACAAAATCCTGGAATACATTTTGGGAAACATCAATGTAAACTCACTTCCCACCCTCAAAACCATGACTTTACAGATGGCAAAGTGAATCTTAAGAAAGGAAAAAGAACTTGCTTCCTTCGTTCTGAAGCATCAAATTGAGCATCGTGCTTGGCACATAGTAGGGGTTCCAGAAAGATTTGGATGAATGGATATAAAGTAAATTCATGAATAGTCTACCAGCCATGTGTATTTTCTCTGGCCCTGTACTGAAAGGCTGAAGCATGCAAGCAATGACAAGAATCTCTTCCCCTGGGAGGGTGGCACACACGCACACACGCACATCCATGTACCTACACAGACAACCCAAACCAGTACACAAGTGCACACACACACACGCACACACACAAATGGGCACACACACTTAACACACACATACACACAGGTACAGCCATTCTAAGACATAGGCCTCCCCACAGTCTCCTTTCCTGTGCCTCGCCAGTGTGTCCCTTAAGAAAGGCAACTGTCCGGGGGCGCCTGGGTGGCTCAGTGGGTTAAAGTCTCTGCCTTCGGCTCAGGTCATGATCCCAGGGTCGTGGGATCGAGTTGGGCTCTCTGGTCGGCAGGGAGCCTGTTTCTGCCCCTCCCCCCTGCTCCTGTCCTAGCTTGCTTGCATGCGTATGTGTGCTTCCCTTCCTCGCTGCCTACTTGTGATCTCTGTCAAATAAATAAATTAAAAAAAAAAAAGAAAGAAAGAAAGAAAAGCAACTGTCGGGATGCCTGGGTAGCTCAGTTGGTTGGGCGTCTGCCTTCAGCTTGGGTCACGACCCCAGGGTCCTGGGATAGAGCCCCACATCAGGCTCCCTGCTTGGCGGGGAGCCTGTTTCTGCCCCTCCCCCCTGCTCATGTCCGAGCTTGCTTGCATGCGTATGCGTGCGCGCTCTCTCTCTCTCTCTGTCTTAAATAAATAGAGAGAGAGAGAAAGAAAGGTAACTGTCCTTGGTGGGATGGAGAGGACATGAGGGCTGGAGAAGGCTCATTCACAATTTGGCAATTCCCAGAGGGTAGGGTTACTCCAGGAGGTGACAGATTAAACGCTAGATATTTTCCCACCCATTTTCTCTGGTGCAAATGTACAGGCGAGGGAGAAAGAATGGCGAAGTTAGGCTGCCCCGAGGATGCCTCCCACTCAAACCCTCTGGATGGCCATTTCTGTTTGACAAAGCCCTTCCTCACTGCTAACGAGATTTCACCCTCACACTGTCCTGGGAGTGGAGCCCCCATTCCACAGAAGATGAAGCTGAAGCTTACCAGTAACATGGTGGGGATCTGGGTGGGATAAGGATGGGAGCCCAAGCACACTTAAGAATCCCCCCACACCCCAGAAGCTTGGGGGTCCCATGTTGTTCCCAAGGCAAGTCCTGCCCTGGAACAGCGGCAGCAGCAGGATCCACACCGCCCCCCCTCCCCCGGCCAAGGTGCAAGTCTGCCACAAGGTCATTGTATGACCTCGGGCATCAGACTTGCCCTCTCCCGGAAAATCTGATCATTCACATCAGAAGGGAGCTCAGCTGAGGATTCTCTAAGATCCATTATTGCTCATGAACAAGAAAGCCTGAGGCCCTCAAGTGAATGGTCAGAAATGAGCGTCCAGGTTAAATGAGATACTGCCTGTAAAATGCATTGCCCAGTGCCTGTATACAGTTGCATTCATGAAACGTTAACTGCTCTTGGTGATGTCTTTCCATCCTTCTGGGTCCAAATCAAACACTACCCCTCTTCCAATCTCAGCGGTCATCCTGCCACTCCATCTTGGGCTGCCCTATCTGGTCCTATGGTTAGGGTCTTATAACCACTCCAGACTGTGAACTACCTGACGGCATGTCTTCCATTTGGTTCATCTCTGCATCTGCCTTGGAACACGGGCTAAGAGTCTCGCCTGGATAAAATACTCAGCATTTAGATGGAAGGGAAGAATGGATGGATGAATGGATGGTTGGGTGGATGATGAATGGGTGGTGGATGGATAAATGGGTGATAGATGGATGATAAATGGATGGATGGATGATGGACAGATGGATGGAGGGATGATGGATGATGGGTGGATGATAAATGGATGAATGGATAGGTGGATGGGTGGATGGATGATGGGTGATGGCTGGATGGAAGATGGATGGGTGATGGGTAGATGATGGATAGATGGATGATGGATAGATGATGGATGGGTAATGGGTGAGTGGATAGATGAGGGATGGATAGATGGATGACTGATGGATGGATGGATAATGGACGGGTGGATGATGAACAGATTATGGGTGGATAAATGGTTGGAAGGAAGAAGAAACATGACTAAAGAACTAGCTGAGGGAAAGAAATGCCCAAACCCCCAAGCTCCACATTCAGCAAAGTGCCCCTTCCTGAAGAATAAATAAAAATAGCCTATAAACATCCCGGCTAGTAATCAGGAAAATACAAATTAAAAGATGAGCTATTTCTTGCCTGTCAGATCGGCAAAAACAAAAAGGGGGAAAGAAGAAGGAGGAGAAAGAGAAGAAGGAGGAGAGAGGGAGAGGAGGAGGAGAAAAAAGGGAACACATCAGCATGTGGGCAAGAGTTAGGAGAGACCAGCACTCGCACCCTGCTGAAGGGTACATAGGTTCACCCTTCGTGGAGGGTGACGTGCAAATATCTATCAAATTTTTTTTTAAAGATTTTATTTATTTATTTGACAGAGAGAGATCACAAGTAGGCAGAGAGGCAGGCAGGCAGAGAGGGGGAAGCAGGCTCCCTGCTGAGCAGAGAGCCCGATGCGGGGCTCGATCCCAGGACCCTGAGACCATGACCTGAGCCGAAGGCAGAGGCTTAACCCACTGAGACACCCAGGCGCCCTATCTATCAAATTTTTCAAGTGACTACCCTTCGACCTAACAGGTCCACTTCAGGAATCTAGCCTAAGAAATACAAAGATTTATAAATGAGAAGGCTCCCCATTTCATTGTTTCTAACAGCGGAAAACTGGAAACTAAATGCCCATCCACAGAGAATTATAAACAGATTCTGGTGCGCCCCTTCTACAGAATGATGGCTGTTGCAGGGGAGTAAATCTACAACATTAACATGATGGTATGTCCTAGACGAATGGTTCTTGACCCTGGCTCCTCACTCAAATTCCCCAGGAAGCTAAAGAAGGAAGGAAGGGAGGAAGGAGGGAAGGACAGACAGAGGGAGGAAGGAAAGAAGGAGGGAGGAAGGGAAGGAGGAAGGGAAGGAGGAAGGGAAGGAGGAAGAAATTGACTTAGGGCCGCATCCTCGAAGAGTCTGGATTGTCTGGTCTGTAGTAGGTCCCAGGCAACATTATTCCTTAAAGTGCCTAAGATAATATTAATGTGCAACCAAGACTGGAAACTCATTGCTTCTTGAAAATAGCACATAACAGAAAGTATATTATAGTCAAGCAGTATATCAACCACATAAGGGTAAAATTACACATGCACAGGTATATGTACATATGTGTTTGTGTAAATGCACCACAAAAAAAGGTCTAGGGGTGAAGACAACAGTGGATAACAGTGCTTCCCTCTGGGGAAGAAAGGGATTAAATTATTTAAGATGTGTCAATATTTTTTTAAGTTATGAATATAGTTACCCCAAAACACAGGATATGCAGGTTACACAGGGGGGTGGGGAGTAGGACAGAACTCCTGTGCCTTTACTCATGGCCCCTTCTCCTAGCCCAGAGTCTGGGGACTTCTCCAGCCCCCAGAGAAAGCATGAACTTCTCTGTTGCCTTTTCTGGCCCATGGGGCATTTGTAAATAAAGGTAATGATTATTGGCACAGTTCACTACCTCTAGCGGTACGACTCTGAGCAAGGTAGTTCTGTGCCTATCTGTGCCTCTGCAAAACTGAGATCAGTCAGAGAGCTGAGGTGAGAACCCGAGAAGCACATGGGAAGAGCTGAAGGCAGGGTCTGGCACAAGTAAGTCCCCCCGTGTGTCCTCCCCAGGGATCAAGGTGGGCCACGCTGGTTGCTCTGGGTGGGCATAGGTGGGGCCTGGTCATCCTCTACCTGCATGGTTCCTGGATTAGAGAAGCACCAGAGAACCTGCTCCACTGATCTCTGCCAAAGCCCCTGGAGCCCAAAGAGCCAAGGACGCCACCAGCTGAACTCTCAGACACCTGGAAAGTCACCAACGTGGCAGTCAAGCCCTTGACACTGACCTGATGTGCCCCTCCACACTCAAAAGGGTCCGGAGCAAGGGAGGTCCCAGCTGCCCTGCACAAGGTTCCCTAGAGCTGCCTCTTCGGAATTCTCACTCTCTGGACCGGTCACTTTACAGAGTTACTTGAAAAGACCTAACAATAGCTTTCTAGCCTGTTTTGTTAAATATTTATTGATTTTGAGCCCAAATGTCCATTGACTAATGAATGGATAAAGAAGACGTGGTATACATTTATACCATCGAATATCAGTCCGCCATCGAAAGCATGAACTTTGCCATTTGCATCAACATGGATGGAACCAGAGAGTATCGAGCTGAGGGAAAGGAGTCAGCCAGAGAAAGACAAATACCCTAGGATTTCCTCAGATGTGGAATTTAAGAAACAAAAGAGATGAACACAGAGGAAGGGAAAAAATGAGAGAGAGAGAGAGAGAGAGAGATGCAAACCATAAAAAACTCAACTATAGAGAAGAAACTGAGGGTTGGTGGAGGGAGGTAGGCGGGGGAGGGGCTAAATGGGTGAAGAGTATTTTTTTTAAAGACTTATCTATGTATTTACTTATTTACTTGCTTATTTACTTATTTGTGAGAGAGTGAGAGCGAGCACACATACATTCACAAAGGGAGGGGCAGAGGGAAAGCATCTCAAGCAGATTCCCCACCCAGCACGGGGCCCCTCCCGGCTCTGCGCGGAGCACCATCTCAGGGTCCTGAGATCATGACCTGAGCCAAAACCAAGAGTCAGACATTTAACTGACGGAGCCACCCAGGTGCCCCTGGCTGATGGGCATTAAGGAGGACACTTGTTATGATGAGCACGGGGTGTTATATCTAAGTGATGAGTCACTGAATTCTACACCTGAAACCGTCTTATTATCCTCTTCGTTAACTAACTAGAATTTACATAAAAATCTGAAATTTAAAAAAAAAAAAAGAAAGAAAGAAAGAAAAAGAGAAAAACTTTTTTTTTTTTTTAAGTAAACTCTACCCCATGCATGAGGCTTGAACTCACCACCCGGAGATCAAGAGCTGCATGCTGTACCCACTGAGCCAGCCAGGCACCCCCCTAACCTGTTGTTTTTTTTTTTTTTTCAAACCAAAGCTTCTTGTGTTTTCCCCTTTTTACGTTCCAGGAATTAAAATCCTAAACCATCTAAGGCAGGTAGCTCAGCCAGTCAGTTCCATCCCATTTTATAGACGGAAACTGAGGCCCATAGAGGGAGCTGTCCTGCCCGAGATCACAGAGCATGTTTCCTCCAATCCACAATTCCCACAACTCCAGAGACAAATAAATCAGTCTTGACTCAGGCCTTCAGCCAGAAGGAGGTCTTTCCTTTTCATTTGGAGTTTGATTTAATTGTCAGGTTCCCTTGCAAACGCATCCCATCTTCTTCCTGCAAACTTCCCCCAACTCCGGCCCTCACTCCTAGCGCTATTCAGGGTCAGTGGGTCCCTGAAAGACGAGGGCGGTCCCAAAGGCCATTTAATAAAAGCTGGACTTGGGGCACCTGGGTGGCTCAGTGGGTTAAAGCCTCTGCCTTCGGCTCACGTCATGATCCCTGGGTCCTGGAAACTGAGTCCTGCATATAATCAGGCTCCCTGTTCAGCAGGGAGTCTACTTCTCCCTCTGCCCCTCCCCCCTGCTCATGTTGGCTCAAATAAATAAATGAAATCTTTAAAAAAAATTTGCTTAGAATTTTATTCAAAACTTAGTATGAAATTTAGTATGAAAGTGTCGCATTGGTTTTATCATTTAAAAACGATGTTTTACAACCTAGCATACAGGCTGGCACAAAGCCTTCGATCAGCCGCAGCAGCAATATCCCAGCTGAACCCGAACTGTGGGTGAGGATGAAGGGGAGAACAGGCACAAGCCATCCCCACCCACCTGCAAGGGGCATGAGGCCCCCACTGCTCCCCGATGGGGCATCTCTCACCTCCTGAACAGGAACAGGGGCTGGCAGGAGGTGGAGGGGGCAGGAGGGTGCATCAAAGATGCTGAGGGAAGGGGCAGGGGTGGGGGGATAAGCCCATGTCAGATGCCCCACTCGCTCATTCACTTAGGAGAGCATTCGCTCATTACTCAATCACTTGTCCACTACTCTCTCACTCACCCACCCATTCACTGAGCCCCTCAAAGTTTGCATGCGTACGCACTCACTTAAGAAATCCTTTATAGGGCTCAGTGGGTTAAGCCTCTGCCTTCGGCTCAGGTCATGATCTCAGGGTCCTGGGATGGAGCCCCACATCAGACTCTCTGCTCAGCAGGGAGCATGCTTCCCCCCTCTGTCTCTGCCAGCCTCTCTGCCAACTTGTGATCTCTCTCTCTCTATCTCTGTCAAATAAATAAATAAAATCTTTTAAAAAAAATCTTTTATAAACACAAGGACTCAGAGGCTCAGGTCAATGGCATCCACCAGTCTGTGTGGGGTCCCAGAAGCCCGCCAGGCTGACCATATCCCATCCATTATTTCCTACCCCTGAGTGAGTGGTGCATGGCAAGCTTTGCCAACTCTCAATAGGGCTGCTCTGAGAATGGGATCTGAGTTACTCCCTAAGGCCCGAGGAGACAGAACCAGAACCCAGGCACCAATATTATGGAGGCAGATTGCAGTTTAATGGAAAAGAAGAACATATGAAACACAAGCTTTTAAAAAAAAAAAAAATGCATATTGGTAGTGAGCTCCCTGGGAGTGGAAGTATGTAAGTCCAGGATGGATGAAACTAAGGATGCCACAAGCACACCCAAAGAGGTCTGAACGAAGTGAACCTCCAGGTTCCTCTTCAAACTCAGGCTGGCAGGAGTCTGAGAAGTTCAAAGACAAAAGGAGTGGAAGTCTGATGAATCTTCCACCATGAGTGCCAGGCCCCTGGCTGGGGCATCTGCAGAGCTGTCCTGAGCACCCAGAACGTGTGCTTTGCTCACTGCTCCCCAGAGAGCCCAGCACTCTGGAGCCTCCACCCCAGGTGAGAGGAGCCTGCCCCTTCTTTCCATCTCCCCTCCTCTGAGTACCCACTCTCCTCCCTCCCCCTCTCCCTGGGGGCTCTCTAGGCCTGGTGATTGTCTCTCCTCCCCCCAGGTTCAGGCCTGCAGCCCCAGGGGGCTAGGGACAAAGTCATTTCTCCCGAACCAGAAATAGGCTTACTGTTGCTGGTGGCTGCAAGGTCCTGCAGCCCCCAGGCCAAGGGCGTACACCAAGCCTGGATTTGGCAGCCGTGGCCACCCCACCTCCCTTCTCCAGCCAAGCCCTGCTCCCTAACCAAGCCCAGATGGCCATCACTCTGCCTTCAGGCAGGTAGAATGCAGTGCAACAGGAGTTAGGTGAACAGTATGTTTTATTTAATTAGGATCAACAGAAGAGATAAACCTCACAGCAGGATAGGGAATGACAACACTGCAAAAAATAATTCATGCCCAGGTAACGAAAGGACAAATTTCAATTACAGAGAAATCCGGGGGAGAGAAAGGTGCCTGGTCCCTCCAAGGAGGAGAACGGTACCAGCGTCAGCACTGCCCAGACCTGCAGGCCAGAGGTGGTGGGCACTCGAGGACTGGGAAGCCGGGCAACTAGGTAGTCATTCCAGAACAACTGTCCCTCCCTTTCCCGAAGGGTGCGGACCTGGGGGAGCCAGGGGGTGCTGTCTGGGTCCTGGCACACAGGTATGGGTGCCTGGGGATCTGCCCTGCTGGGGCCACTCGGCAAACTCACACCCAGCCAGGCCCAAAAGAATGGTGCCCCCAAGGAGAGAGAACAAATGTTCTAATCCTGACCAGGTCAACTGCTCGCTCAGCTGCTAAGCAGCCCCCTGCCCTGCCCCCCGCCCCCGGCCCTGATGCGGTCCCTCAACCAGTGCCCTGCCCTACCTTTGGGCACGCCGATCTCATTTCTCACACTAGAGCAAGGAACAGCCCCGCCAGAGCTCCAGAGTCCCTTGATCTTCCTAGCCTGCTTCTCATGTCTACCCTGGAAAATGGAGCCCTTGAACCAGGTGGCTTCCTCAGAGGGTGGTGGGCTAAGACCCCCTCACCACCACCACCACCTGGGTGCTGCCTGAAAATGAAAGTTCATGGTGGTGATGATTGCAAAACAACGTGAAGAAACTAATGTCACCGAACCGCACACTTAGAAATGCTTAAGATGGTACATTCTAGGTTATACATAGCTTACTGTAATTTTTGAAAGGGGAAAAAGAATGAGGAGCTCTGAGGCCCTCCCCAGACCAGCTGGGTGAGCATCTCTAGCGTCTGGGCCTGAGGACGTGCAATTTAATTTAATTTATTTATGTAAGTGATGTCTACACCCAATGTGGGGCCCGAACTCACCACCCCAAGATCAACAATCGAACACTACGCCAGCAAGGAGCCCTGGAAATGCTATGGTAACCAGCTTCTCACTAGGGACAGGTTACCGGCTCCCAGCTGCCGGGAATCCATGCTCTCCCCAAATCAAGGTTCCCCTTACCGTTTCCAGCATAATGCCATGGATTATCTCCAGAAATCCTTCTTGTGCGAATGAGTATTCAAAACGAGGACCCGTCCAAGTTTCACAGCCCAAGAAAAATTTTTTGTTGACATATTCTCCCCCCAGAATGAGCACATCAGCCACACCTTCCTTCCCAGGGCTTGGCCGCATGTACCCAGGACAGCAGAACTCGTCCAAGTGGGCTCCGCTCTCTCTCTTTCTTTCTCTCTCTCTCTCTCTCTCTCATCCCCTCACCCCAAGCGTTAGGTGATGGCAGCCCCAGCACCCCCATTAGCCATGAGGAAAATTGCTGTTAAATTAGTGAGCCCATCTACAGAGCCCCATTTTATATCCCAATTCAGAAGATGGCATGAACATCTGCTTTCACTTCAAGACATTAATTTTCAATTATTGGAGAAAAACAAAATTAGTCCTGACAAATTGCTGGCAAGCACAGGCTGTTGTCTGGTGGTTCATAATAATAACTTCGGGGGCCCACAATTAGTGTCCTCGGACGGAGTCTCCTGATGGGTCCCTGTCATATGGAGTCAGTGGCAGTGGCATCCCGGTCCCCGGGCATTCTCAGGGAACTGCATCTTTGGGGCCGGTTGAGAGAACTAAGGAAGTTGGGTATTTCTCTTTCTGGAGAAGGCCAGGCTAGGGTGGAGGGGAAGAGAGAGGATGAATATAAAACATCCTGCCTGATCGCTTTCAGCCGGGGACATATCACGCCCTGCTTCCCCGCCACACACTTACGTGGGAATGCAAGTCACTTCTGAGTCCAGGGGAGCCCAGTAAAGGCACACTTAGACCACCTTAGAATTCCAGGCTGCCATCTTCAATGGGGGACAGATGGGTGACATGATTCTCTTAGCAGACCCCTTCCACCCCTGCCGTAATGTCATCAGGGATTTCTGAGTCCAAAGCTCAACAGCTCCAACCTCTGAGATCAGAATGCGTATAAACCTTCTATAACAAAACAAAAACAAAAACAAAAACAAAAACAAAAAAAGAAACTGTTTGCTGAGGTCCCATCAACCCAAGAACCTGGTTCAGCCCATGTTAGACTCTACAGGAAAAAAAGAAAGAAAACTCTGAATTTGCCAACCTCAAGGACCCCCAAATCCAGAGAATGATCCACTTGTTATTATCAACACTGTAATCTCATTTGATAGCTTTTTTTTATGTATCTTGGCTGCTGTAGTCACTCTATCAATAAGAATCCACTGAAATGTGAATGAGCAGAAGAATTCGGAGATAATGACGTGGCAATCTTTGAATTGGACTTGTCACAATTGAAAGTAGAGTGTGTCTGCCTAGCGAACGCGTTCAGACTCTTGAGGGGGGGCGGGGGGGCGTGGCGGGAGGCAGGTCAAAAAAAAAAAAAGAAAGAAAGAAAACAAAACAAAACAACAACAACAAAGGAAAATTATATCTTTAAGACGAGAATGAAAGACGTTGCTACTTCCAAAGTCAACTCGGTAACTGAGCTCCAACATTGTGTAATTGACTTTGCAAGTAGAACAACAGCAACGTAACAAAGAAAATGTCAGTGTTTTCACAGCACTAATCTATAACGCTGGGAGGCCCTCCCGCTGTCAGCCAGGGCTGACAATACAATAGCTTTCAAAGGGATATTACCATCATGCTTTTATTCCTGACATCAATCAAGACAAAGAGAATCCTTTTCACAAGATATTAAAAATCAAACCTTTGTACGAGAGGATAGGTAAAACAGCATTCCCCTTAAAGACAGCCACGCAGAGCAATCAGCTAATTGGCGCTCCTTGAAAGAGGTAAAGTATTTTTATTTACTGAGTGTACAACCCCAATCGTTGGCTGCCACCGAGCCTGGCAGGTAAGCTATGAATCAAAACTTTCCATCAGCATTTCCCCCACTCCACTCCACCCTCTCTCTCCCACCGTAGGCAGAGGGAGCTGACAGCGCCGAAAACTTCAATTGGGATATAACCGATCCAGGCTTAATTAGTCCATTCTGGGTGCAAAACTATTTGGATTCCCAACTACCACAAGCACAAAACACCCTTGCAAGCTGACGGGAATCTGCAGAAATTGTCAAATTTGCCAATTCAGGTTTTCCCTGGCTACCCACAGTAATGGGGAGCCCCCTAACAGTTTTCAAGGTATTCTTCTGTCACAATTAACCTAGACCCACAGATAAGAAGCCCTGATATCTACGGCAAACGTTCAGAAGACATGAAGATAACATTCTCTGCAAACACCAGTGTACCATAGACAAGATCCAGGAAAGGTAAATTCAGTTTTACCTGGACCAAAGGGTTAACTGAATCTACACCTTCAGTTTAGTAAAAAGAAGGGGGAGGGGGCAGTGGAGAGGCAGTCAGGAAAGCTAGCCATCTTCAGCTTGCTTACCAATAAGAGTTTTTGATGACCGCACGTCAGAAGTTGGTACCACCTGCAGAACCCTGCAGGTCCAGGAGCAGGGTGTGCAGAAGGGCTCGTGTTTTAAGGGTTCATTATCTGCACACTATCTAAGCCACGGAAGTCACCCACCCACCCGCCCGCAAGGGGTCCAAAATGCCACCATCCCCACACCTCTCCAGGGCTTGACAGAGCCAAGGGTCTAGGTGGCTCCAGGCCCCAGACTATTGCTAAGGATGGGAGGTTGGAGGGCAAAAATCACTCAATTTCCAGCAGGGGGTCCCTTTGGAACTCAGGGCCAAGGTGTTTGTGACTTTTGCCTCTGGTACCTAACAGACCATCTGCCAAAAATAGGTGAGTCCAGCCACTCCAAGACGGAGATGCAACTCGAGGGGCATCTGAAGCAGGAAAGATGTTTTTCACTTTTCAGACATAACTGTATTCGTTTCCGGTTTATTTTTTAATTGTTTATTTTTAAGCAGTTTCTGAACAACAGGTGCTGTTCACTTCACAAGCAGAAATGTTAAGACAGGAGGGAATTGGCCTCAAAACCACCCCGAAAAATCCTATCCTCCCCACCACCACCTCCATCAGCCTTTTTCCAGCAGCAAGCACGCCCATACCATCAGCCTCCGTGGCAGGTTCCTTTCGTTTACACATCCAAATGAACAGTTAAGAGAAATCAATGCATCTAATTGCCAGACTATTAAATCCTACATCAGGGGAAGAATTCCACAGCCACCAGCTTAAGAGTTGGCTACAGATACAGCAATTACTGCAACTTTCTATTAGACTGAATCAGATCCCCCTTTGGTCTCCAGCTAGCAACACTGTGCTCAAAGATGTTGCACTCCGGTTTCCCCTCTCAGGTTTCTCCCTCCTCCTCCTCCTCCTCTGCTGACACACTGTAGCATGCCTTCACAGTGCCAGGGCTGGCCGGGTCTACCGACTGACTCTAGGACTGTAAAGTCACCAGCATTTTGCACCTTCCGTTATGAATGCAAGCTGGGCACCTATGGTTAGACGTTTAGCAGGGTCCTTCTGCCAGAGGCACACAGTTATCTTATGTTACTGCTTATGAAGTTTTTGCAAGGAAACAGGTGTAAGAATCTAAACAGCAATGACTAGCCATAAACGATGTTTTCTAGAGTAAGACAGGCTCTTCCATGCGCTGGAAGTCCGTGACTTAATGGAGGAGGGGGTGATGAAAAATTAGGATTAAATACCACTGCCCAATCCACACGAAAGCTAAAGAACCAGAAAGGGTTTGTTTTGCCCTTCCTACAAGATCATGTACATTTAGCCAAACAAATCTCGACAATTTACACTTGTATGTGGTCTCAGCTGAATCAAGAAACCTGTAACCTCAGAACGTCTCTATTTATTACATCTCAATTATTTCCATGGAAACACAAGCAGTGGCGATCTACACTGTTCCCAAGTCCCCAGATCACCAAATTTCTAAGATGGACTTTTGGAGGGGCTGCGGGCTGGCAGGAGAGGAAGACGGAGAAGGGGAGGGGAGTGCAGAGAAGGGGGTGGGAGAAGGGAGAGGAGTTGGGATGTTGGCGTGGGGGGGTGGGAAACACGTGGACACAGCCTGAGTGCTAATTAATATTAAGAACGGTAATTAACAGGCAGTTGCTAGATGGAGAAAATCAACAGTATTAAATTAAAATCATTCCAAAGTTTTAAGCTGAGTCTGGGGAAAAAAAATGTATTCGTTTTCCAAATACATAAATAAATAGCCTGTTTCTTGGATCTGCAGAGGCAGTGTGGGTGAAGGGAGACAGGTTACCAAGTCACCTGACATCATCAGCCAAAATAACATCAGTGAGAAGTGATGAGAACAGCCCCGGAGAATGAGGCCAAAATTGTCAAAGGAAACAAATGTCCTCACAACTGCCACACCACACCACCAGGAGACAGAAAAAGGGAGAGTGTTGTAGGGAGGGAAAATCGGTCAGAAAATGTGACTTTTGTAACATTTGTGGGGTTTTGGTGTTATTATTATTATTTTTTTAATCACAAGTCTTTTGAAAACCAATGAAACTATTCTCCCCCCTGCCTTAGTACCCCAGCTCCCTTCCCTATTTGCTGAATGTCCTCCCTGGAAGCTGGGTTTTCCAAAGAAGGACAAACAGCCAAAGGGGACAAGTGACCCCCTCCAGAAGGAAGGCTGTGCCCGGCAGTGGAAAGGGAGACCCCTCCCACCCCCACCCCAGGCCTGTTTGATTTTTCAAAGCAGCAACACCGGAGCTTTCAAATCACACTTTCTGAGCATCCATTAGAAATTGTTATATTTCTGTCTTTCCTTCCTGCTATGGGCTTTCACGTTTCCGAGATCAATTACGAATTACAGCCAAGCGACTTTCACAGCAGAAGGCGCGGGCTGGGGAAGTCCACAATGCCTCCACGTTAGCCCTGACACACAGCAGTGGAGGCACAATAAAATAAAATAAAATGTAAAAGGCACCACTGTTCCTTAAGAAGCACCTTCCAGCATCTTGAAAGGTGAAGACCTTGTCATTTTAAACACTTGGTGTGGAGCTGTCCACACTCAAGCACACACTTTTGAATATTGTCTGAGAAAGGGGAGAAGCAGTTCTTGAAACGCAATAAATCCATCACCTGCTGAAACTCTTATCTATTCAAATTATTATCTCTCTTAATTCCTCCCTTGATAAGTGGTCATATCTCCACCCTATTCACCCCGGTAAACTGAATAACAGGCAAAATGGTGAGAGGCGAGGGTCGAAGCTGCTTCTGGAAAATGCAAAGAACCACAGGGAGAAACAGAAGATCCTAGGCTCCAAGGGCAGAAAGGTGCTGTGTGGCTGATATTTACAATACTTCTCGGGGTGCCTGGGTGGCTCAGTCCTTAAGCGTCTGCCTTTGGCTGGGGTCCTGATCCCGGGGTCCTGGGATCGAGCCCCTTGTCGGGCTCCCAGCTCAGCGGGGAGCCTGCTTCTCCCTCTCCCCACTCCCCCTGTTTGTGTTCCCTCTCTCACTGTGTCTCTCTCTGTCAAATAAATAAATTTTTAAAAAATAATAATAGTTCTCAAAATGCCTACACTGGTCTCCTTCTCACTTTGCGGTCTTTCCCCCACCAATCTGTTTGAATTGTTGGCTATACGTACACACATATAGATTTAGAGAGAGAAATTCATTAAAAATCATGTCAAGGCTCATTTCATGAAAAGCTGAGACCAATTCTTGCGTCTTTCTCAAAGATACACAGAGTGGTTTTAGAATTAGGTTTGAGCAACTCTGAAACACCCACCCATCTGTTCGTGGCAAATTGCTCTACCTTTGGTTTCTGTGTCTCTCACCTTCTAAAATAAGGAGGTTCAGAGGCATGGATTGAGGTTAGAGGTAACTAAGCTTTGCATCTTCCTTTATGAAAACCCTGCTCCTAAACACAGATTTAACTCAAAAACAACTACCTGAGTTAAATAAAACTGTTTTCCCAACCACAGATCCTGAGTCTACATTTTCTTCTGGGCCACCTTAAGTAGCTCTTGAAGGAGTGCGGTGAGCCAGGGAAAAAGAAAAGAAATCAAATAATATTTCAAGCCACAGAGCCTTTCCTATTCAGCAAAAGGACAAACATCTACCATTTGCCTGTCCCCTTCTTGGGGGCTATCGGTTTCCCTGTGCCTCCACCAGAACACCTTCTGGTTTGCCAATTCTGAAGAGCAGACCAGGTTATCCCCGATTGGGATGCATGCCACAGGGAGGGGAACAAAACCAACTTCTCTCAAGGAAAAAGAGGAAAGGGAGCAGCTGCCTTGCTGAGACTTTGGACTGAGTTGGTCTGCTTCTAAGATGACAGGGACAGTCTCTGCTCAGCCAGGAGCCCTGGAATCTGCTGGGACTTTAGAAGGAGAGCAACAGCGGGTGTCTCACGACCCTCCTTGCCAGATTGAGTCCCGGCCTTTCCAGCCAGGATCAAGGCTGGCAGGAAGGGAGCGGGGCCCCAGCGCCTTCCCGCGCAGGCCTCCAGGAAATGAACTTTTCAGAGTAGAACTGGGCTCGGGCCAGAGGTCATCAGGGGAGTTGGGAGAGGACAAGGGCCTCGGGACTTTTGGCTCCAGAGACCTAGCAGCTCTCATCCTGTCCCTCCTCTGTCAGCTCTCAGCTGGACGGGCCAGTCGGGCACCCACCCGAGGCGCTGGAATCGGGACAAAGCAGCCGGCGAGGCCTGGAGAAGCCAGTCAGTGGGGAGAGAAGGGCAGGGGAGGGCCTCCGTCGCCTGCGCGGGGCCTCTCCCTGGGGCCTCTGCTCTCCAGGGGCCCACTCTAGCCTGGGGCCCTTGATGGAAATGGAGAGCAAAGCAAAGGAGACGAGGTGGGGGCGGGGGGGGGGTCGCAAGCTGTTTTTGTGTGTCCGTGTGTGCTGTGGGTCCTCACTAACGTGTGCACTCCGGGGAACCGACACAGGAAACTGGCCTAGGTGTCGAGGATGTGAGTGCCCGGGGTTGGGTCCCAGGCGCCTTCCACCGAGGGGCGCGCGCGGCGGCCGCTGCGCTCCCCTGGGGACCCGCGTCCTGCCGGCGCTGCGCAGACAATGAACTCCTGGCGGAGGCTCCCGGCCCGGTTGGCCTCGGTGGAGGAGGCAGGAAGTGCGGGGGCCCTGGTCGGGAGCGCGGCCCGAGCAGGGGACAGGGAGGGGGCGCCTGGTGGCCGGGGCGGGGACGCGGCGCTCAAGGCGTGCGCAAGCTCTGCCCGCCGCCCTCGGCTACGGCGTCCCGGGGCGACGAGGCGCGGGCCGAGGAAAGGCGGCAAGGCCCGGGGCCCGGCGTGAGCGGCCTCGGAGTTGCCGGCCTCCGGGGCGCCGGTCCTCACCGCCTCTTCCTTCCTCCCGCCGCCCGCTCGCCGCCGCCGAGATTCGCAATCCCCGCCAAGTCAGGCCCGCACCCCTTGATTGGCCACGCGGGCCCGGGGCCCGCACGGAGGGAGCGGCGAGAGCCCCTCAGCGGCGCCCCCAGGCCCGGGTCCCCCGCGGGCGGCAACGCCGAGCCCGGAGAGGGTCCGGCGGGTAGGGTGTCCGCGGCGTGCCCCCTCCGCCGCCTCCGCCTCCCGCTCCCGGCTTCCTCCTCCCCCTCCTCTTCCTCCTCCTCCGCCTCCGCCTCCTCCTCCGCCGCCGCCTCCTCCTCCTCCTCTCGGCTCGCTCGCGCGGGTCCCCGGCCGCCCGCCCGCTCGCCGGTCCCTCCTCCCTCGCTCCCTCCCTCCCCGCTCGCTCGCTCGCGCCTCCGCCGGGCCTCGCTCGCTCACCTTTCACCGAGCGCGGCTTCGCCTGCTTCCGCCTGGACATGTCCGGGGCTCCCGACGCTCCGTCGCCCTCCGCGGCCGGCTCCCCCCGCCGCCCCCCGCCGCTCCGGGCAGCCCTTCTCCCCCTTCTCCTCCGCCTGCCTCTCGGAAACTTTTTTTTTTGCAGCCGGGTCGGCGGCTGCGGGGAGCGGATCGTAGGTCCGGGGCGGCCTCCCTGGGGGGGACGGCCCGGGCCGGCCGAGGCCGCTCGGGGGCGGGGGGAGGCCCGGGGGCCGCGCCGGGGCCCTGCCTGTTGCAATGCGGCAGCCGGGGGCTCTCGGTCCCAGCGGCGGTCCCAGCGGCGCGGGGAGTCCGGAGGCCACTCGGCCGAGCCGAGTTATGCAAAAAAAAAAAAAAAAAAAAAAAAGCCGCCCCCCTCCTCCTCCCCACCCCCCGCCGGCCCCCGGCCCCTGCGGCCCCCTCCCTCCCTCCCCCACCCCACCGCCACCCTCACCCTCCTCCTCCTTCTCCTCCTCCGCCCCTTGCCGGATTTTTGTGCAAAGTTTGCAGGCGTCCGGCCACGCAGCCCGGTGCGGAGCTCACAATGAACCCATCTGAGGAGGGGGGACGGGGCTGGAGTCGAGGGGGTCTCAGGGGGGGTGGAGACCGGGAGGCGGTCGGGAGCGCGGAAGCTCAGCACCCCCGGAAAAAAAAAAAAAAAAAGCCTTCAAATTATCCCCTGCCTCACACACACAAAAAATAAATAAATATTAATGGCTAAAAAATGCCCAAACGCCTGGTTTGGAGATTATGATGGATGGGAAGGGGGGTCCCTCAACTCAGCCTACTTGGGGGGGCTCGAAACGGCCGCAGTGGCTCGGAAGCCACAGCTCGGGGCCCCTGGCTCACGCCCCCTTCTCTGGCTCTCGGCTCGGTCCGGCGCCGGCCCCCCGGAGGAGGAAGGGGCGCGCGGGGGCGCTCAGGCGGCGGCGGGCAGGCGCGCCCGTGCCCTGGGCATCGCTCAGCCCGTGCGCCGGGCCGCCGCTGCCTGCCCTCGGGCTGCGGTGCTCAGCGCGCGGCGCGCAGCCGATCCCCAGGCCGGTGCCAAGTCGCCGGCCCCGCTAGCTGCCTCCATGGGCCAGGGGCTCGGAGAGGGGGGAGGTGGCGGCCGCGGCGGCGGAGGAGGACGAGCAGGCGGCGGCCGGGCTCCCGTCCTCCCGGGCAGCGGCGGCGGCGGCGGCGGCGACGGCTGCGCCCCGGCTCCTCCGCGCTCCAGCCGGCGCCGGCCCGCCCGCCAGCCTCCCTTGCGCTCCTGTCTTCTTTGTGGTCGCTGGCTCTCCTCCTCCCGATCCGGCTGCTGGGGCTGCACTGCAGAGACACATAATAAAGCCAGGCTTGGCTGGAAATGTAGCCGGGTCCCAGCAGGAGGATGTGAGGAGCGGAGTCCCGGCGGGGGAGCGCTCTGATCCCGTGGGGCGCCCCGCACTGCTCCGGCTCGGATCAGACGGAGAGAGGGCCAACAGCACCGAGCGATGGACAGCGCTGGAAATACAGCTCCGGCCGCCCGCAAAACCCGGACCGCGGCGGCGGCGGCGGCGGCAGGCACGGCGTGGGCGCGGGCACCGCACCCGCACGCGGGGCCCCCCGACTTGGGCACCCGCGGCACCTGGGGCGGGAGGAGGGAACTGACACAGGGCCTACGCGTGCTGTCAAGCTCGCCGAGATGAATTAGCATCACAAACTGCAAAAAGTGGGGGGGGGGCGCAAACTGGGGTGAATTGCCCCAGCACGCCACTTCCGCAAATTATGCCCCACGGACATGAATTATCTCCGAACTTGGCTTTTCCGTCTTGAACACTGCCCACTGGTCGGTGTTTGAAGACCATCTCTGCCCCACATCTGCAAACTCTTCCACCACCGAGCTAACTCTGTGCGGCCTGCATTTGTAGGGCTGTTGCGTCTGGGTGCGCATTTTTTATTTAAGACAATAAAAGGAATATCTCGGCCCCAAAACGTTGCAGTAGCACTGCCTTCTCCCGCGGTTGACCAAAAAAACCTGCTCCTACTGTCCACAGTTTTGCCCCCGCCACCAGGGGGCGCCTCGCTTCCCTGAGACTCGAGCCCACGGAGGTCTCAGAGCCCGCCGGGAAAGCGCTCACCCTTGGGAAATGTCTTCCGCAGGCAACTCCCCTAAACCATTCCTTTGAAGCCTCCCCCTCCCCCACCAGCTGCAGGCGGCCGCGTCCAGGGTGGGGGAGAGGCCCCGACATCGCCCCCCTCCCGGGCGAGTGGCGCCACCTTGGGCCGGCTCGCCCCAGAGCTGGGAGAGCAAAGCGGGTGCGCGGCGCGGCGCTGGGGGTTATCAATCTCGCGGATCGATAAGTTGCCACTTGGAGAGGGGAGGGCTGTGTCCCCTCGGAGACGAGTTACCCAGGGCAACCTTTCAGGGAAAAACCCGCTGCCCGCGGAGAGCCGCGCCGGGGCCGGCCGGGCAGCGGCGCCCGCCCGGAGCAGGGCGCCTGCGCCCCGCCGTCCCCCAGCCCGCCCGCCAGGCCGGCCCGCACCCCCCTCAGCTCGCTTCGCAGTCCCACCCGGCCCGGCTCGCCTCTCTGGGCCTGCGGGCTCCAACCCCTTGCTGGGCTGATTGCGGAGGTAGATGCCACCCCCGCACCCCTGGGGCTAGGGAGCACCAGCCGGCGGGTGCAGGGAGAGGCCTGAGGCGGATGGGGTGGGTAGGATGGGGGGAGGCCAAGCTCTTGCGCTCAAGGCCGTCTTGGAGGTACAGTAGAGTGACCGGAGAAACGCGACGCCGGGGCGGACACCTTGACTCCGGGAAGCAGAGAGGATCCCCAGAAGAGCTAGGAGCAGGACAGAGGTGTCACCTAACCGAGAGCCAAGCCCTGAGTACCCCCCCCCGAGTTAAGGCTGCCACCCCCTAGGTCGCCGCCCTCTCCAGCTCTTGCGTCCCGTAGTGTGCAACATCTTGGCCTTCCCGGAGGGCGGTGGGAGCCGCCTCTCGAAGCTGGGGGACGGCCGGGGTAGCTGAGAGGGGGTGCCAAGGGCCAAAGCGAGGGCAGAGGCCGCGAGGCGCCTGGGAAGGAGCCAGGAAGGAGGGGCCGAATCAGCAGCTCCCCCACCCCCGCCGGCGCCTGGGATCGAGGCCCGCGGAGAGAGGCTGACAGGCGGCAGATGGCACACGCTGGGGGAGGGGGGCGGTTGGCCTCGGCTCCGGGGTGCCCCCGCCGCGGGCTGCCTCTCCTAGGGGGAGGGGGCGGAGAACAGCCCCCGGCTCGCCCGCCCTGGCCCTCTGGGGGGCTGAAGACTCGCGGATCTTGCCCAGCCGGGAGCCGGAGAGAAGGGGACGGACAAAAGCAGCGCAGTGGGGAAGGGGTGTGCTGAAGGAAAGGAGGGGTCAGCGGGCGGTGGTTGGAGACCCGCGGTGCTGCCTTTTTTCCACCCTCAGGGAACTTCGGAAGCCCCCGAGGCCAGAGGTGGGGATAACAGAAGGGGGGGGGCGGCGACTGCGTATTCCGAACTAATCCTCAAGGGCTGGGGGTCCTGGAGAAGAGCACAAAGTTTTTTGGACCCCTTCCCCGCACGTCGCAGTCGCACACGTCCGCATCTCGGCGCTCACCCCTCCCCTGCAAGACCGCTCTGCTGTCTCCCAGCTCAGTGGCCGTCAGGGTGCAGTGGGAGCACGACCTCGTCCCCGCCTCTGCCCGGCCCCGCTTTCTCTGAAGCTTGTTTCATTTTTAACTCCTTCCAGAAAAACATGCTGTTTTAAGGAAAATTCCAGAGCAGCAAAAAGCCAGTCGCTCCTACCAAAGGGGTCTCAGGGGGCACTGGGTGAGGGCAGGGCTGGCCTTGCTTCTCACCAGCCTGGTGGCCAGGGACCAGAAAAAGGTCATTTTCAGGCAGTGTTTCACACCCCACCTGCCTAGTTGGCATCAGTGTAACCAGGAGTCTGGGCCCCTCATCTTGGAGAAAGGCCTCCCTTGGCCTCTTCTTCCTCATCTGCAGAGTGGACAGCTGCTCCTGCCCAAAGGAGTGGCCAGAGAAATCCTTTGCAAATGGGAAAAAAAGCCACCATCAAAAAATGCAAGAAAAATTACAAATTGACGTTTTTGAAAACAAATGAGACCTTGGTCACAGAAATGGGCGTTTTCCTTCCGGGTCATATCTTGGCAGCAGCAGGGGACACCTACCCCCAGACCCCCCACCATTTCTGCACACTCCTAATGATACCTCCCTAGACACACATCGAGAGAGCCTCCTCTTCTGAGTTTCGAAATGAGGCAGGTTGTCCTGCAGGTGAAGGCTGGAGAGGTTCAGTGAGTGACCAAAACAAGGTAGGACAACAAAGTAAAGTCAAATAGGGTTCTGGCTTACCTGAGTAGCTCAGTGGATGAAGCACCTGCCTTCCCCTCGGATCATGATCTCAGGGTCCTGCTCAGTGGGGGACCTGCTTCTCTCTCTCCTGCTCCCTCTACTTGCGCTCACGCTCTCTGTCAAATAAATAAATAAAATCTTAAAAGAAAAAAACAAGATAGGGTTCCTTTTATGGCCTCTAACCTACTATCCCTGAAGGATCCCCAGAGTTGTGCAAGAGGGACTTTTTGGTAAATCACCAAATGATGGCCATCTCCCCATCGACACACACGTGTGTGCACACACACACCCACGCGCGCGCGCACACACCCATGCACACGTTAACCCACACACTTGAAGTAAACAATCGCTGGAATATATACGATGTGAAATTCATGATTTCTGTTCACCTTTTAATTACCCAAAGGTCACACTCTCTACTGCCATTTTGGAGAGGGAAGATTAACCCCGAGTTTCCCCCCAGGGAAGAAATCCATTCCTTTGTTCATTTGTTAATTCACAGTGCATTTATTGACTGTATGCCTACTGTGTGCCAATACCGAGGGGGAAGACACGAGCAAGGACCACAGGCCCTCCCTGCTGAGGCTGGTTCTTTCGTGGAGAGGCTGACTTTTAATAAAGGGCCACATAAATAATTATTTAATGACAGTTTTGAACAATCCTAAGAAGGAAAAATATAGTGTAAATGAGGCCAAAAAACAGAGGGTCACAGTGGTGGTCTGGCTGAGAGCCTGGAGGAGGAGGAAGGAGTCAGGAAAGAGGGGAGAGAACTGAGTTCCTGGCAGAGTGAACAGTGTGTGTAAAGGGCCTGCGGCGGGAAGGAGCTGGGTGATGCTGTGGAGAGGCGGACATATCTCCAAGCCAAGAGCCAAAGGAGGCAATAGTCACAGCCGAGCTTAGCAGCCACTCAGACCCATCTTCTAACCCAGCAGCCTTCTTCATTGCCCCGCTGGTGAACCTTGGGCAAGGAACTTGCTGGATCTCCATTTTTCCATCTTCCTTCCTGTCCCTCACCTTCACCACCCCTCAAGGTCAACCATGTTTCTAGAGGGAGATGCCAATCACACAGCTGCAGGTTCCCTCCTTGTGCTGGTGAGTTCCTCCCACAGTGTTCCCTTGAGATGGACAGACATCCCCCTGCTTTCTAGAAGCTTCCTACCAGCTTTAGATCTATTGAGAGGGAATCTGTGTTTGGGTGGATTGCGATTTTTTCCTTTTTCTTTTTTGCATTTTTGTTTTACTAGCATGATCCACCTATTTGTGGAGTCCAGGCTCCTCTGGGCACTGCCGTCCTAGGGGTACTAAGGTCAAGCCATCAGGAGACAGCCTGGCACCCCAATTACTAACTGGCATTGGCCCACCATCCCTGCCTCCACAGCGGTATTTACAACATTGAGAATCCCTCTCACAGGGCTTGTTCTTGAAGCTTCTGAGGCTTCAAAACAGAGCAAGACAAGAGAGTCCCTTCCTCTGCTCTCAGTTCTCAGCATGGCTTTTTGGGGAGGGAAGTCCCCACAGATGCTCCTGAAATGCTCCAAAGGTCCCCATTGCCCCCCCACTAGGACCACAACTCAAAGAGACCAGCGGCGGGCCCAGACATCTGCCTCCCGGGGGCTTTGGGAGTATGGTGCCAAAAACAATACAACGGGTGTGGGAACGTCCTTGTCTTCAGTTTCTGTTCAGCTGGGAAAGCCATTTCTATTTTATCATCATTATTATAATTATTTAATTCTTCGAGTGTCAGCAGTCTTTGCAGGGAACACCCACAAGGCAGCAAAGAAACCAACTTGGCAGGAGAGTCCCAGGGGACTCACACCCTCCAAAAGCTTGAAACTCTTGGCCGGGGCCCTGAGAACCTCCACCCAGACCACCTCTAACTGCCCCGGTGTGTGGCACACACGTGCCTGGGGTCACTTGTTGCTTTGTTCTCTCGAAATACTTCATTTACGATGCCTGTGATTCTTTAAAAGAAACAACAGTTCGGTATATAAGGAATATCTGATAGGAGCCCAGTTTTCTAAGTCTGAACCAGGAGTGGTTGCACTAGGAAGAGCCCATTCCAGAACTGGTCTCAAGACCTTTGACCATCAGCGGGTCAATGGGCCACCAATGTTTTGCTAATAAGCAGATGGGATGCCCAAAAAAGTGACAGATTCAGAAATGAGCTCTATTTGGTGAAATTAAAAACACTCAAAATGTGGTTTAGCGGGGGCGCCTGGGTGGCTCAGTGGGTTAAGCCTCTGCCTTTGGCTCAGGTCATGATCTCGGGGTCCTAGGATCGAGCCCCACATCGGGCTGTCCGCTCAGCGGGGAGCCTGCTTCCCCCCTCTTTCTCTACCTGCCTCTCTGCCTACTTGTGATCTCTCTCTGTGTCTAATAAATAAATAAAATCTTTAAAAAAAAAAAATGTGGTTTAGCGAAATAGTCTAGAGACATATCACCTCGCCTGAACGGGGAATGCATATTCTGAGAGACCGGGGTCACCTGTGCCCTTAAAATCCCTGGCCTGATGGCCCAGGGGTCCAGTGTCCAGCCAGAATTTCTGACTGCATGGTGCCCAGCAGAGGACACAGAAGCCTGCGCAGGAGAGGGACAGAGGCTCATCCTGAGAGCGCTTTTCATGCCGGAAGTGTTTAGATAACCTGAAATCAGGACAGAATGTGGGGACTTTGTTGAGCTGGGTATAGGACCTGTTTTGTCCCTGAGGTGGTGCCTGCTTTGCTAACCACTGGTGTATGTAGCAGGATCTGGTCAGGGACCTGCCTTCACTTTCCCCAGGTAGAGAGGTTACATGGGAGTCGCAAACCTTCTCCCTCCTCTTTTGCGGCCACTATTAATTACCAGAAAGGACCCAAGAGCATGCAGGACCAAACTAGCTTAGGTCATTTTCCAAAAAAAATTTTTTTTAAATCCGTTATTTGCATGTACCCTTTCTGCTTCAACCCCCTCCCCTGTCCACTGTCATGAAAAGAAGGTACTAGATGCCCAGGTCCAAGAGAAATGCTACAGAGATTTCCAAAAAGTACTGGTGTGTGTGTTCCCTGTGTCCCACACATACAGTTGGGGACCGTATGCCCATGGCGGGAAGGAGAGAAGCAGAATCAGCAGGGCTGAGCCTACCCAGCTCCCCACTGCATCCCTTGGCCCTACAGGTGATCAGAACCTAGTGATGGCATTAAGAGAAAGATCGCCAATCTGCGCGACCTACAGAGGATTTGCCTAACACGTCTCTGGGCAAGAAACCATCTCCACACAAAGGGTTTCTGGTGGACAGCCCAGGCCGATGGGTAAGATTCTTTGCCCACACAACTATGTCGGAAGCTATTTCAGGAAAGACCACTGGGATTTGATATGTACCAGCCCCCCCACCTCCAGGACCCCATGGTGCTCACTTCATGCCAGTGAATGTGGCTGGAGAAACAAGCAGACCAGAGAAGCCAGGGGCAGGCTCTAGGGCGACAAGGCACAGTACCAGGGAAAGGGCTCAGCCTCTCAAGACAAAAGGGTCTGGCTTTCCATGCCGGGACAAAGTAGCTTCATGGATAAAATGAAGAGAATCATACCAGTGGCAGAGGATGGTAGTTAGCAAAAAGATAATGTCACCAGAATCAGGACGTGTGAAGGGCATGGAATGACCTTGCACGTCATAGGTGGGCAATAAATGTCATGGTTTGATTGTGGTCCTTCTTCCGTGATGGATATGGTAGGACACTGCTGCGGGATGTGCCGAAAAGGAGGAGAGCTCACTTACAAGGACTTTTACAAGGACTGGAACCAGCAAAAGCCTGAGAAGAGAGCTGGTAAGGCAGCTTCCGGAAGAAGAGCCTTTGCACACAATCACCTCTTTCTATCTGCCAGGTCCCTGGATTCAGTAACTGGGCCCTTCCATACTGTAAGGGCATAATAAATGTTAGCTCATTGTAATACTTAAAGGCAAAGCACGCTCAAGAAGTTTAGTTTCCCGAGGTTTACCCGGCAAACCCTCCCTCTGCTTCAGTCTCCCCGTCTGCAAAATCCCTCTAGTTCTCTGACCAAAGGAAAAAGCAGGTCGGGGTTTGCTCCCACCCTCTGGCCCACCCAGGGGAGCAGCACTCAGAGCCAGAGGGAGCAGAAGAAATTCAGGTGAAAGACCACCAAAGCAGGGTGGTAGGGCTTGGGCTGGGAGCAGAGGGGGGCCGGGCTGGGGCCCCGGTGGCCCCAGCCTGCTGCAATATTTCCCAGGGCCTGCTGCTGCCTCCTCTGAGTGCCCCGGCCCCATCCTGGCCACGCACATTGGGACATGCCAGGGCCTGGCTTCCCAGGGGCCAGAGGGAGCTCCCGCAGGGGACATCAAAAGCCCAAATGCCTTTCAGAAAGGAACTAAAACTTTCTGCCTAACCAAAGCCTCCACAGGAGAAGAACAGCCTAGCCCTTTTCTTTTTAAGTCTCTTTATTTTCCAGCCGGCTGGCCTGGTCATTCTCTTTTTTTCCTATTATAAACGGTCCCAGCTGCAACACACAGGGAAAAAAACCATCTCCCAGGCCTGGGCAGGGGCCGCCTGCAGCCAAAGCCGCCTGGCTGGCCTCCTGCGGCCGACAAAGGCAGCTCCAGCCTCTGGCACCCACTGGGAGAGGCCCCAGAGCCCCCAGCCAGAGCCAAGGCCACAGCAGGAACTAAGGGAAATGGAAGTTTCTGCCAGCACTCCGAACCTTCTCCTGCCCCTGGGAGCAGAACCACCACCCGGCTAAGCCAAGGACTCCCGAAGAGCCCATTTTCCAAGGGCAGAAAATGAAAGATCAGCCCCCCCCCCCCCCCGCCCCAAGCCGGTGATAAAGGCCACGTGATTCAGGGCATTTGAGATGATCTAGTCCAACCACAGGTCTCCGAAGATGGGAGTGCCTTTCTGATACTTAGTGAGGAACAGACTTGCCCAAGGTCACGTTGTCACCCAGAGCTGACTCTTGAAGACAAGGCTCCCAGTTCCTTCCTATACCAGGTGGCAGAAAAGTCTTGGGGGAGCTCGTGAGGGATCTTAAGAGCCTGAGGTTGCTGGATGGGATGAGGAAGTCATTTCTTTTAGCAATAGATAAGACTGACATGAGACAACCCGAAAACAGACAGACAGCTGTGTGCTCTCAACTCCCCTGACTTCCAGCAAGTTACTTCATTTCTCTGTGCCTCTGTTTCCCCATCTGTGAAAACAGGGATATGCTGGTTCCTACCTTACAGGGCTCTCGTGAGGCTTGAATAAGCCAGTACATAAAGCACTTAGGATAATACTCAAAAAAGTTACCTCTTGGGGCTGCTGGGTAGCTCAGTTGGTTAAATATCTGCCTTCCACTCAGGTCATGATCTGGGGGTCCTGAGACCCCCAGGAAGCTCGGGCTTCCTGCTGGGGGAGGGGGAGTGGCTTCTCCCTCTACCCCCCTCCCCGTCCCCTCCCCCTCCCCCTGCACATCCCCTCAGCCCACCCCCAGGCTTATGCTCTCTCTCTCTCAAATAAATAAATAAAATCTTTTTTCTAAAAGAAAGGTACCTCTTACTAACTGTAAATGTAAGGATTTGTTTTCTTCACGCAGCAAATGTTTATTTTCAACCTCTGAGGTCTCCTCTGTGACAGGCCCTGGGCCAGCTGCTGGGGATCCAGCTGGGGGAGGCAGAAAGGTCCTTGGCCTGCTGGAACTCCCAGTCGAGGGGGAAAAGGGGTCTGAGGGACGTGGGTTGTTCTAGCCCAACGCCTGACTCGTGGCACCCCAGTTCTTCAGATCCTGTAGGAATCTAGCAGGGCTCACAAACTCCGCGGTCTCCAAAGCAAAGCTGACCGGCGGATGACGCCAGGATCGCGGCTCCAAGCAGAACACCCTTGCAAAGAGGTGGGAAGCTACCACGCCGCTCTGTGTGCTTTTGTATTTTAAATCCTGGCAACCAGCTGAAGTATTTTTAATTATGTTTTTAAGTGGGATTGGGTCCCGGGCGACGGTTGGCGACCTCCCCCGCCTGGTGGGTCTGGTTCATGCTCTGAAGAGCCCGGGTCCCCTGGCTCTCCGCCCGCGCTACCAGGGACGCAGGGGTGGTGCGGCAGCCAGAGGGAGCCGGTCCGGTGCTCCTAACGGCGCAGCATCGGCCCCTCCCGAGCCAGCTCCAGGGCGCCCCCAGGGACCTCCCAGCGTCTGGGGCGCCAGCGGCCCAGGGTGTGGCCCGCGAGCTCCGGGCGGGGTCTCAGCGGCCGGGTTGACGCCGGGTGTCCCTCGCCGCTCCAAGCTCCCGAGCCCACCGCGGCAGCGCCCTAGCCTGGCCCCCGCGGTACTCCGTGGGGATGCCGCCAACCGTGGTGCCCAACCCACCTTCAAAAAGCCAGCACACCCGCAGACAAACTAACTCCCCTCCTCTGCCCTCTGAGTCCCCACCGACTTCCCAGGAACCTGGCCTCCATCTAAGGGTGGGCGGGGTGCGGGGGGGGAGGGGCAAAACCACCCTCGGCCGGACTAGCGGGGGAGACAAGCACCCTCCTTTCCACACCTCTGTCCCCAGTACCCCGCCTGCAAGGCCCAGCCTGATGACCTGCACAGAGCTCTTGCTGCTTTGTCTAAGTTACTGCCCGACGCGCTGTAATGTCCCCATTTTACAGAAGAGTACGCGGAGGCTCAGAGGGGCTGCGTCACTTACTAGGCCAAGGTCACAGGGCGCTTTAGGGATGGAGCCAGGATTGAAATCAAGGTGGCCCTCCCTCTAAAATTGAAGATTCCTCTCCCGCCCCCAATTGCCGCCCCCCAATTGCCGTTTCTACACCTTGCCTGAAGCATAGCCTTGATGTATTGATTTGAGATGGATAAATGTTTAAATACGCACAGATAGAGAGATCAAGATGATGTCTGGAAACCACAGACAATTGTATCACCTGTCTGGTTGGTGGGAAGGGATATCCTTCCCCCAATCTACATCAAGGTCCATATTCTTCTATTATTATTTTTTTAAGTTTATATTTTTGGTAATCTCTACACCTAATGTGGGGTTCCAACTCAGGACCTGGAGATCCTGCATGCTTTTCCGACTGAGCCAGCCCGGAACCCCTTTTTGTTTTAATTTTTTTTTTTTTAAGATTTTATGTATGTATTTGACAGAGCGAGAAAGAGAGCAGGTGCACAAGAAGGGGGAGGGACAGAGGCAGAAGGAGACTCTCTGCTGAGCAGGGAGCCCAAGGCAGGACTCCATCCCAGGACCCTGGGATCATGACCTGAGCCGGAGGCAGATGCTTGACCGACTGAGCTACTCAGGCGCCCCTTAATTTTTAATTTTCAATTACAAGAGATTTAAAACAAGTGAAAAACAATGTAGCAGATACCTGCATGCCCCCAATACATGTTAAAATTTTACACATTTGGGGAGGGGGTGCTTTCTTTGATATTGACAATGGATATTTTCTGGGTTACTCAAACGTCGCAGCTTCATGTCAAATCTAGGTACCCTTTCCGCTCTCTAAAGAGAACTCGGCCTGTTTTATTTTAAAATGCTGCTACAAGATCAAGGAGTTCTGCCCTGGGTAATCGGCAGGGCTGGACACGCCTCTAGTATTTAGGTACTCACATGTCAGGAGGGAAGCTCCAGGAGCCTTCTCTGAAATACAGGGTCTTGAACAGTACTCAGTTGTCATTTGTCCCTGGTGGGGAGGGCCATGTGAACAAGCAGTGGAAGTAGTGAGGGTTCCATTTTACAGGGGTACAAACTGAAACTCAAGAATCCATCCCTTTGGGGCGCCTGGGTGGCTCAGTTGGTTAAGCATCTGCCTTTGGCTCAGGTCATGATCCCAGGGTCCTGGGATCGAGCCCCACACTGGGCTCCCTGCTCAGCAAGGAGTCTGCTTCTCCCTTTCCCTCTGCCATCCACTCAAGACCAAGACTCTCCTCTCTTCCCTGGCCCTGTCTCCTTTTACCTGCTGCTTTCCTTGGAGCAGTGGGTGCGGAAAGGAAGGAGTGCCTTTAGAGGGAGGGGCTGAGAAACCAAAGCTCTGGGCAAGAGGGAAGGGGCCAGGTTGTGCCCAACCTCTAGGGAAGAAAACTGCAGGGCCCTGGGTGGTCTGCGACCCTACCTGCTCCGCAGGGGCTTCGGGGTGCTTGTTGGGTCTGGGCGGAGGGTGAGCAGACATCCGGCAGGGCATCTGGGGCTGAAAAGATGCATTCACATGTGCCCTGAGGAATGACAGGAAGCATGTCAGGCAAGCTTGTGTCTCTATGCACCCTGAAGGGTCCCCCTCGCCGCAGTGGGCCATCCACCCGGTCATATGGTAGACTGTGGCTCTCATGGTTAAATGTCTTTCAGCATCCAGGATCACACAGGGAAAGGCACACACCTTCTTGGGACCTTCTTCATACCAATGTATCGGCCGAGCAAATCCTGGCGCTTGGGGATTCTGAAGCCAGAAATGCTGCCTCTTCTCTTGGGCAGGTCCTCAACCTCACTGGGGCTTCCAGCAAAGTCACGGAGTAGAAGCGGCGGAGTAATAATAATAATATTACCTTGGGAATTTTGTATTGCAAGTGACTTTTTAAAACATCTATCTCGGGGCGCCTGGGTGGCTCAGTGGGTTAAAGCCTCTGCCTTCGGCTTGGGTCATGATCTCAGGGTCCTGAGATCGAGCCCCGCATTGGGCTCTCTGCTCAGCGGGGAGCCTGCTTCCTCCTATCTCTCTGCCTGCCTCTCTGCCTACTTGTGATCTCTGTCTTTCAAATAAATAAATAAAATCTTTAAAAAAAAAATAAAATAAAACATCTACCTTAGAGGTGCCTAGGTGGCTCAGTCTTGGTTAAGTGTCGCTCAGTCGGTTAAGCATCTGCCTTATGCTCAGGTCATGATCACACGATGAGATCGAGACCCCATGTCAGGCTCCCTGCTTAGCAGGGAACCTGCTTCTCCCTCTCCCTTTCCTGCCACTCTCCTTGCTTGTGCTCTCTCTCTGTCTGTCAAATAAATAAATAAAATCTTTAAAACAAATAATAGATAAATAGATCTACCTTAAACCAAAAGGACGTGATTCCAGATTCAAGCAGAAGATTCAGATATCCAAGGACTATCACCGGGACTATGGCATCTCCATCACTCTGCCTTCCTTTCCTGCGTGGTGGCTTCTTTCTGACTCCACACAGTGACAATATGGCTGCTCTGCCAGTTTTAAGATCAGTGCAAAAGAGCCAACCTCTTTCCTCAACTCCTATCCTGACCACCATGACTGGCCCAGCCAAGGTCAGGCACCCACCCTTCCCTGTGTGCCGAGCAACATACCGAACCTACAACATGATCTCATTTTATCTTCAAGTGCATGTCGTATACTTGAGCTCATATGTGCTTGTTCTTACTTAATAACTGTCTTTCCCATCAGATTATAAGCTCCAAGGGGCAGGGACCTTGTGTATCTTACTCACTGCTGTGTCCCCAGCCTACAACAAACCCAGAAAAGCCTAGGCACTAAAATACTTAATGGAAAACATGGAGTTTTGGGGCGCCTGGGTGGCTCAGTCAATTGGGCATCTGCCTTCAGCGTGGGTCATGATCCTGGGGTCCTGGGATCAAGCCCTGGTGTCGGGCTCCTTGCTCATTGGGGAGCCTGTTTCTCCCTCTCCCTCTGCCTGCTGCTCCCCTCACTTACTCTCTCTGTCCGTCAGATAAATAAAAAATAAAATCTTAAAAAAAAAAAAAAAAAAAGGAAAGGATGCAATTTTACCCTACCAGAAGTAGGGAATGGGGATGGGGGTAGACAGTTGTTCTCACCTTCAGACCAGCTCACTTTGTAGCCAGTTTCCCCATAATGGGAGATGCCTCATCTCACCCTCTTCCAAAGCTCCTTTCAAACTCCTGAGCTTCCCATCCCTAGAAAGAATCAGCTGGCTGGTTGCAGTTAGAGACTGTGTTGTTATTCCATGATCTTTCCCTCCCTCTCTCATTTTATTCTCTCTCCATTTTTTTAAAAAAGATTTTATTTATTTATTGGAGGGAGAGAGAGAACACTAGCAGGGGGGGTGGCAGAGGGAGAATCAGACTTCCCGCAGAGCAGGGAGCCCAACACGGGGCTCGATCCCAGGACCCGGGGATCATGACCTGAGCCGAAGGCAAATGCTTAAGGACTGAGTCACCCAGGCGCCTTACTCACTCCATTTTTTAAACACTGTATAGGAAACACTATAATGGAAACTATAGAAATCCAAAAGGAAAACTGTCCACAGACCAAACCAAGATTAAAACAATGTTTTCCTTTGTCTGTGTCACTAGTTTCTCATAGTCCGTGTGCAAATCTGTTTTCACAGATTTACAAAGGCATCCTACAGAAAACATCAGGTTATGTATTTTCGGTACATACTTTCCCAGTTTTGTTGTAGACCAAGTTAGCCCTTACCTCTCTACTTCCTTCCCAGTCCCCAATTCCAAGGCTGGCAGTCTGGCGTATAGCCTTCCAGAAGGATGCTCCCTGCTCACAGGTCATATACAAACAAAAAGTACATTTTTGGGAAAGAGCAGTCTAGTATTACTGTTAAAAGTTGCATCATGGGGTGCCTGGATGACTCAGTCAGTTGAGCATCCAAATCTTGATTTCCGCTGGGGTGGTGATAGGGTCCTGAGATAGAGCCCCAAGTTGGGATCCACATGGGGGATGGAGCCTGCTTGGGGTTTTCTCTCTCCCTGTCCCTCTGATCCTCCCCACTCGAGCTCTCTCTCTCACTCTTCTTTTTTTTAAAAACATTTTATTTATTTATTTGACAGACAGAGAGCACAAGTAGACAGAGAGGCAGGCAGAGAGGGGGAAGAAGGTTCCCCACTGAGCAGAGAGCCTGATGCGGGGCTCGATCCCAGGACCCCGAGATCATGACCTGAACCGAAGGCAGAGGCTTTAACCCACTGAGCCACCCAGGTGCCCCCCTCTCTCTCACTCTTAAAAAAAAAAGAATCCATCACATTATAGACACTAGACGCTTATCTACCTCTGATGTTCCTCACTTGACCATATATTATGGAAGCTCTCCAGGGCACTTGGAAGAATGCCAACTCATTCTTTTTCATAGCCACATAATATTTTATGTAGACCTATATCATCACAATTTCCCTTTCATCCTGGAGGGAAATGTTTCCCGGTTTTTTAACACTTCAGAACACATTTTAATAAGTATCTTTGTATATTTATCCGTAAGTCCCAGCATGGAATCTCAAGAGCGTGATTGCAGGACAAAGACTATGTTTTTCTGTTGTGTTGTTTATATTTTAGTATGTATTGCCAGCTTTCTTTTCCCCCAAAGCTGTAACAATTCATATTTCCACAAACTATGTATGAAACTCCCTTCCCGCTCCCCCCACCCCTTACCAACCAGAAATTAGTGACATCACCCATTTTAAGTTTTGCTCATCTCATGGGCATAAAACAGTATTTCATGTGGCTCTAATTTACATTTGTCTGGACCAGGAGTCACATTGTGTTTCTTTTCGTGTGTTCTTGGCTGTTTGGGTTTCCTCTTCTGTGAAATCCTGGTTGTATCCTCAGTCCATTTTGGGGGTCCCTTTCCACTATGCACTTATCTCAATGCATCATAATTATTTATGTTCCAAAATGCCGTGAGTTCTACCTGGGAGGGAGGGGCCAGATCTTAGTCCTGGCCTCAGCCCCAGCTCCTAGCACACAGTGGGACTGCAGGAAACACTGAATAAAGAAAGGAGCCTCCGCCCGCCTGCCCCGCCTGCCCCGCCTGCCCTGGGAGCCTCTGTCCTGCCACCCTCCGGCCTTCACCTGGGCAGGCTGCTATGCCCCCCAACAGGAGGACCCAAGAATGTTCCCATACTGGGACTGTTCATTTCTCCCAGCCAACTGTCACAGGAACCTCTCACCAGGATCTTTGAAGAGCCTCCGGGCAAAGCTGAGTGGCATCTCACCATAAGTGCTCCCCTTCCTCCTCATTCCTCCAGGAGAGGAAGGCCTGCCCACAATAACTTTGTCATGCAGCACCTGGCCCAGGAAGGTCAAGTTCTTCTCAGGAAGCTTTTCTCAAACTCCTTCCTGCTGTGAATGGGTCAGAGTGGGAGGAAAGGGATGGGGACCGCCCAATGGTGGCCCCAAATTGCCTCCCCTTAGGGCTTGCTCATGTGGTTTGGCTGGAGAGAAAGGAGTAGACTTGAACAATGGGATTGTCTTACCCAGGGGAAGGTCAAAGTGGGCAGCAGTTGTTTCCCTCTGAGAGGATGGCAGTGGACAGATTCCCCCTTCTGATCTCCAAAGAAACAGCCACCTTCATCAGTATGGACCCCCTTCCAAGCTCAGAAACATCAGAGCTTCAGCCCCAGCATCCCTTGGGGTCAAACTCATTCATACAACTTAGTGGGCATCTGCTACATTCCAGGCACTGTTCCAGGCACTGGAGATACGCTAATGATCCAACAGTCAGAAATTCTCACACCTGTAGAGCTGACATCATCACAACTCCTTAACTCTGCCCTTGAAGTGTGAAAGCAGCCATAGACAACATGTAAATGGTAGCTGGGAATGTGTTCCAATACAACTTTATTTATGGACACTGAAACTTGAATTCCATATAATCTTCATGCATCCTGAAATATTAGCCTTCTTTTGCTTCCCTCCCCCATTTTTTAAAAAATGTATACACCATTTTTAGCTGGAGGGAGGGCCATATAAAAACAGGTGGTGGGGCGCCTGGGTGGCTCAGTGGGTTAAAGCCTCTGCCTTTGGCTCAGGTCGTGAACTCAGGGTCCTGGGATGGAGCCCCACATCGGGCTCTCTGTTCAGCAGGGAGCCTGCTTCCCCCTCGTTCTCTGCCTGCCTCTCTGCCTACTTGTGATCTCTGTCTGTCAAATAAATAAATAAAATCTTAGAGGGAAAAAAAAAAAAACAGGTAGTACCAAGCCCTGTTTGAGATAATAAACGGTGAAACTTACACAGCACAGATATGTGTCAGGACTGTTCTAGCCGTCCCCTGAATTGTCACCTCTCGTCCTCCTAATAACCCTGGGAAGCACACCACCACCACCCGCTCCAGTTTCCAGAGAAGGAAAGAGGCATACAGAGAGGACTAAGTTACACAGTTGTGGGGTCTGGATTTGAATCCAGACAAAGCATATGCTCTTCCGCACCACAGCCTACCTCCCCCTGCACAAAACCAGCACACTAATAAGCTGTCTTTGGTTAGTACCTACTATGTGCCAGACAGGGCTAGTCACAAACTGTACCATAAAGGAATTAAGCTCCGAACAACCTTGGCAGACAGGTGCTATCCTCCCCATGTGGGGGTGGGGGTGTCCTCACTTCCAGGGACTTCATTTGGCTCCTCTAGCTCTCAGCGTCTCTGCCTTGCCGGCCCCCCTCATACACACACCCCCTCCAACCCCATCGCTCCCCGACTGGCCCCACATGCTGGCCACATTTCAACTAGAATTCCACAGCCAGAATGATGTCGGCACCCTCCTAACACTCCCAGATATTCGAAGGGGTAAGATTCAGAGTTTAAACAGCCCCAGGAGACTGGGGAGCTGGGGTGTGGAGGAGTGGGGAGCCGCGGAAAGCCTTTAGGGGCGAGGGACACGGAGGGGTGGGAGCACGGCGTGGCCCGCGATAGAACCTTTTCCTCACTGCAGGGAAGCCGCCGCCCCCCCCCCCCCCCCCCCGCAAAGCCTCTGCCTCCGGGTCTTTAAGCGAGGAGGAGGGAAGCAGGTGAGTGTTCTATGACTCCCAGAGCGTGGGGGAAATGCTTCTGGCATTAAACAAAGCCTTTTTATATTTAAACTGCCAGCCCAGGATTTTCAGAAAAGTTTCCCCAAGTGTCACTGAGTGTGTGTGCACAAAAAATTATACACCGGTGTATAAACACAGTTGGATGCAGAAACACACACGTGTGCACGTTAAAACACCCCAGATAGGTCTAGGCACGGCCACGGCGGCCCGAGAGTCACATTCATTTCGGCGCACGTCGCGCCCTGTCCTGCACACCCAGGGCGGCGCGCTCCGTGGGCTTTTTTTGCACACCCGGGTGCAGAGCTGGCCGGGGTGTAGGCTCCGCCAGGAATTCCAGAGCCACGGGAGGTGGGAGGAGGAGGAAGCCGCCGCAGCAGGGGTGGGGGGGGAGGAGGGGAGAGAGGCGGGAGCCCGAGAGCTGGGCGAGCGGGGCGCTGGGGCCTGGGGCCGGGGGTGGGCAGAGGTCGAGGGAGGAGGGGGCGGCAGATCGAGGCCCCGGCCCCCGACCGAGGAGCCGCCCGGCGGGGGGTGGGGGAGGACCCGGCGGCGGGAGGCCGGAGCCAGATCAGACGGCCGAGGGGCCAGCGCAGGGGGCGGGGAGGGAGGCGGGGGTCGGGGAGGGGGGAAGGGGGGTTGGCGGGGGAGGGGAGAGGTCAGGGTGCGGCGTGGCCGGCCGGGGCGGGAATGGCTACCAGGGTCGTTACACCCGGAGCTGGGTGACCTGTGCTGGAGACGCGGGGAGCGGGTCACTGCGCCGGATCCGGAGCCCGGGGCGGGACTCGGCAGGCCCTCGGATTCCTTTTCCTCTCCTTGCGGTCGGATAAACGAATGGAGAAAACTTGGGGCAGGTTCAGAGGAGCTACAAGGGCTCAGGAACTAGGGGCCGGTGGGCTCTCATTGGCCGGCAGACTTGTGTACAATTTTTATTATTATAATTACTGTTATTTATTTATTTTTTTAATGATTTTATTTATGTATTTGACAGAGAGAGCTTAAGTAGGCAGAGCAAGAGGGGAAACAGGCTCCTCGCTGAGAAGGGAGCCCAACAGGGGGCTGGAACCCAGGACCCTGAAATCATGACCGGAGCCAAAGGCAGAGACTTAACCCGCTGAGCCACCCAGGCGCTGCTATTACTGATATTTATAACGTGAGTTCCTTTGGCTGGAGTCTGGTCCCTTCAGACCAACAGAGACATCCAAAAGCCAAGATCTGGTTGAAAAAGCCCCCAAGAGCCTTTGTCTTTTCCCCTTGACCACAAACCTAGCCCTTCCTTCTGCTTGCCCTACTTGCCCAGCCCCTGAAGGCCTCTGCCTCCCCAGTCTTGGGAGTCAGAGATGCTTGTGTCCTGTTCTCCAAAGCCAGCTGTGCTCCTCCTGGCCTGTCTTCCTGAGGGAGACACACCACTTGCCCTTTTGTTTTGGGGGGCCAAATGGGTCAGTCATACCTACCCTCTAAGACTGCCTGAAGATTTCTAGGCCAGTGTGGGTGCTGGGTACACAAGGAAGCTTTGAATGGAGTCTGCCCATCCCCCACCCCTAGACAGGTTTGGGGTGAATTTTTGGCATTCACGATGAAAAGAGAGCTTTGGGCAATACACTGTTAAAGAAAGTAGGTGATGCCGAGCTCAGGGAACCTCTTCCCAAACTCCACAGTGGGCCAAACGAAGGAAGACCCGAGCCCCGTGTCTCCCAACCCCCAGCGTTGGGCACCTTTCCCTTGACTCAGGTCTTGCAAGCAAATGGCATTGTTTTCCACAGTGAGATTCAAGCCCATCAAGTCAAAGCAGCTACCAATTCCTTTTTTGCCCTTAATTCACTGAATATCGTGTATGTGCCTGTTCCTTCATGTAAGTGAACCCTCCCTGCCTTGCCCACAAACTCCGCTGCTCCTATCTCAAAGACAAGACCCAATGATGTGACTTTTGTGACCCAGGTCACCCTGCCGGCCCATGACACAACCAGGATGCAGCCTCACCCCTGGTATCTCAGATTCACCAAGATGCCTTGCACACTCAGACCTTAAATCTGGGAGGTCAGCTTTTTCTAATCCCCAAGTGATTCTCGTGTGTAGCTGGGATGAGAGCCACAGCACTAAATGTCAGATGGAGATTTTCCAGGCCAAAGTGAGCAAGCAGGGGTCCCCGGGCCCAGTTGGGCACACACTGGCATGTTTTCTTTGGCCCCCACACTGTTGGTTTTATAGGATTCTGAATTCACTGCCAGGTGGTAAAAATCAAGAGATTTCACACCAAAATCCAGATTTCTGACATCTTCTTCAATCGTTGGAGAATTGACGAGGCTGGAGGATTTTACACAAGACAGCAGTGACAGTTGGCTGGAGCAGAGGGACAGCATGGAGCTGCTTGGGTCTGGCAAGGGCCACCCGTTGAGAGTCCTATCCACACCACCGCACCTGCTGGTGTTCCCTTTCTGACCTCACTCAGCGTGCAGGTGGGGAACCTGGCGTCAGAGGGGCCACTGGGGTTTGTCTGGATACCCACAGGTTAGGTTTAGAGCACAGAACGGAGGCTGGGAAGAAACTGGGAAGAAATCTCCTAGCTCGAGTTTCCTGCTCCAGCATCTTACAGGACGCGTAGCTTGGAGAGCTCGGAGGCTCCAGCAAATGAGTCAGCATCTACGCAGATAATGTCAATATCCCAGCAATTACAGGTGGCTGCATTTCGAACTGCATTTAGCTACCTGTTGAGAGCTGTTAAGGGTCATAGTGGAAATCCATGGGTAGAAGGAAATGTGCTGGGGTGGGAGCTGGGGCAGCCCCCGAGGACACAGATGGCCAAGTGAAGACCGTCTGAGTCACGCTCTCAGCCCCTTAGAATGAGGGCGTAGGTAGGGGTCTCCTCTCTCATCCTCCAGAAGGGCAAATGGAGGCTGGAACTGTCCTGGCAAGCAGAAGGTGGGAGCCGGGAGAAACCTGGGGACTTGAACTTGTTCAGGGGTGGCAGATGGGTTTCATCTCATGTGCCATCTGTGATCAAATGGTCCTGCTGCCTGGGGCCGGGGGTCTCCAGGTGGGCCCAGCAGGAAAGAGGGCCAAGATCTGTTGGTATGTCTGCCATGGGGTGGGTGCGGGGAACAGGGCGGGGCGACGGGAAAGTCTCTCAAACTGAGAAGAGGCGCCAAGGCCTCCAGGGCTCTCGGAAGGTCAGATGCACAGAGATTTCAGAGGGGGAGGAGAGACTCCAGACAGAGAGCCCACCAAGGCTGCAGAGAAGGCACAAGCCCGGTGAGGAGGCTGTCCCAGGTGCCTAGGGAAAAGATGGTTCTGGTACAACCCCTGGGATGGGGGGAAAGGAGATTCAGACACACATCCCCACACCACCCCCTGCCCAGTACGGGCCAGATAAGAGATCTGCGGGTGGGCAGCTGCGAGGGAAACCTTCTAGCTTTGCAAGTCCCCAGCTCTCTTTTCAGGAAAAAACAAAAAACAAAAAACAGCTCAGGATGCCTGATGGCGATGTGGGTGTGGAGAGTCAAAGGGCGCACAAAGAACATCCCAGACCTGTTTCAGTCTGTGGCCCCGGGACCACGTCCCCACCTGGCGGGCCCTTGACAGTGTGGCTCTAAGGAGGCCAGATACACTGCATCTTCTTGCGTCTAAGCCAGGCTCAGAGTGGAGATTATGATTGGAGCCTGCAGAGGATGCTGGAAATGGGGGCTGCTCCCCACCTCTTTACCCGGTAAAGCGGTAGATAAAGGGTACCTGTTGAGTTTCTGGATACCAGTCTCTCCAGGGCCACAGAACCCTGAGAGGGCCCTGTTCACTGTGCAGGCCTCTGAGCTCAGGGAACAGTTTGCAGCTACACCTGGCGGTCAGCATGAAAGCGTCAAGGCTGTGGCTGCCTACACTCAGGATACCAGACCACTCGGAGTCCAAGGCTCCAGTCTCTTCCCAGGACCCCAGGTGCCATCTCATCTGCTTCTGGGGTGGTCTGGAGCGCGGGGCCAGCTCATGAGACCGGGAGCCGTAGGAAGAGCAGGGCCCCCTCGCTCTTCTGCCACTTCCCGGCGTGCATCCTTGGACAAGTTGCTCACCCACTGTGAACCTCAAGTGTCCTGCCCGCTGCACAGGGCTGTGGTGAGAGCCAGAGGAAAACACAGACTGGTGGGAAGAGCCACAGACAACATCGGGCCACGTGCAACTTGAACGTGGTTCCCAAACAAATCTCCACGGAGGCTTGTGTTCCAAGCTGGGGGTGCTCTCGCACAAAGCCAAGGCCAGCCCCAAAGAGAGGTGCAGTGTAGCAAGGGAGGCAGATCCCACACAGATCATTTCGGCAGCATGAGAGCCAAGTCATAGAGGTGGCCACTGTGTGCCCCGGGCAGCCAAGGGATAGGAAGGGAGGCGGCCGCACTGGGGAGTTTGCTTACAGTCAGATTCCGTCGGGATCTGAATCCCAGCCCCGGCGCTTGCTAGCTGGGTGACCTGGGGGGCACTTACTTAACCTCTGAGAACCTACCTCCCTTTCATATCTGGAAGAGGAGAAGAGTCATAGCAAACATTTAGTGAACACCAGTTATGTTCCAGGAAATGCTCTAAACCCCTCATACACTTTCTTACTTTATTTTATTTTATTTTATTTTTAAGATTTATTTATTTGAGAGCGAAAGACAGCACGAGCAGGAGGGGCAGAGGGAGAGGGAAAGAGAGAATCTCAAGCAGGCTCCGTGCTAAGCACAGAACCCAACACGGGCTTGATCGTAGGATACTGAGACCATGACCTGAGCCGAAACCAAGACCTGGAGGCTCAACGGACTACGCCACCCAGGTGCCCACCCCCCATACATTTTTTCTGGTTTTTTGGTTTTTTTTTTAAGATTTTATTTATTTATTTGACAGACAGAGATCACAAGTGGGCAGAGAGGCAGGCAGAGAGAGGGCGGGGGTGGGGTGGGGTGGGGTGGGGAGCAGGTTCCCTGCCGAGCAGAGAGCCCGATGCAGGGCTTGATCCCAGGACCCCGGGATCATGACTAGAGCTGAAGGCAGAGGCTTTAACCCACTGAGCCACCCAGGCGTCTCCACCCATACGTTTTAAATCATGCCTTAAGGGGCACCTGGGTGGCTCAGTGGGTTAAAGCCTCTGCCTTCAGCTCCGGTCATGATCTCAGGGTCCTGGGATCGAGCCCCGAGTCGGGCTCTCTGCTCATTCTCTCTGCCTGCCTCTCTGCCTACTTGTGATCTCTGTCTGTCAAATAAATAAATAAAATCTTTAAAAAAAAATAAATCATGCCTTAAAACCACCGTAGGATACAGGCACAATTGTAGTGCTAGTGGGCAATTGAGCAGTAAGGCCTGGAGAGGCCGAGCGCTTTAGCTGAGCTCACACAGAAGGTAGGTGCAGAGCCAGGCTGACCCGACAAGGTCCCCAGTCTTTACCTTCCGTGGTCAGGGAGGAGCACAGTGACACATGAAACAGGCTCAGCACCAAGCCTGGCGCGCAGAAAGCTCCCAGCCCATATTCACAGCGGGGCTGATGGTGGGTGTGTGAGTTGGCTTAAGCCGCCACAGACGGCATGGCTTCGAGGTTAGAAATGTGCTCTCTCACAGGCCGGAAATCTGAGATCAGGGTGTCAGCGAGGCTGGTTTCTTCTGAGGCCTCGGTCCTTGGTTCAGAGCCAGCAACCCTCCCTGTAGGTTGACCCCATCTTTCGTCTGTTCGTGTCTGGGTCCAGATCTCCTCCTCCTGCAAGGGCACCAGACACATTGGATTAGGGCCCAGTGACCTCACTTTAACTCCGTTGCCTCTTAAAGACCCTGTCTCTAAATGCAATCACATTCTGGGGCTAGGACTTCAAAGACCAAACTTGAGGGGACATCCCTGAGCCCATAACAGTGGGAGATATGGTTGCGTATAACTCGGGCAGGGGGGGAGAAGGACGAGGCCCCAGAGCCCTGGTCGGTGGGAAGAGGACCAGTGTGGGCTTGGGCCCTGGACACCAGGTCAGAGCTACTTCCTGTGGGTGGAGCCTATGGGGGAGGAGCGATCCCTCCCCCACATGGTAGTTGGTGCCCCAGCACTATGGGGGCCGTATCCCCAAACCTCGCCTCCCTGAAGACCTTATCCCCAGGGCCAGAAAGGGCACACGGGCCCCAGGCACCATCGGGGCAGCTTGCCATCATCCTTCTTGCCCAGCTGGATCATGGACCGAGAACGCGCTCGTGGGATCAGGAAGCTTCCTCTAGCTGGTGCTCTTCCCCAGGAAGACTTTCCCAAACCTCCTAGGGAATTCCACCTGCCAAGAAACAATGACAGTAAGGGGATCCCTTAAACTCACTCGGGGACTCAGGGCTTTTCAACATGTTTTATTTTGGCCTTGCATTTGGCCGGGTTTGGCCAGTCCTGGAATGGGTGCTGACCACAGCCCCAGATGTGGCCTTCATGCCTTCAGGAGTCAAATCCTAGAGCCACCACTGCAGCCGGGCCTGGGCTCGTCCAGGGGAGAGGGGAGCTTCCTCTCCCTGTGTCAGCTGCCCCCCGCTTCTCCCAAAGATATCCCCCCCTCCCCATCTAGCAGCTACCACCATCGCTGTCACCTGGACAGCTACAGTTTTCGACCTGTCTTGTTCCCCACAAAGCAGCCAGAGGAACCTTCTCATACATCAGGGGATCAGATCTGTCCCCAACTTAAAGGCTTTTAGGAAAGGCCAGACCTGACCTGATGCTGACCCCGGCCTCCTTCTGCACAGCCTGGCCTTGCACCAGCTGCTGTCCTCTGCTTAGGATGCTGGAGTGCTAAGCGTGCTCTCACATCCTGCCAGCTCCCTCCCCACTGCCCCCACCCCCACCTCTCAGGAGCCCCTCCTTCCCCAAGAGCTTTGAACTTCCTGACCTTCTGAGCACTGGCTGCAGGCTGACACCAGGCACACATGCCCTCACTCTCTCCTTCTTCTGCAGCTGGGGCCTGTGTCTGTCTGCATCACGCAGTGGAGAATGTCTGCCTCTTGCGTTCACCGTAGGCTCCAAAAGAACTGGGGAATGATTTATTCTGCCCAGACATCTCTGAGCTCTGAGACCTCCTGCCTCCCAGCCGCCCCACTGTGTCCTTGGGAATCTTTCAACCAGAACCAGTGCTGAACTTGGGGCAGGGGTCTGGGGGTACAAGCACGCTGCCCAGGTGTCCACATCCTCTGCCTGGATGCTCGGTCTGCCCCAGCTGCTCCTGAATGTGCAGAAGTTCCTGCTGTCCTCCCAGGGCACAGACATACCTCCTGAAGGACTTAGGCAAGGTCACTGTATTAGTTTCTCATTGCTGCTGTAACAAATTCCCACAAACGTAGTCACTTGAAACAACACAAATTAATTAATTAACTTATTTATTTATTAAAAGGCCTTGGGTCTTTTTTTTTTAAGATTTTATTTATTTATTTGAAAGACAGAGATCACAAGTAGGCAGAGAGGCAGGCAGAGAGAGAGGAAGGGAAAGCAGGCTCCCTGCTGAGCAGAGATTCGGGGCTCGAGCCCAGGACCCTGGGATCAAGACCTAAGACGAAGGCAGAGGTTTTAACTCACTGAGTCACCCAGGTACCCCCCAAATTATATATTTTAAAAGGTAGAATTTAGGGTATTCCATTATACCACAATGAAGCTATTAAAAAGTGCTAGACGATTGTAGTTTCCCCTCACTGGGCAGTGGTGGAGATTAAATAAGTTAATTCATGAAAAACCACAGGCTGACACCTGGCACGTAAATATTCAGGAAGCGTTAGCCAGCATCATCATTAATGTTGTTGTCATGGTTAAACAGCAGTGCTTCTCCACTCTGACTGCACCTGGGATCACCTGGCAGCCCCAGTACATGGGCCCGCGCTGCTATCCCCCCATGCCCAGGGGGTGGCACCGGTGACCAGGGGCGGGGCCTGCAGCCGGACATTTGTGGAGATGCCCACGTGATTTTATAGGATTTGAACGAGTCAGGTTTTATTCTCTGCTGTACCAACATCCATCTAGTCCCACGATGTGGAAACAATGTCAGCATCTTCTAGAAAGTTCTGTCATCCAGGCCAGCTCCTGCAGAGCAGCAGCACTGGCCTCCTTTATGCATCATCATTCAGCAAATGGAAGCTACTACATTGTGCAGCCCTGACCAGCTGCTGGGGGGAGAAAGGGAAACCCCAGTTCCTACTCTCCAGGAGGACCGGTCCAAGGGGAAACAGGGATGAGAAAACACATCTACACAGTGAGAAAAGGGCCATTGGAGGCACACGAGATTCTGTGAGGGGAGGGAGGAATCAGAGAAGGCTTCGGACGGGAAGAGGTGACATTTTTACAGGGCCTTGAAGAATGTGCAGGAGTTTGCCAAGGAGAGGAGAAGGAAGAGAGGGAGGAGGAGGGGAAGGAGAACTAGAATGAGGGCGGTGGGAGGGGGAGGAAGAGATGGTCGTGTGTGTATCCATGACCTATGGCTATGCAACAAATCACTCCAACATTTAGCAACTTTTTTTTTAAAGATTTTATTTATTGGGGCACCTGGGTGGCTCAGTGGGTTAAAGCCTCTGCCTTCGGCTCGGGTCATGGTCCCAGGACCCTGGGATCGAGCCCCACATCGGGCTCTCTGCTGGGCAGGGAGCCTGCTTCCCTTCCTCTCTCTCTGCCTGCCTCTCTGCCTACTTGGTTTTTTTTGTTTTTTTTTTTAAGATTTTATTTATTCATTTGACAGACAGAGATCACAAGTAGGCAGAGAGGGGGTGCCTGGGTATAATAAAATAAAGATTTTATTTATTTATCTGACAGAGAGAGAGATCACAAGTAGGCGGAGAGGAAGGCAGAGAGAGAAAAACAGGCGGAGAGAGAGAAACAGGCTCCCTGCTGAGCAGAGAGCCTGATGCGGGGCTCGATCCCAGGACCCTGAGACCATGACCTGAGCCGAAGGCAGAGCATTTAGCAGCTTTAAACAACCATTTTGTCATGTTCGTGGACGCTGCAGGTCAGGAATTTGGACAAGGCAGAGTGCAGACTGCTCGTCTCTGCTGCTCAATGTCCAGGGCCTCAGCTAGAAAACTTGCAGCTGGAGCAACTCCAGACCGAGGGCTGAAGCCCTCTGAAATCTCCCTCACAGGCCTGTCCCTGGACCAGGAGGACGCAAGGACGAGGTCGGCCGGGCAGCAGGCCTGCCCAGGATCTGTCTGTGAGGCCCAGGCTTCCTCACATCATGGCAGCTGCGGCGCAGTTAGACCGGACGCTCAGGGATCTACTTAGGAGGATTCCAGTGGAAAAGATAGAAGCCGAACTCCCTTTTGTCACTTGGCCTCCAAGGTCACAAAGCTTCGGGGCTCCTGGGTGGCTCAGTCAGTTAAGCGTCTGACTCTTGATTTCAGCTCAGGTCATGATCTCCGGGTTGTGGGATCGAGCCCCACATGGGGCTCCCCACTTAGCACGGAGTCTGCTTGTCCCCCTCCCTCCGCTCCTCCCCCTGCTCCAGCTCTCTCCTTTTCTCTCTCTCAAAATAAATAAACGAACAAATGAAATCCTAAAGGAAGAAATGAAGTCATAAAGCACCATTCCCACTGCATTCTATTGGTTGAAGCGGTCTTCAGCCCACCCGATTCAGGAGGAGAGGCCGGGAAGCCGGCTCTTGAGGAAGGTCATGTCTGAGAACTGCTCAGTGTGTTCAGGGAGTCGTCACCCTAAGGAGGGGATGGATCCCCTTACGGAGGTACTGAGTACTTACGATACCCCAAAGACCATTCCGAACTCTCTTCGTGGGTTAAATCTGAGTCCCCTCCTACCCAAGGTCAGAGCAAAGTCAGAGAGAGTGGGCTTGTACCAGAGCTGAGACTGAACCCTGGCAGCCTGACTCCGATGTCCAGGCCCTCACCGCTACACTCACTGCCTCCCACCCGCAGAGCCCCGTGTGGCTGGATCCTGGGATGCCTTGGCTGGACGAGGCTCTTGGCAGACACAGGGGAGATTCTGGGGTTCATCCCCAGAGCAGTGGGGAGCCAGGGAAGGGTCTTAAGCAGGACAAGTAGCATGAGCAATTCTGGGTCATGGGACAATCCCACCGGGGACAGGTGGAGAATGAATTGGAGGAGGTGAAGCCACAGAGGGGGGCACTGATCAGCAAGGGGGGGCAAGGGCTGGAAGAAGAGGGTGGGCGCAGGGGAGGTCAGTAAGTGCCAGTCCTTGGGATGCTCTGATGCCATGAGACGTCATGATTTCCAAGACTCTCTGGCCACTTGGGAACATTCTTTTCTTTTCTTTTTTTTTTTTTAAGATTTTGTTTATTTATTTACTTGACAGACAGAGATCACAAGTAGACAGAGAGGCAGGCAGAGAGAGGAAGAAGCAGGCTCCCTGCCGAGCAGAGAGCCCAGTGCAGGGCTTGATCCCAGGACCCTGAGAGATCATGACCTGAGCCGAAGGCAGAGGCTTTAACCCACTGAGCCACCCAGGTGCCCCACTTGGGAACATTCTTGCCATATGGAATTTTAAGTTTAGTTTACAACAAAAAGAACGCAAAAACAAAAAACAAAAAACAAAAAAGAATGCAAAATCACATTAAAAAGAACCCGAGTGTTATTTAAGAAGTACTTATCTACTGCGCTGTTGACTCTCCCTTTGCCCCCCTCTATGTATACTTTTAACCCTTCTCCTCCTCCTGAGTCCTGGTCTCACTGTGTCAGAGCACATCGCCAGGGTCTCCCCTGCTCTCTGACTCCCTGTGTCTCAGCCATGGCGGGGGGCCCTGGAGGAGATCAGAAGACAGGAGAAGAGAGAGGCCAGAGTATTTAGTTCTCGGGCCCCTCTTTGCCTTTCTGTGGTCTTGGCAGTGGCTGAATCCCTGAGCTTAAGGTCACAGCTCCAGGTGGCCCCTCTCCCACTGCTCCGACCCCCACCCAGTCTCCGGGTCTCCAGTAACACCATTCCTGCCCCCACGTGACCAACACGACTGTACACAGAAAAAAGCCTGGATAGAAAAGCCTAAATTGTAAATAGAAGTTATTTAGGTGGTTAGAGGAGAGGGGTTTGTCCCTACTTTTAGATGCTTGCTGAATTGTTTGCAGTGAATCCGTATAACTTCTATGATTTTTTTTAAGTCATGTTCACCATTTAACATTTAAAGCCGGTCCGATGTAGAAAAGACAGATGTGGTAGGGAAGCATCTGTGATGGTTTCCAAGTATGTCTGTAAGCCCTTTGACACCCCTCCCTCCCAATGGGGAAGCTAATTCCCTCCCCTCGAATGTGGGCTGTCCATAGTGACTTGCTTCTAATGCATCAAATATGGTAAAAACGATGTATGTCTAGATCATAAAGGCATCACGGCTTTCTTCTTGATCTCTCTCTCTCTCTCTCTCGTGGATCACTGGCTCTGGGGAAAACCAGTGGCCATGTCATGAGGACACTCAAGCAGGCTTCTGGAGAGATCCACATGGAGAGGTACGAAGGCCTGTCAGCTGTCAGGTGAGTGAGTCATCTCAGGAACACCTCCTCCAGCCATCAAATCTTCCGGTGACCGGAACCCTGACATCTTGACAGCACCTTTGTGCGAAATCTTGATCCAGACCCAACCGGTTCAGCTGCTCCCAGAGTCCTGACCCACGGAATATGTGGGAGATGAAAAATGTTTCCTGTGTTAATGCTGCACGGCTTGAGGGTGATCGTTGCATGGCGGTGGTAACCCACCACAGGTTCTCCAGACCCCGGCGTGGATATTCGGATACATGGGACACGAGGTAGGGAAGGCATCATGGGGGCTAGGTTAGGGGAGGACGGGCACTGGATGGGGGGCACTGAGGAGAAGCCACAGAACAGGGAGGCGAGACCAAGGTAGAGAGACACCCAAGCCCATGAGAAATGGGATGACGATTGTGAAGAAGTCGCTGGGCCTGGCCAGAGTGTCCTAGGGGACCTTGCTGAGAGAGAGCAGTTTTCGGGCTTCTGCCCTGAGTCCCTCTAACTGAGGCTCTCCACATGTCATCCTTCCAAGGGCCGGGGACAACACAGCCATATCCTGGACCAAGGTTGCTCACTCGAGTCCCCCGAGCTTGGGACACCAGTCACCCAGAGCTTGTGGGATGGAGGGCAAAGCCCCACGTCTGTGAATCCAGCTCCCAGCACTTACTCTGCAGAAAGTGGGGGGTTTTTTTCCCTTCCTTTCAAGAACTTTCCTTTTTTTTTTTTTTTTTAAGATTTTATTTATTTATTTGACAGTTAGAGAGATCACAAGCAGGCAGAGAGGCAGGCAGAGGGAGAGGGGGAAGCAGGCTCCCCGCGGAGCAGGGAGCCTAATGCGGGCTTCCGTCCCAGGACCCTGAGATCATGACCCGAGCGGAAGGCAGAGGCTTAACCCACTGGGCCACCCAGGCGCCCCTCAAGAGCTTTCTTAATTTCCCCCTTTCTTTCTCCACACTCCTGTCAGGGGACTGAAGTGTAGAGACACCCACCTCTAAACATACTCTCGACAGAAACACACTCACAAATCCTAAATGTTCAGACCGGGAAGGATGGCTTAAGATCCTGTGTCTTCTCGAGTAATTTCAGAGGCAGTAGCTTCTCCGGGAGGAAAAGGCTCCTTGAACACCCTTACCCAGCGTCCGTGTGGGACTAACTCCGCCTCCCCGGGTTCTCAAAACCCAATTTAATCCAAGCTTATTAACACATAACATTTTAATTTGCCTTTTCAATATGCTCCGCGCTGTATAAGCGTAACAAATTTAATAACATCAGAAGTAAGGATTTCATATGTTAATTACCATGTTTCCACTTCTTTGAGAAGCTCTATCCTGTTGGGGTAACCCCTGCGGAAAACAGACCGCCCGAAAGCCAGCCCGCTCCGGGTCCTCCCGCAACTCCACCCCCATCGCAGCACCGCAAGCCACCGGGAAGAAAAACCCGTGTTTCCTGGGCGTGGAGACCCCGCTGAAATGGACTGTTTTCCGGGGCGCTAGCGTGCGTCCCCCCAGACGCACAGGCGGAGACCCGGGTTTCAGTGTAAGTTGTTCACTTAGGGGAGGGTCTCGGGAAATCCCCCTGGGAAAGGGGGGACGTGGACAGGGAGAGGACAGCAGCCACTAAAGGGTGTGTTGTCAAGCGTGTTCCCCCTGAGCGCGGCTGGGTCTCAGTCCTTGGGGGGCAGCCATCCGGGGTCATTAATTCTTTGGTGTTTTGGTCTGCTCTATGGGTGGCAACATGGGCTCCTGTGCCCTGGGAAAGCCTGCAGGCCGAGGACCCCGGGGGCTGGCCGCTGGGGGTCAGACTGGGGAGCACTGAATTGTCAAGCTCAGGGAAGGCGGAAGGGGGTGGGGGGGCCTGGGCGGTGATGATTTAATGGGGCTCTGCGCACACACGCCGAACCCCAAGTCCCAGCACAGGTGGGTCCAGACGTGAGTTCTGGAATTGTTGAAGACACATAGCTGTTGTTGAAGGTTGTTGAAGACACATAGCTCTGGATCTTTCCGGCCAAAGGAGACTCTGAGCCTCAGGCCCAAAGCCATCAGCAAACCATTTCCAACAAGGCACCGGCTCTGGCTCTGGCGAGGCCTGGAGACTGGCCATGGGGGAAGCTTGCTTTTGTCCTGTAAATGCCCAGAGGGGCAGGAGAAGCCCTAGTGGCAGGCGGGATCCCTCCAGGGGTCCTGGACACACTTTGTCGGTTATAGATTTATTTTCATGGGTATTCAAAACAAAATATCCCATCCAACTCTTGCTTTCACGGATAATGCTGCTTAGGACAGAGCTGAGTTTAAAAAGTAAGCGAGTCCAGGGGCGCCTGCGTGGCTCAGTCAGTTAAGGGCCTGCCTTCAGCTCAGGTCATGATCCCAGAGTGCTGGGATTGAGTCCTGCTTTGGGTTCCCCCCCTCACCCAGGAGCCTGCTTCAACCTGGGCCTCTCCCCCTGCTCATGTTCTCTCTCTCTCTCTCTCTCAAGTAAATAAATAACATCTAAAGAAAATAAATTAAAAAAAATAAAAAATAGGTTAAAAGTAAGGCAACCCAAATATCCATCAACAGAAGAATGGATAAACAAATATGGCAGGGGCGCCTGGGTGGCTCGGTGGGTTAAGGCCTCTGCCTTCAGCTCAGGTCATGATCCCAGGGTCCTGGGATCGAGCCCAGCATCGGGCTCTCTGCTCAGCAGGGAGCCTGCTTCCTCCTCTCTCTGCCTGTCTCTCCACCTACTTGTGATCTCTGTCAAATAAATAAATAAAAATCTTAAAAAAAAAAACAAATAAGGCAGATACATACAAGGGAACATTAGTCCTACAAAAAGTTAAATTCTGCTGCGTGCTACACTACGTATGTGCCTTGAAAACATTACGCTGAGTGAAGTAAGTCAGACACAGAAGAGCAAGGCTTCTAGAAGCAAGCAGATCCATGAAGTTTGCCAAGGGAAGGAAGGGAGCAAGACAATCTAGGCAGAGGGCACGGCGGGGTGAACGTGTGAAGGGCCTCACTGAGCATAACTTGACTCGTTTGGGGCCTCACACGGGTCTTGTGTGGCTGACGGAGGAACGGCAGGAGGAGAACAAAGGAACTGAGGGGACAAAGCCAAGTTAGTGTCCCCATTCCTGGTTATTTTTTCACCTGGGTCCGCTACGCCTAAGGAAATCCCAAGACAAGGATCCCGGGCCAAGTGGGCAAGTGAATACTTAGGAGGCAATGCTCAGAGGCACATCAGGGGAATAGGGATGTGAGGCCTTAGAGGGTGTGTCATTGTACAGGTGACTGAGGAGTGGCGGGCACCTGCTGGGAACCCAGGGAATCTCGAGAATGCCAGGTTTATACCCTAGAAGCACGAGCTGCTCACAGGGAGTGCTGACTCCTCACCACCTCTGGCCTGTCTGGCCCTCAGCCCAAGTGGGCTCCAGGGGCCAGAGAACTTAGGGACTGGAGGCTGGAGGCCCTACCCCTGTAGGCCTACGATGCTGGGTGTTGAGGGGCAGCAGGCCAGTGTCCACAACGTCAGCCCCAATTCCACCACCTCTCATTTCACATCTGAGACCAACCCTTAGTGAGGGAAGCAGAGGAGGAAGGAGAGGGAGGTTATCTTAGCCAAGAGGCTGATCTGCCCACAGTCTGGCTCAGGCCTTCATTTCACTCACAGCGTCAACTCATCCCTGCACCAGGGAAAATCTAGGGTTTTGAGATTTGTATTTCTCTTACCACTTGGTCCCTAAGCACAAACTGAAAGCCGCTCGGCCCAAAACAGGGCCATGGTGGGGAGGGGAGGACAAAATGGCGGCAGCTGAGCCAGAGGACCCTAGGCTCAGCTCCTCCTATGAATACAACTAGATAACTATCAAATCATCCTAAATAACCTCAAAAGCGGGCCATGTTGGATTCGTGGTAGACACCGGGGCGAGTATGGGGTCTCCAACATGGCACCTTCCTCAAGTTCAACAGAGGCTTCCTTTGGGGCTCCCATGCCGACCCGCCTTGCCCTCCTGTGGCCCTGTCACACCTGTCCTTCCCCGGCCTTCCTTGTCGGTCTTCCTCGTGAGGATCTGAGCTCCACAGTAGGGCACAGGAGCCAGGCAGCTGGGTTCACACTGTCGCTGTACCTGCGGGCCCAGGGCCTGGCCCCGGGAGACCTTCGGCAAACACCCGTCACCTCCAGGAATGCAGAACCCAACACAGAGCACGTGCTGTGGGCCGAACGCAGAAGCCAGCGCTTTACAGCATTCTCTCTTTAGGCCTCACAATCACCCCAGAAGACGGCGCTCTGTACTGATTTTGTAGAAACACGGTTGCTCTTCGTTTTCTAATTTTACAGGGGAAACAACAGAGGCTTGGGCCAAGGGACTCACCATAGGGGACGCTGAGATGCACCACCCATAACCTACCCCGAATCACTTCAGTGCCGGAAGGCGTGACTTCCAACAGCCAGCAGCTCTGTCTCTTTGCCGGGGGTCTTTCTCTGGTCATCCGAGAGGACGCCCATGCACACGCCGGCCTAGGTGCTGCCGAGCTAACAGCCCTCCGTGCAGCCTTCCATCCATGGTGGTGAAAGTCGGGGTATCAACATCCCAGCGCCCCCCACCCTCGGGGACACACTGTACACTCGTGCCCAGATCTCCCCAGGGGGATGAGCTCCAGCTGCTCAAAAACCCACTCTGATTGGCGTTCCCTCCCTGCCCCCCGATTTCCCACTGCTCTCCTGGTGCTCCCCGAGATCACCCCTAAATCACCACTTGCACTCGAGGTCTTGTCTCCATGGGTGTTCCTGACCGAGCAGCTCTGCAGACTCGGGGTGCTTACTCCACACCCACACGCTTCACCTTGATGCTGCCCTGAGCCATTACTGACCCCTGGGTTTCTTTCACCAGAAGATTTCAGGGCCGCCAACCCTTGCATGCTCTCCTGGACTTCCCACCTTGGCAGCACCATCCAGCCTCATGAAGGGGGAAGCCCAGAGTTTGAATTTTAAGCACCTGTAAGGGGCTTCTTCTGCATCTTGGTTATTTTATCCCGATTTGTCCAGAGCCTTTGCAAAAGTGAAGTCTTGGCCTACAGCTTCACCTTTTTCAACCTTTTCTGTGCTCCCCCCACCCCCAAGCTATTCCTCCACCTTTCACCAGACCCAAATTGAGATCTTTCTCTTTAGAACTTACAGCTGGGTTTTTCTTGCCCACTGGCGATGAGAGACTGGGTCATTCTGGTGACAGTCCGGAGACAGGCAGGGACAAGCTGTTGCCCCGAGTGCATCCTGCGGAGAGGATTATTATCAGTTGGATAGTGCTCGTAGTGGCAAGCTCCCACCTCATACACTAGCTCCCGGTGAGTGCCCACTTTTCATCCTGAGAGCCAATGGGGAAAGCAGCCTCCCCTGCCCCCTCCACTGGGCTTTGTCCCTGGGGGTGAGGCCAGCTGTGGTGCCCTCTGACTAGCTGCCAGGCATCGGCCTGGCCTTCCCTGGCCAGAGGTGGAGTCCCATCCCTTCTTGTTCCCCACATTCTGGAAGGCAGAACTGGTTTTTTTTTTTTAAGATTTTATTTATTTATTGGACAGAGATCACAAGTAGGCAGAGAGGCAGGCAGAGAGAGAGGAAGGGAAGCAGGCTCCCTGCTGAGCGGAGAGCCTGATGTGGAGCTCGATCCCAGGACCCTGAGACCATGACCTGAGCCGAAGGCAGAGGCTTTAACCCACTGAGCCACCCAGGTGCCCAAGCAGAACTATTTTTTAACAATTGCCTTGGCCCCCCTCTAACCCTACAGCAGCCACATGGGGTAAAGTATAAAGCGAGGTAAATCCCAGTTGCAAATGTCTCGGCAGGTCGCCCTTTTGTGGCCATGAAGACTGAAGTGGAAACTCAAGCATTGTCCCAAGCACCTAAAGGACCTCGAGGGTCTTCAGGGACTCCCACCCCCAGCCCATCCTTTACCCTAACAGGTCTCCCCCACTAGCTCCTCCAACCTGTTCCCCTTGTAGCCTCCAGGATAATGTTCTCCAAATACTGAGACGGTCAGATCAATCCTCTGCTAAAACCTCCCAGTGGCTTCTCTGACAATTAAAATAATAGTCATCTTGCGCCCACGGCCAGCCTGGCCCAGCACGGCACAGGCTCTTCTGACCTCACCCCCGACCTCCGTGGACTGACACTCTGGCCATCTTCCTTCACCCGGAACTTCTCCAGCACTTCCTGCCTCAGGGCCTTTGCACTTGCCTGGGGCCTCTGTCCCTCCTCAGAGAGGCTGTCCCTGGTCACCCTATGGCCTAGTCCCCGACCTCATCCCTTTCTGCCAAGCCACTGTGATGACTGTCACCACAGCTCTGATTGCTTTTGGAGGATGTTTTATTTGTCATTGGCCCACTTCCTGGCTGTCGGTTCCCTGAGGTTGGGGACTTTGCTCCATGTTTAGGAGGCACCCGTAGGCTGCTCCTGTAAGATCCCTCCTGCCTGCTTTAACTCCGCCATATTTATCTTCCACCCAGGCCACTCATGGCCCCGGGGGAGCCCCCACCCTTCAGGAGCGCGGGGAGTTCAGCTCCGGTCCTGGAGTGGGAGGGCCTGGCAACCGGGCCCCTGGAGCAGCAGACCTCGGGGCTTTCTCCAAGCTTCCCTTGGTCCCCAGGGTCTTTGGTGGCCTCTGCCCAGCAACCTGGGCCCCGGCCCAGGAGGGGACAAGTTCCTGAGGGAAAGGACTGGAAAGTGAGGCTCTGGGGTCAAGGGTCCTCCTGGGAATGAGCCCTCAGGGACACGTAGTTTGCTTGGAAGTTGCCAGGCTCCAATCACCCACAGCCCCCTCCCCAGGGCCTTGCACCCTTGGGAGACAGAGCCCAGAGAAGCAGCAGGCCACCGGAAAATTGCTTGGAGAAGTTTACCAACGTTCTCTCTCTACCCCCATGTACCCTCTGGGTCTCCTGGGCTCCTGCAGCTCCGGGGAGCACAAGGACGTGGGTCCCAGGAGGCCTCATGCCTGGCTGGCCTCACTCTTTCCGAGGTGGGTCCTAAGAGCCAGGAGTTCATGGAGAATCAGAATCTGGGCCCAGGAGACCACAGATCTCCCTGGATCCCGGCCCTGCTTTCCTCTCAACCACAGCTGACCTACCCAGAGCAGTGTATTATCATATATAGTCAGGAGGTGCTGTCTTGGGTCTGACTGTAGTCTCACCTGCTTTCATGGAAAAGCGTATTTTGAGAATGCGGCAACCGAAGGTCAGATGGTATCTATATCTTGGCTGATAAGGAACTCAGATTTAAAGACTACACATTGGGGTGCCTGGGTAGCTCAGTTGGTTAAGTGGCTGCCTTCGGCTCAAGTCATGATCCCAGGGTCCTGGGATCGAGTCCCGCATTGGGCTCCCTGCTCAGTGGAGAGCCTGCTTCTCTCCTTCCCTCTGCCCGCCGCTCTGCCTGCTCATGCACTCTCTCTCTATCTTTCTGTCAAATAAATAAATAAATACTTTAAATAAATAAATAAAATAAGGACTAGACATTTGAGGACCTGGCACAGGGAGGTAAGGAAGCCTCAGGACAGTGGGGCGGAGCCGTCGTCTCTTTTCTCAGCTTCTACTTGAGCAAGACGCAGCAGGGAAAGTGAGGGCCAAGGCTTGGGCTCTGGAGGCAGGCAGACCTCGGTGCAGCCCTGGTTCTGCGCCCCGCTCTTGTGGGCTCCGGTCCGCACCTCTAACCCAGTGCCATCCAGGTACCAGCTTCCAGGGTACGATTACCTGAGCTGACCTGCGAGCAGGAGCCCGGAGCACCTGGCCCAGGCAGTGTGCTGGGGACACGGCGCTTCCCCCTCTCCCTCCTCTGGACTTGCAGATTCTGAATGTGCACGTTGTCCTGGGTAAAAGAATGAGCCTCGGCCCTTGTTCCTCCTCCCGAGCTCAGTGGGCGCTTCTTCGTTCAACAAACACCATCGCAGGCAGCCTGTGTCCCAGGCGCCTGGGCAGGACAGGCGAAGGGAGCTCAGGAGGTGGGGGCAGGGAGGTGACGCTGGAACTGAGAGCGTCAGGGGTGAGGCAGGCCGAGGGCGCCCAGCCCTTGCCTCCTGTGCCGTCTTTCCGTGCCTTTTATTTATTTCACATCTATCCTCCCCCTTTATTTTGTGTTAAAGATTTTATTTATTTGAGAAAGAGCGAGAGAGAGCGAGCACAAGCTGGTGGGGGTTGCAGAGGGAGAGGGAGAAGCAGACTCCTTGATGAGCAGGGAGCCCGATGCGGGGCTTGATCCCCGGACCCTGAGATCATGACTGGAGCCAAAGGCAGCTGCTTCACAGACTGAGCCACCCAGGCGCTCCTCTCATTATTGTTTAAACCGATGTGGTTTACGCACAGTCAAGGGATCCCCTCTGCAGCGTTCAGCTCCCTGAATTTTCAGCCATGTGTACACCGGCGTGACTCCCTCTCTGGTGTAGGCATAGACACTAGCCGCCAGCAGCAGCCCTGCGTGCCAGTGCCCCGGTCCCTACCTGTTGCCCCAGGTCCCGGTTCTGACCCTGTCACCACCCACGACAGAAAGTCCCCTTTGATATCATCTATCGTGTCACACCCTGTTCACCATTCTCAGATGAAATTCATAAATCCCCACCTAAATTAAGAAGGGAAATAAGAGAAAGCAGATGTTAATATGCGTATGTATTTATAATCCAAAAGTAAGTGTGGTGGGGCAGGATGGCAAGGTTCCCGTGAGAATTATGGCTCAGTCGGTTAAGCATGTGACTCTTGGTGTCAGCTCAGGTCGTGATCTCAGGGTCATGGGATCGAGCCCCGCGCCAGGCCCTGCATGGAGTCTGCTTTGAGAGTCTCTCTCTCCCTCTGCCCCTCACCCCACTAATAAGTGTGCTCGCTCTCTCTCTCTTCCAAATAAATAAATAAATAAATCTTTAAAAAAAGAAAAAAAAAAGAACATCCCAGACGTAAGTCTTCTCCAGGGAGCATTTACACCTGAGAACCCCTCGGACTGGCAGAGCTGCAAGGATGTCGGGAACACTCAGCCAACAGGCCTGGAGTCAGAAGGGCAGGCAGGCGGGCACTTGACCAAGGTCACTGCTCTGGCAGACCCACACCAGAACCTAGGTCATAGGGATGGCACCACACCGCATTCGAGAGCACAGACCGTGGAGTCAGATGTCCTGGTCTGAATCCTCAGGACGATGATGGCCGCAGACCCCTGTGAGGACTGGATGAGACCATGCATACGGAGAGCTCACGTTCACCCAGATAAGCACATCTGTTCACCCGCCTGATTTTGACAGGCAACAAGTGCAAAGGCCCTGAAGCAGAAACAGGCTTGAGTTCCAGGACAGAAAAGAAGGCATAGAGAGTAAGAGCATTACGACTTGAAGTTGGCCAGGGACACAGGGCCAGATCATGCAGGGGGTTGCAGAATTGCGTTTTGGTTGCAGGGGAAACTTGTAGGTTTCCACCAGGGGAGGTGGGATAGTCTGATTGATGTACTTTGTTGCTACTGTTTCTGTTGTCTAAGTAGGCGCCCTGCCCCGTGTGGGGCTTGAACTCACAACCTGGAGATCAAGAGTCACATGCTCTATTCACTGAGCCAGCCAGGTGCCCCTGATGTACTTTTACAAGTTCCCTCTGGCTGTTGTGTGGAGAAAGGCTGCAGAAGGTAAGAGGAAGAAAAAAAAAAAAAAAAAAAAAAGAAGGTAAGAGGAAGGAAAGAAACCAGTGAGCAGGCTACTGTGGGTTTCCGGGTGAGAGGTGATGGAGGCCTGGGTCCAGGCGGTGGTGGGTGGGCACAGCTGGACAGATGTGGATCGCTCATAACTCAATCAACATTGGGATGATTTCCATCCAGCATTCTTGTGCTGTGCATTCAACAAACATTACCCCAGTGCCTCCCAATATTCCCTTGCTTATTCAATTGTCTTTATTCGGGACCTACTGTGTGCAAGGCTCAGCACTAGGCTGAGCTGAAAGGGGGTGGTGGAAGGAAGCAGAGATTCCCTCCGCCCCACCCTACTATCAGACTGAAGAAGAGGAGCCATGTGTCCTGGGTGACCGCAAATCCTAGCTCACTCATGAGAGCCCCTCACTGTTTCGACACTTAGTCTCTGCCACGCCTGACTTTTAACTTTCCACTCTGGGAGTTTGAGCCCTACTGTGTCCATTGTACAGATGAGGAAGTAAAGGCCTGGCCTTCACTTGGGCAGCTGTCACAGGAGACCTGGGCTTACACTGCCCCCATGCGGACACCCAGCTCCCCTCTGGCCTGCACCTTGTACAGCCCACCCCCCCACCCCCAGCCTCTGCCTCTGCCTCTGGGGCTTACCTCCCTTTCCACACCCTTCCCCACCCCAGCTCCATTGGCAGAGTCTGTGCCAAGTACTGATTCCACACACGTCTATGAAGCCGCACCCCCACCCCCACCCCGTGCAGCCGCAGACTCAGCTTCACAAAACACACACACCCAGAATCCCACCTCCCACCACTCCGGCCCCCCACTGGGCTGCAATCACCTCCTACCAGAACCAGTCCCTGGCCTGCTGTCTCCCATCTTCTGCCCTTGGCCTTGCACCACATAGAACAGTGCTGTCCAGCAGAAATACAACATGAGCCATGGGTGTGGATTCTCATGTCCTAATAGCCACATTTTTAAAAAGTAAAAGAACATGGAAAATATTAACTTTAATAACTTTAAACATATCCAAAATGCTATCATTTCAACATGTAATCAGTGTTTTAAGAGTTGATGATGGGACGCCTGGATGGCACCATTGGTTGAGGTCTGACCCTTGGTTTAGGCTCAGGTCGTGATCTTAGGGTTGTGGTACGGAGCCCTGTGCCGGGCTCTGTGCTCAGCAGGGAGTCTGCTCGAGATTCTCCCTCCCCCTCTGCCGTTCCCACTCCTGCTCGTTCGCACACTCTCTCTCAAACAAATAAATAAATCTTTAAAATAGTTGGTGAGGTAGTTTACCTTCTTTCTTTCACAGTACTTTTTTTTTTAATGGATTTTTTTTTTAAGATCTTATTTACTTAAGAGAGACAGAGAGCACAAGCAGGGGGCAGAAACAGAGGGAGAGGGAGAAGCAGATTCCCCGCAGAGCAATGAGCCTGATGTGGGGCTTGATCCCAGGACCCCAGGATCATGACCTGACCCCAAGGCAGAGGCTTAACCGACTGAGCCACCCGGGTGTCCCCAGAGCATATCTTTGGCATCCACTCTATACATACACACACTGTGAATGTCAGTTTAGCAGGCCACATTTCAAGCACTCCGTGGCCACACGTGGCTGGCCAGTGGCTTCTGTGATAGACAGAGCAGCTCTGTTGAAAACGCAGCAGCCAGGCAGTCCTATTTTTTGTTAAATTTTATTTTAATTCCAGTTAGTTAACATACCATGTTGTGTTAGTTTCAGGTGTACAACGTAGTGATTCAATACTTCCATGCATCACCCAGGGCTCATCACCACAAGAGCCCTCCGTCATCCCCATGACCTGTGGAACCCATCCCCGCACACACCCGCCTCCTCTCTGGTCACCATCAGTTTGTTCCTAGAGTTAAGAGTCTATTTCTCAGTGTGCCTCCCTCTCTCCCTCTCTTCCTCCCCCTTTTTTTTTTTTTTTTCCCGTGGCTCACTCCTTTGGTTTCTTAAATTCCTCACATGAGGGGCACCTGGGTGGCTCAGTGGGTTAAGCCTCTGCCCTCGGCTCAGGTCATGATCTCAGGGTCCTGGGATCGAGCCCCGCATCGGGCTCTCTGCTCAGCAGGGAGCCTGCTTCCCCCTCTGTCTCTCCCTGCCTCTCTGCCTACTTGTGATTTCTTTCTCTGTATCAAATAAATAAGTAAAATCTTTTTAAAAAATTCCATACATGAGTGAAATCATATGGTGTTGATCTTTCTCTGACTGGCTTATTTCACTTAGCATGATTCTCCCTAGCTCCATCCATGTCCTTGTAAATGGCAAGATTTCATTCTTTGTGATGGCTGAGTAATATTCCAGTGTGCATATATACCCCACCTTCTGTACCCATTCGTCTGTTGAAATTACACTGGGGCTACTTCCAGATCTTGGGGATTATAAATGATGCTGCTATAATCATGGTGGGGGGGGGCGTGTATCCTTTTGAATTAGTGTTCCCATATGCTTTGGGTGAATACCGATATTGTGATTACTAGATTGTAGCATAGCTCTATTTTTAACTTTCTGAGGAACCTCCATTCTCTTTTCCAGAGTTGCTGCACCAGCCTGCATTCCCACCAACAGTGCGAGAGGGCTCCCCTTTCTCCGCATCCTCGCCAACATCTGTGGTTTCCTGTGTTGCTGATTTTAGCCCTTCTGACAGGTGTGAGGTGATATTTCCTTGTAGCTTTGATTTGCATTTTCCTGATGATGAGTGATGTTGAGCATCTTTTCACGTGTCTGCTGGCCATCTGGATGTCTTCTTCAGAGAAATGTCTGTTCGTGTTTCCTGCCTATTTGTTAAGTGGATTGTTTGTTTTCGGAGTGTTGAGTTTTAGAAGCTCTCTGTATATTTTGGATATTGCCCCTTTATCCAATATGGCATTTGTAAATATTTTATCTCATTCCATAGGTTGCCATTTTCTTTAAGTTTTATTTTTGAGTAACCTTTACACCCACCGCAGGGCTCAAACTCCTAACCCTGAGGTCAAGATCAAGAGTCAAATGCTCTGGGACACCTGGGTGGCTCAGTGGGTTAAAGCCTCTGCCTTCAGCTCCGGTCATGATCTCAGGGTCTTGGGATTGAGCCCCGCATTGGGCTCTCTGCTCAGCGGGGATCCTGCTTCTCTCTCTTTCTCCCTACTTGTGATCTCTGTTTGTCAAATAAATAAATAAAATCTTAAAAAAAAAAAAAAAGTCGAATGCTTCTCCAACTAGCCAAGTGCTCCCCATTCCCATAGGTTGCCTTTTAGTTGTGTTGATTGATGGTCCTTTTAAAATGCCAGCCAGGGCCCAGGGCTTATGCCTCCTCTATTTGGAGCCTTGCTGCGGTTCCTCACTTCTCTCAGGGTCGTTTCAAAGTCTTCACTGGATGAACAGACTGGCATGCCTCAGGGCCTTTGCACTTGCTCTCTCCTCATACCTATAACACTTCCACCGGAGACAACCTGGTGGCTTGCTTCCCAGCTTCCTCCGGATCCCCACCCCCACCCCCCTCCTTCCTACGTCATCCTTCATCCCTAATTAGGTTTTCTCCAAAGCCCTTATTACCTTCTAATACACTGTATAGTGTTCTTATTTATTGTGTTTGCTCTCTTTGTCTCCCTTGTGAAAATGGCAGCTCCAGGAGGGGAGGGATTTTGTCTGTTTTGTTCATGGCTCTATGCCCACAGCTTGGCACATAGTAGCTACTCAACAAATATTATTTGGTTGGATGGATTCACAGATGGACAGATGGACGGACGGACGGATGGACGGATGGAAGGACGGACAGATGGATGGATGGACTGACGGATGGATGGATGGATGGATGGATGGACACAGACCTGCCATGTGCCTGGCAGGCAGAGCAGGTGGAAAGCCAGTAGTCACACACACGAGCAAGCAACAGAGCCCAGAAGCTTCCAGTGCGGTCACCTTTCCTGGCAAATGCCGATGTAGCAAGGACAACTGTGGGGGGGTGAGGGGGAGTGAGGTCTGGGCCACCCTCTGGAAGTGTATTTCCTCAGGCCAGTTTCTTGTGGTCTGGGACATTTTTAAATAGTCTGTGATTTAAAAACAGAAAATCTCCTGGTCTGCTCAATTAATGCCCACAGTTCATTGTTTAGAACGGCACATAAAATTTTATAACGGGAAATTACGAGAATGCTCTTTGAAGATTTCCCCCAAGGAATGGATTTGGGAAGAAAAATCCCTTTTCTGCTTTCAAAGAATAGGTCCTCCTAGCAGAGTCTGAAACCTTCCCAAGAGACGAGCTTATGGGGGCAGAGGGGAGGAGCTCTTTCCAGAGCAGGAGCTGTGGGCTTGGGTCCCAGCTCTGTGCATGAACCCGACAGCCAGCACCGACTCAGGACTAAGCACTTCCCACACAGACATCTTCCGCTCAGCCCAGCAGTGGATTAAGGAGTGTGCCCATTTACTAGGTCTGAAAACTAAGGTTCAGAAGGGTTCCGACCGAGGCCTGTCTCGGGGAAGCCATGTGGCTTTTGCCCCCCACCCATGAAAGGCCCTGACTTTAGGCTCTGTAGGTTCTCCCGAGAGGCGTCACAGACACCTAGCCCACATCTATCACATTAGGGTGTCCATTCACCCCCAGGTCACCCCTCCCAGACATAGGATGGATCACTGCTTCCTAACATCAGGATTACCATCTGAAGAGTACATTGCATGGGATCTTTCGAGTGTACTGAAGTATTACTTTGCTCAAGGCAAAAGTTTAAAATGCACCAGAATTTTCGAAATCCTATTTGGGCATTTCTCTACTTGTTTTCATTCATCTAGAGGCTCAAAACCGACACTGCCTCCATCTCTCTGGACTCACAAAGGGCCCAGGTGCCAACTGATCCCCCCAGATTTGTGTGTCCGCAGAGACCTGCTGTGACCTGGGCCAGGTGTCCCCCACTCGGAGCCTCCGTGTCCCTCACAGTCCTGACACTCCAGGACGCTCAGACTCTCGTTGCTGCCATGAGGAAGCCCCGGGGCATTGGGTGAGGAAGCCTCACTTGGATCCCTCCCAGCTGCTGACGCTGCACTCCAGCCGCCCGTCCTCACAGGTCTCAGCAGAAGTGTCCCTGTGCTGGTGGGCTTGCAGATCCTTCTAGATGTGTGCGCTTTGAGCTGCCGGTGAGTTCTAAAGTCGGGCTGTAAACAGCAGGCCTTCCGGTAGGTAGCCTGCCTCACCCCCAGCCCCACTTCAGAGGACAGCTGTGTCCGCCCCCTTCCCCTCCGCCTCATGCTCAGAGAACTTCCTTCCCGGCCAGCACCCTCCTCTCTGAAGGTTGCTCTGGGTCAGACACCTGGACACACTACTTTTCACTCATTCTTTAATTATTATTGAGCACTTCTTGTGTACAGAGGGTTCAGCAGCTATTAGATTAGGTCTCTGTCCTCCTGGCACTTAATTCCTGTGGGAGGGAGAGAGAGATAATACACACAAAAGCAAATCAATAAGATGTTTTAGAGGAAACTGGGTGCACAAAGACAGGGTCAAGAGTGACCAGGGAGGCCACTTAGAGCAGGAAGTGAAGACCTCCAGGAGAAGGATGTAGAACTATGAAGAACAAGAAGAAAAGGCAGTGCAAAGGCCCAGGGGCAGGGTCCCTGAGCTTCCAGGAGGCCTTGCAGGGGTCATCTGGGGCCACCTACGCAGATGTTGGCTTTAAGTTATGGGGTTTTTAAAAATTGTTCTTATTAAGTAAGTTCTACACTCAACATGAAGCTTGAACTCACAACCTCATGATGGAGAGTTGCATGCTCTACCAACTGAGCCAGCCAGGCACCCCAAGTTGTAAGCTGTTTTGCTCACAAGTCTCATCATCCCTACAGACCAAGGCAGGGCAAGCACAGAGGGCCAGAGGGCACTGGCCAAGCTGGGCTGTGGGGCCAGCCAGACATGGCTTCACAGCCTGGCTCTCCCAACTTGGCTGCCCGTTCCTAAACCCTCCGGGCCTCAGTTTGCTTCTCTGTGCAGCAGGACTTCAGCCTCTCTCTGAACCTGTGCCTCACAGAGAGGAGCTGGGTGGCCTCCAGAGAATGGCCTGGGCTGTTTCTAATCCTTCTCCAAGCTCCCCTCTCTTTGTCCCTGTGGTTCCAGAATAGAGAACCCAGATGATGGGACAAAGCGGCTGAGACTCCTACAACAGAGGCTGCCGTCTGGAGTCCCCGCAGGGCTTGTCAAGGAACTCCATGAGGACGCAGCCCGGGGTACCCCTGCCCTCTTTACACATTTACCCCTGGGCTCACTCGTCACTCCTACCAACATAAAAGTGTGTCCCTTCCCTGTTGAAACTTGTTCTCTCGGGGCGCCTGGGTGGGTCAGTGGGTTAAAGCCTCTGCCTTCGGCTCAGGTCATGATCCCAGGGTCCTGAGATAGAGCCCCACATCAGGCTCTCTGCTCAGCAGGGAGCCTGCTTCCTCCTCTCTCTCTGCCTGCTTCTCTGACTATTTGTGATCTCTGTCTGTCAAATAAATAAATAAAATCTTAAAAAAAAAAAAAAAAAGAAACTTGCTCTCTCTGTCTCTCTGACTTCCCCATTTTGCCAGAGTCACAAGAAGAGATAATTCCCTTTACCACCAACTCCACCATAAGCAAAGCAGTAATGCAAACCGAGTAATCAACGGCTTCAGGGCCAGACAGGCAATAGGGAGCAGTGGGGTCTGCAGCTCTATCTTGAAGGGTCTGGGGCTGCTTCTTATTTCCAGCCGACCTGCAGTGAAAACATCAGCTGCTATAACCCAAGGTTCTGATTGTACAGTAAAAGCTGGATACCCGGAAGCACATGAGAAATCTCCTCCTTTCTTTCTTATTTATTTATTTATTTATTTGACAGACAGAGATCAGAAGTAGGCAGAGAGGCAGGCAGAGAGAGAGGAGGAAGCAGGCTCCCTGCTGAGCAGAGAGCCCGATGCGGGGCTCGATCCTAGGACCCTGGGATCATGACCTGAGATGAAGGCAGAGGCCTTAACCCACTGAGCCACCCAGGTGCCCCGAGAAATCTCCTCCTTTCTTAATCTGAGCAACCGATTCAGACACCAAACGGTCATGGCTCAGGCCAAAGAAAACATGTCCGTAAGCAGGATTTGCTCAAGAGCACAGAAGGAAGGGTGAGTTCGCTCCAACCTACCAGGGAGGAGTCAGGCTGGAAACCAAAATCAAGGATGGGGCTCCGGCTGGTGAGCTGGGGTGTTGGGAAATGGGGAGCAACAGAGCAAAGGCCCGGCGGCCAGACCACGTCTGCTGGGGCTGGGGCCGGCCAGCGGGCCATCAGTGTGGCTGTGACAGCCGGAGCGTGCCCAGAGGAACTGGCCCCAAAGACAGGCCGAAGGATCTAGAATTTATCCTGCCTGGCTTTTGCATTCCCTGGGAGGGTTTCTAAATCTTTAAGGTTTTAAGGAGAAATAAGCCTAGTGGACTTTTGCTAAATCCTTAGCCATGCCCCTCCTTCCTCCACCAGAAATCCAGGCACCCCTTCCCTCTGGCAATCTCCATAGCTCACTCATAAATTATGAGCGCGTTCATTTGCATGTCAGAAGCTCCGCCAAGAAATTAGATAAAATTGATCCGCCACAATTTATTCTCTCTATTTTTCCAAGAAATGGCCTCCCTCCCATGTTTTATTCATGGAGACACCCAGCTCTCTCTTTTATCTCCAACTCTCAGTAACATTTTCAATTTACTCAATTTATAGCTGCAAGACGTCCTTGGGCTGGGCAGGAGGGGAGGCCACCCAGAATGGGCCGCAGCTCTCCCGCTCCGGCGGCCGCGGCTCCGGGTTCCCTCAGCCCCCAGCGCTCTCAACCGAGACGGAAGGTGGTTCCAGCAAGAGCTCGCCAGCCCTGGGCTCAAGAGAAAGGTTTCAGGGGGCAGCCTGGAAAGACGTCTCAGAGCACTAATGAGGAGGGCCTCTGCTCCGGGGTGAGCCGAGTGGGGAGCCTGGGTCGCTGCTGACTCTGGAGAAGCTTCCAGCTGCTGCTGGGGCCTCAGGGAGGGAGGCCCACCTTTGGCCTGACACAGGGGGCATCTGCTGGGGAGAGAGAAATGCCTGCCTCTGACGGCCTGGCCTATCTCCACATGCCAGAGAAGGCCGGAGAGGCCCTCTCAAGGACAGAAGTTGAGAAAGGATATTTTCACATCTTCAGCGTCTCCTTTAGAGAAAAGCAGATTTCTAGAAGGCCATAATATGGGTTGGGTTTACCTTTTTATTTCAGAGCCATCTTCCTCTCTGAGAGGCACAAGTTCGAGGGAATTGGCATCTAGAAGGGTGGTTTGGGGCAGGGGTCGGCTTGTGCTGTACACAGAGCCCCCCAACACCCGTTCAGTGACACCCCCCGCCTTCCCACAGCTCGGCTTCCATAAGCAGAGATTGCAAACTCAAATGCCCTCCGGGGCCGTGCAGGTAGGAGTGGTGTGAGGCGACAGGGCTTGGTGGGGACTGTGGCAAACAGGGGAGGGCAGCCCCTTGTCCAGCCTACTGTTGCCATGAGGAAGTGATGCACCCGCTGTTGCCAGAGCTTCAAATGTTTCCAGAGTCTCCAGAAGTCCAGATCATATGTGATTTGTTTAAGTTTCAAGGATGACAGGTTTTTTCCTTGTTAAACATTCTGTTGCCAGAACAATTCATAACTGTTACAGCCATTTCTGTTGTGGTCCGCCATCCACACTAGATTTGAGATAAACGAGGATGTCCTATTTATCTGTATGTGGCATAGCCTAGCCCTGTGCCTGGTATACACTGGGTACTCAGAAAATAAACCAATGGAGGTCGAACGCCTCGTAGCAGAAGCTGCTCTTTACTTTCTCCAACAGCCATTCTTTTGTACTCTTTCAAGTTATCAAACCTTCGTTTTTAGGTAGTTGTAAAAATTATGGCCTAGAAGACACATTTCTCAGCTTCCCTTGCAACAAGGACTATGTTCCAGCTGGTGAGAAGGGAGTGTAAGTGTTGAGTGGGATTTCCTGGAAGGATGTTGAAAAAGAACCAACAGAGCTGAGAGGAGTCCCTGTTTGCTCTTCTGCATTTTCACATTCCTATGATCCTGGTCATGATGGCTGGATCTCTGGCAGCCATCTTGGACCATGAGTGACAGGCGATTGGAAGCCAGTGCCAAGGTTGGTGGGGCAGAAAAGGAAAAGGAGCCTGGATCACTGATGGTAGAGCTATCCTCCCATCATGGACTGTTCACATTTGGACTTGTTTTGCAAAAGAGAAATTAACTTTACTGTCTTTAAGCCACTATCATTTTGAAGTTTTCTTTTATATGCAGCTAAACCAAATCCTAGCTTATGTACATATTTCCAAGGTATGACTGACTTCTCAGTACCACATCCACAATTCTCCACCTGGGAAAAGAAGGTGTCCCCAGAGGAAACTGCCCCAGCTTTCTGAGGCCTGAGGCTTTCCCCCACATGCTGGGCTGTGGGCAGTGCTTCAGCAGAGCTGCTCCAGAATACAGCACAGAGCCTGTTTCCCCGTCCCTGCTGGGCCCTGTGCATGACAACACTCTCTATGGCCTGGGACAGCAGGGTAGGAGACACATATGCCAGGCTCGGAAACAGCAAAGGCACAAAGGCACTGCAGGGAGCTCAGACCTAGGGGTGCCTGGGTGGCTCAGTGGGTTAAGCATCTGCCTTCAGCTCAGGTCATGATCCCAGGGTCCTGGGATCAAGCCCCAGTTCCAGCTCCCTGCTCCTCAGGGAGTCTGCCTGCTTCTCCCTCTCCCTCTGCCTGCCACCTCCTCTGCTTGTTCTCTCTCTCTCTGTCAAATAAATAAATTCTTTCTGTTTTGTTTTGTTTTAAAGATTTTATTTATTTATTTGACAGACAGAGATCACAAGTAAGCAGAGAGGCAGGCAGAGAGAGAGAGAGGGAAGGAGGAAGCAGGCTCCCCGCTGAGCAGAGAGCCTGATGCGGGGCTCAATCCCAGGACCCCAAGATCATGACCCAAGCCGAAGGCAGAGGCTTTAACCCACTGAGCCGCCCAGGCACCCCTCAAATAAATAAATTCTTAAAAAAAAAAAAAAAAGAAAGGAAGGAAGAAGAAGCAGCAGCTCAGACCTAGAGTCTGGGTTCCCCCTAGGTCTCAGCTCCACCACTTTCTAGGTGGGTGATCTTGGGCTGATTAGTGATTTTGGTTACAAGTAATGGAAGACCCAACTCAAAATGGCTTAAACAATGAGTTGGGGGTTTTTTGGTTTTTGGTTTGTTTTTGTTTTTGTTTTTAAATAGTAGTCTCCCCGCCCAACATGGAGTCCAACACAGGACTTGAACTCATGACCCTGAGATCAAGACTTGAGCTGAGATCAAGAGTTGGAGCTTAATCAACTGAGCCACCCAGGTGCCCCAACCTTTTTTTTCTTGAATAACCAAAAGCTCCAAGGTAGAAGGCTCCAGGCTTGGCTAATTCAGCAACTCAATCGCATCATCAAGGAGACATTCCTTCTCTCTTTCTGCTCTGCTTCTTATGGTAGACTGGAACAAAGGCCCCACTGTTTACCCCCTCATCCATGCCCTCTGCCCTGTGATCTGGCAGTGGCCATGTTCCAAGAGGAGTCACCGGCTCTTCCCCGTTTGACACTGGGCTCAGCCAGGTGGCTTGCTTTGGTAATGGTACCCAGATGCAGGCAGAGGCTTGAAATGGTCATGCCCATGGAGGTTTGCCCTTTGCCCCTCTGCTGTGGCCCTGAGACCCTGCAGAGGATGAGCCAGCCTAGATCAGCCAACTCCAATCACATGAGCAGTAAATGCTCAGGGGTTTTGAGGTTGTTTGTTATGCAGCATTACTGGGGCCATAGCTAACTGATACACATCCTCAGCATATCAACTTGCACCTTATTCTGACTCTCTTCATGGCTCTACTGGCTACCACAGTTCCAGAAATTACATGCAGCTGACAATGACCAGAGGCAAAAGATAAAAGGGAGTCACCCTGACATGGGTCTTTTTATCAAAGCAAGCAAAACCTCCCTATCAGCCCCCAATGGGCTTCTCTGCCACCCTGCATCTCTTCCCCGTGCTCAGTGCTGGGCAAGAGGAGGAGATCAACATGTCTTGGTCAGCCAAAAATCACTCCCCAGGGGATGGAGTGACCCACTTCCCTTGGGAGAAAACACAAGGAAAATGGGGGTGAAGAAGGGTATGTGTTGGTACGAGGGGTGGGGATGGCTGTGGAACAGGCAACCAATATCATCTCCTACTCACAGTGTCTTGGAAACTCAGTTTTCCCATCTGTCAAATGGAAGTAATACTCGCTCTACCCACTTCCCTACGTGAAACAAGTCCAAACAGGAAAGCAGATGTTATAATTATATGACTATAATAGAGAGAGCCCATACGTCCACCAGATATTAGTCCTATCCCCTGAAAGAGTTTCTAGGGGCACCTGGATGGCTCAGTTGGTTAAGCGACTGCCTTCGGCTCAGGTCATGATCCCAGAGTCTCGGGATCAAGTCCCGCATCTGGCTCCCAGCTCCGTGGGGAGTCTGCTTCTCCCTCTGACCTCCCCTCTCATGCTCTCTCTCTCTCTCTCAAATAAATAAATAAAATCTTTATTTAAAAAAAAAAAAGAGTTTCTAACAATGGGGACCAGAAACTTGCTGGGCTATTTCCCCAGGCTTGCCTCTGCCCCAGGGGTGAGGGATCTCGCACGGTGACAGTGTGGTTGAGTTGCCTATGTCACAGCTTGTCCAACAGGACCGCTCCTCCTTTCGGCACAGCACCTCACTGCCACCATCTGCAGAAGCGGGGAGGGGGCGATGCCCAGGGAGGAACCAGGAACAGGCTGGCATTGGCAGGTAGGGACAGGTCCACAGGGGCCTTACTTGCAGGGTACTAGGGGCGGGACAGTACTTTCTCCAGAAGAGGGAGTGGTGGGGCAGAGCCCCTGAGGGAGCCCTTATGAAATAGGCACACTCTTCAGGCACCCCTGCCATCAACAGTTTCCAAAGGAGCAGGAACCCCAGGCATCAGAGGTTGTCTAGGGACCAGCTGCCCCAACCCACTGTCCCTCCAGTGTGGACCCCTGGGAATCCAGAAGTTTCTTCACTACGGTGATGGCAAGGGCTGGACATCTGTAAAATTCATTTTCGTATGTGCTTCAGCTTACACCACAGACAGGTGCAAAATAAGGCTCAGTCTGAGGAAGATCGCTCGTGAGTCAAGTCAGCAAAGCCAAGCCCTGAAACCATCGCTACAGGTCTCAGGCCTGCCGGCCCCCACCCCACCTCTCATTATGGCTCAGTCAGGGACAAAGGCACAGACTACTCAGGCTGAGAGCATTGTTACTGCAGGTCCCTGACTAAATACAGGAGCCTTGGGGTGCTTTCCACTCGGCAAGCAAGTGCACGTAGGAGCCAGGCTACGGCTACAGCACTGTGTGGGCACTTGGATGTCTGGTGGCAGGGGACTGGCTAGCGGAGCTCAGACCATCGGCACAACTGGATTTTTTGTTAATAAATAAAAGCTGTTGTTGTTATTATTATTATTATTATTCACAGTATAGGGCAAGTCTCCCCTTCCTCTCATCCCAACTCTGAAGGATCTTCCAAGAGGGACACACAGAACCCACTCTGTTTCTTCCTCTCCCATCCACCTCGTCCCTTACTTCATCACCGGTGCCGCCCCCTCGCCCTTAGCCCCGCCCTTTGCCCCTCCCTTCTCCCTTTGCCCCTCCCATCAGCCCTGCTGTGGCGCGGTGCTGACCAGGTTTTCCATACAGTTTTGTGGGATGGCGACGAAGCCCACGTGTTTGGGGGTACGCACGGGAAAGGAAGAAGCCCCGCTCTAGGAATGGACAGAGAAGAGCTCCATGGTGTAGGCCTAACGGGGCAAAAAACCAAGTCCAGAACAGTGTGTGCGCAAACTGGGGCTCGGGCGGCGAACCTCTCTGGAAAGATACACACTAGAAGTTGCTAAGAGGCTGCCTCTTGGGGGAGCAAGGAAGGAGCAGCAGAGCAGGGGCAGGAAGAACACCTACTCTGCATCCGAGAGCCTGATTTTGAAAAAGCATCATTTGAAAATGTCATGGGAGGCTTTTCCCTGTTTAAAATAAACAGACTCATTTTCAAAGTGTTTTAATGACTCCTCTCTCTCTCTTTTTTTAAGATTTTATTTATTCACTTGAGAGAGGGAGAGACAGAGAGAGCACAAGCAGGAGGAGAGGCAGAGGGAGAGAGAGAAGTTGACTCCCTGCTGGGCTGGCAGCCCAACCTGGGCCTCGATCCCAGGACCCAGAGATTGTGACCTGAGCTAAAGGCAGACACTTACCCCACTGAGCCATCCAGGTGCCCCAACCACTCCCCTCTTGATCTCATCAGACCCTCCCTGTGGGGGAGGTATGGTTATCCCTATTTAAAAGAAAAGAAGGCTGAGTCCTCAAGACAAAGTAACTGGCCCACGGTCCCCAGGAAGACTCCAGTCAGGCCTGGACCAGCACCAGCCTCCTCACTCCCCTTCCGGAAGGGTTCCCAGCGTCGGCATGGCAGCTCCCTTCGGCGTGAGACCCTCTCTGGCCAGCTTCCCCAGCTGCCAGCAGCCTGGCTTGCAGGCGCCCTCCAGTCTGGGCCCTGAGGGGCTGGGATGCTGAGCCAGGGACTGCTGAGCCCCTATGAGGGTCCACATCAGACCGTACTGACCCAGCTCAATGGCAAGGCCTCCACTAGCCCGCCAACCCTGTTCCCAGCACAGTGCATTGCTTATAAAATACGTTCTTAAAACGCCTGTCACATTTTATCTGATGTTTAAAATTGATTTTCTTTTTGGATGACACACAATACGAACCGACTGCTCAATGATCTCTTTATCAGCCATAGACTCCAGCATGATGCTCGTCATCCATGTCTGGGCGCGGGGAGCAGCCCTGGAACTGGCCCAGACACAGCGTTCCAGGAAGGCTTTGAACCTGGTGCGAGTGTGGGGCCGAGGAAACTGCCCAGAGGGTTTTCCAGTGACAAACAGGGCTCCCATCTACTTGCTGAGACCGCTGAAACCTTCTTCTTGCAACACTGTCACAAGATAGGCAGCTCAGAGCCCCCCCAAAACCCAAATCCACATGTGTATTGAGCAGCTACTAAGAACTGGGGTCTGCACTTGGCACTGTCAGCCTGTCACTCCCTCTACTCTGTGTAACAGCCAGTGAGGCTTGAATAACTTCTTTTGATTTCTAGAAGGAGTCTCCCTGAAGCTAGCACAAATCGCTGTTGGGGGAAGGGATGGGGCAGGGGGGATGTCCCAGAGTGACAAGGATGACAGACTCTCGTGGGAACTCCCTGGTTCCTTCAACAAATATCTGGTGAAGGTCTGTGAGGAGTTAGGCACCTTTCTGGGTGCCACGGTTACATCAAAGACCAAGTGAAAAAGAAAAAAAAAATCTCCCCTGGAGTGGTAGGCACTTTACATTTTTAATTTATTTTTTTAAATTTTTTAATATCAATTTTGAATTTTATTGTTTTAACTGAAGTATAATTAACAGTGTTATGTTAGTTTCAGGTGTAGAGTATAGTGAGTCAACAATTCTTTTTTTTTTTTTAATTTTATTTATTTATTTGACAGACAGAGATCACAAGTAAGCAGAGAGGCAGGCAGAGAGAGAGGAGGAACAGGCTCCCCGCTGAGCAGAGAGCCCGACGCAGCCTTATCGATCCCAGGACCCCGAGATCATGACCTGAGCCGAAGGCAGAGGCTCTAACCCACTGAGCCACCCAGGCGCCCCTGAGTCAACAATTCTATACATCACGGTGTTTATCGTGGTAAGTGTCCACTTAATGCCCTTCACCTATCCGCCCCCCTCCCCGCACCCACCGTCCCTCCCCACCAGATTGTTCTCTGCGTTTAAGAGTCTATTTTGGGGGGCCCCTGTGTGGCTCAGTCCATTAAAAATCTGCCTTAGGCTCAGGTCATGATCCTGGGGTCCTGGGATCGAGCCCCGCTCAGAGGGGAGCCTGCTTCTCTCTCTCCCTCTGCCTAACATTCCGCCTACTTCTGCTCTCACTCTCTGTCAAATAAATAAAATCTTTTTTTAAAGAGTCTATTTTTTTCTCCTTTTTTCTTCATTTGTTCAGTTTCTTAAATTCCACATGTGTGTGAAATCATACGGTATTTGTCTTTGTCTGACTTATTTCACTTAGCTTAATACCCTCTAGGTCCAACCAGGTCCCAAATGGGAAGATTCCACTTCTTTTATAGCTGAGTGATATTCTGCTGCATGGGTGTGTGTATGGGTGTGTGCACATGTATATATCACATCTTCTTTATCCGTTTGTTTTTCAATGGACATGAGAGCTGCTTCTCTATCTTGGCTATTGTAAATGCTGCAATAAACATCAAGGTACATGCCTCTTTTCCAATTTGCGTAAACACCCAATCGTGCGTACTGGGTCATACGATCCTTGAATTTTAATATTTTGAGGAACCTTCCTATGTTTTCCACAGTGGACGCAGCAGCTCGCATTCCCCCCGACAGGGCAGGACGCTTCCCCTTCCTCCACCTCCTCACCAACACTTGTTATTTCTTGTGTTTTGATTTTAGTCATTCTGACAACTTATGGTGGTTTTCCTTTGCATTTCCAGGGGTGCGCAGTTTGAAACTGGGAGGTTCCCGCGAGGACGCACGGTCACATCTGAAAGACAGCAGGGGCCAGGCTGAGGCCACGGCGCTTTGGCCCCAAGTCACAGCATCAACTGTTGCCAGCCTGTGACCTCCGTCAGAAGCCCGCCCCTGGTCCAATCAGCGGTGGCCGGGGCGTGTCCCGAGGGGGGCGTGTCCCGCGGAGGCAGAGCTGATTCACTGGGAGGGGCTGTGGGTGTCCCCCCCAAGCCAGGAAAGACGACCTTCTTTTTACAAATGGACCCTTGGGAGGCGCCTGGGTGGCTCAGTGGGTTAAGCCTCTGCCTTCGGCTCAGGTCATGATCCCAGGGTCCTGGAATCAAGCCCCACATCGGGCTCTCTGCTCAGCGGGGAGCTTGCTTCCCGCCCTCTCTCTGCCTACTGGTGATTTCTGTCTGTCAAATAAATAAAATCTTAAAAGACAAACAAACAACAACAACAAAAAAACAAGTAGGCCCTGGAAGAGCTTACTTCAGAGGCTGCCCCGTCGAATATTCCTTCCTGGTGTGTTGTTCTAATTGAGCCAGCACTTAACATGGGAAATCTCATGTAACAACCCAGGTTTTTTAAAAAATCCTCCTGAAAATAATCATCAGCTCTGACAACTCCGGCCGCTCAATTTTTCTGCCCGGTACCAGGAGGCCGAAGTAACGAGCCCTGCAGGTGGGACTCAGCTGGGGCTCTTCTGGGTCACCCCAGGGACTCTTCTGCCCCGTGCTGCTATTTGATGCACAAGGTTAAGCCAATGGTTTGTCTGAGGTCACAGAGGACCTGCTGGGTACCAGGACAGGGCCTCTGATCCCGGGGCATTATTTGGTTGTGCCTTTTGCCACTTGCCCCCGACAGCCATTCCAGGGTGTCCTGACTCCATCCCGCCCCTAAAAGATGTCCTGAACCAACAGCAAAAGGGCAGGCTCCCGGGGGGCTCCCCCCTCACTTCTGCTGGTGACATGTCGTTCTTGATGGCTTAGAGTTGAGTCCTCTAATCGCTTCCCCTGGGACACTAAAACGTATTTCTTTAGAAGTATCTCCAAGCGGAGGGGCGCCTGGGTGGCTCAGTGGGTTAAGCCTCTGCCTTCGGCTCAGGTCATGATCCCAGGGTCCTGGGATCGAGCCCCGCGTCGGGCTCTCTGCTCAGCGGGGAGCCTGCTTCCTCCCTCTCTCTCTGCCTGCCTCTCTGCCTACTTGTGATCTCTATCAAATAAATAAATAAAATCTTTAAAAAAAAAAAAAAAGGAAGTATCTCCAAGCAGAAAGCCTAAGCACTCTTGGGATAAGCTTGGGATCTGGGGAGCAGGGCTGATTATCTCTCCTCTTGGTATCCCCCAAGTCTGAGCACTGCATGGCTCAAAGCACCAGCCTGAATGGTGACCGAGTAACGGACCGTTGCTGCATACCAAGTCCAGAGGTCCCACCGAGGGACCCAGAAGGAACATCTTTCCCTCCAGCAAAGGGCTAGAGGTGGAATTCAGGGGAATGGGGCGCTGGGGCCTCCACTTTCTGAGGCAGGTGGGCTTGGGACCGGGGTTGAGGATGGTGGGATGAGTGAGGTCTGAGAAGCAAAGCCTACCTCTCTCCGACTGGCTCCAGACTATGCCCAGGGGGGCTCCCCGCCCGGGAATTCGCAGACAGACAGATCAGCCCGGTCACTGCAGGAAGCTGTAGATCTGTGGGAAATGAGCAAGGTGAATTTCTAGGACAGGGAGGAGAGAGCCACTGGTGTGGCCTCAAGTATGGCTCAGATGCCTGCCTACGTACCCTTGGGTTTAAGGCCAAGCTTCCCACTCAGCAAGCCTCTCCTTGAGGGAGCAGACAGATGCCTCGGGGCTCCTCTGTGCCCCTCATTCATTCCTGCCTATCTTCAGATAACATTTGTTGAGTACCTACTATGCATCTGGCACTGAGCTGCGCCCTGAGACTCAGAGTTGCCCCTGACCAGTGGTGACGCCAACAGCCATGAGATTTAGAACAGAACAGAGCTGGGAGACAGGACTAAGGGTCCGGGTGGCCAGGGAAGACCTCAGAGTCACACCGAAGCTGACACCAAAGGCGAAGAGGTATTGGCTGCACGGAGTAGAGGAGGGTCAGACGGAGACAGAGCAGTGCATGATGGTCCAAAGGCAAGGCAAGGGTTCAGGAGACCCGGAAGCAGTCCAGGTGGCTGGCAGTGAAAGGGAAGAGGGGGAGGCCGGTGACCACAGGTGAGGAAGGTGGGCAGGGCCTTACAGAGGCAGGTAAAGGCCTGGACTCCATCCTGAGACAGTGGGAGTCACGGGAAGCCTTTCAGCTGGGGGCCAGCCTGGGGCTTGGGAAGAGGCCTGGGGCTGCAGGTGGAGGACAGGCTGGCTGGGAGTCAAGCCTCCACGCAGGGACACCAACATTTGCACCACGACCTGGGACAGCGTGTGCAGGAGGGATGTCAGAAATATCAGGGTTCCCTGGAGCCCCAGGTGACACAGGGAGGCCTGTCCTGGTGGATGAGTCTGGGTTGGTGAGGCTTTTCCTAATTCTGGTGTGAAAATCCATCATCACCCTGGGAAATCCAGGGCCCTTCAAAGGCCCAAGCTGGAGCTCGCATTAATCTGGGCAGACACCCTCTCGTGGCTGCATGTCCAGCTTGTGTCACTTTAAAATTCTCTTTGTTTCAGCCACCTGAGAGCCTGGGCTGCAGGGGTCGGGGAATCCACCAAAGACTCAATGTAGGCAGGGACCAGGGTCTGGGACGCTGGCTGCTGGGCCCAAGGAGAACGTACTGCTGAGGGGCTGGACCACAAGGAACTCCCAGCACCCCCCCAACCCCCGCCCCACCCCTCCACCGCCACCGCCGCCAAGGTCACTGCAGAGTAGGGGACTGGCTGTTAGGGAGCTGGAGGGAGGCACCAAGTTTCCCAGCACTCCTGCCTGGAGCGGCGATGCATGAGGAAGGGAGATCTGCGTCTCTGCCCTCCGCACAGGGCAGTGTGCAGATTCTGGAGGTCTCCCGGGCCTGAAGGACTTCCCTGAGCAGTGGCTAGGCTGACGGGTGGCTTGGGGCAACTTAAGCCCACCCAGAAGCTCCAGCAGCTCCTCAGCCACCTCAAGTAAATACACAACCCAGGTAAAGCTAGTGTTCCTGTTCTTCAGCCTCAGGACCAACCCCCAGCACCCCCACCCATACCAGCCTGCCAACCTCCAAGCCGCCCCTGTGGGATGACCTGACACAAACATGAGGTTGGTTGGGCTCCTCTAAACCAGATCTCACCTGAAGCTTTGGGAGAGTCAGGCCCAGCCCACAGGTTCCCAGCTTGTCCTGAGGTGGTCACGGTCTTGGAGGCGGCCTGGCACCTCTGTCCCCTCCCGCCAGCATCCTCATACACCCATTGTGTCCCGGGCTTCAGAAGTCACAGTCTGCCCCCTTCTGGTGGCCAGGAATTCTCAGGAAGCCTTGGGCTGGCCCGAGCTCCACCCAACCCAGGCGATGGGATGAAGGTGCAGGGCTGAACCCGCCTTGGCATTGCCTCCTGGGTCTCCTCCCCAAGCACTGACTGAGGGGGCGGGGGCTTGGGCCCACGACAAGGGCCTCAAATGTATGACCTTCCCTCCAGATGCTGTTATGCATGGCCCACAGGAACTGGATGGAAATGAGCAACATTCTCCAACTTGAAACTTGTGTCCTATCACCAGGCAAGGCTGCCTTCAGTGACCTATAAGTTAATTTTTTAAAAGGAAAATGTTAATTACCCTGACACAGTTCAACTGCACAGTCATGTGTGTGTTAGGAGCATTCACTGGTTAAATCCATTCCTATTAAGCAGACTACAACTGTAGAGATTTGTTTCGATGCTTTCTCACCCTGTAACATATGGAAGGCACAAAACATATGCTTGCACACTGTGCGGGACCAAATGCCAACTGGAGGGCTTGCGTCTCGGTGAGGTCTGGAGCCTGGGGCAGGATCCGCGTTGCCTCTGCACCCTCAGAGGGACCGGAGCTCTGGGGTCAAGCAGATCTGGGCTCAAGAGCAATCTTCTTGCTGTGTGGCATTTGGCCAGTGACTTAACTGCACTGTGCCTCCGTTTCTTCATCTGTAAATGGGGCTAATAAAGCAGTCTTGTCAGTCCAGTAGCAGAGCAGATTAGATGAAACCGCACACATAAAGCGTGTGGCCCAAGGCGATTGTCCACTGAGAAGGCCTTGCGTTAGCTCCACATGCTAAGGCCACCAGTGCCTCCCCTGGCACACCAAGGGCCAGGCTTGTGATCTTCTCGCCATGGGTAAGGCCGCAGGAGCTCAGAAGAGGCCCAAGCAAATCACTGGATCATTGCAGAGCCACACTGCCTTCCTTTAGTTCTGTTCTCCAAGTCCAGTGCTCTCTCCTTGTCCCAAGCCTTCCCTTGTCCAGATTTCCAGGTGATCCTGTCTCCTGCGGGGCTGCTTTCCTTTTTCCATTCAGCTCACCAAGCAGTTGGCAAGTGGCAGGCAGGGTACCAGAGCCTATGAGGAAGGGTGACTGGGCTCCAGCTCCCCCTAGACCCCCATTTTCCCCGAAGGGGGCAGACAGGCAGACAGATGCCCAAGCAGCTGTGTTCCTGGGAGGCACTACTCTGCGATACCAAGGCAGGGCCACAGGTGGGTTATGGGGCTTGGAGGGCTTTAAGGTCAGCCCCAGGGATGAGTGTTGGGAGTTAGCAGGGAGTAATGGGAAAGGCTCAGGTTTGGGGGGAGTTTTAAGATTTTATTTGTCAGAGAGAGAGTGCGAGCAAGCACAAGCAGGGGGAGCGGCAGGGAAAGGGAGAAGCAGGCTGAGCAAGGGGCCCAATGCGGGACTCGATCCCAGGAGCCTGTGGGATCATGACCTGAGCCGAGCGCAGAAGGCTTAGGCGACTGAGCCACCCAGGCGTCCCGAGGCTGGGGTTTTAGGGAAGAGAAAGTCCTCTTTCCTGAGAGTCTGGAGTTCGCCTTTCCAGAACCAGGCCTGCGCGGACAGCCCTCTGCCGTTCCTAAGGGGATGCCAGTTTGGCCTCATTCACTTTGGGGTGACACCACTCAAACTGGATTAAGTATAAAAGGGGATTTACGGGCTTGTGGAACTGAAAATGCCAGGGCATGGCTGCCTTCCAGGTACCACCCAGGGCCTCACGCAGTCACGTCAGACCCAGGTTCCCTGCCACCTCTGGCCTGGGCTCTCTGTGGTGGCTCATTCTCCAGCATCCCACGCCCTCCCTGGGGTGCAACTTCCTAATCCCAGCTCCAGGAAGACAGCCTACACTTGGCGCCCACACTTGGCAACCCCATCAGAACCGCCTTGAGCCGCTGGTTCTCAGTGAGTTCTAGCGGAAGTCCAGAGGAGGACTCTCATTGGGCCAGCTGGAGTCCCAGGCCGGCCTTTGAACCAATCACAGAGGTCAGGCCAGGGGGGTCATGCTGATTGACCCGGCCCAGGTCACGTGACCACCCCCCCCCTCCCCCGGGCTGGTGCTGAGCTGGGCAGTCAGTCCCTTGGGCTGGGCGTTGGGAAGGGGTGGTTCTCCAAAGGGTTATCAAGGAGGAGTCCCCAGGTGAATGCGGCAGTTGTCTACTGCAAAGGTGACGGTTTCTGTTAGCTTGGGGTTTATTTTTTCCTCTATCTTGCTTTCATGCCCGAAAGCTGCTACTTTATGCCAAACACAGAGCAGAGTTACCAGCACCAGACTGGAGCTACCCAAGGCTCCTGTACTGGCCGCTTGGAAAAGCCTCCAGAGTGGAGAGGAGCTGCTGCCGCTCAATCGCCAGTCCTGGAACACCAGGCTTTTGCCTCGCACAGATCAGAGGCAGCCATGACACCCATGGCCCCGCAGACTGGGTAGGTCTTAGCTGCCAGGACCCGTGGTTGGCATCCTGAGACCACAAGCGCCAACACTGAGACATCTTCTACTCCAAGAGGCAGTTCAGGGTACACTGCGCTTCTAGGGAAAAGCATGATCTACGATGCATGCTTTCTCACAAGACATACTAAGTGTATGAAATTAGGATATGCTTTACATTATCATGCGGCTTTCAGACCCTCGTCTCCCCAAATCTCTCCTGAGGTAGATGAGCAAAGTAGCGAATAATTAAAAAAAAAATTTTAACTGATTGTTCTGCTTCTCTATGTGGAAAATCCAAAAGAATCAACAAAAAAGCTCCCGGAGGGCCACCTGGGTGGCTCAGTGTCATGATGCCTTTGGCTCAGGTCATGATCTCAGGGTCCTGGGATTAAGCCCCGCATCAGCCTCTCTGTTCAGCGGGGAGCCTGCTTCCCCCTCTCTCTCTGCCTACTTGTGATCTCTGTCTATCAGATAAATAAATAAAATCATTAAAAAAAAAAAAAAGCTCCTGGAACTGATAAGCCATTATAGGAAGGTTGTCGGATACAAGGTTAATATACAAGTCAATTGTTTCCCTCCATAACAGCAACAAACAAGGAATTTAAAATTAAAAACACAAAGGGGTGCTGGGGTGGCTCAGTCGGTTGAGTGTCCGACTCTTGATCTCAGCTCAGAACTTGGTCAAGGGGTCGTGAGTTCAGGGCCTGCGTTGGGCTCCACATTGTGTGTGGAGCCTACTTACATTAAAACAACAACAAACCTAAAAACACAAGAACAACTTGTTAGCAACTTCCAAAAATGAAATACCGCAATATAAATCTAACAAAGCATGGACAAAATCTGTATGAGGAAAACTACAACACTGATAAAAGAAATCAAGGAAGGTCTAAATAAATGGAGAGCCAGTCCATGTTCACAGCCAGAAAGAGGCAGCATTTTTCTGGATACCAACAAACTGATCCTAAAGTTTGTGTGGAGAGGCAGAAGATCCAGAATAGCCAACTCAATACTGAAGGAAGAAGAACGAAACCAGAGGGCTGACACGACTCAACCTCAAGACATACCACAAAGCGGCAGTGATCTAGACGAAGTGGCAAGAATGGACACACAGATGCATGGAACGGAATGGAGAGCCCAGGAACAGACCCACATAAATACAGACAACTGATCTTTGACAAAGGAACAGTACAATGAAAAGATAGTCTTTTCAACGAATGGTTCTGGAACAACCACGTGTCCACACGCACAAAATATGACACAGACCTTCACCATTCACAGATATTAACTCAAACATCAAAGATACAATCCTTGGGACGCCTGGGTGGCTCAGTGGATTAAGCCTCTGCCTTTGCCTCAGGTCATGATCTCGGGGTCTTGGGATCAAGTCCCACATGGGGCTCTCTGCTTGACAGGGAGCCTACTTCCTCCTCTCTGTCTCTCTGCCTGCCTCTCTGCCTGCTTGTGATCTCTGTCTGTCAAATAAATAAATAAAATCTAAAAAATAAAAATAAAAATAAATTTAAAAAAAGATACAATCCTTGAAAGAAATTTTTTTTTAAAGATTTTCTTTATTTGTCAGAGAGAGAGAGAGAGAGCATGTGCACACAAGCAGGCTCCCCGCTGAGCAGGGAGACAGACACAGGACTCCATCCCAGGACCCTGGGATCATGACCTGAGCAGAAACCCAGAGTTGGACTCCCAACAAACTGAGCCACCCAGGCGCCCCTTGTGACACCTAATATTTTCAAGGTTTATCTAAATCGCAGCCTGCACCCGTCCTGCATTCCTTGTTAAGGCTAAATAATGTTCTACTGTATGGGGAGACCACATTTTGTTTATCTCTCATCCGTTAATGGACATTAGGGTTATCTTCCCCTTTCGGCTGTCGTGAACATGCTGCTGCGGACTTCCGTGTGCCGGGCTCTGCTGGAATACTCATTTTCAGCTCCGGGGAGCATACACCCAGGAGTGGAACTGCTGAGTCCTGTGGTGACGCTGTGCGACTTTTTGAGGAACGGCCGAACTGCTGCCCACAGTGGCTGCCTCATTTCACGCTCCCACCAGTAATGTGTCGGGGTTCCAGTTTCTCCGTATCTTCACCAACAGTTGTTATTTTCCTTTTGAAAAAATTTTTTAAATTTCTATTCTAGGGGCACCTGGGTGGCTCAGTGGGTTAAAGCCTCTTCCTTCGGCTCAGGTCATGATCCCAGGGTCCTGGGATCGAGCCCCACATCAGGGGAAGAGCCTGCTTCCCCTCCTCTCTCTCTGCCTGCCTCTCTGCCTACTTGTGCTCTCTGTCAAATAAATAAATAAAATCTTTTTAAAAAAAAATCCTGTTCAGGTCACAGAAAGGCCTTCTGCCAGGTGGTTTCGGCCTGGCCACCAATTAGAAGGTTGCTAAGTGTGGCCTTACCAGGGGCCCTCTCTGCCCCTGCCCTCCCACCCTGCCCTCCCCTCCCACTAACTTCTCCTTTCTCCTGGCCAGCTTCGGTTCATCAGCCCTGGTCCCATGGTACTCCCTAAGGAGTACCTCTTCTTTTCCACATGAGGACTCTGGAGCTCGCCACATCTTAGAGCTCAGGGCTGCGAGCTGCTTTGATTAGGACATCTGGCCCCTGAGCGTGAGGCCCCATCCCTCCCCCTGCTGGGCCATCTCTGCCTCACCGGCCCTAAGCCAGAGCCAGTCACCTCCCTTGGTCCCTCTGCCCCCTTCAGCTTTGCTTGGGCTCACCCACATCCCACCCCACACTGTCCAGCCAGCCCCTCAGGCGCTCAATTTCCTTCTAGGGCTCGGTAGCCACAGCCCCTCATTCAGAGCCGGGGAGCCAGTGCCTGGGCGTACTGCCCAGCGCCCCCTCTCCTGCCAAGCATGATCCCGGCCCTGCTGTGCTCATGCGCAGAGACCCCACTGTCCCGCCCTCCACAGGAGCTGCTGGGTCCTCACCAGGTGTTGGCTTCCTCTCAAAAGCTCTTCTGCCAATGATTACGTATCACCCAGGCCCGAGATACATGGTTAGGCAGCGGTAAGCTGTCTGTGTGCATGCGTGTCGTCAGGCAGGACTGTGGGCTTCAGGGGGACAAGGACGTCCTTTGTTACCTGCCCCCGCTTCTGGCACATACCGGCACTCACCTACTGAATGAATGAGCGACAGGATGAACGAACAAATGAATGGACAAGGTCTTAAGAGTTGAGCCACCGTCTGCCTGTTAAGGGAACTAAAGGTTACCCCAACCCCAACCCCACCTTCCACGGGTCACTTCGGACTGGGCCAAAACCTGCTTGCAGCTTTCTTCAAGGTTTAACACAGTGGACTTGGCAGAGCTGCCTCCCTCCTCTGCCCTCCTTGTCACCCCCACCCGTCTCCACTACCCGCCCCCCAACCATTGTCATCCCCACCTGGCCACAGCACAGCCAGACGCTGGTCAAGCGGAAATCATCTTGCAGCTCAGATTTTAAAAGTTAATGTTTGCTCCTTAGGCATGCATACTATGGACACTTTAAAATGAATGGATGGATGGATGGGAGGGAGGGAAAGAAAAGAAAGAAATTACAGAATGAAATTCACCCATATCGCAAGGACATAATTACTATGAACATTTCTGTGTATTTTCTTTCAGCATTTTTCAAAGCACAAATATTTTGCACAGTTGAAAGTATACGACATAGGTATGTTGTGACCTATTTTTTCCAAAGCATTCTAGCATAAATACTATCATTAAATTCTCTCCATAAATTTAATACTAACATGTTTTAATGGCTGCCTAATATTCCATCTTATGAGTAAGGCACAATTCAAGCCACTCTTCCAAAGCTGATCGTTCGTTTGGCATCTTTTTCGTGTGAGGTTGTAAGCAAGTCACAGGCTTTGCAGCCTGCCCGCCCAACACCCATCCTTCTTTTGGCGAAACCACATCCGCCCAAATGCCCTGGAGCCCTTCCCCCTCCCAGAGGGGTGCAGGCGCACTCGGCCTTATTCACCATCCGGCTCCGGGAGAGGACATGTGACTGAGGGCTGACCAGTCGGCTTCGCTCACCCCCTGGCCGCAGGATTGGATCCAGGATGAACACGTGGCCCCATCAAATCGGGACGGCTGACAATTCTTGCAAAGAGAGGCGTGCTCATTCTCTGCTGCTCCTGGTACATTAGGGTGAAAGTTGGGAGATGCCGGTGCGCATCTTGCCACCCAGGGAAGAGCAAGAGCAGCACGTGAGCCCCTGCATCCATCTGTGCTTAATGCTGGTGCTCCTTTTTTTTTTTTTAATTTTTTTTTTAAGATTTTATTTATTTATTTATTTGACAGAGTTCACAAGTAGGCAGAGAGGCAGGCAGAGAGAGAGGGGGAAGCAGGGTCCCCGCTGAGCACAGAGCCCAATCGCAGGGGCTCAACCCCAGGACCCTGGGATCATGACCTGAGCCGAAAGCTGAGGCTTAACCCATCGAGCCACCAGGTAGCCCTCTCTTTCTTTTTTCAGTAAATTCCCATTCTGTCACTTCGAGTTGGGTTCCTGACCTTAAGTCTGGATTATTTGTCAGACACATACTTTGCCATGGTGCCAATCCTTCATTTCCTTAAGAGATGGACCCAAAAGTGTAAATTGTGGATCAAAGCAGAGTGTTTTTATTTTTTTTATTTTTTTTGAAGATTTTATTTATTTGACAGAGAGAGAGATCGCAAGTAGGCAGAGGCAGGCAGATAGAGAGAGGGGGAAGCAGGCTCCCCGCAGAGCAGAGAGCCTGAGGGGCTCGATCCCAGGACCCTGAGATCACGACCTGAGCCGAAGGCAGAGGCCTTAACCCACTGAGCTACCCAGGCGCCCCAAAGCAGAGTGTTTTTAAAGCTGCTAATATGGGGGCGCCTGGGTAGTTCAGGTCATGATCTCAGTGTCCTAGGATCGAGTCCCGCATCAGGCTCCCTGCTCAGCAGGAAGTCTGCTTCTCCCTCTCCCTCTGCTGCTCCCCCTCCTTGTGCGCTCTATCAAATAAACAGAATCTTTAAAAAACTAAATATGTACTGACAGATTGTTTTCCAGGCAGTCTGACGATTGATCCCCCCTTCCCGAGTAGGGAGAGATGCCGCACTGTGCTCCCAGCGTGCCCTCTGCATGTTTGGAAACAACCATGCTGGAATGCTGCTGCCGAAAGAGGCCTGGGCCAAACACTCAGCCTCCAATTGCCCAGCATGCAGGGGATGGACTGTGGAGCCAACACCTGGGGCTGGGTGTGAAGGGACCCTGCAGCCTGGGACCTTGAAGCAATGCCTGGGTCACAGTATAGTAAGAGACACGCAAGGGGCAGCAAGCAGGCTGTACCAGAAGGTGACAGCTCCCAGGAACCATTCAGCAAGTCACTTGGGGCTAACCGTCACTGATTGTGTGTCCCGTTCCCTAACCTCCCTGCCCCACCCCATAATGGTTATTTCTCTTCTACTAACCCCTCCTGCTCAGTGTTTGGAGTGGCCCAGAATCCTTTTCTCCCTAGAATCAAGAGCCAAAGATGAACTCTCAGTGAGCAAGGGCATTTCTGGGAAAAGTCTAGATGCAGTAGTCATTCAGCCAAATGCATCAGGAAGGAAAGGATTCTGGGAAACATTGAAGGCGATTCAGAAACATGAATCAGAGGACTGAGCCCGCTCACTTCGCTGCCTGTTTTGAAAGCCTGGGACGCGGGGTGCCTGCTGCTCCCTCAATCCTGTGGCAGGCAGCAGGAGGGCGCTTACTGCTCTCGCCCATTCAGCAGGTGCCTGTCCACTGTCCCTGCACTCCTCCCTCAAAGGACGGGCTGCAAGTCCGGCGAGCCCCCTGAGCTGGTGTTCTCTGCTTGCCTCCTCCACTTACCAGCCTGCTCTGTGCCCTGGGAGGGAGCACATGGTACCCCTCCCCTGCATGTTCAAGGGCCCAGCCGCCATTCCTACATGTGCAGGGGGGAACAGACGGGGCGGGGGGAAGGGATGGCCAGGGGGCACTTCTGGGCTTTGGCGGTGGCTGTCTCTCTTAAAGGCCACAGCTCCCAGCCATTTCTCTCCCACAGCTCCAGCTTTGGCTGAGCTCCATTAACTGCACTGCCTCTCCTGGCCCCTCCAGGCTGTGCGGCGGTAATGGCTTTGTGTGTTCCTAGTCCCCGAGCCCTCACTATGCTTTACTGGGTCCCCATATCTCAGTAACCAGTCCCCTCATTAGCCGCTCTTGAGTTAAAACCCTTTCAATATGCCATGTATGTGTCTCCTGACATCAAAATAGCTCAAACACCCCAGAATTCTAACATGCAGAGCTCTGCAAGTCTTGGAGAGGGTTATCTTTTCTCGCTGTTGAAATGGGAAAACTGCAGACCAGAGAATGGACCGGCCCTGGTCAGACAGTATAATTCGCAAGGTAAAGCCAGAGTGAGAAGTGAACCCACCCCTCACAAGACCCCCCTGCTCAGGGCACAGGACTGACACAGTGGGTTTGCAGTGCTGCTATTCAGCTGTGTGACCTTGCCCAAGTGACCCAGCCTCTCTGAGATGATAACGTGTACTCACTTCAGAAACTACGTGTGGAGATTAAATGAAATGATACACCTAAGCAGTTAACACAATTTATACACATAACTTGCAGCTGTCGTGGCTCTCAAGAGTTTGGTGGCGAGCTCTGACAGCTGCAGGGTGAGAACGACCAGGCCGAGACACCTCCCCTAGCATTACAATGGGCAACTTAACAAACTATGAAGATACAGAAATTAGCCAGCTTGCTGCTGTGGAGGAACAGAACGGACTCTAAGGCCTCCTTTCCTGGATCCGTCAGTGACCGAGAACTCCATGACCTTAGGGACCTCTATTCCAGAGGAGCCCAGGTGTCCCTACTGAAGGACTCTTGCATATGGCAGAGATTGTCGACAGAAGGGTGTGGTGTGGGACCTGGAAGGGAGCGGGTATTCATCAGCCCTCTGCGTCCCTGGGTCTTCTAGGAGTGGGGGATACAGTGGGGAATGAGACGAGACCTTGACCATGTCAGGCTCGCCTAAGATCCTATAACCTAATTCTGCATTTTAACGAGGAAACTGGGGCCCAGGACAGGGACTCACAGGTAATCAGTCAAGCCACTGATGTTGAAATGCCATGTCCTTCCATGTTCTGCTTCGGGTTTGGTCTGTACTCAGTGATGGACAGGAGGCAGAGGCAACTGGTTCATTTAACTTTTTTTCTTTTTAGAGAGAGCCTGAGGATGCACGCGGTGGGGAGGGGTAGAGGGAGAAAGGGAACTTTTTTTTTCCCTTAAGATTTATTTATTTGTTTTGGAGAGAGACTCTCAAGCAGACTCCCCGCTGAGTGCAGAGCCTGACACGAGGTTCAATCCCACGACCCTGAGATCACGACCTGAGCCAAAATCAAGAGTCGGATGCTCAACTGACTGAGCCACCCAGGTGGCCCTGTTTCATTTAACTTTTGTAGGACTCTGTTAGAGAGGCTTGGCAGCTGGTCAGAAAAGAACTGCCTCCCAAACATTAGGAGAAGCACCCTGTCCAATCCCAGTCACCTGTTCTTTCAACACTGAAAGGGTACGAATGCCAGATACCCTTCAGATACCAAGTGGAGACGAATGAAAATCTTTCAGGCCGTTATGTGAAAAAAAGCAAAGCACATAACAGTGCTTTAGGACACTCTATTCCTAGGAAAACAGTAAGGACATAGCTATACGTTTGCACAGCCATAGAATATTTCTAGAAGAACACACACACACACACACACACACACACACGAAACTGTTAACATCGGCTGCCTCTGGGAGAAGAGACTAGGGTCTGGGGGTGGAGGGAGATGTACTTATCATTCTGAACTGTTTTTCACACCAGGTGCAAATTTTTCCATGAATTACATTTCCAGTTAAAACAGGGAAAATTAGGACAGAAACAAGCAAAAGCCATAAATAGAACAACTCCTTCTTTGACTCTGACTGTAAGAGAGGGGCCAAGGTGGTGACAGTGACAAGGCTGTTTGGGAATCCCTGGCTGCTGACATGCATTTGGCTTCTAACGGGGCAGCTCTTCGCAACAGCTGTGCTGGTCTCAGCCCTTCAAGTTTAACAACAAAGTCTATGGTTTCCATTGTTCTCCGAATTCTGTGTATGCCCAGGCGACGAGATGAAGCTGAGCAGCAAAGCACAACGTTCTTTTAGACACGGTCCCAGTAAACAGAGCCTTCGCTGCCAGGCAGGCGTGCTGGCTCCTCTTTCTGAAGATACAATTTGGAAATACGTATATGCATATCTAGAAGCCTTTAAAAGTGAGCCCCTATCAACCCCAGCTCTATGAATGTATCACAAGGAGAGAACTAGGCCCATGCCTGGCTGGCTCAGTCGGTGCAACATGAGACTCTTGGCCTCGGTGTTGGGGGTTCCAGCCCCACATTGGGTGTAGAGATTACTTAAAAATAAAAAAAAATTTTTAAGATTTTATTTATTTATTTGACAGGCAGAGAGGCAGGCAGAGAGAGAGGAGGAAGAAGCCTCCCCACCAAGCAGAGAGCATTATGTGGGGCTCAATCCCAGGACCCCAGGATCATGACCTAAGCCAAAAGCAGCCACTTAACTGAGCCAGCCAGGCGCCCCAATATTTCGTTTTCTACATGAATGACATTTGTTAAGTCAATCTTTTTTTTTTTTTTTAGATTTTTAATAAAATAAAATACCACACCCAACATGGGGCTCGAACTCAAGACCTAAGTTCAAGAGTCACATGCTCTGCTGACTAAGCCAGCCAGGCACTCCAAGTCGATCTGTTCTTATTTTGGCGTTAAAAAGTGTATATTCGGGGGTGCCTGTGTGGCTCAGTGGGTTAAGCCTCTGCCTTCGGCTCAGGTCATGATCTCACATCGGGCTTTCTGCTCAGCAAGGAGCCTGCTTCCCCCTCTCTCTCTGCCTGCCTCTCTGCCTACTTGTGATCTCTGTCAAATAAATAAATAAAATCTTTAAAAAAATTAAAAAAAAAAATTTTTAAAGAAGTGTGTATTCCCTTTGATTCAAGAACTCCATTTCTGGGGCGCCTGCGTGGCTCAATGGGTTAAATACTCTGCCTTCCGCTCAGGTCATGATCTCAGGGTCCTGGAATCGAGCTCCGAGTCGGGCTCTCTGCTCAGCGGGGAGCCTGCTTCCCTTCTTCTCTCTCTCTCTCTGCCTGCCTCTCTGCCAGACAGATCTCTGTCAAATAAATAAATAAAATCTTAAAAAAAAAAAAAAAAGAACTCCACTTCTCAGAATTCATCCTCAGGACAGGATAAAGGAAATGCCAGCTAAGACGCATGAATAAAGATGCATATCACAAGATAAATGTAATAACAGAACATTAGAACCAACCCAAATGTCCAACAAGGGGCTGGTGAAGTAAAATGTGCTATCTGCATATGGTAAAAGAATAAATATTGACACAGTGAGATGGTTATGCTCTACTGAGGAGTGCAGGAAACAGCGAGCTACGTTTGTAAGATACAGCCATAAATGTAGAGGAAATGTGTGGGATGTGTGGGAGGAAATGTAGGGAAAAAGCGCCAGCAACCACCTCGGGGTGTTGAAACGGGGCCTTTTTTTATTTGAATCTTCCAACTGAATCTTCCAACTTTCCTGCCTTGTGTGCGTTTTACCCCTATAGTAGCAAAAACTGTTATTTTTATAAAATGGTTGTCACTATTACCCTGCTGAAATACCAGATCTGAGGCACCAGAGTCCCCGGGGGGTTACAGTGCCTTCACTATGACTCTCAGGAGACACGATGCAGGGTTCTACTAGTGAAAAAAATAGTAATAAATTAAATTAATTTCTACCTAACAGCCAGCTTCTGCCAGAGTATCAGGAAAAAGTCAAGAGACATTCAATGCTGCGGTGCCTTCAGTGTCTCCCCCGGCGGCAAGCCAGCCAGCAGCCCCTCTCTGGTCCGACGGTGCTGGGGAGTGCAAAAGGTCGATCAAATACGGATGCGCAATTCAAACATTTACTTTTCAAACATCTTCAGAAAGTTTATCATACACAAACAAGCACGAGAGAGAGAGAAGAAGGGTTCAAGTTCAAGCCAATTCATTTGCCCAGCAGCCCCAGGGAACACGAGCATCATACAGTGAGTCGACCATGAAGTGCCGCAGGGGTGGTTCCTCTTGACGGCCAAAGAGCTTGGCTGGCAGGAAAAACTCAGCAGATTTGGTGGCTGGCTACAAAACATACTGTAGACTAAGTATAACCAGAGTCATCACCAGAAAGAGTAAGACGCCAAGTGAGCACGAGAGGGAAAATAATGGGGAAATAATTCAAGGAAAATTTTGGTGTGTCCACAATTGTCCATAAGCGGCTCGTGCGATGTAGTTCAGCGAACACTCAGACATATAACCAAGTGAGGTTATGCATAATATGCAAGCAATGCTTCTTTAGAATCTTATTTCTCAGATCTGATTTTTTTTTTCTTTTGCAAACCATTTGCTTGTAAGGGAAGAAAATTATCCTCGACCCATCTGGAGCAGAGTAATCACGGAATGTTAAATGAGCATCTACAATACATACGGCAGGATGCTGGACAACAGCAACCTCCCAGCTCCTTAGGGCACATGATCCAATGCCAACCTGAGAACAAAACTGAAAGGTATCCGGTGTGACCAAAAGCTCCTGGTTATAGACAAAATCACGTGACAGTGTGTATTATGCACCTGCTGGGTTCCAGGCACAGAAAGGCAGAGAGCTCGGTCCTGTCTCCTGGGGGCTCATAGTCTGTTGCAGAGACAGAGAGGTGGACCCTTGATGGCATCAACAAAATAAATGCTGTCACCAAAGGCCTTCCTAGAATAGAAACTAGGAAAAAAGATGTCACCCTGGGATGTCTGAGGCAGCTTCTGAGGGGAAGAACATTGAGGTGAGTCCAGAAGGTAGAAAGGAATTGGGTGGGGCGCCCGGGTGGCTCAGTGGGTTAAAGCCTCTGCCTTCAGCTCAGGTCATGATCCCAGGGTCCTGGGATCGAGCCCCACATAGGGCTCTCTGCTCTGCGGGGAGCCTGTTTCCTCCTCTCTCTCTCTCTCTCTCTGCCTGCCTCTCTGCCTACTTGTGATCTCTGTCTGTCAAATAAATAAATAAAATCTTAAAAAAAAAAAAAAAAAGAAAGGAATTGGGTGGGTACACTAAAGGCTCAGGGTCAAGGAGTTAGGGTAGAAGCCATAGCACAGGATTCATGGGGACAGAGACGGGACATGAACATGAGCCAGCACACGGAGGTCCCTGTAAGCTGGGCATAGGAATTTGGCTTCAGCTCACGACCCAGTGCTTTTCAAAGCTCACACAGACACAGACACAGACACAGACACAGACACACACACACACACACACACACACACACACACATACTCTGAGAAAAACACGGCATGAACAGTTAAACCCCTATCACTCTGGATATTCTCTCGGCACCAAAGCAAACCAAACAGAAATTCAGGCACTTAAAACCGCACAACAGGATCAGTTATAAAGTAGTGATCCAGATAATCTAGTGTAAGCTTTTATTAAAAATGTCTTGAAGATTATCACGAAAGCTGAAACACAAAATCAAAATATCCTCATAGAACTCACAGTCATCTTGGTACAATTTTAAAGACCCCCGGGGGTCTGTGTCTCTAATTCGAAAAACACTTCTATGGGTATTGAAAAGTTCTTTTTTTTTTTTTTTTAAGATTTTATTTATGGGTGCCTCGGTGGCTCAGTGGGTTAAGCCTCTGCCTTCGGCTCAGGTCATGATCTCAGGGTCCTGAGATCGAGTCCCTCGTCGGGCTCTCTGCTCAGCGGGGAGCCTGTTCCTCCTCTCTCTCTGCCTGCCTCTCTGCCTACTTGTGATCTCTCTCTGTCAAATAAATAAATCAAATCTCAAAAAAAAAAAAAAGATTTTATTTATTTATTTGAGAGAGAGAGCATGAGCAGGGGAGAGGGGCAGATGGAGAGGAAGAAGCAGACTCCCCATTGAGCAGAGAGCCTGATACAGGGCTGGTTTCTCAGGACCCTGAGATCATGACCTGAGCTGAAGGCAGATGTTTAACTGATTGAACCACCCAGGTGCCCCAGTGAAAAGTTCTTAGCATATATTTGGGGTGGGGAAAAGCACAATGGGGACTGGATTAGCTTTCCACCATTTTCCTATCAGTGATACAGAATAATGCCGCTGACAGCAGGCAGGAGGGCTGGAGTGAGGGCATCAGTTGGGGGGCACCTGCAGCCCCAGAGGCATCGAGAATGGAGAAGGAGACTACGTTTCCTGGACATCTTCTATTCTAAAGCCAGAAGCTCCACACATGGAGACTGCAGAGAATGGGTACCTGACTCCTAGAACATGGGGAGGCTAGATGAAGATCTAAGACAAAAGATCTAATAAATCATTAAAAAAACAAAAACAAAAAAAAAACCGGGGCACCTGGGTGGCACAGTAGGTTGGGCACCTACTTTCAGCTCAGGTCATGATCTCAGGGGTTGTGGGATCAAGCCCTGCCATCGGACTCCCTGCTTGGTGGAGAGTCTGCTTCTCCCTCTAGCTCTCCTGCTCCCCCAGCTTGTGCTCTCTCTCTGTCAAATAAAGGAGTAACACCTTTAAAAATGAAACAAAACAAAACAACAAAACAACTTAAATGTCCAATGTGGTATATGCATATATTTTTTTTTTCCTTAAAAAAGGAAATACCAGGGCGCCTGGGTGGCTCAGTGGGTTAAAGCCTCTGCCTTCGGCTCAGGTCATGATCCCAGGGTCCTGGGATCGAGTCCCGCATCGGGCTCTCTGCTCGGCAGGGAGCCTACTTCCCCCTCCTCTCTCTGCCTGCCTCTCTGCCTACTTGTGATCTGTCTCTCTGTCAAATAAATAAATAAAATCTTTAAAAAAAAAAAAAAAAAGGAAATACCAGAGTGCCAGGTAGCTCAATCAGTTGAACATCCGACTTTTTTTTTTTTTAAGATTTTATTTATTTATTTGTCAGAGAGAGAGAGAAAGCACAAGCCTGGAGAGTGGCAGGCAGAGGGAGAAGCAGGCTCCCTGCTGAGCAGGGAGCCCAACGCAGGACTCGATCTCAGGACCCTGGGATCATGAGCTGAGCCAAAGGCACATGCTTAACCAACTGAGACACCCAGAAGTCCCATCTTTAGACCCATTAAGACTGGCACATAAATACGCACAGCTTTTTTTATGTCAATCACACCTTAATATAAATATACACAGACATACATACATACCTACATACATACAAAAACAAAATGAAAAAGTTAAAAGTCCATCAAAGAAAGTGGGATTTGGGGTGTCTGGGTGGCTCAGTCAGTAGTGTCCAGCTCTTGATCTCAGCTCAGGTCTTGATCTCAGGGTCATGAGTTCAAGCTCTGTGTTGAGCTCCACGTGCTGGGCATGGAGCCTACGAAAAACAAACAAAAACTAGAAAAAGTAGGATTCTACGAAGGGCAGACTGTCCTTTGAACAACGAGCCCACTCCCCATAGTAAAGACTTCAAGGCAAGTGAGAACTTAAGACATTAAAGCTTGGAAAATTGGGGCATGAAAACACTGTCCACAGAAACAGAAAAACAGCTTCCATGGAAAGTGCTGGAAATCAAAGGAGCGGGTCCTATTTGCGGAGGCCAGTCTACAGGCCTTCCTGAGTGCTCACGGAGCAGCGCAGTGCTTTCCACCAGGCATCCAGACAGACTCAAGGAAACCCCAGGGCACCCCGCTTTGTTGGCATCCCACTTTGTTGCCACCCTCCCCAGGGCCCGGCTTCAAATCCCCCTCCTCTGAAAGCACAAGTCAGGGTGAAGGATGGTGCCATGAGATGGTTCCAGCAGGCAGACTTTTTCGCCATTCAGAAAAGCAAACTCTTAAACTCCTTTTAAAGGTTACTTTCCTCCGGCTGGATCCTGCATAATAAATACTTCCCTTATGAAACCACCCTCAACTTTTCGTCTACAGACGTCTGTTCCCGCTCTTGCTGGGGACAGGCGGCTTTTTCTACCGGCAGCTTCTCATCTGCCCAGTATCCTTCCTTGAGGGCATCCTAACTAGGCTCCACAGCTTCCCTTTGGTAGCCCTGGTCAGACTTGAGCCCCAACCACAAGTTCAGAGACGGTGCCTATAGACTGACGGAAAGGGCTTTCCCCACACCAGCCCCTAACATAGATTCCTTAAGACCTATGAAAGGGGTAGAGGTAAGAGTTTAAAGAATTCCAGAGGGTACATGCGGATGGTAGTGGAGGGAAATAAGTTTCCAACATTGTTGTACAGACTTTGTAGTGAGACAACTCCTTTCTGCTGTTGGACAGTAGTGTTGGGAACCATTAGCAGCCCAGATAGTCAGCTATTAAGGAAAGAACATGATGTTTTAGGGTTGCAGGAGAGAAACAAAGAAGACTCTAACAGGAGAGATCCTTTCTGAAAAGCCAGTGGTTTTGAATAAAATGGATGCAATCAAGGTGGGGAGGAGCAGAATTGCTCATGTATCCACTAGGGTTTAGGGACTGTCTCACATAAAAAGGTAAAGATTCATTACAGCCCAATTACTAACTCTTTGTATAGGAAAAAAGGTGTAACAATTCTAGCTCACCTCCCCTGTAACTACAGCACTCAAAACTCACAAACAGGGACGCCTGGGTGGCTCAGTTGGTTAGGCGGCTGCCTTCGGCTCAGGTCATGATCCCAGTGTCCTGGGATCGAGTCCCACATCGGGCTCCTTGCTCAGCGGGGAGCCTGCTTCTCCCTCTGCCTCTGCCTGCCTCTCTGTCTGCCTGTGCTCACTCTCTCTGACAAATAAATAAATAAAATATTTAAAAAAAAAAAAAAAAACTCACAAACACCCTCTGTGGTAGGCAGAAATCTAAGATGACCCCCGAGATTCCTGTCCCCTGGTACACATGCCTTGCATAATCCCCTCTTTGAGTGTAGGTGGGACCAGTTAATATTATGGGAGATCACCCTGAGTTCACCAAATGGGAGACTGCCCTAGGTGGGTGGGCCTGACCTAATCAGGCAAGCACTTTAAAAGGAAGACCCCAGGGGGCCTCGGTCGCTAAGTTGGTTAAGTTGGTTAAGTGTCTGCTAGGGTCAGGATCTCAGGGTCCTGGGACTGAGCGCGCACATACACATACACATACACACACACACATATCCCCCAATCCCATGGACTTGGTCCCTAAGGAGTTTTACTCAAATCACCCATCAGCAGTTTACTCTACTACCATGCTCTGATCCCTTAACAGCACAGAACCCCTGATGGACCGACAAGTTTAGGCAGGGTCAGCAAGGACCCTCACCAGCACAAGGCAAATACTAAAGACCAGACCTCCACCCAAAGGCCAAAGATTTGTCATTATCCATGTGCCAGGGGGAATGCAGAGGCCAAAGGCTTGAGCAATGGAAGCCTGAGTAAGACACAAGGGCCCACAGAGGCGACTGGGCTGAATGCAAACAGGCCCATCAGGGGACCCACCTCAAAATACCCATAAGGCCTAGCTGACCAAGGGGCTACTTACAACTAGGCACAGGTACCAAAAAAGAAAATTTCTATACATCCCCATACCTCCTCACCTGCCCCTCTTAAGTGCAGCACCCCCACAAGTGCCTCCTGGCAGACAGTCTCTCCGTTGCTGTCCTGCCCTCTGCTCCCTGGCCATGTATTCAGTACACTTCTATCTCCTTAAAAATAAAACATTTAAAAAATTTTTTAGAAGTTAAAAAAAAAAAAAAGAGGCCTCAGAAGCTTCAGAGGCTCTCCCAGTGGCCTGGAGAAAGCAAAAGCCATGTTATCTGAGGAGGGGCCACATGGCAATGGATTCCTGAGAATCCCCAGGAGCCGAGAAGGGTCTCCAGCTGGCAGCCTCTAACTGATAACCGGTAAGAAAATGGGGCCCTTGGTCATACAGTCACAAGGCAATTACTCTGTCAACAACCAGTGAGCGTGAGGGGTGCCTGGGTGGCTTAGTTGGTTAAGTGTTTGCCTTCGGCTCGGATCATGATCCCAGGGTCCTGGGACTGAGCCACAGGTCCGGCTCCCTGCTCAGTAGGAAGCCTGCTTCTCCCTCTCCCATGCTTGTGCTCTCTCTCTCTTTCTGCTCTCTTGCTCTCTCTCAAATAAATAAATAAAATCTTAAAAATAAAAAAAAAGAGGGGCGCCTGGGTGGCTCAGTGGTTTAAGCCGCTGCCTTCGGCTCGGGTCATGATCTCAGGGTCCTGGGATCGAGTCCCACATCGGGCTCTCTGCTCGGCAGGGAGCCTGCTTCCCTCTCTCACTCTCTCTGCCTGCCTCTCTGCCTACTTGTGATCTCTCTCTCTCTGTCAAATAAATAAATAAAATCTTTAAAAAAAAAAAAATAAAATAAAATAAAAAAAAAGAGAGAGAGTCTGACTATTGATTTCAGCTCAGGTCATGACCTCAGGGCTACGGAACTGAGCTCCAGTTTGGGCCCCTCCCTCAGTTCGGGGTCTGCTCTCTCCCACTCCCTCAAATAAATCAATCTTAAAAAATAAAAATAAAAATAAGAAACAGCCAGGAACTTGGAAGAGGACCATGAGCCTCAGATGAGACCCGCCTCCGCCCATCCATTGCTTTTCAGTCTGGTGACAAACTCGCTAACACGTACCCAGACTCCTGCCCCACGGACACTGCAAGACAATAAATGTGAATTGTTTCAGGCTCCTAAGCTGGTGGTAATTTTTTACACAGCAGGAAGAAACTAAAATACCTGCATATCAAAAGACCCTAAAAAAAAAACCCAGGCAAAGCCTTCAGCCAGTTCTTGTCCTGGCTCACACAAGAGCTCAGAAAGACCTGCTTTGCTCCCAAGGGCTTTGAAACAAAAACCACAAACCGAAGTGGAAAATAGAAATGTATTTAGCAGACTGGAGAAAAAACAGTATTAGAAGTTTCATCGGGGGGGCGCCTGGGTGGCTCAGTGGGTTGGGGCCTCTGCCTTCGGCTCGGGTCGTGATCCCGGGGTCCTGGGATCGAGCCCCGCATCGGGCTCTCTGCTCGGCAGGGAGCCTGCTTCCTCCTCTCTCTCTGTGCCTGCCTCTCTGCCTACTTGTGATCTCTGTCAAATAAATAAATGAAATCTAAAAAAAAAAATTAAAAAAAAAAAAGTTGTTTCAATCTAATCAACAATTTTTATCCAAAATCCAATGTGGGGATAAATCAGCATCTATCATCATACCCCAAATTTCCTACTGTAAGGCATACCTCATTGCACCTTCTTTCCAAATATGACCCTATCCTACTAAGTGATGGCCCAAATATAAGCGAAGTGTTTAGCCAAAGTGATATACTTTTGTTTGTAAAATACACAACATGAGGTTTCTTTACACTCCTATTAGCAGAAACCCACTTCTGTCATTTCCTATTGAGTAATAATTGGGAATATGTGAAACTGGCTCTAAAACTTGTTGCTTAAGCAGCACAAGGTTAGAAATGACGTACACTGCCCATCGATAAGATCTGATGAAGTAAACAAAGGCAAGTCTATATTCCAGAATGATGTGTAATCACTGAAAAGAGGCAGTAATACATCTGTTTTACAATCATTTTCAAGATAGAATGAAAACCTAAAGAGGTAAGATAATGTTTACAGGATGTTACCATCTGAGTGTAAGTCTGTATACACTTGCTTCCATGTGAATAAATATCTGTATAATATTTATGAGAACCCAATACTAAGTTAAGAAACAGAAGTGGGAGAACTATTTTTTACTGTTTACTTTTTTTTTTAAGATTTTATTTATTTATTGGACAGAGAGAGAGGTCACAAGTAGGCAGAGAGGCAGGCAGAGGGAGAGGGAGAAGCAGGCTCCCCGCCAAGCAGAGAGCCCGATGCGGGGCTCGATCCCAGGACCCTGAGACCATGACCTGAGCCGAAGGCAGAGGCTTTAGCCCATTGAGCCACCCAGGCACCCCTACTGTTTACTTTTTGATTCTTCTGAATGTTGTATTGTGTGTGTGTGTATCACCTGTTTTTCTAAAACACTAAAAAATAAGCCAACTTCAGGAAAATCTTTGCTTTTAAGAAATATACAGACTGTCTTCAAAACCCTAACACAAGTTACTGTTCTAATCTCGTTCTACTCAATTATTTACGTCACTATAAGAAAATAAAGTCTTTCCCCTGTAAATGCTGGTGATTCATCTAACAACCCTGATTGTCTCCAGAAGGTTTATGTATATTTATGTGCAAGAGAGAGCTCAGGCGCCCCTAAGGAAGTCTTGTGAAGATGAGATGAGGGCTTGGTGACTAACCCAGCAGCACCTGAAGGCAGACTCACAGGGCAGGACACAAGGGCTCTACAGGGATGAGTTTCTCAACGTCCTGTCTACTACCTGGTATGTGGCCGTTGACTAGTGCTTCCACCTGGCCCCATGTCACCCATTAGATAGGGCACAGACACTGAATGTCAACAGAGCAAGTGAAGAAACCCCCAGCCAGGATGTAAGCCTTCACACTATGCAGGACAAGACTTTTAAGTTCCTGTCATTTAAGGAGATGCCTTGAGACAAAGTAAAAAAAGGTTTCTTTGTAAAGCTGTGGAAGGAAAATCCATGCACAGGGGACAGACCACATGGAGACACAGAAGGACTGATGGCCACATGACCACAGAGGCAGCTTGGGAGCAACACTTCTACAAACCAAGGAACAGAGAGAGAGGTCACAAGTAGGCAGAGAGGCAGGCAGAGGGAGAGGGAGAGGGAGAAGCAGGCTTCCCGCTGAGCTGGGAGCCCGATGCAGGGCTTGATCCCAGGACCCTGGGATCATGACAAGAGCCGAAGGCAGGTGCTTAACGACTAAGCCACCCAGGCACCCCAAGGCTTTTTAAGTAATCTCTCCACCCAACGTGGGGCTCAAATCCACCATCCTGACATCAAGAGTCACACACTCCACCCACTGAGCCAGCCAGGTGTCCCTACAGTCACATTTTTAGATCAGAATATTGAAATGAATGTATGAATCAAAGCAAAACTGGATCCTTCTACACTGGAGAAGGGAAGTTGATAAAAGCTCTACTGGAAATAGTTTACCTGAATATCCATAAGAACTATTTCTAGTTTATTTTCTGTTGCTGAGGTATAACTGACATACAACATTATACATTTCAGGTGTACAACAGAACAATTCAGTATTTCTATACTGATCATTGCGAAATGATCACCGCAGTAAGTCTAAATGATTCCATTTACACTAAAAGAACAGACAAAACTAAGATGACAGAAGTCACTGGGGAAAGGGGGGCAATGCCTGGAATGTTCTGAGTGATGGGAATGTTTATACCCTGTTTCAGGTGCTGGTTACCAGGGTCTGTACAATTAATAAAACTCAGTAAACATTTAAGATGTTGTACTTTAATTAAAAGGGAGGGTACAATATAATACTTGAATCAGGCAAGAATCATCAATGGACACAAACAGTAAAACAGCCTCTAGACCAAACTGTCAGTACCCAGAAAATATAAGGAAGAGAGGAACAATCCAGTGACACCAGGAAGAAAATTAGACAAATCCAGAATGTAGGATATTCGACAAGACAAGCGGTTTGGACTCACAGTATCACTGAGGGGTGGGGGGGGGGGTGTAAGAAGACTGTTCTAGATGAAAAGAAACTAAGCACACATAAAAAGCCAAATGTGGACGTCTGGCTGGCTCAGTAGGTAGAGCACAGGAATCTTGATCTTGGGAGCATGAGTTCAAGCCTCACATTGGGCGAAGAGGGAAAAAAAGGCCACAAAAGGGGCAGTGGCGGGCTCAGTTGGTAGAATGTGAGACTCTTGATCTTGGGGTTTGAGCCTCACAATGGGTATAGGGATTACTTAAAAATAAAACTTTTTTTTTTTTTTTTTTTTTGTTTTAAGGCCATAAAAGCTCTTTGGAGACAAATGGGAAAATTCAAATCCGGGAACCAGATATTCGATATTACACAATTATTAATAATTTTTAAGGTATGATATCAGTATTATAATTATATAGGAGAATTTTCCCATTCTTAGAGAATGCATGCTACAGGCTTAAGTATTTAAAGGCTGGATGTCATGAACTCTAGAACTTACTTTCATAGTAGAGAAAAAAATTTTATTTACACAGACATGTACAACAAAAGAAATGGCAGAGCACTCGGCATCAGGGAAATACAAATCAAAACCACAATGAGATAGATACCACCCCACACCAGTCAGAATGACTAAAATTAACAAGTCAGGAAACAACAGATGTTGGCGAGGATGCGGAGAAAGGGGAACCCTCCCACACTGTTGGTGGGAATGCAAGCAGGTGCAGCCACTCTGGAAAACAGTATGGAGGTTCCTCAAAAAGTTGAAAATAGAGCTACAACCCAGCAATTGCACTACTGGGTATTTACCCCAAAGATACAAATATAGTGATCCAAAGAGGCACATGCACCCCAATGTTTATAGCAGCAATGTCCACAATAGCAAAGAGCCCAGATGTCCACTGACAGATCAATGGATAAAGATGTGGTATATACATATGCATATATAATGGACTATTACTCAGCCATAAAAAGAAAATTAAAATCTTGCCATTTGCAATGACATGGATGGAACTAGAGGGTACTATGCTAAGCGAAATAAGTCAATCAGAGAAAGACAATCATCATATAATCTCACTCATATGTGGAATTTAAGAAACAAAACATGATCACAGGGGAAGAGAAGAAAAAATAAAACAAGAGAAAATCAGAGAGGGAGACAAACCATAAGAGACTCTTAATCACAGGAAATAAACTGAGGGTTGCTGGAGGGGTGGTGGGTTGGGGAGACAGGGTAACTTGGTGATGGACACTGAGGAAGGCACCTGATGGAATGAGCGCTGGGTGTTATGTAAGACTGATGAATCACTGACCTCTAACCTCTGAAACCAGTAATATATTATATGTTAATTAATTAAATTTAAATTTTAAAAAAGAAATGCACGGAAATTTTTTTAAAAAGGGAGAGTGTTGATACATTCAGAATGTATGGGTGTTCATTATATATGTTATTCAAATCTTCTGTATACTTAAATGTTTCATAATAAAAACAGTGGAACATAATGAAGTCAGAGTCTAAACGTAATGTGGCATCTTCCTGAAACAGAAAAATAAAATTAGCAGAAAAGCTGGTAAAATACAAATTAAGTCTACGATATAGTGAATATTCCTTTATTAATGCAAATTTCCCAATAAAGATAGCATGGTTTTATAAGATGTCAACATCAGGGCAAGTTGGATAAAGGGAGCTCCCTTTACTATCCCTGGGTATTTTCTATAAATCTGAACTCATTCCAAAATAACAAGTCCTTAAAAAGTGGCAAGCAGTACGTAAAAGCTAAAAGTTTTTATTTTATTTTAGTATGTATATAACTGAACAACTTCAAGATCCAATTTCTACAACAATGACCTTCCACACATCTCTACCTTGGCACAGAGACTCCAAACAGGAAACACGTTTCCACGGGACCACGTTATCAGGCAGAAGGGAAGCACATCCACACCCACCGCCCAGACACCAGTGCCGTGGGGTCAGACAGGGGCCTTGGTCCTTGAAGGAGGGTGAAGCCGCCATCTGGGCAGCAGCCACTCTGTTCTCCTGGCTCCGGGGGCTTTCCTTATTTCAGTAGAGATGGGGGCTGCGCCGTCTGCTTGTGCAGCACTGACTGAAGAGCTGCAAAGAGGAGGAACCAGCAGCATCAGTGACGTGTCCGGCCGGGTCTGCAGAGGCCCAGCTGGCCCACAGCCCTCCAGCTGTGCCCACCTCTGCAGGCAGAAGCACACCCACCTAGCTGCGACCTCGGCAGGCGGACATCTGTGCCATGCTTGGGGCATCTTAAAAGCTTTTCGTGCATATTATCTCACTTAATCCTGGTGGCTGGTGCTAGACCTCGTCTTACAAAGCACTAAGGGACACCTGCCCCCAACACCACCTTCGCTGAGTTAGAAACACTTCACCTAAAGGTCCCTCTTTATCCACAGGAGATCGTAGTGCCTCTTCCTCTCCAGACATGCATGCTAACACCTGACTTTCTCCAAAGCCAGCTCTTGGCTTCCCGGAAGCCCTGGACAAACTACAACCACTCCTTCCCTCAAAATTTCTGCAGTCCTTCCACCGTGAAGGGAAGGATGTGGCTGAAATCCAAGCAAAACTTGACAACTTTTTGGACTGTGTGGTGGGTAAGAGCACTGAGCATGGAGTGCCATGGCTGCTGTGCAGTGTCTGCCCCACCAGTGCCACTGCGTGACCCTGGCCAGGCTCCTCACCCTCTGAGCCTTAGTGATTCATGTGGCAAAGGGAGATGATCTCACTATGTACCTCGCAGGGTTGTTTGAAGACTAAATGAGATGACCTCAATGCCTGCCGCAAGACAAGAACTCGTGCGTGGTAACTACTACCCTTATGCCTTGTATAGGCAGCCTCCATGTTTTCACTCTTGTTTTTTAAAAATGTTTTCTCAGGGGTGCCTGGGTGGCTCAGTGGGTTGAGCCTCTGCCTTTGGCTTGGGTCGTGGTCTCAGGGTCCTGGGATCTAGCCCCACATCAGGCTCTCTGCTTGGAAGGGAGCCTGCTTCCCCCACTCTGCCTATTTGTGATCTCTCTCTCTCTCTGTGTCAAATAAATAAATAAATAAATAAATAAATATCTTTTTAAAAAAAATTTTTTTTTATATTTTTAAAATGTTTTCTCTATTAGTCCTGGAATTTGGGGCACAGAGGGCCATCTTAGGGGGTAAGGAAAATTCTCAAAATTTCCCCCAAATGAGGTCCATCAGATGAGGATCTTCAGAATGAAAGACTGTCTAGGTTCCCAGGACGGTAGGGATCATGAACCTATGCGTGTTTCATGTCTTGTCACCTTTTTATAAACACACATCCATTATACCACAACCACAGCATGTACATCTTGCAAAACTAGATTTGACTAAAACACAGAAGATGAGACTTCACTTATTTTTTTAAAGTAAACTCTACCTCTAACGTAGGGCTCGAACTCACGACCTCGAGATCAACCAACAGAACCAGCCAGGTCCCCGAGGACTGAGACTTTGAAACAGCAGTAATTATCATGAAAAATGTGTCCTGCATGAAGAGCAGAGAGGGACAAAAGCTCACTTTCCTAAGAGCTGGGGTTTAGGCATCAAATCTCAAAAGAGAACTCAAACCTAACAGTGAACCAAGAGGAACTCTGGGCAGCGCCTTTACTTAGGCTCAGAAAGCCTGAGGGACTAGAAATGAAGTCAGCGAAATGCCTGCTTGGCCGCCGTCCACCCCAGCATCGCAGCTCTTACCACCACCTTTATGCCCTGGTGGGGTGGAGGGCAGCTTCAGGGCCTCTGGCCTCATCTCCCGCAGCCATACAGGAGGAAAGGCAGCACCAGAGAAGAGCTGGCCAGGCCTGCACTTGGAAGGAAGAGACAGGAAAAGCCTGTCTTCCTGCGCAGACTCGGAACCACGGCTGCATATCAGTCACTCCCTTAAGTATGACAGGTCGGGTCCTGGTCCACCTGCCAGGCAGCAGGGATGCTGTGCATCTCCCCGAGTCAAGCAGAAACAAAGTGCACCCCTCCGAATGACGTCAGCGATACGCAGGCACATGATTACATGACATTCAACCTCGTGAGAATATACTCCCTGTGCCAACTTCTTGCAATCCTCCTGGAGAGTCACGGTCAAGGAGAGTTTCTTTTTCTAGTAGTGCTGGTTTCCCATTAACACCTCCCTGACCCTCAGTAATCTCCTTTCTTAACCAGAAGCTAAAAAAGCCCTACGCTCAGAGACTGAGACCAGCAGTAGTTTCTAGCAGGAATACTCTTCTGTGGTCTCCTTATTAGGGTTACCTTCTATTTTACAGCGACTGACAATAATGTCCATTTATGTTAGAAATATATTTCCCTTTTTAAGTACATCTGCAGCTTTAAAAGGGGGGGGAAGACTAGGAAAATAGATTTCTACATGGTAAAAACATAACACACTTTCTTGCCTACTGCTATAGCCTCTTGTCACATCCAGTAGCCTAGAACCACACTGACCACCACTTAGGCAACTCCTAGCCACATGTGACTACTCTATAATTACTATGTGATGATACTCACTCAAATTAATTACACTTAAACACAACTGAAAATTCAGTTCCTCAGTCTTACCAGCCACGTTTCAACAGCCACATGCGGCCCACAGCTGTCACATCCAACCACACAGCTGCAGAACATCTCCTCTGTCGCAGAAAGCGCCACTGGACAGCATGCGCCTAGAATGCCACTCCCAGCTCGCTGGCTACTCACCTGGAGGCGGTACTAGAAGGCCTGGTTTCTCCCCAAGCAGCGGACGCTTGGCACGCTTGGGGCAGGGGCATCCCAAAGGAGCAGGTCTCTTGGAGGGGGCTGCTGGAAGCAGGGGAGGGGAAAACAGACCTTTGGGGTTGCCCAGTCCTGCAGAGAATGAAAAAACAAAACATAAACAAGAAGATACATGATGAAGCTGGTTTCAGCTGCTCCCACAAAGGGACTTTTCCTTAATCTTTAGAGAAGGGCTGAGCAGGGAGCACCTGCCATACACACAAATCTCAACTCCTCCAAGCTCTACCAAATCCCCCTCTGGGCCCAGACTAGGCCTCAGTGCTTATCCAGGGCCTGGCAAACTAGAGTCTGGGGGCCAAAATCAGCCCGCTGTCTGTTTCGGTACAACCTATGAGATGAGACGGTTTTCTCATTTTTAAATAATTATGCTTTCAATGATTATAGAAGTACGTATACAATATCCTTAACTTTGCTTCTTGGCCTGTAAACACTAAAAATAACTATTTACTATTTGGCCCTTAAAAAGTTTGCGAACACCTTCATCTACTCCACGTGTGCGTGCGTGTGTGTCTTGACATCCCAGTTCTCCACCCTAACCTTTCCACAAGTGGGATTTGTTCCAAATGTTCTGTTTGACACTTGGAATGTATTTTCTCAGACATCAAACATTTTCCCAGACAGGTCATAAAGGCAGATCCGTAACATACCTGAAGCACTCTGTTCCCAAGAATCTAACATCTGTCCCCCCAGAACATCGGCCCGGACATGGTCCTGGGGGTGTCCCACATGGCCTAGCACCCTGTCACTCTCTCTCGGGCAGTCGATCTGCCCTGCTGTCCTCACCCTGTTGAACTGGGCATTTACTCCCACAGTTCATGCCAAGGCCCTGAAGCAAGCACCTAGCCCTTTCTGAGGTCTGAAAGAATTTTGTTTTTAAACTTCCAGCAAGGATGAGAAGCAACTCAGAGCAAAAAGAGCTCCCCCTGAGCCTTTCTTTTCTTAACTCCCTGGTTTCTCACAGGAACCAGGTGTTAAGAATGCCCGGGGTGGACCAAGGGACTGGGCTGAGGCACAGGGGAGCGTGGTTGGGTGCAGCAGAAGGAAAGGAACAAGCACAGGGTAGCAGGAGAGCCCCAGTTGTGACAAGAACAGAGAAGACTTGGAACCACACTCCCAATCATTCCAAAGGTCACCAGGTCAGAAAGGGAGGGGGCTCAGAAACGTTCACCCCTAGGGCTGTGGATCTTCAACACAGACTGACTTTGCTAATAAAAGCCATACGGGGCACCTGGGTGGTTCAGTGGGTTAAAGCCTCTGCCTTCAGCTCAGGTCATGATCCCAGGGTCCTGGGATTGAGCTCCGAGTCGGGCTCTGCTCAGCGGGGAGCCTGCTTCCCTTCCTCTCTCTCTCTCTGCCTGCCTCTCTGCCTACTTGTTATCTGTCAAATAAATAAATAAAATCTTTTTTTTTTAAATTTTATTTATTTATTTGACAGACAGAGATCACAAGTAGGCAGAGAGGCAGGCAGAGATAGAGGAGGAAGCAGGCTCCCTGTTGAGCAGAGAGCCCGATGCGGGACTTGATCCCTGGATCCGGGGATCATGAGCCGAGCCGAAAGCAGAGGCTTTAACCCACTGAGCCACCCAGGTTCCCAAATAAATAAATAAAATCTTAAAAAAAAAAAAAAAAAAGACATACACATGTGCAGCGACCAAAGCAAAAGGACACATTCTATTTTGATCCACAATAATAGCCAAGGTGAAAATATTGTGCTCATAAGGTTTTTGGCTAAAATGATCCCTGCTCACATGAAAGATCAAAGCAATATCTGACTCTTAGACATAAATGCATCCAAGGTCCAAGTTTTATTTAAGGCCCAGGAGAAAAGCCGCCTTTCTATGAAAACTTCACCGCCAACTTTTGTCTTTAACATGGCAGACTGAAAACATGCTGTCATCCAGCTTCTTCTCTGCTCCCACTGTTAATATACAAGGAACACAGGAGAGGGAACAGAGTGTACCAACAAATATTTGGAAGATGAGAAGAGAAGGAGTGGGACTGCATTCCAGGTGCCTACAGAGGAGTTAAAACTCTTTAACCTTGGGGTGCCTGGGGGGGCTCAGTCAGTTAAGTGGCCAACTCTTGACCTCGGCCCAGGTCATGATCTCGAGGTCGTGGGGTCGAGCCCTGTGTCAGGCTCCCCACTCAGTGGGGGTCTGCTTCTCTCCCTTCCCCTCTACTCCTCTCCCTGCTCGCACATGCTCAATCTCACTCTCTCTCAATAATAAGTAAGTTAGTCTTAAAACAAAACAAAACAAAACAAAACAACGTCTTTACCCTCAAGAGGCAGGAAAGGCTCAGATACCAGCCACCCCAGGAACCAGAGGCATAATGGACACTGGGCTTGACTGGAACTTGGTACCCCAAGTGGTCAGCGCCACACCTGAGTCTCCTCCCAGAGGAAAGAGAGGGATGTCTGATGAACAGGCTTGAGCGGCAGGTTCCAGTTTGGCTGCAAGGGAGTCAACCCTGGGCATTTTCAGTTATGTAAGCCAGTCAGGTCTCCTTGTTTTAAGCTGAGTTAGGTCCCTGTCACTTACAATGGAAGGAGTCCACAGTAATACAACCTCATTTTAGGCAGATGTCAGATACTATTTATGCCAACTACTCAGAAAAGCCTGGAAAACACTATGGAATTCAGAGTGCATATTAAGGGAACTCCGTTTAAGCCATCCTCAATGTGGCCACCAACCTTGATAAGAAAGCTCCTCTACACGTCCCCTATGTTAAAACTTAAGCAATTCACTCAAGAGAAATGGCACCCACTGAAACCCCAGATGTCTCTTCTGGTCTTCTGAAATCTTAGCATTGGCTGAGACTACGCCAAAAGACACTGCAACTGTTCTCAACTGTCTGCTCTCTCAGAGCCATGCGCATAGAGGCAGTAGAGCCACCGTGAGCTCTTATTCCTGGAGGGAAGCACTGACCTGGTGCCGGAAGGAGACCCCCTCCCGGTCTGTCCCCTAACAATGGGGACTTGGCAGGAAGTGGGGGATGAGGGCCCGAGAAGGAGGGCTTTCCAGGGGTTGGAAGAAGTGGACGCGGCTTGCCCACGACAGGGGTATTCCTTCCTTGAAATGAGGAATGATCACTGGTAGCCAAAGACTCGAGTGCCTCAAAGCCTGGAAAAATGAAGAAAATGAATGGTCACCAGAAGTCTGCTGCAGAGGCTCGAGCTGCAAAAAGGAACAACTCGGGGAAGTCAAAGAAGACTGTAATTTTTCTGACTTAGAGGTTTCTACAATCAAAGAGAAACAGGATGTTAACTAGACTTGTTGTGGTCACCATTAGATGATATATACAAATATCAAATCATTATGCTGTACACCTGAAAGTAATAGAATATGTCAATTATACTTAATTAATCAATTAATAAATGACATAAGCACTCGGGGAAAAAAAAAACAATTGTGTTTCAAGTTTATGAGCCCCCCCCCAACCCTGAGAAGAAGGTACAAAAAATGTACAAAAATAAAATACATTTCGGGGTGCCTGGGTGGCTCAGTCGGTTAAGTGTCTGCCTTCAGCTCAGGTCATGATCCCAGGGTCTTGGGATCGAGCTCTGTGCAGAGAGGAGTCTGCTTCTCCCTCTCCCTCTGTGCTCTCTCTCTGTCTCAAATAAATAAATAATATCTTAAATAAAATACATTCTACATTTTATGAGATGAACGATTTCTTTAAAGCTTAAACGTGGCCCTAGAAGTTCAGCTAGGTTTCCCCACAGGGACAAGTGATTATTATTGTCTTCTCACCTACTCAACTCTAAACAAATAATCTGAAAAGTCACCATTTTAACGAGTTTGGCTCATAACTGGAATGCTCTTTACACTCTTCAAGATTAGGAACTACTTCGGGGCTCCTGGGTGGCTCCAGTGGGTTAAAGCCTCTGCCTTCGGCTCAGGTCATGATCCCAGGGTCCTGGGATCGAGCCCCGCATCGGGCTCTTCCCTTCCTCTCTCTGCCTGCCTCTCTGCCTACTTGTGATCTCTGTCTGTCAAATAAATAAATAAAATCTTTAAAAAAAAAAAGATTAGGAAGTATTTCTTTATGTTTACCATACACTTAAACATAATCTACAAATGTATCAATTAACAAGCCGAAACTTTTGAATCACAAAAGTAAACTGACAGGGAACAGAAACTATTTCCCATCTGTCCATCTATATAGAGAAGTCATCCTATTTATACATTAAAAATCTGATTCAGGGAACCTGGGTGGCTCAGTGGGTTAAAGCCTCTGCTTTCGGCTCAGGTCATGATCCCAGGATCCTGGGATCGAGTCCCGCATCGGGCTCTCTGCTAAGCAGGGAGCCTGCTTCCTCCTCTCTCTCTGCCTGCCTCTCTGCCTACTTGTGATCTCTGTCAAATAAAGAAATAAAATCTTTAAAAAAAAAAAAATCTGATTCAAAAGGAAATTTAGCTTCAAAAAAAAGCATTTTAGTCTATAAAGGTTACATATTAAAAAACTGTGTAATTCTTGTGTGGAACATGTTCTTATCAGACACCTTTATATTACAGAAGTATAGTCTCTCAATTAAATAAAGAATTCTTAGTTTTACTTTCACATATGGATTTGCAGAATAGGATTTCCTGGGGTTTAAAATGGGGAGGGAAAACAGACAGTGCCAAATACCTTCCAGGTGCCCTTTCCTGGTCTTCAGGTAGTCAATGAGCAGATTCAACTCATTCCCATACAAATGCATTCCCTCACTCAACAGGAAGAGGAGGTGCTGAATGCCTGAAGGGACGGAGTAGCTGGTCAGGCGCTCCCGGGCCAAGAAGTCATCCGCCAGATCTCCAGCCTGCAAAGCAATTCTAGCACGTTCCTGCTGCTCCCGTTTCGAGAAAAATCTCCTGTATTCTTTAGCCACCAGCTCCAGGGCATCTTCCAGGGGCATATGACGATGTACTAGGGATGAGAAAGAGCCTGCTTTATATCAAATGGGTGCCCTGATTCCTTTTAAAATCAGAAAATAACATAGTTAATTCAACTACGTGTTGTTTAAGCTGTGTCAGCTTTCAGTACAGATGTGACTGTCTACTGATCCAACTGGCCTGGGACCCTCCAAACCAGGTGCCTGTTGATTTCAAAGTCAAACATTACGTTGTTTCAAAATTATAATATGTGCAGCTTGATTTACCTTTTCCATACAGACCCGCTTTTCACAATTGGACAGCTTCACGCTATACTGAGAGAGAGAGACAGAAAGAGAATGGAAATAGGTGCCATGTGTATCAATGGGACTTCTTAATGCTAAACAAATCTAGCCTAAAAAAAGACAGGATGTAACTTCACCCATCGCTGGCTAGTGGGAATGTTTAAGGGAGGAAAAAAACCCCTAAAAGTGAAGGTGTTTGATCTGGTTCCAGCAATCCAGGTGGATAACTTGAGACAACAGTGATTCACAGAAGGAACAAGTAGAAGCAGAGAACAGAGCCTTCAAAGAAGCGAGCAGGTGAGACATGGGGTTACTGGTTTTCATTACACACCTTTTAGTATTAATCTCTTCACTCTGTGTATGTAATACTTTGATAAAAGGCAGACACACACACAGACATGTGGTGCAGGACTTCTAGGCTCTGTCGCTGTAGGCTGAGGAGTAACCCACAGTCCTCTGCGTGGCTCTGCAGTCTTTAGCTCAGGCCTCTGGGATCTTAAATCATGTTAAAAGCCTTTCCAGGTCAGGTCAGGAGTGCTCCAGGCCCTAAATACTACATATAAAATAAATTCTAGACACTAGGAATGGCTTTTACATAACTTAATGGCTGCAGCAATGCATAGGTGTCTCCTAATCTCTCCTGGGTCTCCTGGGTTTACCTACTGAGAATAAGACTTCATAAAAGTTTCATTTTAGATGAGAGGCCCCTACCCTGTCTTCCATGTATCACATCTGAACAAATTTAGGATCCAAGGGGCACTATGGAGCTACAGTGGAAATGATGGTATTTGGTTAAATCTTAAACTGTTTATTAGGGTTACATTTAGGAAGAAATATGAATGTATATTTGCCTACATGTGCTGAAGTTTCATTGTTTGACTGTCTTACATGTTTGTCTCAGCACAGAAGCAGCTCCATGGGCTTCTGCATAATGGATGCATGCAAGGTATAAAACAACACTGTCAGAAATAATGCAACATCACAGAGAGGCCTACTTACTTTAGTGGTTATTTCCTCAATGATCTTGCATGAATGTTAAACAGATGTGATTAGTCCTCGGCACAACCTGTTCAATTAAACTCCCCCACCCCTATCCTCAGGAAGGTGGGATTTGTAATTTCTGAGAGTATGCCTTTTCTTTTACACTTTGGTTTAGTCTTATTATTTGTTTAAAATAAATTAGACATTTTCTATGTTGAGAAAATCCATCGTTTCACGCTCCTGGGAACAGTACTGAACCAGAGCTGGCTAGGTGGGTATAGGTCACTATACAGAAGCAAAGCAAATGGAATGGCCGGAAGATGTCCTGGCATCCCCCAGATTATTGGGAAGCCAAGTGTTCCTCACTACTGTTTTTTCCAGACCCAACATTATAGCTGGATTATAGAACATCAGTCGGTGTCAATCGACTTCTGTGAAAGTCCCAGGAGCCACATGCAGGATATGAATTCAGCTACTAGTGCTCCACTATATATCTGCCCAGGGGAAAGGTCTCCCAACTCAGCAGTGAAAATCCTACACTGCTAGGGCGACTCAAGCTGATAATGCGCCTGTTGGAGAAGCCAGCCTGGCTGCTGCCTACCTGAGCGGAGGAAGGAAGCAGGGCTGGCCTGCATCTCGTACAGTGCCTGGTGCTCATGAGGAACTCAGGAAGTGTGGACTGCAGAGAACAGCACCAAGAGCTTCCACAGAGCCAAGAGGACTACAGAACCCAGGTTCGTCTGGGTCTGACTCCAAGGGGGCCGCTGAGGGACCCTCCACAAGGCAGACTCTTCTCTCTGGAAGCAGCAACTCCGCCCAGGAGGCAAATAGGAGAATGGTCTAGGATGTGTGCGTCTGCCTGAGGCTATGTATTTTAGGGTAGAGAAGGGCTCATTTTTGTGCACTCTCATGAGCCTGAGAATAATGAAATGTCTGAGGTATCACAAGAGAGGCAAAGCTGGCAAGAAGGGTAGTCTAAGAATGCATGAACATTTTAGACTTACCACGGAGGGCAGAAAAGATGGTGGTGAGATTTGGTCAAAACTTCTTCGACATAAGAGAACTGACTTGTTACATAATATTTTGGAGAAAATATTCTGGATTCTTAAGTAAGAAGCAATAAAGATGATTTAAGTTTCAATTACCCTAATACATAGGAGAGTACTTTGTGATACCTATCCAAGTCACCATTTACTCAACTAGATCAAGGTTAGTTACTGACAAATATGAACCTTCAAAGTATACCAGCATATGAAGAAAAACTGTATTTTTAAAGCAGGATCCATTTTAAATGATAGTTTAGATTGAGCTAAACTTACTTTTGATAGACTCATGAAGTATAATTACAGTGCAAGAGGAAAGTTTTACATTAGACTGTTCAACAAGAATGCAAAATGGCGACCTATCATCCTTAACTTCCTGGAGTGCTCTCGTAAGACTTGACTCGGAGGAGAGGTGAATCATTTCCACCACAAGGCCGTGATCCTGTAACCGATGACCTATGCCTGTTGCATATTCCCTTTAAAAAAAAAAAAAACACACACACATACCACACACACACAAGAAAAAGGTAAGGTTATTGTCAATCAAATGAGAGGAAAAAAAAAAAAAAACCCTACATCACCAAGCGGTTGTTCCACAGATATTCTGATGACAAGTTTAAGTAAGGCGTAAGATATTATATTATTACTGTACTTGGGTAAGTGAAGTGGAAGATGCTGTATTTTTTCAAAAATAATGCAGGCCCTGCAACTTGTTTTCATTCTTAGACACATTGAAAACATATAGTAGAGGGGCGCCTGGCTGGCTTAGTGGGTTAAAGCCTCTACCTCCGGCTCAAGTCATGATCCCAGGGCCCTGGGATCGAGCCCTGCATCGGGCTCTCTGCTCAGCAGGGAGCCTGCCCCCCCCCCGCCTGCCTCTCTGCCTACTTCTGTCAAATAAATAAATAAAATCTTTAAAAAAAAAAAAAAAAGAGAATGCTCATCTACAATTAGTTCCCAGGACAGACCAGTATTTGTTGAGGTCATTACAACTGCGACAATTCCTTGCTAACAAGTGAATGGATGAGGGGCGCCTGGCTGACTCAGACAGCGGAGTGTGCAACTCTTGATTACGGGGTTTTAAGTTTAAGCCCCACGTTGGGGATAGAGTTTACTTAAGTAAATAAATAAACAAGTAAGTAAATGTATAGCCAAACAAACACGCAAAAAAGAGTAAACAGATGATACTAGAGTCAGCCATCTCAGTCAACACCAACCATCCCATAACCAACCTTGGATCAAACCCCAGAGTCCTCTCATCTCCCATTTTCTCAGCCTTGGGTCTTCAAGTCCTAAAGAATCTATCCCAGAACTCTCCTTTGGGTTTATGCTTCCCTTCCTGCCCAATACTTGCTTAGAAACCTGCACAGAAACTGAAAATCTCAAATGACATGATTCCCGGAAACCTCCCTGATTTACCTCCTTGGACCCTACAACGGTAGTCTGCTCTTCCTCTTACACATCCTCTGCTTAGAGCAGGAACAACTCAGCATATCGCATCTTCCACTTGTTAGTTATGCACATGTTTTACCTTATCAGGCTGCATGTGGTACAAAAGAGGAACTGTCACTTAATTATCTGTATGTTCCTTGCTGAGCTTAGCACACATAACAGGTACACATTAAACGCCATGTTCTGTGAATTACAAATTAAAACGATGGCCGGAAAAATGCTTTCTAGGCAATTTAGGAATGTAAATGATGATTTCAGAAAACAAATTCAAGAGGAAAACAAGAAAAACAAGATATGGTTCATATTTACAGAGTAACAGCCCATGAGTCAAAACTATCACAATAATTAAAAAAAAAACCTATCACAACAATAATTCACATTGGAGGACATGATCTGAAAACTAATTACTGTTCTGGAGTATAAAGGAACGAATTAGCCAACCAATGTATCACTACAAATCTTTCCGACATCAAAGTGACAACAGAGCAGGCAGCAAGGCCCAGTTCACGGACTCTGGCAGATGCAGCCTGCCCTTGGCCGAGGAGTTCCTAAGCTGCACCCGCCGAGGGTCCTAATCCGTGGCTAAATGCCAGAACTGCGGAACACCAGGCAGAGGAGCGGTTTCCGAATACCACCCCAGATGGTGGGGGAGCAGAAAAGCAATCTCGAGGACTCCTCTCCACCACACAGCACTGTACTCCAATCCACACCAGCCAGCCTGACTCTGGAGTTGGGAGACTGGCAAGGGCATCAGGGTGCAGGAGTCAAACGGCTGCTGAGCCCATCACAGCTCTAAAAGAGCTACAAGGTGCTACAGATCTGATGTGATGCTTGCTACAAGTTCTAAGAAAGCCAATTTAGTCAAAGATTAATGCAGTTTCCCTGGCTGATGCAAATGACTGTAGCGAAGTTGCTAAATGCTGAGGGAAAACCAAGCCACTATGCATGCTGAGTCTTTACTGCCTCTGGTTCAAAACTGGTTTAAATTACCACATGATCAAATTAATCCAGGGCATGTCTGCTTGTCTTTCAATTATTAAAGGGAAATCCCATAATTTTCTAATGTAAAAGGAATTGGCCTCTCCATCCTCCCCATGCTGTGACTGACCTCATTTCTTCCAGGACGTTTTCTCCCAAGATCCAACCCAAATACCCTCCAAATGAGATGAAGCTATAATTTTGCTTTCACAAATTCTAACAGTAAAGATGCAATCTACAAATATGTTAGGTTTCTGTAAAGCAGGTATCACAGAATAAGAATTCTGAGCCATTTCAAGATTGTCGATTTTCACACAGAGTGAGAACACCAGTGCTGCCTTCATGCTGAGTTATGTTTTGTGCGTGCCTGGTCTCCTGTTCAGGAATGATTAGTTCTCATGTCTCAGTCTGCAGGATCACTCACTCAGCACCTAGCCTGGAGTAAGTGCGCATGCCTCCCACCAACCATTCGTCGACATGCTCTTTGCCAAGCACTACGAAACCCGACAGAATCCAGAGACAATTATCATCACACATTAAATCTCCTGTCTGCCTTCAAGTGACAGCCAATGGTGCACAAGATCAGGGCACTATGCGGACCCAAAGGATGAGCTGCAGACAGTCAAGAGGGCAGGAGACCAGGCCAAAACAGGCCAAAAGTGGCCTGCGTGAGTTACAGGTGTTAAGTAGCCTATACAAGTTACAAGTGTTGGGGTGCCTGGGTGGCTCAGTGGGTTAAAGCCTCTGCCTTCGGCTCAGGTCATGATCCCAGGGTCCTGGGATCGAGCCCCACATCGGGCTCTCTGCTCAGCGGGGAGCCTGCTTCCCCCTCTCTCCGTCTCTGCCTGCCTCTCTGCCTACTTGTGATCTCTGTCTGTCAAATAAGTGAATAAAATCTTTAAAAAAAAAAAAAAAAAAAAACAAGTTACAAGTGTTATTAGCCTGCACGAGTTACAGGTGGAGAAGAGGGAATGGGCATTCCACATAGAAGGAAAAATAACAAGGACAAAGGCTGAAAGGAATTCAAGAAGCAGTTAAGAAATGAGAGGAACCCATCTCTGAAATTATCAGTGAGGCCAACTTGTGGGTCCCACACTAGACTGTCAGCGCCCCAAGGCAAAGGTTTGTCTGTTATGTTCACTCAAGTACCCCCAGAGCCTAGGACAGTGCCCGGCACACGGAACCCAGCCTGAAAATAGCCTTGTTTTTTTTTTTTTCTTCTGATTATGAAATCAATGGATATTCATCGTAGAAAACTCGAGCAATACAGAAAACTGAGTAAGAGAGTTATCATCCAAAAAAAAGAGTTATCATCAGAAACCTCCCCAGCCACAGGATGGTAAACCCAATAGCACATTCTTGTAATTCCTAGAGCAGTGTTCCTTTTTTTTTTTTTTTTTTTAAGATTTTATTTATTCATTTGAGAGAGAGAGCATGAGATGGGAGAAGGTCAGAGGGAGAAGGAGATTCCCCATGGAGCTGGAAGCCCGATGCAAGACTTGATCCCAGGACTCCAGGACCATGACCTGAGCCGAAGGCAGTCGCCCAACCAACTGAGCCACCCAGGCACCCCGTAGAGCAATGTTCTAACAGCATTTCCTGAGTCTTTCCATTCTCTTTTAGTGACTTATGTATGTAAGGCTGAATACTTAATCATTCCATTTGTACACATTCTCATTCGACAGGCTAAAAAGAAATAAATATACCTTTGCTCGTTGTTGATAGAAACAATAACACAATCTGAAGGCCTCTCTCGATCACGTTCTTTCTCAATCACTTGATAAAAGTGCTGGAAAAGCCGTTCTTTCCGAGTGTCCCTGCCACCGGCATCACCTGAAAAATATTGACGTGTTCATGATCTTGCAAGGGCAAAAGCAATCACTGAAGGTTTTCAGGGTTTTTTACAAAAGTGAAAATGAATGGCAACAGCTCTATAAAGAATAGATGAGGAAAACAGGAGGATCTCAGCAAGACTCTTACCGAACTGAGTGGACTGGGGCCGCTCGTGGTTCTCTTCGTGCCTTTTTGAGTAATCAGCCACATTCCGCCGTAATTCTTTAACACTATTGGGTGCATGAAAACATAATAGTTTGTGCAAACTGAGTTTCCCTCTAAATGTTTCCCCAAAAGCCAAGAAATAAACACCAGGTTGCCTGGCACAATGTGTATGCACCAAAAGAAGGGCCGTGTCTACACAGGGATAGAAACACGCTCAATAATCTGTTCTCATTTTAGAATTATGGCGAGTTTCTGGAGTTTTTCTGTTCTCTCCCATTCACTTCCTCTTGCCTGTTATGACGAAAAGTACTACGTGGAGCCATTGATCTTTGTGAAGACTGACTGATACAGACAGAAGCCCATACATGAAGGTGTTTATTTTAAAGAGGAGATAATTCTAGCAGCCGTGTACACCATTTGAAGAAGAGGCGCTTACCTCTGAAGGTCTTCACTGGCTATGGGTGAAAAATGAGGCAATGAGGTTTGCTCACTTTACTTCTAAACACTCTACAGCCCCTGTGAGCCAGCCATTTTCCCTTGCTGAAGGCATGCAAAATAGCGCACAGATGCTGGGTAATCTATTAGCCATCTAAAGTAGTCCCTTTTGCTGTGATTTAACAGAAGAAAGGGGGGAATTCAAGGCACTCTGTACCCTAAATCAGGCATTTTTACTGCGGCTCTCCAGCATCCAGACGCCAGTGTGTCTGTCCACAAGGAGTGTCCTGCGAGGGAGAGAACCACCTCGGCAGGCAGCAATTAGTTCCTTTCTCACCAGAGGCATCACGCTGCATGGCAAAGCGGCCACGGAACACGCTCAAACCACAACTATTCAGCAAGCTGCCAGCAAACGTCGATCCCTTTGCTCGTCCCCTGTACGATTTTCATTTGGGTTGTTGGCCACATCCAATTCCCTGACACAGCAAAGACGTGGCTCCAGACTCTTAAGAGGCAAAGCTTTTGCCTGAATCCAGGCCTCCCCTACTGCCCGAGCACCCTGAGCTCCCCGAGAATGCTTCCTTCCCCCACACAGACTTCATCTTTGTGTACTGTCTCTGACAAACACTAGCCGTTGGCTCCCGAGGCCATTCCTCAAGCTGCCTGCTTTCTCTACCCCTTGCTAGGCTGTGTTCTTGCTGGCTTTCTCTCACAGTTTATTCAGAATCTTTTACAAAGTGGTCTGAAAACTGCTCACCACCACTCTAAGTAATCAGACAGGGTTGGGGGGGCACCCCAGAAGCTGGTACGTGGCCATCCAGGAAAGGCAGCATGATGCTGAAATTGCAACTGCCTGGGTATGAATCTCAGTGCTGTCACCTACTAACTGGGAAGCTTGAACGACTTACTTAACACTGCTATGCCTCAGTTTCCCCACCTGTAAAATGGGGCTATCGGAACCTCCCTAGAAGTGCTGTTATGAGGATTCAATGAGTTAAAGTAGGTAAAGCCCTTAGAACGGTGTCTGATGCAGGAGAGGCCTTCAACAGATGCAAGCCATTATCATCCATCTCTGCCTTTAGGCTTCCTTCACACCAGAGCTAAGAAAATCCTTCCTTCAGAAGATCGCCTACCGGTGCAAGTATTCGGAGTCTCATTGTCAGGAAACGTTACCTGAGAGAGACTAACCCCCATTAACAGTCACTCCTGAATTCTATACTTCCAAGTGCTTCCACAGTCGAGGAAGGCATTTTTCAATTTTGAATTATTAATCTAATCTGACACAAATCTCATCTTTAATGCAGGCAAGAGAGAGGCCCTGTCAAGGTTCATACATATAAAAATCAATTCAGATACAGTTCAAGGAAAACTGCTTTTACCAAAACTACACAGGTAGATCCAAAGCAGGAGTCCTGTAGTGCTGTGTTGATTTACCTCCTTAGTTACTCGGAACTCCACTGCTGAATGTGAAAGACAGACTAAACTACGTGAGATCACCTTCAAAACTGGTTTACAGACTTTGGAATCCTACATGGTGGTCAAAACCGATGAGGATCAATAATCCTCTGTGACATTGTTACTTGAAAGAAAGTTCTAGAACAATATACCAGGGTGAGCCATTTCAATTAAAAATAAGGGACAGAGTGGGGCGCCTGGGTGGCTCAGTCGTTAGGTGTCTGCCTTCAGCTCCGGTCGTGATCCTGGGGTCCGGGATCGAGCCCCGTGTTGGGCTCCCCGCTCCTCGGGGAGTTGCTTCTCCCTCTCCCACTCCCCCTGCTTGTGCTCCCTCTCTCACTGTCTATCTCTCTGTCAAATAAATTAAATATTTAAAATAAATTAAAAAATAAGGGAGGGTGGGGAGGACTCCGAAAGGGATTTTTATTTTTTAGTATCACTTTTGTTATCTGTTTATCCATTCGGGAGAGAGAGAGAAAACGGGAGGGGGAAGGGACAGAGAGAGAATCTCAAACAGACTCCATGCTAAGCACGAGCCGGGCACAGAGCTCCATCGCACAGCCCTGAGATCATGACCTGAGCGGAAATCAACAGTCAGACGCTTAACTGACCCAGCCACCCAGGCGCCCTTTCCCTTGCATTTCCCTTCCAAATCATTTTTCAGGGACTTTATTTATACTGGAATACTGATTCACCTCCTAACTAAAATAAATTCGCATTTTTAGAGCATCTACCCACGGTCAGATGGTGGCACAAAAAAGGTGGAGAGGTGGGGCGCCTGGGTGGCTCAGTGGGTTAAGGCCTCTGCCTTCGGCTCAGGTCATGATCCCAGGGTCCTGGGATCGAGCCCCGCATCGGGCTCTCTGCTCAGCAGGGAGCCTGCTTCCTCCTCCCTCTCTCTCTTCCTGCCTCTCTGCCTACTTGTGATCTCTGTCTGTCAAATAAATAAATAAAATCTTTAAAAAATTTAAAAAAAAAAAAAGGTGGAGAGGTGTGGAAGAAGGGAGTGGAGGGCCTGCTGCAGCGGGTCACCCAGGCGGAGTTCACAAAGGGGCTCGGGCGTTCGAGTCCCTTCAGTCCGTATGTCTGTTTTAGTTACTAGAGTCCAAATGACTATGGGAAGGGAGAAGTTAAAGCAGAATGGCTTAATATGATCAAGCTGACCTGAGGGACTTCCCAAAAAGCAAATATTAATAGCATCAATTTTAACAAACACGTAAGTCTGCACAGTAAGAACACATCTACGTTACTACTAAAGCTTTTAGCAAATTGAGCCAGAACAATAAAACTTTACCTTAGCATGTCTTCACCCTCCTTTAAGTAGCCCTCTTGGGGAGAATAAGAAGTCGGCAGAAAAGGTTTATATGGCTTGCTGCTAAAAAACCAACAAAGACAAAATTACACTTAAGAAGAAATTATTTCCCATAGCCCACATGTTAGTTTCCACAGTTCTGGTACACTCAAAGGTGATTAAATCTTCAGTGAGACTGGATTTTAAAACTCGGAACAATGCTTTTCTGAAGACTTTTTTTTTTTCCCCAGAATCTCTATTCTATTTTGTAATGCTTATTTCTATTTTTGTCTAGTTTGTTTGTTCAATGCTTTTCCAGAGTTGACAACTGAAAGGCAGAGCTCTCTCACAAGAAAAGACCATTATAAATGCACCAAAGGAAAGGGGCTTCAACATAATGAATCAGGGGCACCTGGGTGGCTCAATGGGTTAAAGCCTCTGCCTTCGGCTCAGGTCGTGATCCCAGAGTCCTGGGATCGAGCCCCCCATCGGGCTCTCTGCTCAGTGGGGAGCCTGCTTCTCCCTCTCTCTGCCTGCCTCTCTGCCTACTTGTGATCTGTCAAATAAATAAAATCTTTAAAAAAAAAACATAATGAATCAGATTTACCCAAATGAACTGAATTAAACTGAAATAGAAGTAAGAATGCAATGCTGGTGGTGTTTGGTAATTTTTTTTTTTTTAATTTATTTGACAGACAGAGATCACAAGCAGGCAGAGAGGCAGGCAGAGGGGGGGGAGGGAAACAGGCTCCCCGCTGAGCAGAGAGCCCGATGCGGGGCTCGATCCCAGGACCCTGAGACCACGACCTGAGCCGAAGGCAGAGGCTTTAAGCCACTGAGCCACCCAGGCGCCCCTGTTTGGTAATTTTTTAAAAATCTGATTTTTTTTTTTAAAGCTTCTCTTTGGTAGATGCTCCACCAACATCACCATAAATTCTCACAAATTATCAGCCACCTTTAATGTACGTATCTGACACCAACTCCACAATGGCACTTATCGAAGAACGTTCCTGAATCATTCGTGTGCATCAATTCTAAGCACTCGAAGTCCTCGATTAAAACCACTGTTAGGTTTACATGCCAAATGCATTCCATGCACGTCGACAACGTCTTCCTCATTCAGAAGTGGTGTGGTTAATGAATTAACACTGATCTAAATCTAAGACAAAAATAAGGGGCAAAGCCTAAGAAGAAAATGCCTGCTCCAAACTGTTAGCTAAAAGAAACAAGCAGCTAAACAAGAGGAACTACGATGAATTTGGACCGAGAGGGTTAAAGAGTTATTAGAAAGCTTTCCTTTTCCAAAAAGGATCAGGAGCACAGATGCTCCACTCGACCCTCTTCTCAATGATCCTAGCCAAGTTTGAAGGCCATGAGAAGGAATAAGCAGATGGTTCAATGTGAGTGAGTCAAAAGGAAGTTGCATTTGCCTTATTCGGCTTCCTAGCAACTAGACTGAGTGATGCCAAGAAAGCCAGCCGGCTCTAAGGAGAAACACTGCAGGACACTTGGAACCCAGTGGTCGGGCAGGGGAGAGAAGGCCCCGGACACCCTCACCTGGCAAAACAAATCCAGCGACGCCTGACACCCACCCTTCCCACCTCACCAGGACCTTCCCTTTCCCTTGCAGTTCCCACTCCAACCGACCGGGCCACACTAATGCCAACCACTTGACGACAAGGACAACCTTGTCGTCCAGTAACATCAGATGAGCAGTCTGGCCCGGCCATCAAAGAGTAACTCCCACTTCTCTGTGGCAGAGAAGGCCCAAAGCACTCAACGCACCTCAGCCAGCTGGACAAAGGATTCCACAGGCCAAAAGGCCCGCACTCAAAACACGGCAGCCGCAGCTCTGAGAAAGGCACACAGCCGTGTACACTGGCTGGGATCCCAGAGGCCTGAGAAACATCCCTCCCAGAACCACGGTGTGTTCCTTTTCTCCACCTTAAAAACATTCCCTAAGTACCGTGGATGCTGGCGGTTCACAAATGGGCTCCTAAAAGGCATCACGCTCAGGAAGGAATTGTCTTTGTGTAAGTACATAAATAGGAACATGAGATAAATCCACAAATGGCCAAAGGAAGGCCTGGATGTTATTAAACACTGCAAGGTTATCTTAAGCCCTGGCATTTTGCCATGTATTCTGGGCCTCCTTCTAACTGGTGGCACCCATTAAAACTTCAATTCCTGTCCTACTCCGTGGGTAGCAGGTCAGTCAGAAATGGGACTTCTAATTACAAATATATCTTGGGAAATGAATAGTTTCCAAGATGTTCAACGAAAATGTTTTCAGTGCATTATACTTAAGACTTAGAACAACTAATCAAGCTGAGTATTACCAATCTCCCAACACTTTTTAGAAAGAGATGAGGAAACGGAGAGTCAGTTCACACGACTTGCTACACAGCTAAGCCATAAAGCCCAAATTCAAATACAGGTGTGTATGACTCAAAAACACAGGCTCCCTCCAACACCTCATAGCTCAGAAAGTCTGGGCTTAACACAGGAGGTCTGCAAGCAAAATAAAACTAGGAAAAGCCATGAAAGAAGGATAAATCTTAACGAATAAAGATATTAAGTCATTCTGTATTTTTATGGAATGTAAATTCACGTGGGCATAAATTCCCACTTGAGAACACTCTAGAGAGTACGGCAGCGGGCTCCCCAGGGAAATGGTTGCCTGCCCACGTGCGCCAGCAGGTGGAGAGCCTCCTCCGCGCATCTGGGTGGACCACCTAAGGATGAGCGATTCAAAATTCAAGCCTCAAGACTGATGTAGAGGAACCAGAATTCTCATATGCTGCTAGTACGAATGGTACAATCACTTCAGAAAATAATCTGGCAGTTTCTTAAAAGGTGAAACACATAATCAAGCCAGTAGATATTTACCAGATAAAAATGAAAGCACAGATCTACTCAAAAACTTGTGCATGAATGTTCACAGCATATTTGCAAAGAGGCAAAAACTAGAAATGTCTAACCACAGGAAGATGATAAAACCAACTATGGTCTATCCACAGGTCCTAGCCTGCCCAGGCCACAGTAACGAAACATCATAGGCTGGGTGGCTAAAACAACAGAAATTTATTATATCAGAGTCCTGGAGGCAGGAAGTCCAGGATCAGGATGTCAGCATAGTCCAGTTCTAGTGAGAGCTCTCTTCCTGGTTTGCAAAGGCCACCTCCTTGCTGTGCCCTCACACAGTCCTCCAATGGTGCAGAAGGAAAGACTCCTCCTTCTCCTCTTCTTATAAGGCCACCAATCCTACAAGATTAGGGCCCCATCCTTTTGACCTCATTTAACCTTACTCAGCTCCTAAAAGCCCTGGTCTGCAAATACAGTCACACTGGGGGTTAGGGCTCCAAAATGCAATTATAAGGAACACAATTCAGTCCATGGCACCATAAATTGGACTACTACTCAGCACCAAAGAAATGAAATACCGATCCACCCAACAATACAGATGAATCTCAAAATAATTATTCTGAGGGAAACCAGAAACTTCTCCATACAAATATACACTGTATGATTCCATTTAAATAATTCACATAAATTATATATACCACATACAGAAACTTATAAAAATCGCAAGCTAGGGGAGCCTGGGTGGCTCAGTCAGTTAAGCAGCTGCCTTCAGCTCAGGTCATGATCCCAGGCTCCTGGGATCAAGCCCCGTGTCAGGCTCCCTGCTCAGTGGGGAGCCTGCTTCTCCCTCTTCCTCTGCTTGTGCTCTCTCTCTCTCTCTGTGTCAAATAAATAAATAAAATCTTTAAAACAAACAAACAAAAAAAGAGAAAATGCAGGCTAATCTATCATGATAAAAGTGACAGGCTAGTTGTTGCCAAGACAAAGGGTAATGACAATGACGAGTAAGGAAACTTTGGGGAATGAAAGCCACGTTCATTACCTTGATTGTAGTGCCAGTTGGTCATCCGCATGTCAAAACTGAAGTTGTACATTTTAAAAATGTGCAGGGTATTTCCTATATATCATTACACATCAATAACCATATACCAATAAAACTCAAAAAAATCCAAGCCTTTCTCCCGTTTCATACCTTCCCTCTGTCACATCAATTGTGTTTTCTTTCTTTCCTTTCTTTTTTTTTTAAGTTTATTTATTTATTTTTAAGTAATCTCTATACCCAATGTGGGGCTCAAACTCACAGCACCAAGATCAAGAGTCACGCAGTCTTCCGAATGAGTCAGCCACACACCCCAACATCAATGTGTTTTCAAAATGTTTCAAATTTTAGCACCAGTCAGGAATCATGCAGATTCTGATGTCTTTACATGGAGAGAAGCTTACACATCTATGGAAATAGAGTCCGTCGAAACACTTCCTCACTATTTCAAATTAAATGTACATGTCACTCCCAAAGCCTCCAGGAATGCTAGTACGATTATTTTTAACTTGTTACTATTGTATCTCAATTACTTCAACTTATTAGACAGCTGATCTATTAAGTTCTCAGGGTAGGACCCACTGGGGATAAATTTTAAAATTAAAAAGATTTTTAAGAATCTACTCTTAGAAGTTCCATCATAATTTCAAATTTCACTGAAAACAATTTGAATTTTAACGCTCCTCTGGAGAAATTTCAATCAAGCCTCCAGAAATAGGAAAAGAGTAGTAGCATGGCACTGTCAAAGGACACAAATCAAAAAAAGTCATAGGTTTCCTCTCATAATATTCTTTAAAAAAAAAAAAACAACAGGGTGAGTAACAGCTGAACAGTGTCACCATGCGATTCAGCAATCACACCCCACTGATTTGAAAACGTTATGTCCACACAAAAACCTCCACATGAATGTTTATAGCAGCTTTATTCATAATGGCCCCAAACCGGAAGCAACCAAGATGCCCTTCAGTAGGTGACACAGATAAACTGGCACATCCAGACAATGAGAATTATTAAGTGATAGAAAGAAAAGAGCCATCAAGCCACAAAAAGACTTGGCTTAATCTTAAATGCGTATTGCTAAGTGAAAGAAGCCAGTCTAAACAGGATACAAACTATATGGTTCCAATTATATGACATTCTGGAAAAGGCAAAACTATAAAGATGGGTGAAAAGATCAGTGGTTGCCAGAGGTTTGACAGGATAGAATTGAATAGGTGAAGCACAGGGGTTTTTTCCAGGCGGTGAAATTGTTCTGCATGAAACAGTGATGGTGGATACATGACACTATGCATTTGTCAAAACCCACTGAACTTCACAGCATAAAGACTGAACCTTAATGTATGCAGATTTTAACAAATCATTTAGGAAGTTGAGAGAATCCCAGGATGGAATACAGAATGTGACAAAACAATTACAAATTGTCTATGAACGTATGAAACCACCTCACGGGAGGGAGGGAGGGAAAAGGTAGGAGCTCACCTTTGCACAGTTTTGCAGAGAACCCGGTGGGATAGGATTTGGCCCGCGGTTGTAGTTTTCCAACCCTTGCTCTAAAGCCTAACGAGGCCCTCAAGTGGTAACTTTCAGAAGCCTGTGAAAGGAGGGCCATGTGATGTGGGATCTGTGCCACAGGGAAGGCGGCCAGACCCACGCGGCTTTGCCCGCATCTGGTCCAGAGTTGATGCCAAAGTCCTGATCCGGACTTAAAAGATACCTAATGCCCAGCCCCCACCCTGCCACAGCCCCCCCACTGGTCTGACCTAATTCTCTACTTCCACCTGCACTCCTGGGGAGCTATGCCTTCTAGTTGCTCCCTTCAGGAGGGCCTTGCACCTTTTCAGGTCTCTGTCTTAAACACCACCACCCCATCCCGCCCCCGCAAATACCCACGTGGCTTCCATCCAGGGCTCTGCCCAAATGTTACCTTCTCCGTCCGGCCCTCCCTCACCATCCTTACCACCTGTGCTCCCTACCCTCTGACCCAGCTTCATTTTTCTCTGTCACTCATACACACACACACACACACACACACACACGTTTTAAACATAAACTATTTTTTACAGCACTTCTAGATTTTCAGAAAAACTGTAAAGACAGTACTATGTAAGGAATCTCCCAGATAACTTACACTTAGTTTCCCCTACTATTAGCATCTTAAATTTGGACTACATTTGTTACAACTAGTGAACCAATGCTGATACACTCTTATTAAAAGAAGTCCATACTCTATTCTGATCTTCTCCCTTTTTACCTACTGTCTTTCTTTCTGGTCCAGGATACCACATTTCATTCTTTGGTCATGTCTCCCCAGGCTCCTCTTGGCTGAAGCAGTTTCTCAAACGTTCTTTGTTTTTGATGACCTCAACAGTGTGGAGGAACATTGGTCATATACTACATATTTTTACTTATTTGGGTATTATCTCATCCCAAGCAGGAAGGTAAGCTTCTAGAAGATAGAAGATATCTAGAAGATAGAAGGTAAGATTCTAGAAGGTAATCTTCTAGAAGATTTTTGTCTGTCTGTTTACAGTTTCCCCAGCAACTGGAACAGGGCTTGCCACAATGTAAGCTGTTCAATGAATAACTGCGGAATCAATAAATTTGATAAAATGAATGATTTTTTTTTTACTCTAAAACTCCCCGGACTTTCAGGTTTCATAAAGCCCAGCCCTTCTCATTTAGCACATGAAGACAATTAGGTCTTGAGGGGTTAGGTAACTTTCTTTTGGTTCTTAAGATTTATTTATTTGGGGGGCGCCTGGGTGGCTCAGTCAGTTAAGAGTCTGCCTTTGGCTCAGGTCATGATCTTGGGGTCCTGGGGTTGAGCCCTGCATCAGCCTCCTGGCTTGGTGGGGACTCTGCTTCTCCCTCTCCCTCAGCCTGCAGCTGTCCTTGCTTGTGCACTCTCTTGTCAAATAAGTAAAATCTTAAAAAAAAAAATAAAGAAAGAAAGAAAAGAAAGATTTGAGGGAGAGTGAGTGAGCATGCAAGCAGCAGGGGGGGCAGAGGGAGAGGGAGAAAATCCTCAAGTCGACTCCTTGCCGAGCACAAGCTCAACACGGGGCTCAATCCCACAACCCTGAGATCATGACCTGAGCCAAAATCAAAAGTTGGACACTCAACCAACTGAGCCATCCAGGCACCCCAGACTAGGTTAACTTTTTAGTTACAGGAACCAGAACTGGAATTTCCTTGACCTTTTGTGACCACCACACACAGAAAACCGTTATTTCACTGTACACAAGGACATCTCAACCACTGTCAGTCTGACACTTCGTGTTACCCACAGGGAACTTGGGAGCTGATACTCATTCTCAGCAATCTCAACAGCTTTTTCTGCATAATGGTGTTTATGTCAAGTCAATGACTTGAACATTTTACTGCATTTTTGCCCTTATTATTTTATAAGCGTGTGAAAAAAAAAAGGGGGGGGGGGAAATGCTGACACCAGTAAATAGGAGAAGTCATCTAGCAGGTGACAAAGAGGAGTGAGATCTTTTAGGTCAAATCAGATTCTGCGCAGGCCTTGGATGATCACCTAAAAACAGCACCAAGTGCTAGACAACCCTATGAATGACAGTGTGTAAATGGAGAGACATGAATTCCTGCCACGACAAATAGACGGTTCTGTTTTTTTACTCATTCCTTCCTCTTTAGTATCTTTTCAGGAAAAGATGTCAGGGATTCTCCGCACTCATTCTACCTGTTTTGCAACTTTTCAACATGTGCTTTAGTGATAACCAAATGGGAATCCAGTAATTGTTGGATAAAATCGCTAAGCAAGAACTTCAAATATATACTTTCTCAACTCACCCAGAGCCCAATAACATAGCATATGTTAAATAAATACTTATGGAGCACATGAAACTCAAGTGATTCAAAACTTTATCAGAAATGAACAATATGTGGGACGCTTGGGTGGCTCAGCTGGTTAAGCACCAAGCCCTTGATTTTAGCTAAGGTCACGATTTCGGGGTTGTGCCCCATGTCAGGCTCTGCACTGGACGTGGAGCCTGCTTAAGATTCTCTTTCCCCTCTCCCTCTGCCACTGCCCTCACCCTCACTTAAAAAAAAAAAAATGCTGCATAAACATGGAAAAATTATTTCTAGTGCTTCTACTCTTCTATATATTCCATGCAAATATCAGCTATTAAAGCAAATACTCTTTAGATACACAGAAGTGTCCTTTGCCAAACCCATATTCTGGGAAAATTTATGAACTTCAAGCATATCAAACAGACAGACTCAGGAAAATTTTACTTATGTGTTTTTGACTCTATCTTTTTCCAAAAGCCTTAAGGGTGCTACCTAAGAAAGTTGATTCATATATTAACATCTCATTAAGCAGTATGACTGGGATATATGGTAGTTCATACACACACACAGACACAGTATCTAAGCTTTTTCTTTTTTTTTTAAATAGTTCGTCCAAGATTTTATTTATTTACTTATGAAAGGGAAAGTACATGCTTGAGCACAAGCACAGGGTGGGCAGGGGAGGATGCAGAGGGAGAAGCAGATTTCCTACTGAGCAGGGAGCCCCAGTCAGGACTCCATCCCAGGACCCTGGTACCATGACCTGAGACAAAGGCAGATGCCCAACTGACTGAGCCACCCAGGTACCCCATCTTTAAGTTTTATCTAATCAACCTTTCTAAAATGTACTAGACCCATCTTGTCCTCCTTTAACAACTAAAATAGTCTTTCATCGTTTATCTGTTTGTTGGCTACTCCAAGTCAGTTATGACCATCACTCCCATATTTTCTCAAATGTAGGATGTGTACTTTTTCATATATGAAATTAGGGATCCTGCTTACAATAATATATACATTTGATGTTGTGTGTTTTCCTTTTAAAAGCTACTATTAAGGGCACCTGGGTGGCTCAGTTGGTTAAGCAACTACCTTCAGCTCCGGTCATGATCCTGGGGTCCTGGGGCTGAGTCTCACATAGGGCTCACCCTGCTCTACAGGGAGCCTGGTTCTCCCTTTCCCTCTGCCTGCTGCTCCCCATACTTATCCTCTCTCAATCTCTCTCTCTGTCAAATAAATAAATAAAATCTTCAAAAAAAAAGTTAAGCCACCTATTAAGGGTGGCTCAGTAGGTTAAGCGGCTGCCTTCCACCCAGGTCATGATCCAGGGTCCTGGGATCAAGGCCCAGGTCAGGCTCCCTGCTGAGGAGGGAGTCTGCTTTTTCCTCTCGCTTTACCCCTCCCCCTGCTTGTGCTTTCTTTCACCTGCTCTCTCAAATAAATAAATAAAATCTTTGAAAGTAAATAAAAAATAAATGACATCACAAGATGCAATTGGCATAGACTATGGGAAACTAGAAGACAAAAAGGACCTTTCTTCTTCATAACAAAATATTAAAAAAAAAGAGGGAACCTATAGATTTAAGAAGACTTAAGAGACATCAACCACTACAGAAAGAACATTCTACCCAGCAACAGCAGAATACACATTTTTCAAGTGTATACTGAACATTCCCAAGGATAGACCATGTTAGGTCAAAAAACAAGTCTTAACAAATTTAAGAACAGTGTGATCATAAAAAGTATCTTTTTCTGGGGCGCCTGGGTGGCTCAGTCATTAAGCATCTGCCTCTAGCTCAGGTCACAATCCAAGGGTCCTGGGATCAAGCCCCGCATCAGGCCCTCTGCTCAGCAGAGAGCCTGCTTCCCCCGCCACCCCTGCCTGCCTCTCTGCCTACTTGTGATCTCTCTCTGTCAAATGAAGAAATAAAATCTTAAAAAAAAAAAGGTATCTTTTACTGATCACAATAAAAATGAAGAAATTCATACCCTTTTAAACACCAATGGGTCAAAGAAACCAGTGGAAAATCAGAAAATACCCTGACACAATGAAAATGAAAACACAACATAGCAAAACTGAGATGCAGTGAAAGTAATGCTAAGAGAAAAATGTACAGCTGTAAACATTTACATGAAAAAAGGTCTCAAATCGGGGCGCCTGGGTGGCTTAGTTGGTGAAGCATCTCCCTTCCACTCAGGTCATGATCCCAGGGTCCTGGGATTGAGCCCCGAATCAGTCTTCCTGCTCAAAAGGAGCCTGCTTCCACCTCTCCCTCTGCCTGCCACTCCCTCTGCTTGTGCTCTCTGTCAAATAAATTTTAAAAATCTTTTAAAAAAGTTCTCTAATCAACAACCTAACTTTACCACTTAAGGAACTAGAAAAAGAACAGATAACCCAAAGCTAGCAGGAGGAAGGACATAATAAAGATTAGATCAGGGGCGCCCGGGTGGCTCAGCAGGTTAAGCCTCTGCCTTCGGCTCAGGTTATGATCCCAGGGTCCTGGGATTGAGCCCCGCATCGGGCTCCCTGCTCAGCAGGGAGCCTGCTTCCTCCTCTCTCTCTGCCTGCCTCTCTGCCTACTTGTGATCTCTGTCTGTCACAAAAAAAAAAAAAAAAGATTAGATCAGAGATAAATAAAATAAGACTAGAAAAACAACAGAGAAAAATCAATAAAATGAAGAGTTAATTCTTTGAAAAGATCAACAAAATCGATAATCCTTTAACCAGGATTAAAAACAAACACACACACAAATAACTAAAATCAGTTATAAAAGAGAAAACATTACTACCAGTTTTACATAAATAAAAAGGACTGTAAGAGTAATATGAGGGCACCTGGGTGATGAAGTCACTTGTATGTCCGACTACTGGTTTCAGCTCAGGTCGTGACCTCAGGGACATGATCTCGGGGTTGTGGGACTGAGCCCCACGTGGAGCTCAGCACAGTCTGCTTGGGATTCTCTCTCCCTTTCCCTCTGCCTCTCCCATTCATAGGCACTCTCTCTCAAAAACAAATATTAATAAAAAGAGAGAGATGGGGCGCCTGGGTGGCTCAGTGGGTTAAGCCTCTGTCTTCAGCTTGGGTCATGATCTCAGGGTCCTGGGATCGAGCCCCACATCGGGCTCTTTGCTCAGCGGGGAGCCTGCTTCCCCCCTTCTCTCTCTGCCTGCCTCTCTGCCTACTTGTGATTTCTGTCTGTCAAATAAATAAATAAAATCTTAAAAAAAATAAAATAAAATAAAAAGAGAGAGAGGACTATGAGTAATGATACACAATGAACTGGATAACCTTGAAGAAATGCACAAATTCCTAGAAATACACAACATACCAAGATTGAATCATGAACAAATAAAAAATCTGAAAGATCTGTAACTAGTAAGAAGATTAAAAACTCCATAAAAGACTATACTTCCAGGGACCATTTCTACAGTTTGTTACTAGAAAAGTTTCTCTGTGTGGAGTACCGAACACCGTGAGGAGGGGCGTAGTATTCTCTCCTGAGCATGAAGCCAGCTCTGGCTGTTGCTTCTGTAGCTGCGTTTTGCCATTGTTGACTGTTCTTATCCTTTGGGAGAGCCAAGACGTAAAAGAGAAACAAAGACAAACAAGCAAGCAATTTCCATAAAGAACACTCTAGGGGTGCCTGGGTAGCTCAGTGGGTTAAACCCTCCGCCTTCAGCTCAGGTCATGATCCCAGGGTCCTGGGATCCAGCCCCCCATCGGGCTGTCTGCTCGGCAGGAGGCCTGCTTCCCTTCCTCTCTCTCTGCCTGCTTCTCTGCCTACTTGTGATCTCTGTCTGTCAAATAAATAAATAAAATCTTTTAAAAAATTAAAAAAAAAAAAAACCACTCTAAACCAGATGGCTTCACTGGTGAACTGGTGAACCCTACCAAACATTTAAAGAAGTAACAGATATTTCTCAAACTCTTCCAAAAAACTGAAGAGAAGGGAACACTTTCTTACTCATTCTATGAAGCCAGCATTACTGGCTTACTGATACCAAAGCCAGTCAAAGACACTACCAGAAAACTGTAAATCAATGTACTTTATAGCTGCAAAAATCTTTCAAAAATAGTAACAATCAAAAAAAAAAAGTAACAATCAGGATTCAAAAGAACGTTAAAATGATTATTACACACCATAACCAAGCAATTTATTCCTTTAATGCAAGGATGGTTCAACATATGAAAATCAATCAATGTGCACTAACAGGATGAAGGAATTCACATGATCCTTAACTGATGCAGGAATCACTTGATAAAATTCAATAACCTTGGGATGCCTGGGTGGCTCAGTTAGTTGAGCTGCTGCCTTCGGCTCAGGTCATGATCCCAGGATCCTGGGATCGAGTCCCACCTTGGGCTGCTTGCTCAGCAGGAAGCCTGCTTCTCTTTCTCTCTCTGCCTCTGCCTGTCACTCTGCCTGCCACTCTGCCAGCCACTCTGCCCGCTTGTACACTCTCTCTCTCTCTGACAAATAAATAAATAAAATCTTGAAAAAAATATATTTAAGAAAAAAAATTTTTTAAAAATTCAATAACCTTTCATGATTTTAAAAAAAGTAAAACTATTCTACAAATTAAAAATACAAGTAAACTACCTCAACATAATAAACGCTATATATGAAAAGCCCAAAGCTAACATCATGCTCGATGGTGAGACTGTAAGTTTTTCCTCTAAGATCTGGAACAAGACAAAGATGCCCACTTTCTTTTTTTTTTTAAGATTTTATTTATTCAGGGGCGCCTGGGTGGCTCAGTGGGTTAAGCCTCTGCCTTCGGCTCAGGTCATGATCTCAGGGTCCTGGGATCGAGCCCCCCATCGGGCTCTCTGCCCAGCAGGGAGCCTGCTTCCCCCTCTCTCTCTGCCTGCCTCTCTGCCTACTTGTGATCTCTGTCAAATAAATAAATAAATAAATCTATAAAAAAAAAAAGATTTTATTTACTCATATGACAGACAGAGATCACAAGTAGGCAGAGAGGCAGGCAGGGGGGCGCGGGGAAGCAGGCTCCTTGTCAAGCAGAGAGCCGGATGCGGAGCTTGATCCCAGAACCCTGGGATCATGACCTGAGCCAAAGGCAGAGGCTTTAACCCACTGAGCCACCCAGTCGCCCCAAAGATGCCCACTTTCACCACTTCTTTCCAACGAAAGACTGGAAGTCCTAGCCACAGCAATTAAGAAACAGAAAGAAATAAGAGGCATCCAAATTGAAAAAGAAGTAAAATTATCTGTTGACGACATGATGGTATATATGTAGGGAAAACCCTATAAAGTAGTGTACCAAAAACAACTTTAAAAAAATCCTGTTAGCCCTGGGGCTAATAATACATTATATGTTAATTAAAAAATAAAAAATTAAAAAAAAAAAAAAAAACGAGGCTCCTGGGTGGCTCAGTGGGTTGAAGCCTCTGCCTTCGGCTCAGGTCATGATCACAGCGTCCTGGGATGGAGCCCCACACTGGGCTGTCTGCTTGGCAGGGAGCCTGCTTCCCTCCCTCTCTGCCTGCCTCTCTGCCTACTTGTGATCTGTCAAATAAATAAATAAATAAAGTCTTTAAAAAAAAAAGAAAAAAACCTGTTAGAATAATAAACAAATTAAGCTAAATTATAGGACACAAAATCAACTTGCAAAAAACAGTTGCAATTCTATACACTACCAATGAACAAACAATTCCACTTACAATAAGAACAAAACCAGTAAAATACTTAGGAATAATCTTAAACAAGGAGGTCAAAGACTATGTACACTGAAAACTATTAAGTGTTGTTGAAAGAAGTTAAAGAAGACACCAATAAGTGGAAAGATATCCCATCTTCACAAGCTGGAATATTTCATATTATTAAGATGTCAATATTACCTGAAACAATGTACAGAGTCAGTGTAATTCCTATCAAAATCCCAATGACTTTTTGCAGAAGTTGAACATTCTATCCTAAAATTCATATGGAATTCCAAGGGACCCAAAATACCAAAATAATCTTGAAAAAAAAAAGAACAAAGTTGGAAGTTTCACACTTCCTGATTTCAAAACTTATTACAAAGCACAGTAATAAAAACAGTGTGGTACTGTTATAAAAACAGATACACAGACCAAAAGAACAGAAAGTCCAGAAATATACCCTCAAATATGAGGGTTAAATAATTTTTTAGAAAGTGCCAAGACCATTCAATGGGAAAAGGATAGTCTTTTCAACAAACTGGGCTGGGAAAACTAGCATCCACATGCAAAAGAAGAAGTTGGACCCTTTTACCTTACACCATATACAAAAATTAACTCAAAGTGTATCAAAGATTTAAATATAAGACCTGAAACTATTAAAGCCTTAGAAGAAAAGATGGGGGAAAGCTTTACGACACTGGATTTGGCAATGATTTCTTGGATGTGACACTAAAAGCAAAGATGATAAAAGAAAAAAATATAAACTGGACTACACCAAAATTACTTTTGCACATAAAAAGTCACTATTACAGGGTGAAAAGGCAACTCACAAGATGAGAGAGAATATCTACAATTCATATATCTGATAAGAGTCTTATATGCCAAATACATAAAGAATTCCTATAATTCAACAACAAAAAAGCCCAACCCAATCCAAAAATGGGCAAAGGACTTGAATAGACATTCTCCAACAAGATATGCAATAGGCACTCAGCACCTAAAAAGATGCTCTATTTCACTAATCATCAGAAAAATGCAAATCAAAACCACAATAAGGTATGCCCGGCTGGCTCAGTTAGCAGAGCATGCAACCCCTGATCTCGGGATTTGAGTTTAAAACTCAAGCCCCACACTGGGCATAGAGCTTACTTAAAAACAAAACAAAACAAAACAAAATAAAAACAGAAACAAAAAAAACCCAGAGAGAACACAGTAAGGTATCACTTCACACCCATTAGGATGGCTACTATCAAAAAAAAAAAAAAAAAACAAACCTAGAAACAAATATCGGTGGGGTTGGAGAGCAGCTGGAACCTTTGTGCACTGTTGGAGGGATTATAAAATGGTGCAATGGCTATGGAAAATAGCCTGGCAGCTCCTCAAAAATTCAAAATAGAACTTCCATATGATCTCACAATCCCACTTCTGGGTATATATTCAAAAGAGCTGCAATAGGGGCGCCTGGGTGGCTCAGTGGGTTAAAGCCTCTGCCTTCGGTTCAGGTCATGATCCCAGGGTCCTGGGATCGAGCCCCACATCGGTCTCTCTGCTCAGCGGGGAGCCTGCTTCCTCCTCCCTCTCTTTCTGCCTGCCTCTCTGCCTACTTGTGATCTCTGTCTGTCAAATAAATAAATAAAATCTTTAAAAAAAAAAAAAAAGAGCTGCAATATCGAAGAGATATTTGCACATCCATGTGCATAACAGCATTATTGATAATTGCCAAGAAGAGGAAGCAATCCAAATGTCATCAATGGAAAAAGAGAGAAACAAAATGTGGTTTACACATACTGTATTAGGTAGTTCTCCAGAGAAACACAACCAATAGGACGTATACACAAAGATTTATTATAAGTAATTTGACTACAGAGGCTGGCACATGTAAAATCTGCAGGGTAGACTGGGAGGCTGGAGACCCAAGAGAGCCAATGTTCCAGTGCGAGTCTGAAGGTAGTGTGCTGAAGAACTAGCGAGAGCTGATGTAGCAGATGAAGTCTAAGGGCAGTCTACTGGAGAATTCTCAATTGCTGAAGGAGGTGGATCCTTTTTGTTCTCTTCAGGCTTTAACAGATTGGATGAGGCCCATGCACATTTTGAAAGGCAATCTCTTTTATTTAAAGCCCACCAATTTAAATATTACTCTCTTCCAAAAACACCCTCACAGAAATATCCAGAACAATGTTTGACCAAATACCTAGGCACCACATGATCCAGCCAATATATAAAATTAACCATCATACATACTATGGAGTATTATGCTGTCTTAAAAGGAAGGAAATCCGGTCACATGCCAGAACATGTATGAACCTTGAGGACATTATGCTAAGTGAAATAAATCAGTCACAAAAGTACAATGATAGGATTTTGCTTAAAATATGAGGTAACTAAATGTAGGTTAAGTGCCTGACATTAAGCTTCTGATTGCCAAAACATCCATTTCAAAGATACCACCTTGAATAAACATATTGCCAAGGTATATGACACAGACACTATTACCTAGTGTCTAACTTCACCAGTGAACTTCCCCTTATAGAAAAATGCTGGGTGACGTAGATAACTGACCACTTAAATGATCCTGCTTCCACTCTCCTCCCATGCCCTCATTTCTGCTCTTATGCTTCAAATTAGCCAATAATGAGTGACCCCTCAAAACCCCAGACATTCCACCTGCAGACCCGAATGAAGTCAGAGCCCCAGCTCCTCCCTCTATCTCTGTCTCTCTGCTTGGGACCTTACTTGGATCATGTACCCTCCAGGACTTGAAGTAATAAACCCTGTTCCTCAAAATTCCCTGATTTGTTTTTGCTGAGGTGCATACTGTGATCATTAAGAACCGAAACGAGTCACAGCCTCCCGCGGAGAGGGGGAAGCAGGCTCCTTGCCGAGCAGAGAGCCCGATGTGGGACTCGATCCCAGGACCCTGAGATCATAACCTGAGCCGAAGGCAGAGGCTTTAACCCCGAGCCACCCAGGCGCCCCTAAAATTAAATCTTGACATCTTCATCTAATTTTGCTATTTTACCCTGGGAACACGTAAAAACCAATACATATATTTTAAAAATATTTCACTTTACCTTTTAGCTACCGAAGATCTTCCATATTGTCTTCTACGAAGCCTAGCAGATGAAGACATCTTAAGTCCTAGGAAAATAAATTGAGGGTTTTTTTAGGATTAAATTAGAAAACCATTTTACAATCAATAGTAGTGTGAAACATTTACAAGCAGCAGTGTTTGCTTCCAACCTCCACCCATAACAACTCTTCAAGCAAACACAATAATGAAGACCAGCTAATCACAACCCTAAAATACCCTCCCAACTATTTCTCAGCTAAAGAAAAAGTCGAAGTCAACACAACATCTAAGGAAGTTGCAAGGGGCACTGGCAAAAATGCTCACAGATTGGAGGAAAGGAAAAGAGGTAGTATGATTTAAAATGCACAGTGGCGGGCACCTAGATGGCTCAGTTGTTTGGGCAACTGCCTTCAGCTCAGGTCATGGTCCCAGAGTCCTGGGATCAAGTCCCACATCCAGCTCCCAGCTCCATGGGGAGTCTGCTTCTCCCTCTGACCTCCCCTCTCGTGCTCTCTCTCACTCTGTCTGTTTCTCTCTCTCAAAATAAATAAATAAAAATCTTTTTAAAAAATAAAAAATTTAAAAAAAATAAATAAAATGCACAGTGGCAAGGTGAAACAAACAAATGAAACAAACTTGATTTCACTGATTTTGGTTCCACTTTGGTGTCCTGTCTTCCTTTAGAACCATGTGATGCTTGACAAGGAGACATGGCAAAGGCAAACAACCACAAAACACACTGTCCAGATTTGGAGCAAGAAAAGATAGTTTTCTTTTCCTTAATGAACTGATTTGTGCATTACCTACAATGAAAAGATGCTGAGATGTCTATGACTAAAAGTGAGAACAAATAAACCATTAAAATAAGGAGAAAAAGAAGCACCAAAATAAGGAACTTTTCTATTATTTTTTTAAAGATTTATTTGAGTGCTCACTTCGGCAGCACATATAATAAAGATTTATTTGAGAGAGAGCACACGTGTGCACGCGCACGCAGACATGCGCGCAGGCACACACAAGCACGGTGAGGGGGAGGGGCGCAGAGAGATCCCAAGCTGACTTCACCTCAAGCATGGAAGCCTGATGGGGGCTCCATGGCACATGAGATTAAGAGCCAGCTGCTCAAATGATTGTGCCACCGAGGTACCCCTCCATTATTTTAAATGATATAATTCACACACCATAAAATTCACCCTTTTTAAGTTAAATTTTATGGTGTTTTTTAGAACATTCACAAAGTTGTGCAACCATCACTTCTGAAATTCCAGAACATTCTCATCATTCCTCTCCACCAAAAAAAGTTCCAGCAGCAGTCACTTTCTATACTCTCCTCCTCCCAGCCTCTGGTAACCAATCATGAACTTCCAGTCTTTTTGGAATTATGTTATTTCAGACATCCGATATAAATGGAATGTCCTCTTTTATGTCTGGCTTCTTTCACATAGCATGCTTTGGGTTGTTGTAGGATGCATCAGTATTTGTTCCTTTTATGGCTAAATACTATTCCATTGTATGGATATACCACTTGTTCATCGATTCACCAGTTGATGGTCATTTGGGTTGCTTCCATTTTTTGGTTATTATGAACAATGCTGCTATGAACATTTGTGTAAGAGATTTTTGTGTGAACACATATTCGATTCTCTTGGGTACGCACTTAGGAGTGGAACTGCTGGGTGATAGGGTAATTATGTTTAACTTTTTGAGGAACAGCCAGACTGTTTGCCACATATGCTGTACTATTTTATTTTACATTTTCACCAGTAATACCATACATTGAGAGTTTCAATTCTTCCCAACCTTGCCAACACCTGACATCAACCTTAAACAGGAAGACATTTTGTGCGGATCATAAGCATGAGCATGATGGATACTCTCAACACAACTGCAGGCCTCCAGCTTCCACAAGTACTCTTTCTCACACAGACTTGATCTAACAGGCTGAGGAAAGGCCTATAACCTCCTTCTCCTCTCCTCTCGCTCAATCACACTACCCCACTACACAGAAGACAGACCAACTGCCCACCACCCAGAATCTCACTTGATCCAGTGGATCACCCCATTGTAAAAACTTCAGAATGAGATTAAAGTAAGTGGAGAAGGCAGAACAATGCAAATAATTCCAACAAGACATACTGAAGGAAACAAGAGTCTTATTTCATCCAATTCCCAGCATGGTTCTAAGCACTGTCCATCCTAGAAGAGTGGAATGTTCAACATAAAGATGGACATGTTTGATTACACCATAACCAATAATCAACTAAAAACTGATCACAAACCTAAATAAAAGAGTCAAAAGTATACAATTCTTAACTTTTTTTTTTTTAAGATTTTATTTATTTGACAGAGAGAGAGAGATCACAGGTAGGCAGAGAGGCAGGCAGAGAGAGAGAGGGAGAAGCAGGCTCCCCGCTAAGCAGAGAGCCCGATGCAGGGCTCAATCCCAGGACCCCGAGACCATGACCTGAGCTGAAGGCAGAGGCTTAACCCACCGAGCCACCCAGGCGCCCCTACAATTCCTAACTTTTTAAAATATTTGTCAGAGAGAGAGAGAGCGTGCGCACAAGCTGGGGGGGGGGGTGGGAAGCAGGAGGAGAAGCAGGCTCCCTGCTAAGCAAGGAGCCCGATGTGGGACTCAATCCCAGAACCCTGGGATCAAGACCTGGGCCAAAGGCAGACACTTAACTGACAGAGCCACCCAGGTGTCCCAAAAGTATGCAATTCTTAGAAGAAAGCACGGGAGTAAATATTTACAACCTTGGGTTAGAGAAAATGGCACCAAAAGCACAAGCATTAAAAAACTGACAGGCTGGGGGGGTGCCTGGATGGCTCAGTCAGTTAAGCGTCTGACTCTCAATTTCAGCTCAGTCTTAATTTCAGGATCACAAGATCAAGCCCCACTGCAGGCTCTGTGCTGAGCATGGACCCTGCTTAAGATTCTCTCTCTCCCTTGACCTCTGCTCCTCCCCTCCATCTTATGCTATCAAAAAAAAAGTAAAAACTTGACAAGTTGGGGGCGCCTGGGTGGCTCAGGTGATAAGAATCTGCCTTTGGTTCAGGTCATGATCTCAGGGTCCTGGGATCAAGCCCCACATCCCGCTCTCTGCTCAGCGGAGAGTCTGCTTCCCCCTTTCCCTCTGCCTGCCTCTCTTGCCTACTTGTGATCTCTCTCTGTCAAATAAATAAAATCTTTAAAAAAAAAATTGACAAGTTGATTTTATCAAAAACTTTAAAATTTTGTGCTTTAAAAGACACCATTAAAAAAATATTTGTAGGGGCACCTGGGTGGCTCAGTAGGTTAAGCATCTGCTTTCAGCTCAGGTCACGATTCTGGAGTCCCCAGATGAAGCCCCACATCGGGTTCCCTGCTCAGCGGGCAGTCTATTTCTCCCCGATGCTCTTCAATCCACTTGTGTTCTCTGGCTCGCTCTCTCTCAAATAAATACATAAAATCTTTTTTTTTTTTTAAGATTTTATGTATTTATTTGACACAGAGATAGAGATCACAAGTAGGCAGAGAAGCCAGCAGAGAGAGAGGGGGAAGCAGACTCCCAACTGAGCAGAGAGCCTGATGCAGGGCTCAATCCCAGGACCCTGAGATCATGACCTAAGCCGAAGGCAGAGGTTTAACCCTCTGAGCCACTCAGGTACTCCTAAATACATAAAATCTTAAAAAATAAAAAAAGAAAGAAAGATAATACAAAGAAGAGGAAATCTTTAAAAAAAAATACTTATAAATCTTGTATCTGATAAAGACCTTGTATTCAGGACATATAAGGAACTCTTACAATTCAATAATAAAAAGAAAAATAACACAATTTTAAAACGGGCAAATGGGGAAGCCTGGGTGACTCAGCTGGTTGAGCCGCTGCCTTTGGCTCAGGTCCTGATCCCAGCTGGGATCAGGTCCCGCATCAGGCTCCCTGGTTGGTGGGGAGCCTACTTCTCTCTCTGCCTCTGCCTGCTTGTGCGTCTCTTGGGCGCGCGCACATGCGCGCGCTCGCGCGCTCTCTCTTTCTCTCTCTCTCTGACAAATACATAAATAAATAAAATCTTTAAATAAGTAAAATGGGCAAATGATTTTTTTTATTTGATCTGATTGATCGATTGAGAAAAATAGCACAAGAAGGGGGAGGAGCAGAGGAAAAGAATCAAGCAGACTCCATACTGACCATGGAGCCCAACTAGGGGGTCAATCCCAAGACCCTGAGATCATGACCTGAGCCAAAACCAAGCATTGGACATTCAACTGACTGAGGTACCCACGTGCCCCTGAAATGGACAAAGGATTTAAGCAGACATTTCTTCAAAGAAGATGTACACATGGCACAAAATACATGAAAAGGTGCTCAACATTATCAGTCATAAGGAAAGTACAAATCAAAACTATAATGATATCACACCCATAGGATAGCCACTATCAAAAAACAGAAAATAATACATGCTGGTAGATGTGTGGAGGAATTGGAACCCTTATACATTGCTGGCAGACATGTAAAATGGTGCAGCCACTATAGAAAACTGAATGGCAGTTCCTCAAACAATTAAAAACAGAATTATCATATCATTCATTAATTCTGCTTCTGGGTATATACCCAAAAGAACTGAAAGCAAGGTCTTGGGAGACGTTTGTACACCCATATTCATGGCAGTACAGTTCACACACAACAGCCAAAAGATGCAAGCAATCCAAGTGTCCATCAAAGGAAGAGTGAATGAACAAAATGTGGTATATACATAGACTGGAATATTCACCCTTAAAAAGGAACGAAAATTCGGACACATGCTACACCATGTATGAATCTCAAGGACATTATACCGGATGGAATAAGCCAGTTACAAAAGGGCAAACATTTTATGAATCCACTTATATGGGGTTATCTAGAGGAGTCAAATATACAGAAACAGAAAGCAGAATGGAGGCTGCCTGAGGTTAGGAGGGGGGAGAATAGGGAGTTGCTGTTTAATGTACAAGAAGTTTCAGTTTTGCAAAAAGTCCCAGAAACTGGTTGCACATAAGGTGAACATACTTTCCACCACTGAATTGGACACACAAAAGCACTTAAGATGGAAGCACCTGAGGGGCTCAGTCAGCTGAGCATCTGACTCTTGATTTTGGTTCAGAGCCCCACGTGGGGCTCCACGCTCAGCAGACAGTCTACTTGAGATTCTCTCTCCCTCCCCCCACGCATACACTCTCCTCTATCTCTAAAAATAAATGTATGTTGGGGTGCCTGGGTGGCTCAGTGGGTTAAGCCTCTGCCTTCAGCTCGGGTCATAATCTCAGGGTCCTAGGATCAAGCCCCGCATTGGGCTCTCTGCTCAGCAGCGAGCCTGCATCCCCCTCTCTCTCTGCCTGCCTCTACCTACTTGTGATCTCTCTCTCTGTCAAATAAATTTTTAAAAATCTTTTAAATAAATAAATAAATAAAATAAAAAATAAATGAATGTCAAAATCAATAAATACATAAATAAAAAATAAAAATAAATGAATGTCTTTTTAAAAAATATGGTTACGACAGCAATTTTGTCATGTGTGTTTTATCACAATTTTTTAAAATTCATGTACCGGTGACACACATCGTTTCAGGTGTGCCACCCAGTGAGTAGTGACTCAACAAGTCTATACATGGCACTGTACTCACCGCAGTGTCGCCAGCATCTGTCACACACAGCGCTATTACAGTACCACTGGCTCTAGTCTCGGTTTTGTTTTGTTTTTTAGTTTAAATCACAAAGAGACAGCACTTCACTGACTAGGATGGGTATCACCGAAAGTGTTGGGTCAGCGGCCCTGGGAATGCAGGAGGAACAATAAAATGGCCTTCAGGCCGCCATCTTCCCCTACCCAGGACTTTCCCACCAGAAGGACATCTGTCAAGGACTCGTCACCCTGAGTAAACCAAAACCTATGCGAGAATCAGAAACCAGCCACTTTGGGACTTTACAACCTCCAACCTCTAACCTTACCTGCCCTGGCCTAGTAAAAGCTCACTCAACCCCTTCCTGCTCATGACTTCAGGAGAGTCACAGAACCTCGCCCGAGGACGCCTTTAATAAACCTTGCCTTGCGCCTATCTCGCCTGGTGTTGTGTATATCTCGCCTGTAAAACCTTACAGAAAGGACAAGGGCTGGTGAGGAGGTGAAGAAACTGGAACCTTCATCCACTGCTGCTGGGAATGTAAAATGGTATTAAGTACTGAGATATGCTACAACATGCATGAATCCCAAAACCAGCACACCTCAGTGAAAGCCAGTCACCAAAGGCTACATATTATTGGTGGAGGAGGTCACTGAGAGGACATGACCTGGGAGCAGGATCTCAGCAACAGGAGGCTCCCTGCCCCCTTCTCTGTCGTTGGACTATGCATCCAGCTTGCCATTCCCACTCCCAGAGGCTGCCCTAGAACAAAGCCTTCAGAGAGCGGTATGATGTTGAGACCATCTGGACAGTACATGACTGAATGCAGGTTAAGATCTCTATAGAAACTCGGTAAGATTTGGCAGGTGGGTGCCGAGATCTACTTATCTTGTAGCTGCCCAAGACACATCTTCTGTTTAAGCTCCTTTGCTTATTATACCTCACACCTACCAATCTGCAGAGGTCTGCCTCTTTCTTGGGTCTCTCTCTGCCCTCCGCCCATTTCAGATTATACCCAGAAGCTTCCATGGAGCTTACAAACCAACAATTACATAATTATGATTCCATTTATATGAAATATACAGAAAATGTGAATTCACAGAAACAGAAAGCTTAGTGGTTGCCCAGGGTGGAATGGGAAGTGACTAAAAAGGGGTGCGGGGCATCTTTCTGGGGTGACAAAAATTTTCAAAATTGACTATGGTAAAGGTATTATGTAAATTTACTAAAAATCATTAAATTTAAAATAACTGAATTATGAGGGATGTAAGTTACACATCTCAGTAATATACTGTTTAAAAAGTGAACTCAGACTTCTCAGTTGGACACTGAGGGTCAATTTGGCCAGATCGGTGCTTTGCCATTTAATTTCCATAAACCAAATCAGTGCAATCCACACCTCCTGGATTTTACTCAAAATAGGACTAAAACATACATATGAAAACCACAACATGGGATGGTCATGAGACCCTTTACAAGTCCTTAGAAGTGTAATAAAAACATAGATTAGTTGTCAATTTACAAGTGTGTAAGAAGGAGATAAATTTTTCCACCGTGAGCTTGGGAAGAGGGTCACCCCACAGGTCATCCTGTCATGGGAACTAGCAAAATAAAACCTCACCCTAGAGATGAGTGGTCACCCACCCAAAATGCAATAGCATTCTCAACACTTAGCTAAGGGCAGGATTAGAAAGCCAACACTGAATTGCAGGTAGCCTCTTGTCTGCTCCCACTCCCCCATTATGGCAGAGCCATGGCCGGAGGCTTTTGCCTTGCAAAATAGGTAGCCTCAAAAAAAAACAAAAAACAAAAAAACAAAAACAAAATAGGTAGTCTCTTGGCCCCCACTGCTGCTGGGACTGGGATAAAGATGAATTACAAAGATGACCAAAGGCAAAACAAAACCATAAACCTCAGTTTGAAGCTTTCAATTGTCAATTCCTTCAAGAGTCATTATTTTATTTATTTAAGGAATCTCTACACTCAAAAGGGGGCTCAAACTCAGGACCCCCAAGAACAGTCTCACACTTCTCCCACTGAGCCAGCCAGGCACCCTTCCTTCAAGAGTAATTCTGACCTTAACTCATTTCTTTCCCGGTCACCAAACTCCCACAGAAGACCCAAGCATGCAATACTTGCTCAAATGCCTCTTTCAGACAGGGCACAACCCTCTTGATCACTCCCATACTCCCAGCCTAGCCAACCTTGGCCTCAGACTCCCCCACTCAGGCATGGAGCTCAGTGCAGGGGATACAGGGCAAGCAGATAAGAACACTGTCTTGCTCTCCTGGGAATAATTTATTAATCAAGCATTACGCAGTCAGAACGGTTATTAAATAATCACTGAAGCAAAATTAGAACTGTATGGTAACAGGAAGGGAAGCACAGGCACTTTGGAAATGGTGCAACAGAATGTATCTGCTCTAAACTTTTATCCATATTAACTCATCGGACCATCAAAGGATCCTATAAAGTAAGATCTATCATTACCCTATTTTGGGGATGAGAAAGTGGACACAGAGAGGTAAGGTAACTTGCCCAGGGGGACACAGCTCGTCAGCAGTCCACCCACATGCACACACGCGTCTGACTGCAGAAGCCTGGTGCAATCACCAAATCCGCTGCCTCGGTAAATACTGGCAGAAAGAATGAACTGGAGACAGTCACAGCACATTAGCAAGAGCCCACCCCCACTCCCAAGGAAGTAAAGGGAGGCCGAGGCAGGGCTAATCCAGAGAGCATGGACCTGCAGCTGACGACGAGGACACGCCAAGGCGGGAAGGCAGGAGGATGCACAGGCAGGCTGTAACGGAGGCAGGGGAGGCTGCCGGGGTTTCCCGGTTCGTCCCCAGGTAATGCACCAGGCCCACCTGCCCACTTCTCAACTGGAGAAAGTGAGGTCCCCAAGGAGCCAGAACATAGGTTCTGAGGCACCGGCCCGCCTCAGACTCCCCAGGCACTCTAGTCGGGAGATGGTTAGGGGCACAAGGACTGCAGGGAGGCAAGACCGGGGCCCCTCTGCCCTTGGTGGGACACTTACCCGGCCGGACCAAGGTGTTCTTCCACGGTTCCCTCACTCAGCGTCCCACGCCTTTCCTCCTCAAGCCTTTCCACTCTCAGCTCGCCCTGCGCGCCTGCGCGCCTGCGGCCCCCCCCCCCAACAGGCCCCCCCCACCACACCTCGCGGGCGGGCGGTCCACAGCGCCCCTGGAGGCTGGGAGGTGCAGGCCCACACACTGTCTTCTTGACTAGTCTTTCTTGTTCCTTTTCCTCTTCCCTTTCCTTGCATATTCCTCCTTGCCTTTCCCTCCCTCCCTCACCTTCCCTTTGCCTTTCATGTTTTCAATCACACAGTCGTTCTTTCACTCATTCCTACATTTAACAATTATGTGTGTGCAAAACAGACAAACAACAACAACAACCAAACAAAACAAGTAAATGTGCTCCAGAAACTGCTCACTGGGGAGAATGCAGGGAAGACAAAAATCCTGTGCCCATCAGCTTGCATTCTAGAAGATGACGACAACAAATGAGTGACATTCTAACTTTGTTATCCCCACCCACAGATGCAACACATTTTATGTCCCTTTCCAGTACACACACACACACACACACACACATAAAACTGAAACTCAAGTTTCACAAATACTTGATGGGCAGCTCGTCAAGACAACCAGAAAACTTGTGACCAAGCACAACTAACTTTGTTAGACTTCCTGCAGTAATGGAGAATTCTACATTGTCAGCCTCAGTAGTATCTCAGAAAGGGGGGGACAAGGAAAGGAAATTTGTAGGGCTGGGGTCTGGGCTTAGGTAGTTCAAGCAGGTCTTTCAAGACAAGACCTAATAGGCAGGAAAGACTTTGCAAAGCAGGTAGAAAGACTGAATTTTAGAAGGACATTTTATTTCCTTTAATTTATTGGCTATCAATTATTGAATTTAAAAGGCTATAGAAGGGGCACCTGGGTGGCTCAGTGGGTTAAAGCCTCTGCCTTCGGCTCAGGTCATGATCCCAGGGTCCTGGGATCAAGCCCCGCATCGGGCTCTCTGCTCAGCAGGGAGCCTGCTTCCTCTTCTCTCTCTGCCTGCCTCTCTGCCTACTTGTGATCTCTCTCTGTCAAATAAATAAATAAAAATCTAAAAAAAAAAAAGGCTATGGAACTTCCTCTTTATTAATAAAGATTTTATATATTTGTTCGACAAAGAGAGAGAGAGAGAGAGCACAAGCAGAGGGAGCAGCATTCAGAGGGAGAGGGAGAAGCAGGCTCCCCGCTGAGCAATGAGCCCAGCACTCTGGGCTCATGACATAAGTCAAAGGCAGATGCTTAACCAACTAAGCCACCCACGTGCCCCCACCTTTTTTTTTTTTTTTTTTTTTAAGTAGATCCACACAGAGCACAGAGCCCAAGATGGGACTCAAACTTACAACTCTGAAATTAAGACCTGAGCAGAGACCAAGAATAGGTTGCCCAACCAACTGGGCCACCCAGGCACCCGATGATATATAGCTTTAATGAAAAACATCCTCCAATTTTAATTTTTTTTTTTAGTTTTTATTTATTTATTTGAGGGAGAAAGAGAGAGGGAAAGTACGAGCGGGGAAGAGGCGCAGAGTGGGAGAGAGAGAGAAGCAGACTCTCCGCCGAGCAGGGAGTCAGATGTGGGATTTGATCCCAAGACCCCAAGAGTATGACCTGAGCTGAAGGCAGACGCGTAACTGATTGAGCCACCCAGGTTACTCATTCTCCTAGTTTGAAAGAAATGTTAAATGTAATTTCCTTGATATTTATGTACTAAATAAATTATAAGTTTGAATTACTTTTTTAAAAATATTTTATTTATTTATTTATTTATTTATTTGACAGAGAGAGAGATCACAAGCAGGCAGAAAGGCAGGCAGAGAGAGGGGGGGAAGCAGGCTCCCTGCTAAGCAGAGAGCCCGATGCGGGGCTTGATCCCAGGACCCCGAGATCACAACCCGAGCCGAAGGCAGAGGCTTAAACCACTGAGCCACCCAGGTGCCCCTATAAGTTTGAATTACTTTTAAAAACAAGGATTGTCTGAGATTGGGCAAATGTCTTGACATAAATTTTAGGATTAGAGAACACATCAAGGCAAGGGTCTTAAAGCAAGTCTCAATAAGTAAAACTGTTTGATAGGCAACCTGTTCTCCTAGATGAGCAACCCCGATGGGATTCCCAGTGTGAGAGCCCATCCTGCAAACTGTCCAGAAAAATAGGTTTAAACAAATTCCTAAACCAAACAATTACTTACTGATTTATAGTCTTATCTTACTAAGCACAGCATCATTTTTGCTGTATCCTACAGGTCAAAGCAATAGCAAAGAGCATCCAGACTCAAGGAAAGGGGAAGAGACCCCCATCTCTTGATGCAAGGAGAAAAAAAAAATGATAAACCTAAAAAAAGGTTAACATAAAAGCAATTCTTTCCATCTTTATGGTACAGTAAATAGGCAGAGAATGCAGAGGAGCATGACTAGAATTAGCCTATGAAGATCTCAAGAGCAAAACCAGAAAGACAAGGTGAGAGTTTGATTCAGAATTTGTAAAGTATTCTTCATTTCATCTACTTGGTCTGATGGCCTTGGAATAGCAGTTCTTCTTCTCATGCTGCTTGCTTCTGGAGGAATCTGAGAATCTTAAGATGGCAGCCCAATTGCCAAAAGGTAATGAATCGATAACAAAAGGTGATAGATACATACAGTGGAGTATTATTCAGCCTTCAAAGGGACAGAAATTCTGACACATTCTGACACATCCATGACGTGATGAACCTTGAGGACCAAATGTTAAGTGAAATCAGTTATTCACAGAAGAGTAAAATACTATTTGATTCTCCTGACATGGGGTACTTAAAGTCAAAATCATGGAGACAAAAAGCAGAATGGTGGTCATCAGGAACTGGGGGAAGGGAAGGTCAGTGTTTAATGGGTACAGTTTTAGTTTTGCAAGATGAAAAGTATTCTGGACATGGTGGTAGTGATCATTACACAACTATGTGAACGCACCTTGCCGCTTCCAACAACTTCCAACAACAACTGCTGCCCCCTGCTCCCAATCTCTTGCAGCTGACTTGTTTGTGCCTAATTCTTCTCCCGTTCGCCGACTGGAAGCAGCACACTTAATGCACCAGAATTGTACACTTAAAAATAGTTAAAATAGGAGCACCTGGGTGGCTCAGTCAGTTGGGTGTCTGCCCTCGACTTGGGTCATAATCCCAAGATGCTGGGATCAAGCCCCGAGTTGGGAATCCTGTTCAGCTGGGAGCCAGCTTGTCCCTCTACCTGCCCCCACCCACTCCCCCACCTCATGCTGTCTCTCCCTTTCTCAAGTAAATAAATAAAATCTCTGGAGCACCTGGGTAGCTCAGTGGGTTAAGCATCCACTTTCAGCTCAGGTCTTGATCTCAGAGTCCTAGGACTGAGTCCCACATTGGACTCCTGGCTCAGCTGGGAGCCTATTTCTCCCTCTCCCTCTACCCCCCACCCCTGCTCATGTACTCTCAATCTCTTTTTCTTTCAAATAAATAAATATTTTTCTAAATAAATAAATAAAATCTTTTTTAAAAAAATAGTTAAAATAAGGGGCACCTGGGTGACTCAATCACTTGAGCGTCTGACACCTGATTTCAGCTCAGGTCAGGATCTCAGGTCATGATCTCAGGTCCTGGGAATGGAGCCCTGCCTTAGGCTCCATGCTCAGTGTGGAGTCTGCTTGTCCCTCTCCCTCTGCTCCTTCCCCCACTTAAGCTCACTCTCCTTCTCTCTCTCAAATAAATAAATAAATAAATAAACATTTTAAAAAACATTAAAATAAAAAATAGTAAAAATAGTAAATGTTGGGGTGCCTGGGTGGCTCAGTCATTAAGCTTCTGCCTTTGGGGGCGCCTGGGTGACTCAGTGGGTTAGACCTCTGCCTTCGGCTCAGGTCATGATCTCAGGGTCCTGAAATTGAAATTGAGTCCTGCATTGGGCTCTCTGCTCAGCAGGGAGCCAGCTTCCCCCTCTCTTTCTGCCTGCCTCTCTGCCTACTTGTGATCTGTCAAATAAATAAAAAATAATCTTAAAAAAAAAAGAAAAGAAAGAAAGAAAAGAAAACTCACATTAAAAAAGGTGGGGGGAGTGGCTCAGTGGGTTAAAGCCTCTGCCTTCAGCTCAGGTCATGATCTCAGGGTCCTGGGATTGAGCCCCACATCGGGCTCTCTGCTCAGCAGGGAGCCTGCTTCCTCCTCTCTCTCTCTGCCTGCCTCTCTGCCTACTTGTGATCTCTCTTTCTGTCAAATAAATATATAAAAATTTTTTAAAAATTTTAAAAAAGCTTCTGCCTTTGGCTCAGGTCATAGATCCAGGGTCCAGGAATCGAGCCCCACATCAGGCTCCCTGCTCAGCAAGAAGCCTGCATCTCCCTTTCCTACGCCCCCTGCTTGTGTTCCCTCTCGCTCTCTGTGTCAAATAAATAAATAAATAAATAAATAAATAAATCTTTTTTAAGAAAATAGTAAGTTTTGTTCTGTTTATTTTACTATAATAAAAAGTGTATTTAAAAGGGCAATAAAACCCAAAAAGTGTTAAAGAGTCTTTCCTTTACATCTTCAATAAATTCACCTTTCTTGCTCTTGTGTCAGGGTAAGAATCTTTTTTTTTCCCCAAGATTTTATTTGTCAGAGAGAGAGAGCGAGCATGCGCGCAAGCACACAAGCTGGCAGAGTGGCAGGCAGAAGCAGAGAGAGAAGCAGGCTCCCTGCCAAGCAAGGAGCCCGACTCGGGACTCGATCCCAGGACACTGGGATCATGACCTGAGCCGAAGGGAACGGCATAACTGACTGAGCCACCCAGGCACCCTCAGGATAAGAATCTAATCTATGCTCACAGGAAACTGTCTCTAGAACACCTTTTCAAACATCTGCAGCTTTACTAAACCCCTTTGGTTCCCAATACAATTTGGATCTTTTAGGTCATCTTCAGGGTTGTGTAAAGTAATAAAAGGAAATCTCACTAAAATAAAGCCAGGAGGCCAGAAGGGGGAGCTCTCATGCCATACCACTTGATGTCAAACACAGGAAGAACGGTCAATTACAGACCCAGCAGAAGAATAATCACAAGAAAGAATGATCATTACAGACCCCCACTAGAAAAGATGTTCACTTCATCTCCTCTAAGAAATCAACTACCCCAGCAACTCGGCCAATGAGAAACATCATCACACTGAAATCTTGCTTTTCTCCAGGGGACTTTTGTTCAAAACAACCTTTCCCAGATTCCTCCTTCTTCTCCATAAAATAACATTTCTCTTTCTTTGTTGTCCTAGCCTATGGATTTTGCTGCAGTGGGCCTGTCCAGAATTGCAATTTTCTGATATTCCCAAATAAACCCATTTTTTGCTGGTAAAGTAACTGTTTTATGTTTAGGGACATTACTTGGTGTCATAAGTGGGATCTGGCATGGACGAGCGCATGTGCACATGCACACACACACACACACACACAACTCCAAGACTGGAAAGCAAACAGGAGCTGGTATCCACAGGGCCCATTGAGCTCATTGCTTTCTTGCTGACTCTAGAGTTGAAGTGACGTACGTCTCTCCTGAATTTCTAACTCTGCTCTCTGCATTTCAAGCTCCCTGGCCTTTATTTGGGATCTGTCTGAAGGGTTTTCCTTTCTGAGAGTAGTCCTGGGATGAAGTACCACATGGGTTCCCTGCTCTGTGGGGAGTCTGCTTCTCCCTCCACCTCTCTCTCTGTCTCTAATAAACAAATAAAATCTTTAAAAATAAATGAATGAATGAATGAATGAATGAATGAAAATAAAAACTCTGGTCCCTTGGTGAGCCTAGTTAGGTCAATCAGGAGAGTGTGTGACTCTTGATCTCAGGGTTTTGAGTTCGAGTCCCACAGTAGGTATGGAAATTACTTAAAAATAAACCAACTTTTGGGATGCCTGGGTGGCTCAGTTGGTTGAGCCGCTGCCTTTGGCTCAGGTCATGATCCCGGGGTCCTGGGATCAAGTCCCACATCGGGTTCCTTGCTCGGCGCGGAGCCTGCTTCTCTCACTGCCTCTGCCTGCCTCTCTGCCTGCTTATGTGTACTCTCTCTCTCTCTGGCAAATAAATAAAATCTTAAAAAAAAATAAAAAATAAAAAAAATAAAAATAAACCAACTTTTAAAATAAATAAATAAATATGGGGGGCCTGGATGGCTCAGTTGGTTCAGCATTTGCCCTCGGCTCGGGTCATGATCTCTCTGGGTTCTAGGATCAAGTCCTACATAAGGCTTCCTGCTCAGAAGGGAGTCTGCTTCCCTCTCTCTCTCCCCCTGCTCATTCTGTCTCTCTCGCAAATAAATAAAATCTTTTAAAAAATAAACTTCAAAAATAAATAAATAACTAATCTAACTAAATGTACTGACTTAACCAAAAATAATTCCAAGCACCAATGCCCATTATAGGGAACTTTCAATCTCCCCAAATTTACTTTTCTCAAAACCAAATTGGACAACCATGACTTTAAAGTTGTCAAAGCTGAAATGGATGCCTATTTTGATTAGTATTATGAAGCTTCCAAATATTATCAGGATTCTAAAATTGCCACTCTGGGATGCCTGGGTGGCTCAGTCGTTTGGGCGCCCGCCTTCTGTTGGGGTCATGATCCCAGTGTCCTGGGATCAAGTCCTGCATTGGGCTCCTTACTCACAGGGAGCCTGCTTCTCCCTCTGCCTGCTACTTCCCCTGTGTGCATGCTCACTCTCTCTGACAAATAGACAGTTAAAATCTTTTTTTAAAATAAATAATGAAAATAAAAAATAAAGTTGCCTCTCTGCAAAATACAATTTCCCGACTAAGTGAGACAAACAAACAATTAGAAAAAGACAAACAGGTTTCTGGGGGACCAAATAAATCCCAAATTCCTTACATTCCCTGGACAAAAGCCGGATTGTGAGCCACAGAAAAAGAATTTCCTAAAGTGACTGAGGACCTCCATAGGTTTGCTGATGAATTTACATAGTTATTCAAACTGACCCACCTGGTTTCTCAGATCTATATCACTGAGCCCACATGCTTGTTGGTGACAGCCAAGCCAAACATTGGATGACATTTGCCCATGGGAGCATGCTGAACAAGATTTAGAAAAACAAAACCCTAACTTTTGGTAAATGCTGAAAACACATGTGGAAAACTTCCACCGAGCAATTGTGGTAGCTTTCGGTCGGCCTGTCGACTGGAACAAATTCAGGCTTGCACACAAAGATCTGAGGAACTTGTTTATGACTATTATACTACAGATTATTTTCAAAAAAAAAATTCTGGGCTTCCTTCAGATGTTGAATCCACTTGGGTAGGCTTTAACTCCATATTTGTTAATGGCCTGAAACAGGAAATATCGCTTTTAAATTAGGACAAGGATGGGGGTGCCTGGGTGGCTCAGTTGGTTAAGCAACTGCCTTGGGCTTGGATCATGATAACAGGGTCCTGGGATCAAGCCCTACATCAGGCTCCTTGCTCAACAGGGATGCTGTTTTCTTCCTCTCCCTCCTCCTGCTTGTACTCTCTCTCTGTCTCAAATAAATAAATTTATTTTTTTAAGATTTTATTTATTTGACAGAGAGAGATCACAAGTAGGCAGAGCAGCAGGCAGAGAGAGGGGGAAGCAGGCTCCCTGCTGAGCAGAGAGCCCAATTCGGGGCTCGATCCCAGGACCCTGAGACCATGACCTGAGCCAAAGGCAGAGACTTCACCCACTGAGTCACCCAGACGCCCCTAAAAATAAATAAAATTTTTAAGAAAACTTAAAAAAAATAATAAAGGACAAGGATTAAATGGGAAAATGTGTCTGCTCCACATTGAGTTAATGTGGCAAACCAGCTCACCTGCATGCTAGGTGAGTCACCTAAAAGACCACTAAAATTCTTAATTTTGAATCCTGACAAATGGAGGCCCCTAAACAAAACCCAAAACCTCAGGGTCTCTGCTGTTACTGCAAAGAGCCAGAACACTGGAAAAAAGATCGTTACCAACTTAAGGCACCTTTGGCCCACCAGCCAGCCTTTCCAATGGCTTCCTAATTCCCAAAGATGGTGTTCCGAGAAACTATCAAGGATCTTCCCAATCTTCTACGCAGCCTGGAGAAAAAACTCTCCAGATTAGGAATGAATCTCTCTGTGTCCTTACTGACACCAGAGCTACACCGTCAGCACTTAATCCCACTGCTATAAAGCAGGCCTTGGCTCAGAGTACTAAAATAGTTCGAATAGTGTGGTTCTCTAACAAACCTCAACAGGTTCCGATTTCTGAACTATTCCCTTTTGTTTAGGCCCCTTTGGTTACCCACCCTTTTCCCCTTAGTTCCTTTCTCCCTAATTTTTTTTTTTTAAGATTTTTTATTTATTTATTTGACAGACAGAGATCACAAGTTGCAGAGAGGCAGGCAGAGAGGGAGAGAGGAGGAAGCAGGCTCCCTGCTGAGCAGAGAGACCGATACGGGACTCGATCCCTGAGATCGTGACCTGTGCTGAAGGCAGAGGCTTTAACCCACTGAGCCACCCAGGCGCCCCCCTTCCTCCCTATTTTTACTGGACAGAGATTTCTTAGAAAAATATCATGCTAGAATTTCTTTTTCCCAAAAAGCGTTAAATAATTCTAGAAACTGACAGCAGTAATCAAACTAGCCAACTGGGTGAATTAAAGGACGCATCGACACTTTGATCTGCTCTATCTCTGACACCACTACACTTGAGTGGGGGACACTGATTGTGTATCCTTACTGGATAAGCTACCAACCTCATTAGGAGCAAGATCTTCAACTGATATTGGCAGAATCCACAGTGCATCTCCCCTAGATCACTCAAAACCCTTCCCAGAACTAGTCAATACTCTATAAATAAAGAAGCCCTCCATGGTATCAAGCCCATAATAGAGAATTACAAGATTCAGGGCCTCATTATCCCCTGCACTCATTTCTCTAATACCCCAACTTTACCCATGAGAAAATCCAATGACTGAGGATGAAGTTTTGTCCAGGACTTCCAAGGAATAAATAACACTGTTATCCCTTGGCACCTCATTGTTCCTAAGCCCCATCAACAGATAACCCCAGTGGGTTATCTATTGATAACCACTGCCACTGAAAGCAAATTTTTTGCTGTCACTGATTGACACAGGACATGTTTTAGTATTCTGGTTAAGTAGAGTCAATCTCTTTTTGCTTTCACCTGGGAAGAAATGCAATACACCTATACAGTGATGGCTCGAGGTTTCAGAGAGCCCCTACTTTTCACAAATCTTACAAGCTGATTTGCAGGATATGAAGCCTTTGGCAGCCTCTACTTTGTTCAACGCATAGACTGCTTCTCTGCTCCACTTTTCAAACCTCTTCACAGGAAGACAGTCCACCTGTTAAACTTTGGGCCTTAGGGCGCATGGGTGGCTCAGTTGGTCAAGCATCTGACTCTTGATTTCAGCTCAGGTCATGATCCCAGGGGCCTGGTATTGAGCCCTGCATAGGGCTCCATGCTCACTGGGGAGCCTGCTTTTCTCCCTCTCCCTCTGCCCCTCCCCTTGGCTCATGCTCTCTCTCTCTCTCTAAAATAAACAAATAACTCTTTAAAAATTAAGATATAAAAAAATAAATGGACTTTAAAGCACATAAAGTCTTCAAAGAAAATTGTAGTCTGCTCAAGCTCAGGTTTGATACTTAGAGCACCTGCTCTCAGAACAACGGTTACATTTGGAACCAGGTAGATTTCATGGCATCCTGAACTTCCTCAAACCTAAAACTAAGCAATAATTATGAGCTTCTCTTGGACTAGCTGGCTGCTGTCAAAACTGGATTCCAAACTTTTCTTATGGCTCAACTTCTATGTGCTTTACTAAGAAACAACCAACCTGGGACACCTGGGTGGTTCAGTTGGTTAAGCCGGTGCCTTTGGTTCAGGTCATGATCCCAGAGTCCTGGGATCGAGCCCCACATGGGGCTCCTGGCTCAGGGAGGAGGCTGCTGCTTCTCTCTCTGCCTCTGCCTGCCACTCGCCTGCTTGTGCTCTCTCTCTCTCTCTGTCTCTGACAAATAAATAAATAAATAAAATCTTTAAAAAAAAAAAAACAAAAACAACTGACCCTATTATTTAGAAAGATCGGGATGACATAGCTCTTGGGACTTTTTTAAAAAAGCCTAAAATAAAGTCCCCTGCCCTTGGCCATCCTATCAGCTCCTATTTCCTTTTTGTATGAGGGAAGGACCTCCCTTGGAGTGCTCGCCCCAAAACAGAGAGACCATCATCAATCCATAGGGCATTATAGCAAACAAGAGGATCCTGGGGCTTGGCGACATCCCCCTTGCCTTAGAGCCATTCCTGCCACTGCCCTATTAGTTAAGGTGACTAAAGAAACTGCCAGAGGACCTTCTTAGCCATCCTTATGGCCCCTGCAGCAAAAGCCCTCCTGAATTCCATCACTCAACCCTTTGCAGCCAATCACCTCACCTCCTATGACATCTTCCACTAACTGCTCCTCCTATAACTTTTTTTTAAAGATTTTATTTATTTATTTGACAGAGCGAGCAAGAGAGCACAGCAGGGGGAGCAGCAGAGGTAGAGGGAGAAGCAGGATCCCCACTGAGCAAGGATCCCAATGCGGGGCTCAATCCCAGGACTCCAGGATCATGATCTGAGTGGAAGGCGTATGCTCAACCTTCTGAGCCACCCAAGCACCCGTCCCATAACTTCTTGAAGCAATAACCTGCACGCTGCTCAGATTCTACCCACCACACCCCCACCCCCGCCCCCGCCCAGCTCCACAGATGAGACCCCGCATGACTGCTTCACGCTGACTGATCACCTCTTGCCTCCCCGTGACTATTTAGAGAATACTTCTCTAGCTGCAGATTTTTCATGGCTTACTGATGGGTCCTTTTTTTTTTTTTTAAAGATTTTATTTATTTATTCGACAGACAGAGATCACAAGTAGGCAGAGAGGCAGGCAGAGAGAGAGGAGAAAGCAGGCTCCCTGCTGAGCAGAGAGCCTGATATGGGACTCGATCCCAGGACCCTGGGATCATGACCTGAGCCGAAGGCAGAGGCTTTAACCCACTGAGCCACCCAGGCGCCCCTGATGGGTCCTTTGTTAAGATTTTTCTTTTTTTTTTTTTTAAGTAATCCCTACAACATGGGGCTCGAACTCACAACCCCAGGATCAAGAGGCGCACAGTCCACTGTCGGAGCCAGCCAGGCGCCCCCTGGTGGATGTTATTTAAAGGATGAAAATACTAAATACTGTGCAGGGCATGCTACTGCAACTGTTTGATGTCAATGAGGCAGGGTGTTTGCCTCTGGCTCCTTCACCCGATGGGCTGTGATATGCCCTTACTCAGGCTTGTACCTCAGACGAAGTAAAACCGCAGACATTCACACAGATAACTGATATCCCTTTGAAGTAGCTCTAACCTGGGAATGGCATGGAAACAGTGAGGTTTCCTTACCTCTAATGGGAATGAAATTTAAAATGGCTTCTATATCCAAAATTGATTGATGCCCTAATTTTGCCAGCTGCTCCGGCTATTTAAATGTCCTTGGCGTTCCAGACTCAACCCCCTGGAGGCCAGCGGAAACCACCTCACGGGTTTATTTCCAGCCAAAATTCTCTCTCAAGGAAACCAATAGTCAAACCTCTGTCACGGTCCAGAGGGATGTTCTCTCAAATGACAATCTGAAAAAATTGACAAAAGACACTGAACAATTGGCCCCAGAAAAGGAAAAACAATATTGGAAATCTAATAAATGTTGGTTCAATAAAAAAGAGAGAACTCTGGTTTGGACCCAATACTGTTCCAACCATTCCAGAAATTCTAAAATTCCCACTACTTACTACTGCATGTGCCTTAAACCAAAGTGATAACATTCCTGAAAAAATAATGGCGGAGAAATATTAATAAGGCTACAAAGTGCCTACCTCTTGTGTCCCACCTGTACGAAGTCCAGTCCAAGGACCCGTGCTCAGTCTGCACCCAGACCCTGTGAACCGCCGATGGCCCACTGGAGGTCTGGCCAATCCGTTTCATACAGCTCCTCCCATCTCACGGATGGGATATGTTTCAGTCATGGTTTGTATGTTTTCTCACTGGTGTAAGGCTTTCCTCTGTAAATGGGCCACTGCTTCTTGTGTGGCTAAAATTCTGTTAAAAAAAACTATCCGTACCTGGGGAATCCTTCCTGGACTTCCTACTGATCAGCGAGCCCATTTTCCCGGCGAGGGGCTTCAATAAATCTGTGCTCTTCAGCCAGCTTTACAACACTTTCACTGTGCACACCATCCTTAATCCTTCAGTCCAGCGCTAATGGCACCATCAAGATTCAATTGGCAAGATTTGTAGATATCCTAAATACTTTTTTTGAGGCACCTGGGTTATGCATCTGCCTTCGCCTTGGGTCATGGTCAAGGAGTCCCAGGATCCCCCACCTCCAGCTCCCTGCTCAGTGGGGAGTCTACGTCTTCCTCTGCCCCTCCCCCCCAACTCGCCAGCCCTCTTTCTCTTTCAAGTAAATAAATAAAATCTTTAAGAAAGAAAGAAAGAGAGAAAGAGAAAAAGAAAGGAAGGAAGGAAGAAAGAAATCCTCTAACGACTTTGACCACAAGCATTGCTGTTGGTCCTTCTGAATCTCAGATCCACCTTTTTCGGAACTCACCGAGTCTCATCCTTTGAGACAGTCATAGGACGCCCAATGCATTTGGTCCCTGCCTCCTTTGAGCCACAGCTGATAAAAGATACACTTCAATAGTGCAAAGGCCTAATTGCTTCTATTAAAAATAGCCATGCTGGGATGCCTGGCTGGCTCAGTCGGTAGAGCATGAAACTTTTTTTTTTTTTTTTTAAGTAGGCTTCACGCCCAGCATGGAGCCCAATGCAGGGCTTGAACTCACGCCCCTGAGATCAAGACCTGAGCAGAGATCAAGAGTCGGATGTTTAACCAACTGAGCCACCCAGGCACCCCCTTGAGCATGCAACTTTTGATCTTAGGGTCATGGAGCCTACTTTAAAAAAAAAAGCTTTGGTAGAGCAGTCTTTTTACAGCGTGTGCTCAGAAGATGGAGATCTTAAAGCATCACATCTTGCAACCTGAAGATTTTATCTATTTAAAAAAAAACACACACACACCTCCAAAAGACTCTCTTAAGCCTCACTGGAAAGGCCCCATCAGGTACTGCTAACCAATCCTGTGTGACCAAATTCCAGGAACTAGACTCTTGGATTTGCATGACACATTTAAAGAAAGCACCAAATCCTGACTGGGCCTGCACACCATCTGGTGACCTTCAAGTATATGTCCCAGAATTGAAGACATCTGATGATGGGGCCGGCTCAGTCAGTGGAGTGCGCAACTCTTAATCTTGGGGTCTGGGGTTTGAGCCCCAGATTGGGTGTACAGATTACTTGAGCCTGGGTGGCTCAGCTGTAAAGCGGCTGCCTTCGGCAGATCAGGTCATGATCCCAGGGTCCTGGGATCGAGTCCCACATCAGGCTCTCTGCTCAGTGGGAAACCTGCTTCTCCCTCCCCCACTCCTCCTGCTTGTGTTCCCTCTCTCTCTGTGTCTCTGTCAAACAAACAAATAAATAAATCTTTTTTTAAAAAAGGTATCTGGTAAGAGGACATCTGACAATAGTTTTCCCAAACACCCAGGCCAGGCCGATTATAAGGTTCAGGACTCAAAGAAGTCTGTCTTTTTCAACTGGACTATCAGCTGATCCTGGGTTCATTTTGGGGTTGTTTTTGTTTTTGTTTTTGTTTTTTGTATTTTGGGTTTGTTTTTTTTTAAGATTTTATTTATTCATTTGTTGGGGTGCCTGGGTGACTCAGTCGGTTAAGTGCCTTCTTTTGGCTCAGGTCATGATCCCGACATCCTGGGATTGAGTCCCGCACCAGGCTCCTTGCTCAGCAAGGAGTCTGCTTCTCCCTCTCCCTCTCCCTGCTGCTCCCCCTGCTGGTGTGCCCTCTCTCTCTGTCAAATAAATAAATAAACACGGTCTTAAAAAGAGAGAGAGAGATGGGCTCTGGAGGGAGACAAACCGTAAGAGACTCTTAATCTCAATGAACAAACGGAGGGTTGCCAGGGGGAGGGGGGTAGGGAGAGGGTGGCTGGGTTTTGCACACTGGGGAGGCTATGTGCTATGGTGAGTGTTACGAAATGTGTAAGCCTGACAATTCACAGACCTGTACCCCAGGGGCAAATAATATATTACCTGTTAAATAAAGAAAAAATGATTTTATTTATTCATTTAAGAGAGCGAGCATGAGGTCGGAGTGGGGGGCGGTGAGGGGCAAAGGCAGAGGAAGAAGCAGGCTCCACGCTGAGCATGGAGCCCGACAAGGGGGTCGATCCCAAGACCTCAAGATCATGACCTAAGCCAAAGGCAGATGCTTAACTGACTGTGCAACCCAGGTGACTCCTGATTCGGGGTTCTTATCTAAATTTATGATTTCTAAATTTACAACGTTACAGGCTGTATTAATGATCCCACCTTTGATTCCAGTTATTTTGAGCTAACAATGCTGTTAACTAAGTCTGTGAAGCACTGATGTTCTGCAAAAGGTTCATCAGCTATTGCTGCCCATTTACACCTGCACTGCGTCCTCCTAACTGCCCTTGCTGAACTCTCCAGCTGTGCTTCTGCAGTACCCACTATTCTGCCTCCGTAGCTGCTTTAAACAGGGACTTCCAGGAGGCAAAGACGACTCCAGGTTCACCTGGAGTCAGAGGGAGAACTTTTCTCCTCTTAGTCAGGAAAAGTGTCAATAAATATTTTCAATTGGCTACTTTCAGACCCTGGGTCCTGGCTTAGAACCACCGTATGATGTGGAATTGTCATGTTATTTTCATTCTGTACTTATTGCTTGTTAATAAACCTTTGTAGAAATGATGGGCCCAAGATGATGATCTCCAATGCTCACGATCTTAATAAATATGGACAATACATGGTAAGTGCCTGACTTCTGCCTCCTACTCCTCCTTGTTGCACAAAGGTGATGGTAGGTACTTTCTTTTTTTTTTTTTCTTATGATTTTATTCACTTGTGTATGTCTGAGAGAAAGCACAAGCAGGCGGAGCAGCTGGCAGAGGGAGAAGCAGGCTCTCCACTGAACAAGGGGCCCGATGTGGGACTTGATCCCAGGATCCTGAGATCGTGACTTGAGCCCAAGTAAGAAGCTTAATCGACTGAGCCACCCAGGCATCCCTGGTGACAGTAGGTTTCTAATCTGTACAATTTCCCTCCAGCCTGGGACATGACACCCAAGAAAAGCCCTTCCTGGCACCAGAGACAAAAGGACAGGTAATTAAGAAAACATGACTCTTGATCAGTGATGTTTTCAGAGAAGTATCTGGATCAAAAGGAGGAAATGTGAAAATAAAGAAACTCCTCCCTAAAATGAACTCAGGAGGCCAGAATGGGGAGCCATACACTCAGTGTCAATTATAGGAAAGAATCATCAACCCCCAAAGGAAGAAGATGTACACTGCATCTCCCACAAGAAATCGACTACCCCAGCAACTCAACCAATGAGAAACCACTATTATCCTGAACCTGTGGGTTTCTCCAGTGGATTTCACTCAAAACAACTCCTCCCAACTTACTCCTACTGCCCCACAAAATGACATTTCTCTCCTTTGTTTATTGGGCTAGCTTTTTTTTTTTTTTTGCTTTATTTTGTTTGTCCTGACTATTCCCAAATAAGTCCATTTTGGCTAGTAAAATCACTGACCATTTCATTTTTTAAGATAATGGGACTTCTTTACTGTAACTTTTTTTTTAAGATTTTATTTATTTATTTGACAGACAGAGATCACAAGTAGGCAGAGAGGTAGGCAGAGAGAAAGAGGGGGAAGCAGGCTCCCCGCTGAGCAGAGAGCCCGATGCAGGGCTCAATCCCAAGACCCCGAAACCATGACGTGAGCCGAAGGCAGAGGCTTAACCCACTGAGCCACCCAGGCGCTCCTCTATTCAATTTTTGCAGCCAAGCCCCTAACCAATCTATGAACCAATTGATACAGATCTAGGGGTGCCCGGCTGGCTCAGTCGGTGGAGCGCATGACTCCTGATCTCAGGGTTGTAAGTTCAAGTCCCACGCTGGATATAGAGATCGCATAAAAATAAAATCTTGGGGCACCTGGGTGGCTCATTTGGTTAAGCGTCTGACTTCGGCTCAGGTCATGATCCCAGGCTCCGGGGATTGAGCCCTTCATCAGGCTCTCTGCTCAGTGGGGAGTCTGCGTCTCCCTTCTGTCAAATAAATAAAATCTTAAAAAAAAAATCAGATCAAATCAACTCTTAAAGGAGCACCAGAGTGGCACAGGAGTCCAACTCTTGGTTTCAGCTCTGGTCATGAGATTAAGCCCAGTGTCGGTCTCCCTGCTCAGTGCAGAGTGTGTTTAGGACTCTCTCTATCTCTACCCCCTAAAATAAATAAATAAATATTTTCAAAAATAATAAATAGAAAAGAAAATCTTTTTTAGTTTCTTTTTTTTTTTTTTTTTTTTTTTAATTTATTTGTCAGAGAGAGAGAGGAGCGAGAGTGAGCACAAGTAGACAGAGTGGCAGGCAGAGGCAGAGGGAGAAGCAGGCTCCCTGCCGAGCAAGGAGCCCGATGTGGGACTCGATCCCAGGACGCTGGGATCATGACCTGAGCCGAAGGCAGCTGCTTAACCAACTGAGCCACCCAGGCGTCCCAGAAAAGAAAATCTTAATAAAATTTTGACACAGATCTGGAAGTCTTGGACTGTATGTTCCCAGAACTGTTTCAAATTCATCTGTATGGATTTTTTTCTTTTTATAAGTTTAACCTTCTATTCCTCCAGCACTCTGAATACAAGGGAATCTGTATGCTCTCGGTATGGGTTTTTTAATTACTATTTTTAATTACAGTAAAGTACGCATAATATAAAATCTACGACAGATTTTAAGTATACAGTTCTGGCTCATGAAGCCTAGTCACAATGTTGTGCAACCATTACCACCGTCCAGAACACTTTTCTTCTTCTTTTTTTTTTTTTTTTTAAGATTTTATTCATTTATTTGACAGAGAGAGATCACAAGTAGGCAGAGAGGCAGGCAGAGAGGGAGAGGGAAGCAGGCTCCCAGCTGAGCAGAGGGCCCGATTCAGGCCTCGAAAACAGGACCCTGAGATCATGACCTGGGCTGAAGGCAGAGGCTTAACCCACTGAGCCACCCAGGTGCCCCTCCATGTCGTATTTTTAAATAAAGCAAGCATCTCACACAACAGTAAAAGATGCTATCCATGACTGCAAAAAAGAAAAATAAATCTGGGGCACTTGGGTGGCTCAGTATGTTGGGTGTCTGCCTTCCGCTCAGGTCATGATCCCGGGGTCCTGGGATCGAACCCCACATTGGGCTCCCTGCCCAGTAGGGAGCCTGCATCTCCCTCTCTGCCTGCCACTCTGCCTACCTGTGATCTCTCTGTCAAATAAATAGATAAAATCTTTAAAAGAAAAACCCTGTATGTATATAAATGTATTTGGTATATATGCAAAAGTGTGTAAGTAGATAAAAAAGAACTATAAAGATATTTACCAAACCAGCAATAAATGTGGTTACCCTGGAGATGGGGCGTGGGTCTGAAGAGTGGGTGGTAAAAATAAACTTAAATGTATATTCCTTACATTTCTGTATCATTTGAGGCTTTGACAAATATAATACATTCCATACGGCATAAATGACATGATTTTTAAAACCATCAAGGCCAGGGCACCAGGGTGGCTCAGTGGGTTAAAGCCTCTGCCTTCAGCTCAGGTCATGATCTCAGGGTCCTGGGATCGAGCCCCTCATCGGGCTCTCTGCTCAGCGGGGAGCCTGCTTCCCCTCCTGTCTCTTGCCTGCCTCTCTGCCTGCTTGTGATCTCTCTCGTCAAATAAATAATAAAATCTTAAAAAATAAATAAATAAAACCATCAAGGCCTTTTTTTAAAGTAAACTCTACACCCAACATGGGTCACGAACTCAGGATCCCAAGATCAAGAGTCTCATGCTCTACCGACTGAGCCAGCTGGGGGCCCCCTCTACTACCTTCTTGAAATCCAGCCCACTTTTGACGCCTTGCATCCCTTATTTGGCTTTGATTCTACTTTCCAAGCTATAGGATAGAAGTCCCTCTCTCTCCCTTCCTCTTTTCTTGCCTTTGGTCCTTTGACAAACATTTATTGAGTATGCATTACGTACTAAACAATGCACCAGGTGCCATGGTGAGCCAAAGAGCCAAGGTCTCCCAGGGAGTTTGTAGGCTGTTCAAGAAACCAGACATCAGGCAGAGACAACTGAACCAAGCAACGGCCAAAGACAATAGAGTTAGAAGGGAAAACAGGGCACTCTGGCTATCAAAGGGCATTAACTGAAAGATTTTGAGTAAGATGTTCAAAAAAGGTATCTATGAAGTAGAGATTTGAGCTGGATGCTAGCCAGGCAGAAGGTGGACAGTGGGACAATGGGAAGCCTTCGAGCAGAGGGGAAACACTGGCTGACTATTGCTGAGGTAAGCAAGAGGGACTGACCAGAAGACCGTGACACTGGCCAGTTCTGGGTGAGGGTGCCTGTTTTATAAGATAAAACTGAAGCGACAGGACCAGGGTGTATGTGTTTAGGTAAAGAATTTGGGCTTTATCTGAAGGGCAATGGAAAACGATGATCAAGTTATAACCAGGGAAGGGAGAAGATCTAATTTACATTTTTTAAAAAGATTTTACCTATTTATCTGACAGAGAGAGGAGACACAGCCAGAGAGGGAACAGAAGCAGACGGAGTGAGAGAGGTCGAAGCAGACTCCCCACTCAGCAGGGAGCCCGATGTGGGACTCGACGACCAGGACCCTGGAATCATGACCAGAGCCGAAGGAAGATGCTTAACAACTGAGCCACCCCGCAGTCCCTAACACAATTTTTTTAAACCCTCTCTTAAATCTACCCTACAGAGGGGGTGGCTGGGTGGCTCAGTGGGTTAAGCCGCTGTGAAAGAATGAAACCGGGCCATTACTTTATGCTACACAAAAATCAACTCAAAATAGATTAAAGCTTTGAAAGTTAAGACTGGAAGCCATAAAACTCCTAGAAGAAAACATAAGGAGTACAGTCCTTGACATCAGTCTTGGCAATGATTTTTTGGGAGTTGTTGACAAAAGCAAAGGCAATAAAAGCAAAAAGAAAGAAGTGGGGCTACATCAAAGTACAAAGCTTCCATACAGCAAAGAAAAACATCAACAGAATGGAAAGGCAATCTATGGAGTGGGAGAAAATATTTGCAAATCATACATCTGCTAAGGGGTTAATATCCAAAATGTGTAAGAACTCACACAGCTCAATGGAAAAAAAAAATCTGGTTAAAAAGTGGATAGAGGGGGCGCCTGGGTGGCTCAGTCATTAAGCATCTGCTTTGGCTCAGGTCATGATCCCAGCGTCCTGGGATCGCGCCCCGCATCAGGCTCCCTGCTCCGCAGGAACCCCGATTCTCCCTCTCCCTGCTTGTATTCCCTCTCTTGCTGTGTCTCTCTATCTGTGTCAAATAAATAAATAAAATCTAAAAAAAAAAAAAGTGTATAGAGGGGCATCTGGGTGGCTCAATCAGTTAAGCATCCGACTCTTGATCTCAGCTCAAGTCTTGATCTCAGGGTCATGAGTTCAATCCCCGAGCTGGGCTCCACACTGAGCATGGAAACTACTTAATTAAAAAAAGAAAAAAAGGGGGCACCTGGGTGGCTCAGTCAGTTAAGCATCTGCCTTTGGCTCAGGTCATGATCCCAGGGTCCTGGGATTGAGCCCTGCATCAGGCTCCCTGCTTAGCAGGAAGCCTGCTTCTCCCTCTCTGACTGCTGCTCTTTATTCTGATTTTCTATACTGGGTAAGTATTATTCGATAGTTTTTTTAACTTGAAGGTGAAAATACCTTTATAAATAAAGTAAGCGAATCAAACCTGTGAGATACTTTAATATGTCAATACATGATTAACTTTTAGAAACAGTCGGTTTGGGGGCGCCTGGATGGCTCAGTGGTTAAGTGTCTGCCTTCGACTCAGGTCAGGATCCCAAAGTCCTGGGATTGAGCCTCGCTCAGCAGGGAGCCTGCTTCCTCCTCTCTCTCTCTCTGCCTGCCTCTCTGCCTCCTTGTGATCTCTGGCTGTCAAATAAATAAAATCTTAAAAAAAGAAAGAAAGAAAAGAAAATTGAAAATAGAACTACCATGGGTGCCTGGTGGGTGACTCAGCTGAGCATCCGACTCTTGGTTTCAGCTCTATTCCTGATCTTGGGGTCATGGGATTAAGCCCCATATCCACTTGGGATTCTCTCCCCTTGCCCCATCCCCCTGCACTCTCTTTCAAATAAATTTTAAAATCTGTAAGAAAAAATAGGACTACTAGGGGCACCTGGGTGGCTCAGTCATTAAGCATTTGCCTTCGGCTGAGGTCATGATCCCAGGGTTCTGGGATCGAGCCCTTCACTGGGCTCCCTGCTCAGAGCGACCCTGCTTCCCTTCTCCCTCTGCCTGCTGCTGCCCCTGCTATCCTCTCTCTCTCTCTCTCTCTCTCTCTCTGTCAAAGAAATAAATAAAATCTTTTTTAAAAAAAATTATTTCGGGGCGCCTGGGTGGCTCAGTGAGTTAAAGCCTCTGTTCGGCTCGGGTCATGATCCCAGCGTCCTGGGATCGAGCCCCGCATCGGGCTCTCTGCTCGGCGGGAAGCCTGCTTTCTCTCTGCCTGCCTCTCTGCCTACTTGTGATCTCTGTCTGTCAAATAAATAAATAAAATCTAAAAATAAATAAATAAAAATGATTTCTGGAGTCAGTGCCAATTTCAAAGTCTCAACAGAGGGTGTCATAAAACCTGCCCAACTGAGGGCGCCTGGGTGGCTCAGTGGGTTGAGCCACTGCCTTCAGCTCAGGTCATGATCTCAGAGTCCTGGGATCGAGTCCCGCATCGGACTCTCTGCTCGGCGGGGAGCCTGCTCCTCTCTCCCTCTCTCTGCCGACCTCTCTGCCTACTTGTGATCTATCTCTGTCAAATAAATAAATAAAATCTTTAAAAAAAAAAAAAACAACAAACCTGCCCAACTGAGTCTAACGTGGATATGGGAGAGCAAAGCATGTAGAATACTCAAAACAAGTGCATCTGGGTGGCTCAGGTCATGGTCTCAGGTTCCTGGGATCGAGCCCTGCATCGGGCTCCACTCTCAGTGGGAAATAGGCTTCTCCCTCTTTCTCTGCCCCTCCCCTGGCTCATGCATGCTCTCTTGCACGCACGCTCTCTCTCAAATAAATAACTAAATCTTTAAAGAAGAAATAATACTCAAAACACTCCAAAAGTATAATAGAATATAGTAAGTATTAGACAAGAATAGTCTTCTCCTGATGAAGGGAAGTGAGGAGAGCACAGAAATGGACCCACACAGTTAAGAGTTTGATAAATGACAGCCTGACGCAAGCAGATCAATGGGGAAAGGACAGGTTATCCAGCACAGGGTGCTGGACCAATTGATAATTCATAAAGAAATAAAGAAAAATTGCCCAAGTTCTTGGTGACTAAAGATTTAAATTTTCAAAATTTTGTTAAGCAGAAAATTTTGGAGGCTATCTTTATGCGTTCAAAAGAGAACAATTTTTTTTTTTAATTCAAAAAGTACTAACTATAGGGGTGCCTGGGTGGCTCAGTGGGTTAAAGCCTCTGCCTTCAGCTCAGGTCATGATCTCAGGGTCCTGGAATTGAGCCCCGCATCGAGCTCTGTGCTCAGCGGCGAGCCTGCTTCTCCCTCTCTCTCTCTGCCTGCCTCTCTGCCTACTTGTGATCTCTGTCTGTCAAATAAATAAAAATCTTAAAAAAAAAAAAAAGAAGTACTAACTATGAAAAAATGACTGACAAATTTGACTAACTAAAATTAATAATTCCTCGGTGCAGTCACTGTGGAAAACATACAGAGGTTCCTCAAAAAGTTAAATACAGAACTACCCTACAATCCAGCAATCACACTACTGGGTATTTATCCAAAGAATACAAAAACACTAATCCAGGAGCACCTGGGTGGCTCAGTGGGTTAAGCCTCTGCCTTCGGCTCAGGTCACGATCTCAGGGTCCTGGGACGGAGACCCGCATCAGGCTCTCTGCTCAGCGGGGAGCCTGCTTCCCCGCCCACCTCTGCCTGCCTCTCTGCCAACTTATGATCTGTCTGTCAAATAAATAAATAAAATCTAAAAAAATAAAGTAAAACTACCATGTTTAAAAAAGAAAAGATGTGGAATACACATTAATTCTAATAGGGGCTGATGAGGGGTCAATTATTTTAACTACTTAGGAGAGCAATTTGTTCTGATAAAGTTGACTATGCTCACACTCTCTGACCCAGCATCTCTCTCCTAGGTACATACCCAAAATAGACCACAGGTTTTTCTTTTTCTTCCTTTCTTTTCTTTCTTAGGTAAGCTGTACTCCCAACGTGGGACTTGAACCCAAAACCCCGAGATCAAGAGTTGCAAGCTCTAGTGACTGCGCCAGCCAGACTCCCCTAGACTAGGGGATTTTCCACACTGTGGATTGGTTGGTCATTAAATCATTTTGCGGACCAACAGCTTTTTAAATTTAAAAAAAAAAAAAAATTCTTTTTAGGCATTCAGAAGGAAATGCTCTCCATCCTCCTGCTTGCTTGCTTGCTTGCTTGCTTGATTTCAAGTAAGCCCTAGGCCCAACATGGGGTCAAACTCATGACCCAACTCACAACCCAGAGTTCAAGAGTCACATGCTCTGTGAATGTTGTCAGCCAGGCGCCCCGGATCATCTTCTTTCTATTTATTTTTTTAAGATTTTATTTATTTAGGGGCGCCTGGGTGGCTCAGTGGGTTAAAGCCTCTGCCTTCAGCTCAGGTCATGATCCCAGGATTCTGGGATCAAGCCCCACAGCCCTACGTAGGGCTCTCTGCTCAGCAGGGAGTCTGCTTCCTCCTCTCTCTCTGCCTGCCTCTCTGCCTACTTGTGATCTGTGTCTGTCAAAAAAATAAATAAAATCTTTTTAAAAAAAGATTTAATTTATTTATCTGAGAGACAGAGAGACAGAGAGAGAACAGGAGCAGGGTGAGTGGCAGAGGGAGAAGCTTAGCAGGGAGCCCCATGAGGGGCTGGATCCCGGTACTCCAGGATCGTAACTTGAGCGGAAGTCAGATGCTTAAAACTGACAGAGTCAGCATCCCTCAACTTCTGTTTTAAAAATGAACTAGAATAGGGGCACCTGGGTGGCTCAGTAGGTTGAAGCCTCTGCCTTCGGCTCGGGTCATGGTCCCAGGGTCTTGGGATCGAGCCCCGCATCAGAGCCGGCTTCCCCCTCTCTCTCTGCCTGCCTCTCTGCCTACTTGTGATCTCTGTATGTCAAATAAATAAATAAAATCTTTTAAAAAAATAAAAATAAGGGGCGCCTGAGTGGCTCAGTGGGTTAGGCCTTTGTCTTTGGCTCAAGTCATGATCTCGGGGTCCTGGGATCGAGCCCCACGTCGGGCTCTCTGCTCCGCAGGGAGCCTGCTTCCTCCTCTCTCTCTGCCTGACTCTCTGCCTAATTGTGATCTCTGTCTGTCAAGTAAACAAATAAAGTCTTTAAAAAAAATAAAAATAAAAATAAAAATGAACTAGAATAGAGGCGCCTGGGTGGCTCAGTCGGTTAATCATCTGCCTTTGACTGGAGTCATTAACCCAGGGTCCTGGGATCGAGTCCTGCGCGTTGGGCTCCCTGCTCAGCAGGGAGTCTGCTTCTCCCTCTCCCTCTGCCTCTCCCCCTGCTCACGCTGTCTCCCACTCTTGCTCTTAAATAAACAAATAAAATCTTTTTTAATAAAATTAAATAGGGGCGCCTGGGTGGTTCAGTGGGTTAAAGCCTCTGCCTTCGGCTCAGGTCATGATCCGAGGGTCCTGGGATCAAGCCCCGCATCGGGCTCTCTGCTCGGCGGGAAGCCTGCTTCCCCCTCTCTCTCTGCCTGCCTCTCTGCCTACTTGTAATCTCTGCCTGTCAAATAAATAAAATATTTTTTTAAAAAATTAAATAGAATAGTATAGAAAATGCCAAGGTGCACCACCAAAAGCAGGATAAATGTATGTGTCTAGTGTACTGGGTCCTGACAAAGCAGAGAGAGGAATGGGCCGGCGGGGGGGGGGGGGGGGGGTGGTGAAGGCCAGTACTTAGAAGAAACCCCTATAGGAGTGCACCAGGAGACACGCACAAGCATCATTCGTAACAGGAATAAGACAGAAAAGCAAAGTAGCAATCAAATGCCTATCAGCAGCAAAGAATGAATCCTACATTGGATTACTAAGTAGCAACAGAAATGACTGTCCAGGGACACCTGGGTGGCTCAGTTGGTTGAGCAGCTGCCTTCGGCTCAGGTCACGATCCCAGCGTCCTGGGATCGAGTGCCGCAATGGGCTCCTAGCTCCGCAGGGAACCTGCTTCTCCCTCTGCCTCTCCCAGCCTGTACTCTCTCTGTCTCTCTGACAAATAAATAAATAAAATCTTTTTTTTTTTTAATATTAGCCACTATTGAATGTTTCTAATGTGACTTTTTTTTTTTTTAAGATTTTCTTTATTTATTCGACAGAGAGAGAGATCACAAGTAGGCAGAGAGGCAGGCTGAAGGGGGTGGGGGGAAGCAGGCTCCCTGCTGAGCAGAGAGCCCGGTGCAGGACTCAATCCCAGGACCCTGGGATCATGACCTGAGCTGAAGGCAGAGGCTTAACCCACTGAGCCACCCAGGCGCCCCAATAAATAAATAAAATCTTAAAAAAAAAAAAAGAAAAGAAAAGAAATAACTGTCCAGTAGCTACATCCACCAACACAAATGGATCTTAGAATTAGTACTGGTAAACAAGCCAACCAATTCTCAGAGGAGTATTCACAATGTGACACTATTTTTGTAAAATCTACAAGCAAAAACAGATAATAAATTGCTTAGGAATATATATACATGTAGTAAAACTATAGAAAAGCACGGGTGGGGAGCCTGGCTAGGTCACTCAGAAGAGCATCCAACTCTTGATCTCGGGGTTATGAGTTCGAACCCAACACTGGGTGTAGAGATTACTTGATAAATGATGATAGACAGATAGATAAAAGAAAGCAAAGGAATAGTTTTAGAAGAACAAATTTTTTTTTTTTAAAGAACAAGTTCCCAGGGGGCGCCTGGGTAGCTCAGTGGGTTAAGCCTCTGCCTTTGGCTCAGGTCATGATCTCAGGGTCCTGGGATCGAGCCCTTCATCGGGCTCTCTGCTCAACAGAGAGCCTGCTTCTCCCCCCCCACCCCCTCTGCCTGCCTCTCTGCCTACTTGTGACCTCTGTCTGTCAAATAAATAAATAAAATCTTAAAAAAAAAAAAAAGAACAAGTTCCCAGTAGTGTTGAGGTCATTCAGGACATCAAAGAATTTGCTACTGTTCCATTTCCTAGGTAGTGAGGTAGGCTCACAGACTGTTCTGTGGTCATGCTTCTTAACCTCCACAGGCATCCTTCTGCATTTTTGTACATATCAAACATTATGTCATTTTAAAAGAAGAAAGTGGTCTCTTGGAGTGCACTAAGCGATGTGGAAACAAAGGCAGAAGAAAAATTATTAAATTCCCTTACTGCCCACTGACAAGTCCTTGACGCAGTGTGACTTTCCTCTAGAGACTCAACTGCCTGATACTGATACTTTTCTAAGGGCAAAAGGAAATCTTAGCCCTACCCCCAGGACCCTGTAAGTTTACTTGAACATAGAAAAACTTCCTTTGGAATCATCCTTTATCTGTACCCTCCCCCAAGATATATCTTGGCAATCATTCCCCCAAGTATAGGACCCACACATATGCACAGGAAGGGTCTCATGACTAAGGTTTTCTTAGACGGTAACAAAATGACCCTTTCCCAACATAGCTGGCCCCCTCAAGGTCCTGGAAACCTCACTTCCGAAATTCCTTAGAGACTTAACACTATCCCTAACCCCCTCCTAACTTGTAAGGATATAATGGGCCACTCCTCCTGACCTCGGTACAGCTCTTTCTGCCCACGGGTCCTGTCCCTGTGCTTTTCACAACACCGCCTTTTCGCACCACAAATGTCTCAAGAATTCTTTCCTGGCCGTTGGCTTCAAACCCCAACATCTTTCCTACATCACTAAGGAGAATGGCTAGAGGTAGGGGAGTTCCACAGGGAAAGGGGCAGGTAGGCAGTAGATGCTGCTGCGACTGTCTCTGAGAAATGATGGCAGGGTGGCGATGCACAGAGAAACAGATTTGAAAGGTGTTTTGAAGGTAGCACGGACTTGCTGATGCAGTGCCCGTAAGGAATGAGGAGGAAGGAAAATCATTAACCACTGGCCAATGAAACGGGCTCTCAAAACAGACCCTTGCACACACAGAAACTTTTACAGCATAGCACTCTCCAGGAGGGCCAACAGGGAAGAGGCTGACTAGGAGTAAACAGCGTTGGAACAACTGGTAGACAACATGGAAACGAAGATACATTGGATATGTCTCTGAACGGGATAAAGACGAGTAGGAAAGGCAAAACTTGAGAATATTTAGAAGAAAAAGTGAATGGCTCCAAGATCCATCCTGAACACTGGAAATGGGGGAAAGGACATGCACAACTCCTAAGATTTTTGGCTTAAGTATCTGGATGGATAATAAAAATATTAACAGCAAACATTTCCGTAACACTAACGATGAACAACGTGGGGACTTCTCTAAGCATTTTGCATGCTTTATCAGCATGCTCAGCCCTCATACCAATCCTGGAAGGGAGCTTTTCTTATTGTTGTTAACATTTAAAAGGGAAAAACAGCAGCAGAGGAAGTCAGGTAACTTACCTGAGATCCAGCAGCCGGTAAGTGGCACGTGCGGCTGCAAAAACTCTGTCCATGGAAGAGAGACGAAACCCGTGCGTAGCCGGGCTGAGGGGTTCCAAAAGCACTAGGAGGAAGAAGAAATCCAAGTTCTTCAAGGAGAATTCAACCTCGGAGGCAGGACTCCTGGGATTTCCTGTCCCCACCTCCAGCTCATCTCCCCAGGAGGGCGCGCATGTTGATGAACAGAATGAAAAGGAGGAGTGTTATGTTAATTAAAAAAAAAAAAAAAGTCCCTGAAACCTGCAATCCCGAACTGTCCCCTCTCGGAGGGGCTAACCATTCCTGGGATGCTCTATCATTCCATTTTCTTTTTTTGTAACTATCAAAGCTATCAAGTATGTATTACGTGGCATTAGTGTACATTTTTTTTCTTTTAAGATTTTTACTTATTTGGACCGAGAAACACAGAGAGAGAGGGAACAAAAATGGGGGCAGAGGGAGAGGGAGAAGCAGGCTTCCCCCCCTGAGCAGGAAGCCCGACACAGGGCTCGAGCCCAGGACCCTGGGATTATGACCCAATCCAAAGCCAGACGCTTATCAACTGAGCCACCCAAGGACCCCACTATACATTTTCTTATTTGGTAAAATACACCATTTTAGCCATTTTTAAGTGTACAACTGGATGGCATTAGGTACAGTCCCATTGTGAGCAAACATCAAGCTTCATTCACATTTAATATGTCTTGAGCTTTTGATATGTGCCGGGCAGCCATTCTAGGCATGAAGGAGACAAACCCGATCTTCACCAGGATGCAGCTCAACATTCTAGTTAAAGGCAGACAATAAACATGAAATTAGTAAGTACATAAATGTGATTGTATCAAATATTGACAGGAGCTAGGAAGAAAACAGGACAGGGCGATAATCACCGTTGCTATGAAGAATTTACTTTGTTTCAGCAGCGATTTGAGGCCCGAGCAAGGGGTATCTTACTATATCCACCACTCCAGCCCTTTGGGGATAACGCCCGTCTCTATTTTGTGGGAAGTGAAGCACAGAGAGCCTCGAATTCCACAATGAATAAGTAGGAAGGCGTGCGGGCCCGACAATCATGGTAAAAGCTGGAGTGATCCAAGGACTCCTGAAGGAGGGAACACTGAGCCGAAGCCAATATGCAAGAGCAAGCCAAGGGCAAAAGAGCTTCACGACGGGGGAACAGCAAGTGCAAAGGACCTGAGACACCTGGGCCTCTCAAGGAACAACAAAGCACCCACGTGATTGGAATCAAATAAACCAAAGAGGGAAGTTTAGGTAATGGGGGAGGAGACAGAGGTGGCAGGAAAGTCTTGTAAGAAGCAGTGACAGAGGTGGTCAGAGACAGAACCCACTGAGCCAAGCCATGTGAGTGATTAATTATCCGGTTCAGCCCAAGACAAACTGGTCACCCTAGTAAGTAATATTATTCAAAATGTATGCTAAGTGCAAAGGAAAGCAATGGAAAATTTTACATAAGGGAGGGACAGGACCCCTGGCTACAATGTGGAGGAAGATGAGCAGGATGGGAGGCGGGAGAAAGGGAAACAGTTGAGAGGATCTTGGAATCTTCCAGGCAAGGGTGATGGACGCCTGGACTTGGGCAGCAGAGGTCGAGGTGAGAAGTGAGAAAATTTGGGATTCGGTTTGGAAAAAAAGTGATGGGACATGATGGATGGGCTTTAAGGAGTGTTGGGGGAGGGGAAAGGAGAAAACTCAAAGCTGACCCACAGGTTCTTGGCTGAACACCTGGCGGATGCTGGGCCTTTTACTAAAACGGTGAAGATGGATGTGCACGTCCTCTAAGCAGTCCCCCAGCACCCAGACTGAGACAGCAAGGGAGGGGAGGCTCCAAAGAACTGAATGCCCGTTCCCTCGCTCTGGGACTGCAGTCTTCCTCCCCGGCGATTCCCCGCCCCCACACCAAAGCTCCCTTGACAGAAGATAGGCCCATCTTCAGCCACTCTGAATTACAATGGAGCCGGGCCGGGTGTGGAAAAGACGCGGGTGGGGGGAGGGGTGGGCCAATCAGGGCACCTTATTATTTTATTATAAAAGACTTTTCTTTTTAATTTTATTTTTATGTAATCTCTACAACCCTGAGATCAAAAGTCATACACTCCACTAACGGAGACAGCTGGGTGCCACCAGGGCCCCTTGTTTGGAAATGAGGCATCTCGGAAGTCTCTTAAAACAAGGAACGGTAGGGCGCCTGGGTGGCTCGGTGGGTTAAGCCTCTGCCTTCCACCCAGGTCATGATCTCAGGTTCTGGGATCGAGCCCCGCATCGGGCTCTCTGCTCAGCGGGGAGCCTGCTTCCTCTCTCTCTCTCTCTCTCTCCCCGCCTACTTGTGATCTCTGTCAAATTAAAAAAAAGGGGGGGGCACGTTAAATCCATCCTACACTCCTGGGTTCCTTGTCTTGTGCAGATTTCTGTTCAGAGTGAAGAACACTTTTGGATACAAGCAATTTTGGCTCCTGTTGTTTTTCTCAGGGATTTGCATTGGAAAAAGAAGTAACATTTCTGGCAGAAACAAAGTGTGATTTCGCTGATTGGTTTTACAATGAAGACCAATTTGGGCAACTAGAGTAGATAGTGAAGAATGTCTATAAATTAAGAAAGTTCAACAAGTTCCTTCCCGCTTCTGATGAAAACATATTTAAGGGGGCGCCTGGGTGGCTTAGTGGGTTGAGCCTCTCTGCCTTCGGCTCAGGTCATGATCTCAGGTGCTTGGGATCAAGCCCTGCATGGGGCTCATTGCTCAGCAGGGAGCCTGCTTCCCCCTCCCCCTCTGCCTGCCTCTCTGCCTACTTGTGATCTCTCTCTCTCTGTCAAATAAATAAATAAATAACCTTTTTTTAAAAAAACATATATTTAAGGTGTGTGGTTTTTGTTTTTGTTTTTGTTTTTAAGATTTCACTTATTAGGGCACCTGGGTGGCTCAGTGGGTTAAAGCCTCTGCCTTCGGCTCGAGTCATGATCCCAGGATCCTGGGATCAAGCCCCACAACGGGCTCTCTGCTCAGCAGGGAGCCTGTTTCCCCCTCTTTCTCTCTGCCTGCCTCTCTGCCTACTTGTGATCTCTGTCTTTCAAATAAATAAATAAAATCTTTAAAAAAAAAAAAAAGATTTCACTTACTTATTTGAGAGAGATTGCAGAAGCAGGGGGAGGGGCAGGAGCCAGAGAAGCCAACCTCCCGCTGAGCAGGGAGCCGGATCCCAGGCTTGGTCCTGGGACTCCGGGACCATGACCTGAGCCCATTTAACAGACTAAGCCACCCAGGTGCCCCTAAGTTGTGTTATAAGATAAAAGCCTTTTTATTTACAAAAACTATTAGCAAAAACATTAGCAAAGATGTATTTAAATTTACTAACATTACAGTGTTTCCCAATTGTTTCTTGAGTGTGTTGGGTTAAGCAAGTTGTCTCTAAGTTAAAGAGGACCGCACAATATTAGCTCTCGTTTGATAACTCTTGCTAAAACATTTCTGAGGGGCGCCTGGGTGGCTCAGTGGGTTAAAGCCTCTGCTTTCGGCTCAGGTCATGGTCCCGGGGTCCTGGGATTGGGCCCCGCATCGGGCTCTCTGCTCAGTGGGGAGCCTGCTTCCTCCTCTCTCTTCCTGCTTCTCTGCCTACTTGTGATCTCTCTCTGTGTGTCAAATAAATAAATAAAATCTTAAAAAAATAAAATAAAATAAAACATTTCTGATACTTTCCAGAAACTCAGGAGATGGGAGGATCTGAGGACAGAGTAAGAAATCCTTTTGCAAAAAAAAAAAAAAAAGAAAGAAAGAAATCCTTTTGCAGAAGAGGAGGTAGCTACAGTCCACAGAAGGACCTAATCTAGTGAGAGAGCAATAAAATATTTTGATGATAGATTATTGATGTAGGAAACACATTAGGGTTCGAAGCCGATGGCCAAGAAAGAATTCTTGAGACATCTTTGGTGCAAAAAGTTGGTTTTACTGAAGCACAGGGACAGGACCCCTGGGCAGAAAGAGCTACACTGGGGTCATTAAGGAGTGACCCATTATATCCTTCCAAGTTGGGAGGGGGTTAGGGATAATGTAAGTCTCTAAGGAATTCTAGAAGCAAGGTTTCCAGGACCCTGAGGGGCTAGCTATTACTGGGAAAGGGTCATTTTGTTACTGTCTAAGAAAACCTCAGTCACGAGACCCCAGATGATGATCAACGCATGTCTTGGTAGGTTAAAAATTTAAAAAAAAAAAAAAGGACAAAATTCCTCTTCCAGTCCAGGAGTTTAACCAATCATTAAAGGAAAGAGATGGGTCATTCAAAGCACCCACTTTTTAAAAGATTTTATTTATTTATTTGACAGAAAGAGAGACAGGAAGAGAGCGAACACAAGCAGGGGGAGAGGGAGAGGGAGAAGCAGGCTTTCCTCTGAGCAGGGAGCCAGATGTGGGTCTCTATCTCAGGACACAGGACGCTGGGAACCTGACCTGAGCCGATGACAGAGCTTAACGACCGAGCAACCCAGGGACCCTTAAAACGACAACTTGAGTATTCATGTCAGAGTCCCAGAAATACTTTGTGTTAATCTGGAACATACACATAGCATTCAGTGTTTATGATAGCAGCACACGTTTCAGCTTGTGTAGCAGTTAAAATATCTAATGTCGTTCTATTTTGTAAAACTGCTTTACACGTTTGTGTTAGTTCAGTATTTAGTAGAGAGGTGCTATTTTGAGTGTCACTGAGGGCTTTGTGTACTTATTAAGAGTTTCCATGTGCCGAACAACATTCCCCAGTCCCAAAGAGGGAACAAAAATGGATGTTAGTTGGTCATACCAATGAGACATAGAACCTGTCCAACATTATTTTAACTTTGGATGGTTAACCAGGTTGATAATGGTTTTAATAATGCATCCATGCCTCCAGGCAAAACCCAGGGTACAGGGGCCTGTGCAGCCTGGGGAAGCCATGAACACAAGTGAGAGCCACATAGCCATTGGGTCCCATTAGGAGATTGTCATATAATTCCGGGCCCCTTTAACTGCAGTCAAGGTGTCAAGGGCTAGTCAGTTTGGAGGGCCATCTTTTGAATTTGTGTAATAAAAGACAGTCCGTTGTTACTTTGCAGGGACACCGGGAGTCCAAATCTAGGGACAATTTCTCTTAGACTTAATATTTGTTTATTTTGTGCTACATTCTTGGCTGCATGGTTTACCAAATTGTTTCCCCTAGATCCTAAGGTCCTATCCTTTGATGTCTTTTGAGGTGAATTACAGCTCTGTCCTTAGGTAGGTGTACAGGCTTAAGAAGGGTAATAATTTCAGGCCCCTCTTTGATTGGGGAGTTATGGCTCGATAATAATCCCTTGTTCTTCCAAATGGCTCTGTGAGCATGTAGGACTAGGAAAGCATATTTGGAGTCAGAATAAATATTAATTTTTAGTGCTTTGGTGATTGCAAAGCACAAGTAAACACTATAGCATACCCAGCTTTTCTTATTCCTTTTTCCGTGAAACCATTGCCATCAGTAAACCAACTGTCATCTGTATTTTCAATAGGGGCATCTTTTAAATTTGGTTGGCTATCATAAACAAGACCAGTAACCTCTGGACAGTTATGCTCTATAGAAGGATGATGGTCAGGTCCAGGCATAAGGGTAGTGGGGTTTAAAGTTTGACAGGTTTCAAGTATTATTTCAGGCATATCTGTAAGTGTAGCCTGGTATTTAATAAGTTAGCCTCCCATCATCCATTGGTGGCATTTGGTCTCTAAGACACTCTGGACCTGATGTGAAGTCATTACAATCAGGGACGGTCCCATAGTGAGCTTTGAGGCTCCAACCAGGAGAACTGTTGTATGCTTGGCTAAAGCCTTTGTTTGCAATTGTCAAGAGAGGTGGCTTTTAGGATAAATGTAACTAAGGGATAATACCATCAAGAAGACTTCTTTGTTTGAAGTCCAGCCTTAACAGTATGTTATTTATGAGGAATCAATGGCAAGTGGGAGAAGACTTGTCTCAGGAGATAGGGCATCCCCAACTGCATCATCCAGTCCAATCATAGGGAAAGTGGGGTCATCCATTATCTCCACAAGTCCACAGTTAACCCAAAAGACTGGGAATGCTCTGGCTTTTGGGGAAAAAAATTTCATCATCCCAGCCACCTAGAATGGTTCAAGGTGCCAGTTGAGTTATACAATCCTTAGGGAATTGATCCCATTTTCCAGTTGTTCAAATAATCATATGCCCATGGGGTCCTGTTATTATCCCCACAGAATAACAACCAAGAAGATTGTCTATATATGAGCTACTGTGGTAATTTCTCTGAAGTTTACCTCAAGTTGTCCAGCTTAAGTAGACAGCAAACATTCAGATCTAGACAATCAGATCTAGAATTCGACATCCACAAAGGTGTGTTATGGAAACATAATTTTTATCTCTAAAATAACCCTCATTTTTAACCAGAGATAGCCAAACCAGGACTAATTTATTTGAAAAACAAGGTCAGTTTTGACAGACTTGGCCTAATTTACATAAGCTCAGCAAGAATAATGATTGATCATATAGATCTTTTAGAATCTCCTTTGCTGGAACTTTCGTAAGGGATCTCTAGGTTGAACTTTTAGTAGCCTCTCCAGACCAGAAGCCACGCCAACTACTTGCCATCAGAGATGTCGGCAATACCTGTAGATGTGGGCAGATTCCTCTTCATGAGGTCTCCAGTGTATTCCGAGGTTCCTGCACCTGTCCGGAAATGACATTCTTTACTCACCTGGTGAGGCTGCTGGGAACCTGTAAGCAAGGTACCAGGCCAACAGTTCCAAGGGGCTTTTTGGCTCCAGGTTTCATAAAGTCAACCTCACTTCCTCAAAGCTGTTTGGTCATATCTGAGTCTATGCATGTCTCTCTCAAATAAGACAGTCCAGGGGCACCTGGGTGACTCAGTGGGTTAAGCCTCTGCCTTCGGCTCAGGTCATGATCTCAGGGTCCTAGAATTGAGCCCCAAGTCAGGCTCTCTGCTCAGCGGGGAGCGGTCTTCCCCCTCTCTCTCTGCCTGCCTCTCTGCCTACCTGTGATCTCTCTCTCTGTGTGTCAAATAAATAAATAAATAAATAACATCTTAAAAAAAAAATGACACTCCAGTCAAAGCCTTGATAAAATAACCAATGTTTCCAATGGTTAAATAAAATCTTAAAAAAAAAAAAAAGTTTCCTCTTGAAGAAGATTCCTAAAAAGGACTGTTAGGACAAACAACAAGTAAAGATATTCAATATCTTTAAGATCAAAACTGAAATGAGTAAGAATTTCCGGAACTAACTAAAAGCTGCATTCAAACTGAACAAGAATTAGTAACATGGGACTAAATGAACTAAAGAGATCATCTCTTACAAGGGGAACAGATTCTCATTGAATTTATGCAAATGACAGCGATTGCCATGGAGGAAAGAATACTTACTGAGACCTTTTTAATTTCAGAGGGTTCAGGTAGGAAAGTTAAATGCTTTGATTTGTTCACAAATAAATACTTTACGTTTCTGTAAGTCATAGATATCTTTTTTTTTTAAGATTTTATTTATTTATTTGAGAGAGAGAAATCACAAGTAGGCAGAGGCAGGCAGAGAGAGAGGGGGAAGCAGGCTCTCCGCGGAGCAGAGAGCCCGATGTGGGGCTCGATCCCAGGACCCTGGAATCATGACCCGAGCCGAAGGCGGAGGCTTTAACCCACTGAGCCACTCAGGCGCCCCAAGTCATAGCTATCTTAAGAGAAAGTTTCCTTAATCTGGCAGAGCAAACATTAGAGAACCAGCAGTGTTTCAAACAAGAGTCACGATAGTATAATCATCTATTTAGTTCATTTAGTCCCATGTTACTAATTCTTGTTCAGTTTGAATGCAGCTTTTAGTTAGTTCTGGAAATTCTTACCCATTTCAGTTTTGATCTTAAAGATATTGAATATCTTTACTTGTTGTTTGTCCTAACAGTCCTTTTTAGGAATCTTCTTCAAGAGGAAACTTATTCTTTTTTTTTTTTTTAAGATTTTATTTATTTATTTGACAGAGAAACAGCGAGAGAGGTAACACAAGCAGGGGGAGTGGGAGAGGGAGAGGCAGGCTTCCCACTGATCATGACCTAAGCCCAAGGCAGACGCTTCCACCCAGGCACCCCAGGAAATTCATTCTGCAAGAGACTGAGAAAAATTATAAATAACAAAAACTCAGATATTGACATTGTTAATGATCTGAGAGTTTGTTATGATGCAATTGACAAGGAAACTTGGTTATTTCTGTGACGCATAACACTTCAAAAGACAGAATATTGAGTGATGATGACCTTATCCCAGAAGGTAACATACCAAACAAACAAACGTGATTAGTCAATGAGACTTTGTTCATGATTTTAATCTTGGGGGATTTTGTTAAAACCTCAAAGTTTTAAAGGACATGCCTAACTAGGATTAGGGATGTTAAAGACATGATAAAGGGAACAGATAGAAACTGGTTTCTTTGGGTGGCCAAAGAGAAAACAACTGTTGACATTTTGCTATCCAGAGAAGACCAACAATTCAAGAAAACTTGTCTTTTTGAACTGAGAGAAAGCAAACTTTGAGTCTTATACCAGTGTACTTTAAGATCCGTTCATTTCAATCTTTTGTCTGTCCTGACCACACCTACAGTTCCTCTCCAAGGATTTCCCTTCAGAAAGCTTGTACAACTTTCCTTTGTATTCAGATTTTGTCCCAAGTCATTTCTTTCCAAACAACCAGTCTCATGTAGGACCAAATTACCTTCTTTTACCTTCAACAAAAATGGAGTCCCTTTCCTTGTATCTTTCTTATGTATCTCCTACTTTTCTACAGAGAGTTGTTTCCCTAATTTCCATCAGTCTTCATTACATTTAGTAGAATTTTGCACTCTTAGAAACCTTCATCTCCAGCAAAGACTAAGTACTAACCAAATGTGAACTGTTACACCAGAATTCTTTCTTTTTTTTTTAAGATTTTTTTTTGAGAGAGTGAGTGAGCTTGTTTGGAGGTTCTAGCAGGGGAGCGAAGCTACTCCTATACCCTTGACTGAAGAATGGTCCTCTCCTCTATCAGGGAAGGTCATCCTCTTCCACGGAGGGCGCAGCTTTGGGAGGGACGCACATGGAGCAGTGAGGGAGGAAGGGGACACTAGCCAGCCAGATTAGCCGAATCAACCCTGGCGATCAATGGGGTGACAGATGTCACAGCCAGAGAGAGCACAGGAACAGGGGCAGAGAGAGGGAGAGGGAGAAGCAGGCTCCCCTGCTGAGCAAGGAGCCCATTGCAAGGCTCAATCCCGGGACTCTGGGATCATGACCTGAGCCGAAGGCAGCAACTTAACCCACTGAGCCATCCAGGTGCCCCACACCAGAATTCTTTAGATGGCAAATTTATGAACCCGTTAAGCACAAAGCATGTTTACCAACAGACCCAAATATCCTTTGTTTTTTGTAAAAAGAAGTCAAAAGTGTTGTGCCCGAGTTTTCGCGTCCGAGAGACCACCAAGGAGCCAACACCGATGCAGTCGCATGAGGGTTTATTTGACAAGCTTAAGCTTGGGCCCAAGTATACCTGACGCAGCGGAGTAGGGACTTGGACCCCGAGGTGACATGCTTAAGCTTGGGCCCAAGTATACCCGACGCAGAGGAGTAGGGACTTGGACCCTGAGCAGACTACAGTCAGAGTTTTTAAAGGCAGAGTAGGGGTGGACTCGGCAGTGGGCGAGGACAAAGGGGGTGTTCAGAAGGGCTAATAGGGTAAATAAGACTGTCAGAATATTGGAGGCCCAGTTATTAACAAGCCAAGGCCGTTTTCCCTTTAATGAGGCACTAACATGAAGACAGTTGGGAGTTTCCTGGTGGAATGTCACGTTCGTCCTATCAAAGCGTCCTTGTTAGTGAGATTTAGCACTGGGACATTTGTAAACCGAGGGAGACTCCTGTCTTGCAGGATTGTGATTTCTACAAGTTAACTATTTGTTCACACATATTACTGAGGGGAGGGGAGTGGGTGGAGAGGGGGTGCAAGGTGCCAGCTTTTGCTTTGTCAAGATGGCTGTACTTATGTCAGGGCTAGACTCGAGGTGAGTACAGCCTCGTTTTTCTTGGCCTCCACAAAAAGCATAAACCTACATCCAGTAATTGACGCATTAACACTTTATCCTACCTGGAAAAGACCTAGATGTCCAATGAATTTAATCCCATTTATTGTCCAAGCAAAACTATTTAAAGTTTCAGGTTCCCAAAGACTTTGAAAGCTACCTTAATTACCCTTTGAAAACTTTGAGGCAGACAAGATTAACCACCCTTTTAAGTCGTTTTTTTGCTAACAAATTGCAACAGATAATATGAGCTTATTTGACCTTCAGCAAACCTTGATAGAATAAAAGTTTCCCATTTAGTCCTGATATCTTTAAAGACTTATCTTAATTAAACCACCAAACTTAGTTTACATACTGAATTCTGTTCCACCTGGATCTTCCCCATTGTCGTTTTTACCTGAGACGCTGCTGGGGAACTCTGGAGTCGGTGGTGTTAGGTCTAGGGGTGTTCTTCTTGCTCCTTGATAGTGAGGAGAGAAGGAACCCGAGGGGAGAAGGGGCATGGTGCCTGAGGCACTGAGAATGGTCTAGAAACCAGTTATGAAGGCCGTACCAGAGGCGGTGCAGAAACAGGAGAAGCAGTGCGGGGAGACAGAAAAGGCAAAGTGTTACCAGAAGGCTGAGAAAGGGTTCCTGGTTTTAGAGCTCATCAGCTCCAGCAGGGAAGCAGACGCCACGTTTTTCCCGCCAGCAAGGGGGGAGGGGTTCGTCAGTCCAGGTTGGGCCAGAGAAGATGGAATTTCCCTGAAACAAGGGGAGTTTCCAGCAGCTGCTTGGGAATATTCCTTAAAGTCCCTATCCCGAGGGAGACCAACCACAGTTGACTCCAGTTATAGCCATTAACCTAAGAAATGAGTGAGGGAGAAGCCCCCATGTCTATTAGGGGGAGGAACACTAAGGAAGAGAGTCAGGGTCCCCTTTGGAGGGGAGGGCCTCTGTTTCCTCCAGCACCCTGGGTTTATCTGGAGGAGGCCTGTTTAGATGATTATCTTCAAGGGTTTACTAGCCAGACACCTTTGGGCAAATACTTTCTGCCCTGTTTCCTGCAGGTGAGATCTAACTGACTGATCCCACTGTGGCCATGCAGGGTTACAGGAGATCAGTCCTTTCCTAAACTTTGCAATCCGAGTTGTTTCCAGTGAGTTAAAAGACATCCCAAGGGCCACCTGGGTGGCTCATCCGGTTAAGCATCTGACTCTTGATTTCAGCTCAGGTCATGATCTCAGGGTCATGAGATCAAGCCCCGCGTCCAGCTCGGCGCTAAGCCTGCTTATTCCTCTCCCTCTCCTCCTCCTCTCTCTCTCTTTCACTCTTTTTTTTTTCTTTCTCTCTTTCACTCTTAAAAAAAAGGTTACCCCAAGAGAACCAAAAAAGAAGCGTAGTATTGAGGCCATGCTCCCAGAAAAATAAAGAAAGTTCATTACCATATCCCACCCCAACTCCTGGGTGGCGTCCCACTCAGGACATGTCAGAGGTCCCAGGGCATCCCTCAAAGATTCAGAATCACTATTGATCACCATCCTGCCCTCCTGTGAAGGCATTCCTGCCCTAAAAGGCCCCATAGGAGTGATGCTGGTGTCTGTCCCTCCCCCATCGCATCCTAGCTGGCGATGGGTGTCCAGTGAAGGGACTGAAATTCCCCGGACAGGGTCGAGCTATCATATGGCCTGAAGTTTGCATTACTGCCCTGCCACTTTTAACCCATGGAAAATACTAGAAAAGTTTTATGAGGGGGAAATTACCATATATTGTAATTTAAGTAGTTAGTAGAGGACATCGATGGAAAACAACAAAGGTAGAAATCCATCATGATCTAAGCGACATTCCAACACAATCCGTCCTTATAGCTAACTTCTCTAGGAAATGGTTGGGTTTTAATTTTCTGCCAGCTCCCGGAAGTCCCGCAGCTAGACGAGGGATGTGAAGGGGATCACATTAGATCAATCAGGAAGAAACCTCACACGGGATTCTTTTTTTTTCTTTAAGAAAATTTTTTTCAAGATGTTTTTTATTTGACAGACACAGTGAGAGAGGGCATACAGGCTGGGGGAGTGGGGGAGGGAGAAGCAGGCTTCCCGCTGAGCAGGGAGCCTAGTGCGTGCAGGGCTCAATCCCAGGATCCCAGGACCTGAACCGAAGGCAGATGCTTGACGACTCAGCCACCCAGGCGCCCCTTAACTTTTACTTATTTAAGTAATCTCTGTACCTAACATGGGGGTCAAACTCACAACCCTGAGATCGATTGCATGCTCTTCTGACTGAGCCAGCCAGGAGCCCCTCTTTATTTTTGAAATCTTAGTAAAATACACATAAAATTATCACCTTAACCATTTGAAAGTATGCAGTTCAGTGGCATTAAGAACGTTCACACTGGGGGCATCTGGGTGGCTCAGTGGGTTGAGACTCTGTCCTGGGCTCAGGTCATGGTCTCAGGGTCCTGGGATCAACACCACTCCCCCACCCCCCCAACCCCCCACCCCCCTGCATCAGGCTCTACTCAGCAGGGAGCCTGCTTCCCCCCACCCCCTGCCTGCCTCTCTGCCTACTTGTGATCTCTCTCTCTTTGTCAAATAAATAAATAAATAAATCTCAAAAAAAAAAGTTCACACTGTTGTGCAGTGACCAACTCTATCCGTCTCTAGTTTCTGCCTCCATAGACTGAACTACTCTAGGTACCTCGTGTAAGTGGAATCATAAGTATTTGTCTTTTTGTGATTGGCTTCTTTCCGTTAGCGTAAGGTCATCAAGGTTCATCCGTGTTATAGCACAAGTCAGAATTTCCTTCCTTTAATTTTTTTTAAAGATTTTATTTATTTATTTGACAGAGAGAGAAATCATAAGTAGGCAGAGAGGCAGGGGGAAGCAGGCTCCCCGCCAAGCAGAGAGCCTGATGTGGGACTCGATCCCAGGACCCTGGGATCATGACCTGAGCCGAAGGCAGAGGCTTTAACCCACTGAGCCACCCAGGCGCCCCCCCCACCGCCAAATTTTTTTTAAATAAATAAAAATGTATGAAGGAGCGCCTGGGTGGCTCAGTGGGTTAAGCGTCTGCCTTTGGATCAGGTCATAATCTCAGGGTAGAGGCATGCTGACGGCAGAGCCAACAAGATTTGCCAAGTGATCTGATGTACCTCGTGGAAGAAGAGAGAGAGACACATCAATAGTAACTCCAGCCACAGGGTTGGAAGTGATCAATTCACCTGCTCTTCTATAAACTCATCTCTGCAACGGGTTTGGTAGACACTCTTGGACTCAGAGCTGTTGATGGAGGGTTTACAGGAGCTATAGCAGTCCTGAAGAATAAAAGGTGTCGTGCCAAACCCCCTAGAAAAATATAACAATCGTTAGCTATTGTCCTGGACTGCCCTCTTCAAAGCGGATCTTCATCTCATCCCTGATGTTTTCAGTCTGGTGTTTCATTTTGTTTTTACACTGAGTTCTACCCTTACAGAAGGCAGGAATTAGTTGTAGGTATCTTTGCATTCCCAGTTTATGTCCCAGTGCCTGAACATTTACTACTTCTTGTTGACTATGTTCTTGCCAAATCTCATTGACACGATGTTTTTACAAATCTACATCTTTTGGTTTCCCCAATACCTTGGGTTCCAAATTTCTTAACCTATGAGGCCCATTTTCTTCCTCTCCTCCCTTACTCTTAACACTCAGAACCCATACATGTAGATGCTGGTGACACACTAAGAATGTATACCCTTTCAAAGACACGTTCAACATTTATTTGAGCACAGTTGAAAATGAAAGAGGAGAGGGAGTACCCAGGAGGTAGTCCTTGGTCTTCCTCCGTTGTTCCAAGCTCTTGCTAGAAATAGAAACTTGCTTACCCCATCAGGCAAACAGGCTAACCTGCAATTAGCAGGTCTTGCTTTTTTTTTTTTTTTTAATCATTTATTTAAGTAATCTCTACACCCCATATGGGGCTCAAACTCACAACCTGAGATCAAGAGTCACAGGCTCCACCTACCGAGCCCACCACGTGCCCCAACAGGTCTCCTTTGAAGGCAAGTTAGCAAAGCTCCCATTATCACACTGCTTTGGACTGTCCTATTCAGCCATCTGTCTCACTCCTCACCTCCCCAGGACCTTGCCCAGGAGAGCCTGTAATATGACAGATATTCAATAACCATTCTCTAACAAAGGGAAGGGTGACAAGACTTGGTGATGGAGAAATGGAGCATTGAGCAAGAAGTAAAAATGGAGAGTTTGACTTATGGCTTAAATTTGTTTGTTTGTTTACTTATTTACCCCTCCTTTGGCTCATCATATGGAACTACTCTGTTAGTTCTTTCATACAACTATCTATCTGAAAGCAATTACTTATTTGCATGTGTGTTTTTTGTTTGTTTTTTTTTTTTAAGTAAACCGTACGCCTAACACCTAGGGGCACACTCCAAATCAGGACCCCAAGGTCAGGAGTCACATTACTTATTGCATGTTTATCACCTGTTGTAATGGGACAGCAATCTCCTCTATCTTGCTCTAATAGGACAGGAATCTCCTCTGTCTTGGTCATAAGTGTATCTCTTTTTTTTTTTTAAGATTTTATTTATTTATTTGACAGACAGAGATCACAAGTAGGCAGAGAAGCCTAAAGAGAGAGATGGGGAAGCAGGCTCCCTGCTGAGCAGAGAGCCCGATGCGGGGCTTGATCCCAGGACTCTGGGATCATGACCTGAGCCAAAGGCAGAGGCTTTAACCCACTGAGCCACCCAGGCGCCCCTCATAAGTGTATCCTGATAAAACACAGTGCCTAGAACATCTCCCAATAAATAGTTCTTGAATGAATGAATGACCACAAGGAAATTAGCAAGAAGCATTTTAACTAAATATAAACGTAGTCATACTTTCTTTGCCTTCTTTATGATTTATGAAAGTTGGTAAACTTTGGGAAAATTGGGTAACATGAGAAAAAACTAACCAAGGGAGAAATGCTTCCTTAAGTAGTTGGGCTTTCAAGGAAGGAGGTACTCTAACCTAAATCCATCATTTGGGTTTTCATTAGTTTTGTACCCCCTCGAGTCCTAGAGGGAAGAGCTAGCTCCTTTTTTACCCCTCGTCAGTGACCAGAACACTGCCCAGAAGGTAAAGGGCGCTCAAAAATATTTGAGGAATGAAAGAACCAGGCAGGAAACTAATACACACTTAACGCGCGAATTGGCTCCGACAGGCTGCAGTTCCTCCCCGGGGCAGGAGGCGGCGCCAGCGTTACATCAGCCCGACCGCCGGCAGGTCTTGGTCCCTCCGGCAGACCGTCCAACGCCAGGCCCCGAGGCCGGTGCGGGAGCTAACCAATAGAAAGCCGTCTTAGTTGTCGGGTCTTGCAGAGATGCCCAATGAGCGAAGCGGGTGTAGGCAAGGGGCGGTGCGACGGTGAGGGGCGGAGGGAAGCGGTTAGAGGTGGGAGTTGGCGTTGCGGGCCGGGCGGGGGCCGCGGAGCTGCGATGCGGACGGGGCCGCGGCGGTGACCCGAGCTGCCGCCCGACATGAACTCGCTGGAGCAGGCGGAAGGTAGAGTGGGCTTCCTGGGTCGCCCGGGCAGGTCCCGGGCTCCTCCCGGAAGCTGGAGGGGCTAGAGTCGCGGAGACCCCGCCCCGGGGAGAGGAGGCCGCGAAGGATGGACTGAAGGGGCCGGGGCCGCCGGGGCCTCGGGGCGGCCGGAGGCGGCCGGACTCTGGTTCCCGCGCGCGTGGCCTCCGTGGGCGCTGGGGGACGTTGCGTCAGCTCTCCCATCCCCCCAGCTCAGACTGGGAGCCCCTCGTCTGGGCAACTTTTGCTTTTTATTCATTAACAAGTATTTCGCATTTTGCAGTTTGTGTATGGTAATTCACCTAATTTTATTTCGATAGTCCCGGGAAATGGATCCGTAATTCCTCCTATGGTTTCTGGTTTACTGCCACAGGAAGGGAGTGGCTTGATCCTTTAAACTTTAAAAGTCTCGATTGGGGAAAGATAGCCCACCTTGCTCGTTCAGGAGCACCTTGGACGCCCCTTTCAGAAGGCCTCCGAGCTTGAGCTCTGATAGTGCCCCGGTGGGTCACCTGTAACCCATTCTGTGGGAGGAAAGGGGAGTGTCTCCACACCCACCCGTTAGCCGAATCAGAAATCAAGTGAGACCGGACGCGAAGCGTAGCCATTAATTACACGGAAGGGCCAGAAATCGGAATCGGGTCATTGCGGTCAGAGAGACCTCGAAGACGTTGATGTTAGGGAATACATTTTTCTAGTAGAAGGTTCTTGGTTCCGGCAGAATTAAAACTCGACCTGATTTTGATCCTTTTATTTGCAACCCCCAAAATTCTAGCTTTTGGCGCCGGCTGAGGCTGCTGCTGATTTTCCACATACCATTTTACGAAGCTCCTAAAAGTGAACCAGCCAGTTTCCTTATATGTGAAATTGGAATTAAAGAAACCTAATGTTTTTGTCAAGTGCTTAAAGCTGTCCTAGTAAACGAAGTAAACAGTGCAGTGATACATGTAAGTTGGTGTGTAAGACCTGAAGCAGTTAGAGTATCTAAAATTTCATCTTAATGGATGCAAACTAGTAAGAGTGGCTCAATTGGAAAATTGAAATCTTTTTACCTAGATCTCAAGGCTTTTGAGAGGAGACTTACAGAATATATTCATTGTTTGCAACCTGCCACTGGACGTTGGAGAAGTAAGTTCTTGAATGTTTCTTTGGAAAATAAACTGATAGTTGGTACTTTTATCTCTGCCTGGCAATGATTTGCTTTTGTGTAAACTCTTTTACTAACAAATGCTTTACTAAACCATAAGATTTTCTTGGTGTTTTGACAGTTTTTGAATTTTTTTAACTTAGTAAACAACGCATCCTAAAGAAAAAAGTTTTTTTTTTAAAGACTTTATTTTTTTTTTTAATATTTTATTTATTTATTTGACAGACAGAGATCACAAGTAGGCAGAGAGGCAGGCAGAGAAGAGGAAGCAGGCTCCCTGTGGAGCAGACAGCCTGATGCAGGGCTCAATCCCAGGACCCTGGGATCATGACCTGAGCCCAAGGCAGAGGCTTTAACCCACTGAGCCACCCAGGCGCCCCAAGAAAAAAGTTTTTAAGATTTTATTTTTAAGGGGCGCCTGGGTGGCTCAGTGGGTTAAAGCCTCTGCCTTGGGCTCAGGTCATGATTCCAGGGTCCTGGGATCGAGCCCCGCATCGCAAGGGGCTGTCTGCTCAGCAGGGAGCCTGCTTCCCCCTCTCTCTCTCTGCCTGCCTCTCTGCCTGCTTGTGGTCTCTGTCTGTCAAATAAATAAATAAATAAAAATCTTAAAAAAAAATAAAAAGAAACACTGGTTTCTTAAAAAAAAGTTATTTTTAAGTCATCTCTGCAGTCTATGTGGGGCTCAAACTCACAACCCTGAGATGGAGAGTGGCAGGCTCTACTCACGGAGCCAGCAGGCATCCCCACCAAAGAAATCTTTAAGGAAAGGAAGTGGCTCTACTAAAAGGACAGTATTTCATATGGTTGGATTTTAATTTTTCCATCAAAATACATGCACTTTTTTTTATTAAATATTAACAATATTGATAAGTGACACACACAAAAACTTCAGGAGGATCTTTAGCAGTTTTACAGTTTGCCTACAAACTATCGAAATAAAATTCTGTTGAGGAAAATCATATTTAACATACACCTGCAAAGGTTATGAAATCAGCTTTGGTCGATTTTAGCAGACAAGGAATGTGTTGCTTTGCAGCCTATCCTGGCAAACAAATTCACCTTGCAACTGGCTTTTCAAAATGTCATGAGTACTGTAAAATATGGTTTGAAAAAATGGTTATTGCCCCATGGAAATACTTAGGAAATGCAGATAAATATGTAAATGATGACCTCAGCAAACAAAATGCTTTGCTAACTTATGTTGGGACCAGTTTTAGTTTCTTGGACGTGTGTTACTGAAATTTAATTCCTGCCAATAGGGAAGTACAACAGCACATGTTGAAAACATGTTTTATTTCAAAGTGTAATTCAGTTTGTGGGGCCACAGAGCACTGTTGAAGTTAGGAGCCTTTTTCTGTGTCAGGATTTTTCATGATATTTTTATTCGATCTATTTGCAAAGTTCTGTTTGTATGCTGTCAGAATTCTGGTTGGTCAGAATTTACAAGTAATGATTTTCTCAGGTTCTTTGGCTTAAGGGAGGAATTACCCCTAAAACCTTACTTCACTGTACTTGAAAATCTTTTAAAATGTATATGATGCTGTGGTATCTTATAATATAGTGAATATACTTTACTTTTTCTGTAATTCATGGTCTCAGTGCTTACATACAAATGACATCAGCTTGGTTAATGTGTCAATGAAAAGTATGTGTTTGAGTCCCTGCCAGTGGGTTTGCTTTTGCTTTTGCTTCATTTTTCAAAAGAAAAATCTGTGTAGTATGACATATTTCTTACTGGAAATACAGCATTATAAGAAATTTTTAATATGTTCTGAAAATGTAATTCTGAAATTTTGATTCTGTTCTTAAATACCTAAAATGAAATTGTTTTCCTGTGATTTGCTGCTTCTGAAAGTAAATCACCAGGAATTCTAGATAAAGTTTTATGTTTCTATTGCTCTGTGAATCTTGGTCTTTATATTTTAAAACTGTATGTGTCCTAACCGAAGGACAGTACCTTGATATACAGAATATTAACTAGGTCTTGGTGCCCTTTATTATTTTCTAGTAGTATCATTTATTCCTTTTTTTTTCAATTCCTTTTTTTTCTTTAAGATTTTATTTTTTTTAAACATTTTTTAGAAGATTTTATTTATTTATTTGTCAGAGAGAGAGAGAGAACACACAAGCAGGGGAAGCTGCAGGCAGAGGGAGAAGAAGGCTCCCCACTGAACAAGGAGCCAGAAGTGGGACTCGATCCCAGGACCTTGGGATCATGACCTGAGCCAAAGGCAGCTGCTTAACTGACTAAACCACCCAGGCATCCCTAAGATTTTATTTTTAAGTAATCTTTACATCTACCTGGGGGCTCAAACCTACAGCCCTGATATCAAGAGTCACAGATTCAACCAGTGAAGCTACCCAGGCACCTCTGTATCATTCATTCTTGAGTTTTGTTTAGGATCTATTTAGAATTCCTAAAATAATTCTAGCTTAGTGAGGAGAAAGTTTTCTGAGTTCTACCATCAGTAATTTCTACCCTGAACTTCCTTTAAGTCTCTGAAGAAAACCTGACACTGATCAGTGTGCTCCACATTCTTGACACCAGCCGTTTCAGCAGCCGTTGTTTAAAGGCAGAATCCTCTAGCCAGGATTCTCAGTGCTTTCATAAAGGAGTCATTGTTTGGTTTGTTTACGTAGAAAATGAGAGGTGTTTTTGTTTTTTATTTTTTTATTTTTTTAAAGATTTTATTTATTTATTAGAGAGAGAGAGAGAGTGCACAGGCAGAAAGAGTGGCAAGCAGAGGCAGAGGGTGAAGCAGGCTCCCCGCAGAGCAAGGAGCCCGATGTGGGACTGGATCCCAGGACGCTGGGATCATGACCTAAGCCGAAGGCAGCCGCTTAACCGACTGAGCCCCCCAGGTGTCCCTGTTTTTTTTTGGTTTGTTTGTTGTTGTTTTAAAGATTTTATTTATTCATTTGACCGAGAGAGATCACAAACAGGCAGAGTGGCAGGCAGAGAGAGAGGAGGAAGCAGGCTCCCCATGGGGCAGAGAGCCCGATGTGGGGCTCCATCCCAGGACCCCGAGATCATGACGCGAGGTGAAGGCAGAGGCTTTAACCCACTGAGCCACCCAGGCACCCCCTGTTTTTGTTTTTTAATTTGAATTTGTAGAATCTGCAAAATCAGCATAAAGCATATCAAAAGTTCCTACTGCTTTTAATTTATTGATCTTGGTAAGTTCTGACTGAAGTAATAATGGAAACAATATCATCCTCAATTACTAAGGTTCATAGTATTTAAGAGAATTCCTCAGAGTCATACAGCAAGTTTCCTAATTCCTCAGTCGAATGTATTTTCCATTTAATAAAGTGCTGCATCCTTTGACTCTCATTGATTAGGAACTGGTGCTATTAGTTTAAATGTATTAACATCTTATTTCCTTACTAATTTCGTGTTTATCTTTCATCAGTGCTTCTTATAGTGGTATCTGTCTGCACAGCTACTGGTGCCTGGAACTGGTTAATAGATCCCGAGACACAAAAGGTAGAAGTTTTTATTTAAAATCTTTACTGGATTAAATGAGATAATGTAGCAGTAATTCATCGTATTGTAAAGTATTACCCAAGTGCTACCTATTATTACTAGTAGTGACGTTAATCATTATATTAAATATATGCCTTATATTAATTTGGTTAAGAAAAACTTTGGTTGTGTGTTGTAGATTAAGTATCTTTTACAGGGAAAAAGACCTAAGAAATACCCCACTTACACTACTACTTACTCATTTCTGAACTTCTTACGTATCTTTTTACATTTCATATTCACAATTTGCACATATTTCAGTATAAAAATTGTCTTCTCTTTTGTTCATTTAATATCATCTGTGCCAGCTTTTAAAAATTACAAAATTTCATTTTCTTCTGTGACTTAAATTTGGTAGTACCTTTCATCATCCCGCAAAGCATTTGAAATGTCTTTGCAGGAAACATGATAAAACAGCAAAATTTTAATGTAATAAAACATCAAGATCGAGGGGAGAAAAAAAAAGATTAGACTAGAGTGTCAAAGGAAGGAAACCAGGTCACAGACAAGGTCATATGGGCTACCACACTTGCCAGAACTGAGTTGTAAATTAGTCTCTGAGTTACCTAATCCATAAAGTCACAGTTGGTTCCATGGTTTTCCTTCTCTGTGAAAAGAACACATGTATGAGTTCCATGAGCTAGCAAAGATTTTGTTCTCCGCATTTATCTTTTAAAAAATTTCCTGCCTGAAATTTAATACAGGAAACCCTGAGAGAACTCCCATTGGGCACTGTACAAGAACATCGCTATACCGAATGCAATAAAAGATTTCATAATGTTATTTCTGGAAGCATCCTTTTGATCAAATCTGATAGAATGTTTCTCAAAATTCTAGTTCTTTCTACTAACTTGTGCCTTAATTTCAAACTGAGTTTTTTTTTTTATTAGAGAAGCAGTAGTCTCTAGTATTTCAGCGAAGTTTTTTTTTGCCTCAGTGCAGCTTTATTTAGGTAATAGTGGTATTCTAATTTCTCTCAAATTTCAAGCCCACATCCCTTTTTAAACTGTAATTAGGTGGACTGCTTCCAGTAGCTTTATTTATAACATGTTGGTTTATACAGAAGAAAAACCTAATAGCAAAGCTTTTGTCAGCAGTCCAGATGGCAGTTCAGGCAGCCAGGGGTTTATTTAGCGTGTAGTCTCCCTGACTTTATCCATTGGGGTGGAGATATAAAAGAATAGAAGGTAGGGGAGACTGGTGATGGAATTTTACATTAATAGAGGGGTTTTTATGGCAGATAGGAAACTCTCTTGTGTGTTCATTTATAAAAGTCTGCTCTTAAGGCTGTGCTTGGTGTTCATCTTCAGGGGAAGAGTGAGGAGGCTGGCAAGAAGATTGAAAAGGTCTATCTTGGGAAATGAATCTGACTTCTAATTGGGGAAAAATATAAGCTGATTTCAGCTAGTTGAGATCTTAATAAAACACAGAATTAAATGTAATTTGAAATAGACCCAAAACTCTGTAGTTAATGTAATTTTCTAAATTAGGTGAGAATATAACTATTAGCCTAAGGGTTAGCTCTTTAGATTTCAGTATTTAATAACCTCAAAGCTGATAGGAGTTTTAAACAGCAATTGTCTCTAGCAGGAGTTGCAAACTCAAAAGCCAGTGCGTGATTATCTTAAAGAATCCAAGGAGAGAAGGAATAGAGCAAGCTAGAAAGTACATGAATGCCTGATCTAAAGGGGGAATCGGTATTTAGATGCAGTTGATCATTGCTGTGGAGGAAAGAAGGGCGATGTTGACTGATCTGATTAAAATTAACATATAGGGACGCCTGGGTGGCTCAGTTGGTTGAGCAGCTGCCTTCGGCTCGGGTCCTGATCCCGGTGTCCTGGGATCGAGTCCCACATCGGGCTCCTTGCTTGGCGGGGAGCCTGCTTCTCCCTCTGCCTCCGTCTGCCAGTGCTCACTCTCTCTCTCTCTCTGACAAATAAATAAATAAAATCTTTAAAAATAAATAAATAAATAAATAAATAAAATTAACGTATAAGACACTACATGTGCTTACATTGTGCAGGCCACGTGAAATCTAGCTGGCCTGTGGGAATTAAACTCTCCTTGAAGTTTTTGTTTTTTTGTTTTTTTTTTAAATATTTTATTTATTTGTTTGACAGAGAAAGAGAGATCACAAGTAGGGAGACAGGCAGACACAGAGAGAGAGGGAAGCAGGCTCTCCACTGACCAGAGAGCCCGATGCAGGGCTCGATCCCAGGACCCTGAGATCATGACCTGAGCCGAAGGCAGAGGCTTTAACCCACTGAGCCACCCAGGTGCCCCTCTCCTTGAAGGTTTTAAGAAGACATTCCTCTGGATTATTAACCTTTTCAGAATTTCATCCTTCTGGGAGCTTCGTCCCTTCTGATGTTGTTAGTCTCTCATTTCTTCATTTGACAGATTTATTTAACCAGTAGCGTACTAGGCCAGCTACCTGGTCTTTTTTGTAAGTTTAGTTCTTGGTCTTGAAATATGTAGGCATCTCTTGGTTTAAGAGTGAAGTATAGATGCCTTTGGCTTAGTTCTGTTGCTCCCATTTAGTTCCTATTCCATTGGATTTCTTTTTCCAGACTCTAAACACATCTTTTTTCCTCTTTCAAACTATAGTGCTATCCCCCAGTAGTCTGGCTTCAGTGCCGACTCTTGTTTCAGTCCTGGATCCTAGACTCTTGTCTTACATACTCCCATTGTCTTATTTCCTGCTGTCGTCTCTTATGCCCAGATCTGAAATTAGCTCTTTGTTTCTCTTAAATGCTCATTCTTTTTTTTCTTTTTCTTTTTTTTTAATTTGACAGAGAGGGAAAGTGAGCACGACAAGTGGTGGGGGAGAAGGACAGAGAGAGAGGATTTTAAGCACATTCCCAGCTGAGGGCAACACAAGGCTTGATCTCACAACCCTGAAAATACAACCTGAGCAAAAACTAAGAGTTGTACACTCAGCTGACTGAGCCACCCAGGCGCTGCCCCCTTTTTTTTCAAGTTTCATCTAAGTAATCTCTGTACCCCATATGGGGCTCAGACTCACAACCCCAAGATCAGGAGTCACATGCTCTTCTGACTGAGCCAGCCAGGTGCCCCTAAACCTACCTTCTTTATAGGTAGCTACTAATCATCTTTCCCTGCTTGAGTGTCTTCTGTCTATTTAAATCTCAGTAGCTTCAGGGGTGCCTGGGTAGCTCAGTCAGTTAGGCGTCTGCCTTCAACTCAGATCATGATCCCAGCGTCTTGGGATTGCACCCTAAGTCAGGCGCTCTGCTCAGTGGGAGCCTGCTTCTCTCTCTCCCTGCTGCTTCCCATGCTTCTACTCTCTCTCTATCGAATAAATAAAACATTTTTTAAAAAGATTTTATTTATTGGGGCGCCTGGGTGGCTCAGTGGGTTAAAGCCTCTGCCTTCGGCTCGGGTCATGATCCCAGGGTCCTGGGATCGAGCCCCGCATCGGGCTCTCTGCTCGGCGGGGAGCCTGCTTCCTCCTCTCTCTCTTCCTGCCTCTCTGCCTACTTGTGATCCCTGTCTGTCAAATAAATAAATAAAATCTTTAAAGATTTTTTTTTAAGTTTTTTTTAAAGATTTAAAAATCTTTAAAAAAAAGATTTTAAAGATTTAAAAATCCTTAAAGATTTTTTTAAGTTTTTTTTTTTTTTTTAAAGATTTTATTTATTTATTGGACAGACAGAGATCACAAGTAGGCAGAGAGGCAGGCAGAGAGAGAGAGAGAGGAGGAAGCAGGCTCCCTGCTGAGCAGAGAGCCCGATGTGGGACTCGATCCCAGGACCCTGGGATCATGACCTGAGCCGAAAGCAGAGGCTTTAACCCACTGAGCCACCCAGGTTCCCTAAGTTTTTTTTTAAAGATTTAAAAATCTTTAAAAAAAAGTCTTTAAAGATTTTATTTATTTATTTGACAGACAGGGATCACAAGTAGGCAGAGAGGCAGGAAGAGAGAGAGGAGGAAGCAGGCTCCCCGCCGAGCAGAGAGCCCGATGCGGGGCTCGATCCCAGGACCCTGGGATCATGACCCGAGCCGAAGGCAGAGGCTTTAACCCACTGAGCCACCCAGGCGCCCCAATAAATAAAATCTTTAAAAATAAGTAAGTCTCAGTAGCTTCAAAATCAAACTCACTTTTTGCTTCCACAGAGAGGGAGGATTATACTGGAGCTGAATCTTCTGGGACCACGTAGGAGAGGAGGAATACGGTAGCATGTATGTGGGTGCAGCAGGAAATGGTTGGACTGGGACCAGGTTATGAATGATAGAGGCTGCCCCAGTCCTGAAAGGAAGCTTTTCAACAGGGAGAGTAACTATATCACTTCTGACTTGTGTTTTCATTGACTTCAGACCAGAGGCCTTATCTTCACTCGTTCAGCAGTGTTAATTGAGCACATACGTTTGCCAAGCACTGTTTCAGATACTGGAAGAACAGAGATGCACAAGACCACATCTGCTCTTGTGGTGCTTACAGTCTTGTGCTTTTATATATGTGTGTGTGTCTGTATGTATGTAATCTTTATGCCCAACACGGGGCTCGTGCTCATGACTACTGAGGTCAAGAGACATGCTGTACTAGCTGAGCCAGTCAGATGCCTCTCGTCATCTGCTTTTTAAATTGTTTTTTTTTTTACCAGAAAGAGTTTAGTAAACATTTTGGTAGGATGGTTTTTGATTATAAGAATGAATTTTTATTATTTTTATTTATTTATTTATTTTTTCCTAAAGATTTTATTTATTTGACAGACAGAGATCACAAGTAGGCAGAGAGGCAGGCAGAGAGAGAGGAGAAAGCAGGCTCTCCACGGAGCAGAGAGCCCAATGTGGGGCTCAATGCCAGGAACCTGGGATCATGACCTGAGCCAAAGGCAGAGGCTTTAACCCACTGAGCCACCCAGGCGCCCCAAGAATGAATTTTTAATGGTTAAAGTCTTTGAAATTAATGGAGGGAATATTGCTATATTATCTTGCTACATTAAAGATACAAAATAGATAACTTGTTTTATTTGTATGGCACAGCAAAACAGAACTAGGATTATTTTAAATTCTTCAAATCCTCATATTTCAGATGATCAAAATCCTATGTATATTTATGCGTAATTGGGGAGGTAAAAATTAGTATTGTTCTGAGATTCTGAACATTTTTATATTTCAAACTCTTCTTTTCCAGGTGTCCTTCTTCACATCTTTATGGAATCACCCATTTTTCACTATTAGCTGTATTACCCTAATAGGCTTGTTCTTTGCTGGAATACACAAGAGGGTCGTTGCACCATCAATGTATCCTTTACCAAAATTGACTTTTATTCTCTGAATGAAGTGAAAGCACCTTTTTGATCATCTAGGTGTTGTTTTAAAAGCTTATTCTTCATATGATAAATTTTCCTTTGACCACATTTTTTCAGCATAGCTGCTCGATGTCGAACTGTATTAGCAGAATACAATATGTCTTGTGATGATGTGAGTATTGTTTACATTAGAAAATTGTAGATGTGCATGAAAGGACTGAAATGTTTTGGCTTAAATAAAGCAGACATTAATAAATTGTCTGCATGGGGCACCTGGGTGGCTCAGTCGGTTAAGCGTCTGCCTTTGGTTCAGGTCATGATCCCGGAGTCTAGGGATCCCCAAGTCCTACATCAGGCTTTTTGCTCAGCAGGGAGTATGCTTCTCCCTCGGGCCCCTTCACCCTGCTTGTGCTCACTCTTTCTCAAATAAATAAATAAAATCTTTTAAAAAATTGTCTGCATGGATTAATAGTGGAGATATTCCTTACAGTATTGATCCTAAGACCCATATTTACATCTCAGAAATTGAGATGCATCTAATGATCTGTAGTATCATACAGGTCAACTGGTAGAGTTGACAGTATCTTTTTTTTTTTTTTTAAACACGTAAGCTGTATGCCAAGTATGGGGCTTGAACTCGTGACCCTGAGATCGAGAGTCACATGCTGTACCACTGAGCCAGCCAGGTACCCCCAGTTTAATCTTTCTTTTCTTTCTTTTTTTTTTTTTTTAATTTATTTTAGAGAGAGAGCACAAGCAGGGGGGAGGAACAGATGGAGAGGGGGAAGCAGGCTCCCTCCTGAGCAGGGAGCCTGTTGTGGGGCTCCATCCCAGGATCGTGGGATCACAACCTCAGCCCAAGGCAGATGGTTAACTGACTGAGCCATCCAGGCACCCCTCCCCCCAGTTTAATCTTAATGAAATAAAATCGTGATGTGTCTTATGATTGAAGCTGTCTTAAATTCAATATACAGTTGTCATTATTGGCCAAAAATGGATTGTTGGGTGTTGGATTTGTAAACTGTTATTTATCTAATGATATTCTGTATATAGGATTTTTAAAAATAAGATTTTATTTATTTATTTTTGAGAAGGGGGGAATACAAGCAGTGGAGGTGGGGCAAAGGGAGAAGCAGAATGTCCAGGAGACCAATGCAGGACTCAGTCCCAGGACCCCAGGGTCATGACCTGAGCTGAAGTCAGATGCTTAACTGACTGAGCCACCCAGGCGCCCTGTATGTAAGATTTTTTTTTTTTTTTTAAGATTTTATCTACTTTTTTCACAGACAGAGATCACGAGTAGGCAGAGAGGCAGGCAGAGAGAGAGGGAGAAGCAGGCTCCCTGCCGAGCAGAGAGCCCGACGCGGGGCTCGATCCCAGGACCCTGGGATCATGACCTGAGCCGAAAGCGGAGACTTAACCACTGAGCCACCCAGGCGCCCCCAAACCGACTGTTTTTAAAAGTTAATCATGTGTTGATGTACTAGAGTATCTCACAGGTTTGATTCGCTTATTTTATTTATAAAGGTATTTTTACCTTCAAGTTAGAAAAACTATCAAATAATACTTATCCAGTATAGAAAATAAGAATAAAGAGAAAAAAAAGATACTAAGCCAGGAAGGCCACTAGATCAATGAAGAGAATAAAGACTAAACACTTTGATTTTTTTAAAAATTAGAGGAAAAGTATAGTATTTCAAGTAAAAAGGGGAGAAATGGGCTAATAGTGTTGAGGTAATTGGCTTTTCATTTGAGAAAAAAATGAATTTAGATCTCTTCTTCACATCAATTAAAAAGATTAAATTCCAGATAAAGTCTTAAATATATTTAAAAAGACATACCTATCTCATAAGCATTAGAGGAAAGTACGTATGAATGGTTTTTGTTTTTTAAGATTTCTTTATTAGTATAATAAGTAATACAACATGCGCACACACACATGAGTTGGGGGAAGGGTAGAGGAAGAGAAACCCAAGCAGATTCCCTGCTCGGTATGGAGCCCAACATGGAGCTCGAGATCATGACTAAGTTGAAACCAGAAGTTGGACGTTTAACCCACTGTGCCACCAAGGTGCCCCAGAGATGAATATGTTTATGATTTTGGTGTAGAAAAACTTTTTAAGACTCAGAACAAAAAACCATCATGGAAGAGGTTGGATACCTTTAATTGCACCAACATTTGAAAATCTTGTACAGCAAAAGGCAAGAAAATGAGCAGTGATGAGAAGAAATTATTTGTGGGGCGCCTGGCTGGCTCAGTCAGTGAGCATGTGACTCTTCATCTCAGGTTTGTGAGTTTGAGCCCCATGTTGGGTGTAGCGATTACTGAAAAAAAAATACATATAAAAAGAAAGTATTGGCAAGATATCTAATAGAGGATAGAATGTAAAATAAAGACCTATTAAAAATCAATAAAAAAAGATAAATAGTACATTTGAAATGTGGAAAGAGGTAAGTCATCTCACAGAAGTGGGACTGCAGATAGCCTCATTTGTAATTGGGGAAATGGACAGTAAAACTGAGTTATCTTTTTCTTTTTTTCTTTTTAAGAGTGAGTAAGTGAGAGCAAGCATGAATGGAGGGTCTTGGGGGGAAGCGGAAGGAAAGGGAGAAGCAGCCTCCCCACTGAGCAGGGAACCCATCATAGGGCTCGATCCCAGGACCCTGAGATTATGACCTGAGCCACCCAGGTGCCCCTAAAACTGAGTTTTCATTTGTCTTACCTACCTTTACATTGGTAGAAATGAAAAGTCCAGTACTGTGGTGAAATAGATGAACCCATGCACTGCTTGTTGAGAAAATACATATATATATGTATATGTATATGTATATGTATATGTATACTGGGGTAGCCATGTTGGAGGGCAGTTTTCATCATTCCTATAAAATGTAAAATTGGCATGCCTCATGACCTAACCATTCTACTTCTCTCCATCTACCCTTGGTGGGGACCATCAGTCACATGCACACGAGGAGGCAGGTACAAGGTCTTTATTGCAACATGCTTTGCAGTAGGGAAAAAATAGAAACCAGTTTTACATTTCCCAACAAGGGGATGGTAAATAAAATAGGCTGAGGTGTAGCTACATTGTAGGAAACCGTAAGTAAATCTGTCAGTATGGCCATCGAAGGCTCTGGAGGGCATAATGTGAGGTGCAAGAAGTAAATTACTGGATGATATACTCAGTTTGGTATTTTTTTTTTTAAGTTTTTTTTCTACTAGTACCATTTTCTTTTTAATTCCAGTATAGTTAATATACAATGTTACATTAGTTTCAGGTGTACCATAGAGTGATTGTACCATAGAGTGATTTCAGCACTTCTGTATATCACCGTGTGCTCATTATGACAAGGGCACTCCTTAATCCCCATCATCTATTTCCCCCGTCCCCCCACCCACTTCCCCTCCTGTAACCATCAGTTTGTTCTCTGTAATTAAGAGTCTTTTTCTTGATTTGTCTTTTTTTCTTTGCTTGTTTTTGTTTTTTCTTAAATTGCACATATGAGTGAAATTGCACAGTATTTGTCTTTCTCTGTTTCACTTAGCATTATACTCTCGAGCTCCATCTATGTAGTGCAAATAGTAAGATTTCATTCTTTTTTGTGGCTGAATAATACTCCAGTGTGCATGCGGTTCGTGTGTGTATCACATCTTCATCTGCAAGAAAGTTTTTTTTTTTTTTAAAGATTTTATTTATTTATTTATTTATTTATTTGACAGACAGAGATCACAAGTAGGCAGAGAGGCAGACAGAGAGAGAGGGGGAAGCAGGCTCCCCGCCAAGCAGAGAGCCCGATGTGGGGCTCGATCCCAGGACCCTGAGATCATGACCTGAGCCGAAGGCAGAGGCTTTAACCCACTGATTCACCCAGGTGCCCCCTGCAAGAAAGGTTTTTCTTTTTTTGAAGATTTTATTTATTTGACAGAGATCACAAGTAGGTAGAGAGGCAGGCAGAGAGAAAGGAAGGGAAGCAGGCTCCCTGCTGGGCAGAGAGCCCAATGCGGGGCTCGATCCCAGGACCCTGGGATCATGACCTGAGCCGAAGGCAGAGGCTTTAACCCACTGATTCACCCAGGCGCCCCTAAGAAAGTTTTAATTACGAAAATTCCCAGACAAAAAATGAAGAGTATAATGAACCGTGTCCCCACTGGTCAGTGTCAACAATAATTAGCTCATGGCCATTCTTATTTCATGTGTACCCCTGCCCACCTTCTTCCATCAGATTATTTTGAAACAAATCCCAAGTTGTATTTTTTACCTTCAAGTATTTTAGCACTTTAGAAATACCCGATTTTTTTTTTAAGTTTGCTTTATTTATGGGGCACCTGGGTGGCTCAGTGGGTTAAAGCCTCTTCCTTCAGCTCAGGTCATGATCCCAGGGTCCTGTGATTGAGCCCCGCTTCGGACTCTCTGCTCAACAGAGGGAGCTTGCTTCCCCCTCTGCCTGCTGCTCTGCCTACTTGTGATCTCTCTCTGTTAAATTAATAAAATCTTTAAAAAAAAAACACCTTGGGTAAAACAAATAGTGGTCTATTTATACAGTGGAATACTGTGTATTGTATATCGTAATAACAATATAAAACAGGATAGACTGCTGGAACATAATAACATGGATGAATCTCAGAAGCACATTGAGTGAAAGAAGTAGATGCGAAAGAACACATACTCTCTGATTCCATTTCTTTAAAGACCAGAGACAGGCAAAATTTATGGGAAGTAGTTATGTCTATTTCAGGAGTGGGGCTCCCATTGACCAGAAAGGGATGTGGAAGAAGAACTTTCTGGGTGGTGGTGATACTCTATAGCGTGAATGGGGTGGTGGCTATGTGGGCATATGTGTGTGGGGGAAGATTTTTACTTAGTTAGCACACACGCAGGGGGAGAGGCAGAGTGAGAGAATCTCAAGCAGACTTCGCACTGAGCCTGATGTGGGGCTCAATCTCATGATCCTCAGATCCTGACCTAAGCCAAAATCAAGAGTTGGATACTTGACTGGCTGAGCTGCCCAGGCAGTATGTAAGTTATATACTGTATATAAGTTATGCCTCAATAAAACAGTGAAAAAATTAGCATAAAAGTTCTACCAACATTACCAAGGAATTACCAAAAGTTAAACAGCTAAAAATGAAGTTAAAGTGAGAATCTTGTGAACAGAATCTTGACAGCACTTTTAATCCAAGAATCACAGTAACAAAATATTAATGAAACCACCTAGAGTCTCACCAGCCAAAGATGTTTTATGTTGTGTTCCCCATTCTCATTTGCTTCTTAGGTATTACGGAGTTTTCAGACCTGCTTCTTTGATCTAGTATTAGGCTTTAAGAGCCACCATTTAGGGGCACCTGGGTGGCTCTGCATTCAGCTCAGGTCATGATCCCAGGGTCCTGGGATTGAGCCCGGCATCGGGCTCTCTGCTCAGCAGGGATCCTGCTTCCTCCCTCTCTCTCTGCCTGCCTCTCTGCCTACTTGTGGTCTCTGTCAAATAAATAAAATCTTTTAAAAAAAAAAAAAAAGAGCCACCATTTATTGGACATGAACCACATGCAAAGTCTTGGGCTTTTTATCTACACTATACCAGTTAAGGTCTTCTGTTTGGGGGCATCTGGGTGGCTTAGTCAGTTGGGTGTCCAACTCTTGATTTCAGCCCAGGTCTTGATCTTGGGTTCATGAATTCAGGCCTCATGATGAGCTCCATGCTGGGCATGGAGCCTTGTTTTGTTTTGTTTTGTTTTGTTTTTAAAAGCAGGGGGGAGGGGTCTTCCATTTTGTTTAATTACACACTGCCCTATTTTATGGATGCCTCATGATATAATGCCCTGTTGGTCATACAGTTGTTTGCAGTTTCCATACTACATATGTTGTATATTCTCTGCCAGAACTTAAGCTGCAGGAGGATGAGGGAGTGTCTAGTTCATTCTTGGATCCCTAGTATCTCGCACAAGGCCTGGCCCACAGCAGACACTCAGTAAATGTTGAATGAAAGAATTAGTAACTTTTTTTAAAGACTTGTTTTAGAGTATGCACAAGAAAGCACAAGTTGGGTAGAGGCAGAGGGAGAGATTCTTCAAGCAGACTCATTGCTGAGCTCAGAACCGAATGCAGGGTTTTATCTCACAACCCATGAGATCATGACATGACCTGAAACCAAGAGTCTGTCACTTAACCAGCTGAGTCACCTAGGTGCCCAAGTTAGTAACATCTTTATGTACAGCTTTATGCTTGTGTCCTTCAGGTAACCTTCCGGAAGTGGAGTTATTTGAACTATATGGCATGTACCTTTTCTTTGGGTAAATAACACAGTTGGGCCAGGGCACCTGGCTGGCCCAGTCAGTGGAGCATCTAACTCTTGATCTTAGGAACGTGAGTTCAAGCCCCATGTTGGGCGTAGAGCTTACTTTATTTTTAAAGGTTTATTTATTTGACAGAGAATGAACACTGGCAGGGGGAGTGGCAGGGAGAGGGAGAAGGGCTCGATCCCAGGATCATGACTCAAGCCAAAGGCAGACCCTTAACCAACTGAGCCACCCAGGTGCCCGTAAAACTATATTTATTTATTTGTTTCTTCAGTTTTTAAAAGGATTTTATTTATTTGTCAGAGCACAAGTAGGGCGAGTAGTAGGCAGAGGGAGAAGCAGGCTTCCTGCTGAGCAGGGAGACCAATGTGGGACTTGGTCCCAGACTCCTGGGGTCATGACCTGAGCCACAGGCAGACACCTAACCGACGGAGCCACCCCTAGAGCTTGCTTAAAAGAAAAGGGGGGGGGCAGTTGACCTTACAGAAGAGTTTATATCCACTTATACTAAACATTAGCAGTGTGTAAGTGTCTAGTGCTCAATCATTGGTTTACATTTTCACCTGAAAGTAAAAATTTAATGTTAGTGAAGGAAAAATATTTGCTCAGATACATATACTTATCTTTTATAAATTTCATTTGACAAGGAGTATGAATTTATACGTGTTGGGATTTTATTTATAGGATTGATTGGCAGATTTTTAGGTAGCCAGTGGACAGGGAGTTCATCAAATAGATTGTTTATTTATGTATTTATTTATTTATAAGATTTATTTATTTGTTTATTTGACAGAGAGTGAGAGACAGCTAGAGAGGGAACACAAAGGAAGGGGAGTGGGAGAGGGAGAAGGAGGCTTCCCGCTGAGCAGGGAGCCCAATGCAGGGCTTTCATCCCAGGACCCTGGCATCATGACCTGAGCCAAAGGCAGATGCTTAATGACTGAGGCACCCAGGCACAACAAATGGGTTGTTTTAAAGTAATGAAGATTTTAGGGGTGCCTGGGTTGGTTAAGCATCTGCCTCTGGCTCAGGTCATGTCATGATCCTGGGTCCGGGGGTCAAATTCTGCATGGGGCTCCCTGGTCCACAGGGAGTCTACTTCTTCTGCTTGCCACTCCCCCTGCTTGTGCTCTTTTATCTCTCTCTCTCTGTCAAATATATAAATAAAATCTTAATAATGAAGATTTTAGGAAGAAAACTCCACACAAAACTTGGAAAACATAACTGTTCATTGCTTAATATTTACTTTGTATATTGGGGCGCCTGGGTGGCTCCGTGGGTTAAAGCCTCTGCCTTCGGCTCAGGTCATGATCTCTGGGTCCTGGGATTGAGTCCCGAATCAGGCTCTCTGTTTGGCGGGGAGCCTGCTTCCTCCTCTCTCTCTTTCTCTCTCTGCCTGCCTCTCTGCCTACTTGTGATCTCTCTCTGTCAAATAAATAAAATCTTTAAAAAAATATTTACTTAGTATAAAGGATGTTCTGGTACCCTTCAAATGTACTTCAAGGCTTATGGATAAGTGGCGATGTTTTTAATGGAACTATGTATTGAAAAACTTTTTTTCCTTCATTTCTACAGACAGGAAAACTCATTTTGAAACCTAGGCCTCATGTTCAGTGACAATCTGCACTCATTGTTATGGGACCTAAAACAGCCTTTCTTCAAATGAGTGATACAGCAAAAAGCCATAAAGAATTCCTTTTACAGTTGGATATGTGAAGGTCATAGCAACAACTGACAAGAAGTGTGCAATATTTACCCAGATGATCTCGATGATGATGACTCGCCTCCCCCGTGCTTGGTACCTTTGATTATCTGTGTTACAGTATTAGTGTCACTTTAGTACTTCAGACCCTGCAGAGACTTCTGCAGATGAAGTATGTCTATATGTTACTAAGTTAAACTTAGAAACAGAACCTCATCCAGTTTTTATAATGTATTTTTGCAAACTACTGTAAATAGCAAATCAATGCCAATGTCAAAGAGGGAAGCGTTCCGTGGACTTTGTTCTCCTGCACCAGTATCGTGGGAGCATCCGTTGGCCGGCCCCATGGCTCTTCACACCCAGCTATCGCGCATAGCTGTGCCTTTCATTCTTAATATCCCTCTGTTCTAATCATAATGCAAGAAAAACGTCGGATCGAGCGTAAACTGAGAAAGACTCATCTCCATTATGTTGTGAGAAATTATAGATGTTCTTCTGAGAAACCATTTTTGTTAAACCAGATAGTGAACTTCAACCACTCTCATGGTAACCATTTCCAGTTTGTTGTTTTCCTTCAATGCTAAATATACTTTATATTTTTTTTTAATAATTTTAAGAACACTCCAAAGGCTTCTGAATATACAAGTTTAGTTATAAATTATGTACTGTCTGGGAATTTGATAGTCCTTGTTTTAGATCATTGGATCTTAACGCCGCGGTCGGTGTGCTGTTACACTAGTGTTGCACGGGTGTAATTGATCAGCCGCTCCATCACAGGGTGACTTGGGAGCGGCGCCCCAAACTAGAGTCTACAATTCTCACTGTTCCGAGAGTGTTAATGACATACTGTGTATGCATTTTAGCCACCTGTACTATAATTGCCCTTAATCTTAAACTGTTGGGATTGCTGTAAATATTTTAAAGAACTGGAGGTGCCTTTTACCTGTTTATTAGATGATTTTGAAAAGGTTTAAATTATTTCATGAGCAGCCTTTTAAATTCCATTTAACATGAAGCTGAAAATTCACTCACAGGACAAAAACTTTTTAACAAGGCTACCATTTAACTGTCCATCTTGGCTTTGACGTGTATGAGATTTTATTCTTGAAATTGCAGCAATAAGACCCTCTCTGCTCCTACGAAGTCATCAGAGGGTACTCTATGTATTTGGCACAGTTTGATTGTCTGTAAATTTTGTAGGTAAATATGTGCATAAAAATAAATACTTTATATATAATTAGCGACCCGGCTTTTTTCCTCGATTCATAGAAAGTCTGTAGCACTTAAGGTTAAAAAACACAACACGTGTGTCAGATACAGACTAGTTCCAGATGAGGTCCCTTACTTGAACTGTCTAGTAGAAGGCAGACACTCAACGACTGTGCCATTAAAGACAGAACTAGCACCAGAGTCCAAGTTTCTTGACTCAGATTGAAAAGCGGTTTGTGTGTGGGGGGGTGGGGGTGGGGGTACTTAGCTCAGGAGCCATTAGAATGTGATCATTAAGAATGTAGATTCTTGGGGTACTTGGGTGGCTCAGTTGGTTAAGCGTCTGCCTTCGGCTCTGGTCACGATCCCGGGATTGAGCCCTGAGTTGGGCTCTATGCTCAGTGGGGAGTCTGCTTCTCCCTCTCCCTCTGCTACGCTCCCCCCCCCGACCCTTGCCACTCATGCCCCCCCCCTCAAAATGTTTTATGTTTTAATTATATTTGGGGTGCCTGGGTGGCTCAGTTGGTTAAGCAGCTCCCTTCAGCTCAGGTCATGATCCCAGAGTCCTGGGATCAAATCCTGAGTCAGGCACTTCAGTGGGGAGTCTGCTTCTCCCTCTGGCCCTCTCCCCTACTCATGGTCCCTCTCTATCTCAAACAAATAAATAAAAATCTAAAGAAAATAGGGGCACCTGGGTGGCTCAGTTGTTAAGTGTCTGCCTTGGGCTCAGGTCATGATCCCAGGATCCTGGAATCGAGCCCTACATCAGGCTCCCTGCTTGGCAGGAAGCCTGCTTCTCTCTCTCCCACACCCCCTACTTGTATTCCCTCTCTTGCTGTTTCTCTGTCAAATAAATAAAAACTTAAAAATAGGAGTCACGTGTTCTTCCCACTGAGCCAGCCAGGCATCCCTTGATTGACATTTATGGAGACTGGGCTAAGAATTGTTTTGGCTGACAGATGCTCTGTCCTCAGCCCCGACAGCTCCCCTGTCATTTCCTCCTGCTGAAACCATAGTAACTCAAGTTCTATTCTTCCTTCGGACTACACTTTCGATATACTTTTGCACTGAGTATCATTTCTTTTATCCTCTAAAAATTGGGAGCACATCTTGTCTGCATCATGAAACACTTCTATTTTCTTTTTCTTTTTTTTTTATTTGACAGATCACAAGTAGAGAGGCACACAGAGCGGGAGGGGGGAAGCAGGCTCCCTGCGGAGCAGAGAGCCCGGGCTCAATCCCAGGACCCTGGGATCATGACCTGAGCCGAAAGCAGAGGTTTAACCCACTGAGCCACCCAAGTACCCCTGAGACACATTTTCAAAACATGTTTTTAAAGTATGATTGTCTGCTATGCAAGTCAGAGAAAAAATGAAAGTGAAAGGATGTCTTACAGAAAGTTTTAGGGTGTCTCTTTTTTTTTTTTTTTTTTAAGATTTTGTTTATTTGACAAAGAGCACAAGTAGGCAGAGTGGCAGGCAGAGGGAGAGGGAGAAGCAAAGCAGGCTCTCTGTCAGGTAGGGAGCTGGATTTGGGGCTCTTGACCAGGATCCTGGGATCATGACCTGAGCTGAAGGCAGCCGATTAACTGACTGAGCCACCCAGGTTCCCCTGGGGTTTCTCTTTCTATCATCTTTGCAGACTGCCCTTTACGTGGCAAGGGCACGTGGGTATGAAGGTATGGAAAATGTGTGAGATAGACTTTTTGCCCTCTCAGAACTGGTGGGGAATGCAGGCCAATGATTCAGCAGTTACCACGTGGTCTAAGTGCTATGAAAGGTCAGTGTAGATGCCCAGGGGAAGGGGGTCCAGCCTGCACTGGGTTCTCTAAAGAAGTTCTTTCCAAAGGGATCTGAAGGGTCCCTGGGTCAAGGGGACATACAGGCAGTTTTTGAATGTGGCTGGCAGCATGATGTCATCTGCCAGGTCGGGGGGATCTAGGCCATGTGTAGTGGAAGAGCCCCAGGGGGCAGGCTGACTGGTTTAGGGTCCTGGTTCATCCATTAGCTACTTGGAGTGGTGACTCCTTCTTTCTGAACATTACTGTCCTCATTTGGACCTAATCATAGCTGTCTTGCAGAACTGTTACAAGGACTAAATGAAATAATGTATGTAAGATATAACTTCCTGTGCATTTTTATACAAACAAATTTTTAAGTCCCTGTTCTGAGTTCTTGTTCTGTGTAGATCCTTAGTACCCAAGATCCTTAGTACCCAATACCTTAGTACCTGGCAGGATGCTCTGTTGAATGAATTAATCTTGACGTTGGTATTGAAATTGGGTTTGTACATAATTACACTAAAAAAATCACTTTTCTTACATAATTTGCTTATCTCGTTTTGGGAGAGGTTACTTTTTAAAAAAATATTTTTAACTATTTCTACATCCAACATGGGGCTCGAACTCACAAACCCAAGATCAAGAGTCACAGACTCGACTGACTGAGCCAGCCAGGTGCCCCTCGTTTTGGGAGATGCATGGGTGGGTCAGTCAGTTAAGCATCTGCCTTCTGTTCAGGTCATGATCCTGGGGGTCCTGGCATCGAGTCCCACATTGGGCTCTGTGCTCAGCGGAGAGTCTGCTTCTCCCTTTCTCTCTCCCTCTGCTTCTCCCTTTCTCTCTCCCTCTGCTGCTCCCCCTGCTCCCCCTCTCTCTCAAGTGGGTAAATAAAATATTAAAAAGGGGTGTGCCTGGGTGGCTCAATGGGTTAAAGCCTCTGCCTTCGGCTCAGGTCATGATCTTAGGGTCCTGGGATGGAGTCCCGCATCTGGCTCTCTGCTCAGCGGGGAGCCTGCTTCCCTTCCTCTGTCTCTGCCTGCCTCTCTGCCTACTTGTGATCTCTGTCAAATAAATAAATAAAATCTTAAAAAAAAAAAAAAAGTCTTAAAAAGGGGCACCTGGCTGGCTCAGTCGTTAAGGGTCCTGGGATCAAGCCCTACATCGGGCTCTTTGCTCAGTGGGAAGCCTGCTTCTCCCTTTCCCACTCCCCCTGCTTGTTTTCCCTCTCTCTGTGTGTCTCTCTCTGTCAAATTAATGAATAAAATCTTAAAATAAATATAAAATAAATAAAATCTTTTTAAAAAGACTAAATGCTAAGATTTGCCTTTCTTTCGCCCCAGAGAGGGAAAGGGAGTTGTGGAGAGGGAAGAGAATCTTAAGCAGTATCTCACAACCCTGAGATCATGACCTGAGCCAGAATTAAGAGTCCGACATTTAACCAGCTGAGCCACCCAGTTGCCCCACCTTTTTTTTTTTTTTTTGTAATCTCTACCCCCAACATGGGTTCGAACTCATGACCCCAGTATCGAACATTGCATACTCCACTGACTGAACCATCCAGGAACCCCTAAGATTTATCATTTGAATGAGAGTAGGAGAACCAAAACAATTTCGTTTATTATAACTTCATTAACTCAAATGAGAAATATATTCTTGTTAGAAATTGCTTTTTATTTTATTTTTATATTTTTTAAAAGATTTTATTTATTTATTTGACAGACAAATCACAAGTAGGCAGAGAGGCAGGCTCCCCGCTGAGTGGAGAGCCTGATGTGGGGCTCCATCCCAGGACCCTCTGGGACCATGACCCGAGCAGAAGGCAGAGGCTTTAACCCACTGAGCCACCCAGGCCCCCCAGAAGTTGCTTTTTAAATTTTAAGTTATCGGGGCACCTGGGTGACTTGGGTAGGCGACTGCCTTCAGCTCAGGTCATGATCCCAGGGTCCTGGGATTGAGCCTTGTGACGGGCTCCCTGCTCAGTGCGGAGTCTGCTTCTCCCACTACCCCTGCTTGTATTCCCTCTCTCGCTGTCTCTCTCTCTCTGTGTCAAATAAATAAATAAAATAAAAAACAAATTGTTTCATTTATTTTTTGTTTTTTTTTAAAGATTTTATTTATTTATTCAACAGACAGATCACAAGTAGGCAGAGAGAAAGGGGGAAGCAGGCTTCTCGCCGAGCAAAGAGCCCAATGCGGGGCTCAGTCCCAGGACCCCGGGATCACGACCTGAGTCAAAGGCAGAGGCCTTAACCCACGGAGCCACCCAGGCACCCCCAACAAATTGTTGTTATGGAGACTTCTAAACATGTAAGAGTAAAGACAGCAATTTAATGAAGACCCCGGTACCCATCACCTCACTTCAACCGTTAGCATATACATAGCCAATCTCATCTATGCCCTGTTTCTACTTCCTTTCTCACCCCCGCCAAAGATTATTTTAAAGTTAATCCCATGTATTTTATTTTCCACCTGTAAATCCAGTAAATTTCTCCAGAAGAGATGGACATAACCACTATGCTGTATCATACCTAAAAAGTTCACAGTATTTTCATACCATAAAATATTCAGCTCATACCTCCCCAATTGTCTCATAAATGTCTCTTTTACAGTTGGTTTGTATGAATCAAGATTCAGACAAAGTAAACTTGAATAACACCAGTTTGGAGAAACACAATGCAGGAGCTGGGGCTGGGTTTCTGAGATCACTATTTTAAAATTTTTTATTTTTATTTTTAAAAGGTTTTTAAATTGGGGCGCCTGGGTGGCTCAGTGGGTTAAAACCTCTGCTTTCGGCTCAGGTCATGATCACAGGGTCCTGAGATCGAGCCCCGCATCGGGCTCTCTGCTCAGCAGGGAGCCTGCTTGCCCTCCTGTCTCTCTGCCTGCCTCTCTGCCTACTTGTGATCTCTGTCAAATAAATAAATAAAATCTTAAAAAAAAAAAAGATTTTTAAATTTATTTGACAGAGATCACAAGTAGGCAGAGCAGCAGACATAGAGAGAGGGGGAAGCAGGCTCCCCATTGAGCAGAGAGCCCAATGTGGGGCTCTATCCCAGGACCCTAGGATCATGACCTGAGCCGAAGGCAGAGGCTTAACGCACTGAGCCACCCAGGTGCCCGAAGCGCCCATGTTTTTATTTTTAGAGATTTATTTTTTATTTGAGAGAGAGAGAGAGAGCCAGCCAGCCTCAAACAGACTTCCTGCTGAGCACAGAGGTGACGTGGGGCTCAATCCCATGACCTGGACGTCATGACCTGAGCCGAAATTAAGAGTTGGCCACTTAACAAGCTGAGCTACTCAGGTGCCTCTGTTTTGTTTTGTTTTTTAAATTTTTATTTAAATTCTAGTTAGTTAACATCCTGTGCAGTATTGGCTTCAGAAGTAGAATTCAGTGATTCATCACTTATAACACGCGGTGCTCATCATAACAAGTCCCCTCTTTAATCCCCATCATCCACCTGGCCCATCCCCCACCCACGTCCCTCCATCAATCCTCAGTTTGTTCACTGTCATTAAGAGTCTTATGGTTGGTTTCCTTCTCTCTCTCTCTGCCCCCCCACCCCCCGCCGTATGTTCATCTGTTTTGTTTCTTAAATTCCACAGATGAGTGAAATCATACGGTATTTGTCTCTGACTGACTTACTTTGCTTAGCATAATACTCTAGCTCCATCCACGTCATTGCAAATGGTAAGATTTCATTCTTTTTGGTGGCTGAGTAATATTCCAATATATATATGCACACCACATCTTTATCCATTGGTCATTCTATGAATATTTTTTTTCCCATAGTTTAGCTATTGTTGAAACTGCTGCTATAAACACCAGGGTGCATATTCCCCTTGAATCTGTGTTTTTGTGTCCTTTGGGTAAATAGTAGTGCATTTGCTGGGTCCTAGGGTAGCTCTATTTTCAACTTTTTGAGGCACCTCCACACTGCTTTCCAGAGTGGCTGCACCAGCTTGCATTCCCACCAGCAGTGTGGGAGGATTCCCCTTTCTCCGCATCCTTGCCAACATCTGTTGTTTTCTCGTGTTGTTAATTTTAGCCATTCTGGCAGGTGTAAAGTGGTTTCTCATTGTGGTTTTTGATTTGTATTTCCCTGATGATGAGAGATGTTGAGCATCTTTTCATGTGTCTGTTAGCCATCTGGATGTCTTCTTTGAAAAAGTGTTCATGTCTTTTGCCCATTTCTTACCTGGATTTTTTGCTTTTGAGGGTGTGTTTGATAAGTTATTTATAGATTTTGGATACTATGAGATAGGTCATTTGCAAATATCTTCTACATTGCATAGTCTGCCTTTCAGTTTTGTTGTTTGTTTCCTTCACTGTGCAGAAGTTTGTTGATGAAGATCCAGTAGTTCACTTCTGCTTTTGTTTCCCTTGCCTTTGGTGATGTGTCTAGGAAGAAGTTGCTACAGCCAAGGTCAAAGAGGTTGCCGCCTATTTTCCGCTCTAGGATTTTGATGGTTTCTTGATTCATATTTGGGTCTTTCACCCATTTTGAATTTATTTTTGTATAAGGTGTAAGGAAATGGTCCAGTTTCATTTTTCTGCATGTGGCTGTCTAGTTTTCCCAGCACCATTTGTTGAAGGGACTGTCTTTTTCCATTGGACATTCTTTCCTGCTTTGTTGAAGATTAGTTGGCCATAGAGTTGCAGGTCCATATCTGGGCTCTCTGTTCTGTTCCACTGATCTATGTGTCTGTTTTTGTGCCAGTACCATGCTGTCTCAATGATTACAGCTTTGTAAGATAGCTGAAAATCTGGAATCATAATGCCTCCAGGTTTGCTTTTCATTTTCAGCATTGCTTTGGCTATCTGGGGTCTTTTGTGGTTCCATACAAATTTTAGGAATGTTTGTTCTAGCTCTGTGAAAAATGCAGGTGGTATTTTGATACGGATTGCATTAAATGTGTATGTTGCTTTGGGTAGTATAGACATTTTAACCATGTTTTTCTTCTAATCCATGAGGATGGAATGCTTTTCCATTTCTTTGTGTCTTCCTCAATTTCCTTATAAGTGTTCTGTTGGTTTCAGAGTACAGATCTTTTACCTCTTTGGTTAGGTTTATTCCTAGGTTTCTTATTTTTGGTGCAATTGCAAATGGGATCAATTCCTTGATGTCTTTTTCTGCTGCTTCATTATTGGTGTATAGAAATGCAACAGATTTCTGTATGTTGATTTTATTTCCTGCAATTTTGCTGAATTTATATGTTAGCTTTAGGAATTTTTTGGTGGAGTCTTTCTGGTTTTCTACAGAATATCCTGTCATCTACAAATAGTGAATGTTTGACTTCTTCCTTGCTAATCTGGATGCCATTTATTTCTTTTTTTTTGTCTGATTGCTAAGGCTACGATTCCCTGCACTATGTTAAATAGTAATGGGAAGGGTGGACATCCCTGTCTTGTTCCTGATTGTAGAAGAAAAGTTCTCAATTTTTCCCCATTGAGGATCATATTTGCTCTGCGTCTCTCGTATATGGCCTTTATAATGTTTATATTTATGATATTCTATCTGCCCCTACTTCATTGAGGGTTTTAATCAAGAAAGGGATGCTGTATTTTGGCAAATGCTTTTTCTGCATCTATTGAGAGGATCATATGGTTCTTATCCTTTTTTTCATCATTAATGTGGTATATCACATTGATTGATTTATGAATATTGAACCACCCCTGCAGCCCAGGAATAAGTCCCACTTGATGGTGGTGAATAATTCTTCCACTGTATTGTTGGATTCAGTTTGCTAGTATCTTTTTTTTTTTTTTAAAGATTTAATTTATTTATTTGACAGAGATCACAAGTAGGCAGAGAAGCAGGCAGAGAGAGGAGGAAGGAGGCTCCCGCTGAGCAGAGAGCCCAATGCGGGGCTCAATCCCAGGACCCTGGGAACATGACCTGAGCTGAAGGCAGAGGCTTTAACCCACTGAGCCACCCAGGCGCCCCAGTTTGCTAGTATCTTTTTGAAAATTTTTGCATCTGTGTTCATTGGGAATATTGGCCTGGAGTTCTCATTTTAGCGGAGTCTTTGTCTGGTTTTGGAATCAAAGTAATGCTGGCCTTGTAGAAGAAGTTTGGAAGGTCTCCTTCCATTTCTATTTTTTGGAACAGTTTGAGAAGAATAGGTATTAACTCTTTTTTAAATGTCTGGTGGAATTCTGTTGGGAAGCCATCTGTTCCTGGACTTTGGTTTGTTTGGAGATTTTTGATTACTGATTCAATTCCTTTGCTGGTTATGGGTCTGTTCAAATTTTCTACTTCTTCCTGTTTCAGTTTTGGTAGTTTGTATTTTTCTAGGAATTTGTCCATTTCTTCCAGATTGCCCAGTTTTTGGTATATAATTTTTCATAATATTCTCTTATAATTGTTTGAATTTCTGTGGTGTTGGTTGTGATCTTTTCATTTCATTCACCATTTTATTTATTTGGGTCCTTTCTCTCTTCTTGATAGATCTTGCTAGGGGGTTATCAATTTTATTCTTTCAAAGAAGTTCTTAGTCTTGTTGATCTGTCCTACTGTTTTTGTTTATGTGTTGGTTTTTTGTTTGTTTGTTTGTTTCTATATTGTTTATTTTTGTTCTAATCTTTATTTCTCTTCTGCTGGCTTTAGGCTTTATTTGCTATTCCTTTTCAAGCTTTTTAGGTGTGCGGTTATGTTGTGTATTTGACACTTTCTTGCTTTTTGAGGTAGACCTATATTGCAATACACTTGCCTCTTCAGACTGCCTTTATTGCATCCCAAAGGTTTTGGACTGTCATGTTTTCATTTTCATTTGCCTCTGTTTATTTTTTAATTTCCTGATTGACCCATTCATTCTTTAGTACGATATTCTTTAACCTCCATGTATTTGTGATCTGTCCAAATTTTTTCGTTTCTTTTTTTAAAAAAGATTTTATTTATTTATTTATTTGACAGAGAGAAAGAGATCACAAGTAGGCAGAGAGGCAGGCAGAGAGAGAGGGAAAAGCAGGCTCCCCACTGAGCAGAGAGCCCCATGCATGGCTTGATCCCAGGACCCTAGGATCGTGACCTGAGCCGAAGGCAGAGGCTTTAATCTGCTGAGCCACCCAGGCACCCCAGTTCAAATTTTTTCTTGTGGTTGACTTAGTTTCCTAGTGTTGTGATCTGAAAATATGCAGCTATGAGCTCAATCTTTTTGTACTTGTCGAGGGCTGCTTTGTGACCCAGTATATGATCTATCCTGGTGAATGTTCTGTGTGCACTTGAGAAGAATGAGTATTCTCTTGCTTTAGGATGGAATGCTCAGTATATATCTGTGAAGTCCATCTGGTCTAGTGTGTCATTCAAAGCCATTGATTCCTTGTTGATTTTCCACTTAGATGATCGGTCCATTGCTGTAAGTGGGGTGTTGTTAAAGTGCTCTACTATTATCTTATTGTCAGTGAGTTTCTTTATGTTTGTTACTAATTGATTTATATATTTAATTGTACCCAAGTTGGAGACATAAATATTTTTCATTGTTAGATTGTATTGATGGGTAGACCCCATAATTATGATGTAAGGCCCTTTTTCATTTCTTGTTATATAGTCTTTAGTATAAAATCTGGTTTGTCTGATATAAGTATGGCTATTCCAGCTTTCTTTTGATGTTCACTAGCATGATAAATGGTTCTCCATCCCCTCACTTTTCAATCTGCAGGTGTCTTTATGTCTAAAATGAGTCTCTTGGGGCACTTGGGTGGCTCAGTTGTTAAGCATCTACCTTCAGCTCAGGTCATGATCCCAGGGTCCTGGAATCAAGCCCTGCATCAGGCTCCCTGCTCAGCGGGAAGACTGCTTCTCCCTCTCTCACTTTCCCTGCTTGTGTTCCCTCTCTCCTTGTGTCTTTCCCTGTCAAATAAATAAAATCTTTAAAAAAAAAAAAAACTAGTCTCTTTTAGGCAGCATATAGATGGGTCCTGTTTTTTTTTATCTGTTCTGATTTTGGATGTTTATTTGTGTAAGTTCTTTATATACTTTGGGTACTAAGCCTTTATTGGAAATGTCATTGGCAAATATCTTCTCCCATTCAGTAGGTTGTCCTTTAATTTTGTTGTTTCCTTTGCTGTGCAGAAGCTTTTTATTTTTATATCGTCCCAGTATAGTTTGTCTATTTGTTTTTGCCTTTTTTTTTTTTTTTTGCTTTTATTTCCCTTGCCTCAGGAGACATACCTAGAAAAAATATTTCTATGGCTGTGTCAGAAGAATTACTTCCTGTGCTCTCTTCTAGGATTTTTATGGTTTCAGGTCTCACATTTAGGTCCTTAATCCATTTTGAGTTTATTTTGCATATGGTGTAAGAAATGGTGCAGTTTCCTTCTTTTGCTGTGGCTGTCCAGTTTTCCCAACAGCATTTGTTGAAGAGACTGTCTTTTCCTTGTTGTATATTCTTGCCTCTTTTTTTGAAGATTAATTGTGGGTTTGTTTCTGGGATTTCTATCCTGTTCCGTTGATCTACATGTCTACTTTTGTGCCAGTACCATACTGTTTTGATCATTACAGCTCTGTCATATAACTTGAAATCTGGAATTTTGTTAACTCCAGCTTTGTTTTTCCATGAAATCACTATGTATAAATTATATCTGATTATATTTGTAAACTTAACTTATGCTTATAGAATACTTTCCCCCTAAATAACAGAGAGTGACTCCTGCCACGAGCTTTCATAGTGAACAGCATTATCACAGTGACCATCACTACCATATTTTCATGTACTAACAACCATACAGGAAAAGGGTAGCCCAACACAAAAGCCCCAGTGAAAGTTCAGGAGGACTGCTATGCAGTGTCCTTAGGGAACTCCCAGTCTAGATAAGGGTGGGAAGATAGGGAGGAAGATCCCCGGGAGGAAACTTGAATTGCTAACTTGGAACATATGGGAAATATTGTGGATAGACAAAGATGTTGGTAATTTAGGAAAAAATAATGACAGACCGATGGGAAACCAGGATGATGGGGCGGGGGAGGCAATTATTAACTGCACAAAAAATGAAGGATTGTACAAGTAAAGACCTGTGGTTTTAGTGGACTTCCTAGTTCAGTAGTGTGCAATGTTTGCGTTGTCCTAGCACTTTACATGGCAACTGTTGATTTAATCAAAAAATTGTGGGAGGAGCACCTGGGTGGTTCAGTCAGTTCGTTGAGTTTCTGACTCTTGGTCTCAGCTCAGGTCATGATCTCAGGGTCATGGGAGCCGGGATCTGGCTCTGCGCTCAGCCTGGAATCTGCTCGTCCCTTTCCCTCCCCTCCCCTGCTTGTGCTCTCTCTTTCTCTCTCTTTAGAAGAATAAACAAAGTCTTCAAAAAAAAGAATACATTAAGAAAAAGAATTGTGGGATGGTTTTATTAGATAAAGGGAGAAATGGGAGAGGGAGTATAGGAGAGCTAACTCCTTACCTATCGGGGCAAGAAGTCAAGAAATGATATATGATGCTGACAAATTAGAAGGCATATTAGCTATCATTTGGGAATGTGTGGATAATAATAGAAGAAACAGGTAGAAGGGTTGAGGGTGTTTGCTTCCTAGAGAGAGCTTGGGGCTGGGCAGAAGGAAAGCAGGGACTGCTGTTCCTTCATGACTTTCAGATCCTGTATGCACATGAAATTCTTCCTTTCAGTGAGGCAACTAAATAAATGAGTTTGCTAGATGGAGTAGTTAATTTTACAAGAGGAAAAACAGGTCTAGGGGACCTTTGCCTAATTTGGGAACCTTTGTTCTGCTCTTAGTCTTTCTCCAGGTTCCTCCTTTATCTGGTGTTTTCTATTAAAAACTTTGATTTCCTCGTTTACTAGCTCTTCAGTATATACCAGCAAATTCAGTAGGAGACAGGGGCACCTGACTGGCTCCGTCAGTGGTGCATGTGACTCTTGATTTGGGGTGGGGAGTTCAAGCCCATGTTGGGTGTAGAGCCTACTTAAAAAAATTAAATCAGGAGAGGGGCGCCTGGGTGGCTCAGTGGGTTAAGCCTCTCTTCCCTTGGCTCAGGTCATGATCTCAGGGTCCTGGGATCGAGCCGCACATCGGGCTCTCTGCTCAGCGGGGAGCCTGCTTCCCCACCCCC